>NC_135488.1:84459074-85079074 GCF_052094955.1 Ictidomys tridecemlineatus | reverse complement strand
CATTCACTTCCAGGTACCATCTTGTGGCCTGCCTCTCTGAGTCTGGCTGAGCTGCTGGGTGTGAGTTGGCAGTGGTGACTTGGCCTTCTTCCATTTGGAGTTCCGATCCCACCCTGTGCATGTAACAAAGGCACTTCACGGCTGTCTTTGGAAACCCAGGCATGCACTGTAGTCCTTAGAAGATAAATGAACAGCATCGATTCTGTTTCCTGACGGCGGGAACCAGGACGGGAGGCAATTTCTGCTTTCTGTCCACATGGTTTACATGTGCCGTTTCTCTGCCCCTGGAGATTCTTGGTAGAAAGTGCTGTGAGTTCTCTCTGTTTAAAAAATGCAGGGGGGTGGGCGGGGAGCGAGGCCCCTGTGAGTGCCAGAACGCAGTTCACATGTGCTTCCAAGGTAGTAATTAGAGGGTGCCTGTAATGAGCCTCAGGAGTCTTCCAGGGCCTGAAGTTTAAGTGTTAATTTCCAACACAGATGTGCTTCTGGGCTTCTGGGCTCTTGGCTAAGTGAGCTGTTTGTGGGGAAGGTACTGTCCTTTTTCTTAACCAGTTTGCCCTGTGGATGGTCATGATTCACCATTTGCTTTTGCCCACTGTGGATTTTCTGCTACTCAGGACAGCTCTCTGGTTTTGAGCTTAGCATTCCAACACATGTTCTTTTAATTTCTTCATGCTGGGATAACATGGCCTGTTCTTCTAGGAGACCCTTCTTTGAGTTCTTGTTTTTGAGTAGTTTAAGCAGTCTGGAACCTGCAGTCACCACGGCCTGGCTTTAGATCTGGGCAGTATGCTGGCATCTCAACTATATAGTTGTGAGTCTCAGGATGTAATATTGATGGTATAAGGAATCAGATATGTCCTGAGAGGCTTGGCCTCTGACTCTATTGCCTTGCCAGCCCTCCTGTTTGCCCCAGGTGACACAGAGAGCATGGAGAGCCTTCTGGGGCAATGGCAGGGTGTGGAAAGAGAATTAGAATTGGATTCTAGAGCTGACTTTGCTGCTTGTTAGCTGGGTGACCTTGGGCAAGCTACTTAACCTTTCTGGGCCTCCCTTCCCTCAGGGGAAACAGGATTAAGAATAGATGTAAAAGACTGACTTGCTATTGTCAAGCTCTCTTTAGTTACAGACTTGGCCGGAGTAAATCTTCTTAATAGACTTGCCATTTGCTGAGCAAATTTTCTAAGAAAAATGTATACCTAAACGTGTGTCACAGTATGGTCTTTTATCTGCCCAAGGTGAAATTAATTTTGTATGACTGGGTACAGCTAGTCTTTATTAGGCAAATAGCGCCGTCCTTTTTTTTTTTTTTTTTAAGAAGAGAATTCTGTGTACACAAGAATGGCTTCCTTATCTATTTAGGTCATGGTTATTTATTCAGCATGAACCAAGTGCAAGGTGATACAAGAGATACTGTCAAACCTCCTGGAAGTCCTTTCTGGAGAAAGAGATGTATATTAGCGATAGACAAGGGCAGTGCCAGTGCTCTGAGTGTGCACACGAGCGGGAGTGGGTGTCCCTATTGGGATGCCGTATTTGTGGTGAAGGCTGCCAGGAGAACAGGGGTTGGAACTGTGCCTTTTAAAGAGGATTTGGAGTAGAAGGAGGGCTTTCCAGGTAGCTAAGAGGATTTGACCAAGCTTTTGTGCAACATCTGTCATTCCTCCCAGATGTGCTGGTTATCATTTGGGCCCTGATGACTCTTGGTTTTGGCCATTGCATGGTCTCTGCTCCCATCTCTACATTTGGGGCTTGTGTTTTTATACTTATCCCAGAATTCTGGGAAACTAAGAAGGAAGCTAAAGTCTTCCCTGGTTTAAACGAGGCCAAGGGAGGTGGTAAGTTATGCACACTGTTCCTTGCTCTCTGTTTAAATGCAGTTTTTAAAATATGATTGCATATTCTTTTAGAAAGTCCTTTGTATCCCATCAAGGGAGTAAGATGATGGAGACAAGCTATTCTAGAAAGATTAAAAGTATTATCAGTTTTGTCTTTAAAGGGCAAAGATCAAGGTTAGAGCAAAGAGTCATCTCAACTTCTTGATTTTGGAGGGACATTTTCTAAGATAAGACCCTATGTCTAGATGGCCAAAAACTTGCATAGAACCTGGTCTAGCAAACCAAGGCATTACAACGTAAGCAATGACATTTATGGTCAATCTCCTGCTTCCCTAGCAGCATCTCCTCCAACTCCACTCTCCATCCAAACACACACCCTCCACTTAAATCCTCTTGTGCACGCTGCTTCCTCAGTGAATGTGCTGTTGGGCATCGTTTTCTATTGTGATGTATACTGAGATGTGTATTAATGATAGACAAGGGCAGGGGCAGTGCTCTGAGAGTCCACTCTGGGTGTCCCTATTGGGATGTTGTATTTTTGGCGTGGGCTGCCAAGAGAAGAAGGGTTTAAACTTTGCTTTCTTAGAACCCTCCCCCCCTCAGTTCATGCACCTCTTCTCTTAGCAGGGAATCTGTGGCATCTCCCTATCATCAAAGAGATGATCCCAGTGCTCATAGGATAGCCAATGTGGAGATGACACCAGGCCAACCGAGGGGCTCCTGCCGCAGCCTCTGCCCTATGTGTTGTGTGTTCACCTTTTTCTTCCTCCCTCCCTCCGCCCTCTCCTTTTGCTTCTTCCCATCTAAAGCAGTAGCCTAAAGAACAGTACTCAGACCCTGTGAGGCTGTGATCACTGACCCCTGGCTATATAAAGTTTGACACAGATTGAAGGCATCTGCATATCCAGGAATGTAACTGTTTTGGATTCTGGGCTGTGTTGGATGCCTCATCCTTCATAAGGCTTATTTTTCAAGTTTAAGCAGAAAATCTTCCAAGGTTTATAGGTAATCTAATTAATGATGCTGATTCTGACTGGGGGAAGAGCTGCCACCTTCACCTTGCCCCAAGGGGAGCCCGATTGGCAATGGCTTAGGAACCCATCTGTCTGGGATCTAGGTCCTAGACCCATCTAGGGTCTTACAAGAGTAATAGATCAATATGGGGGTGGGGTGGGGGATCTATGGGTTAGGGCATATTTTGCACTTTTAAAATGTGTATAAGGTTATAATTTTATAGTTTAGCAACACTGATAAGAAGAGATGCTTTTGAGATCCTTTGTTAGCCCTGGATTAGAAAGGAGAAAGTCAAAGGGGAGTCACACATGAGCTGAGGGGACCATCATGAAGCTGGAGATATACCAGGCCCGAAAAGCTATTCGAGGCCTCACAGAGCACAGTTTGTTCACTGTCAAGAGCTACCAGTTTCTTTTGTCTTTGACAAGGTACTTCTCCCAAGAAAACAAACAAACCAACAACAATACTAAAAAATCCACGGGTCTTCTCAACAGGTCACGGAAAACAGTTGTTACTTATAAAATGTTTTTTTTAAAAAGTAAATTCTTATATTTGTGGAACATGAAAATGATATTCCTCAAATTTACCCACAAGGAACCAAATCCCATGAGTGTGAAAGATGATTTGGAGGCTGTCAATGAAATTTTTGAGGTAAAGGAAATAGGACTGTGAAAATAGTAGAAGCTTGGGTGGTTTCTATCCTAGGAGAGCCCCAGGGCAGAAGCAGCTGCTGTGGACAGTTTGGAACAGGCAAGAAGGTGAGTTTTAGGGCCATTTGACTTCTGTGATTAGTTAGCACTAGCCTTTGTTTTTAGAGAGGAAGGTGTTATTATTGGTAGTATCAGGAGAGCCTGGTATGGCTTCTGAGGGGTTCGTATTCTTAGCTTGTGATTGACACCCAGGGTTTTCCCATCCTGCTAAAGAGATCCTCTACCTTTCACAGTTCAACTTCTTGGGCCAAGAACATTCACTTAGAAAGAGCAGCCTGGTTCTCTTTGGTCTTCCAATCAGTGCTTTAGGACCATTGGTTTTATGGCCCATGAAGACGTGGTGTGTGAATATGTGGCCTGGGAGAGAGGCCGAAAAGGGGTGGGGAGATGAAGTGATGTAACAATAATAAATATTTGTCAGGAGATTTTTCATTTACTGTGTCTTTTCAGGATACAGAGAAGTGAAATTTCTTTGTTCTCACATTCCTGTTAGGGATGAGAGAAAGATTCAGAGACATTAAGGGTCTTGGTCATAATGATGTCATTTCAAAGTTGAGCACTCAGCCTGAAATCCGGGATCTTTTCAAGACCTGGATTGTTTTAAATTGCAGGATCCACCTGTGATGCAAATTAGGCTTTGGAGAAGGGGTGCCTTTTCCTCCAGTCTGCCACAGCCCTTGAAATTCCACCTTCACAAAGTCTTTCCTGTCACTTAAAACCTTGGTATGAGTGAGATAAATACAGGTGTCCTAGAGGGTCCACATCGTGTCTCCAGTCATTTGAATATCAGTGGAAATTAAATTTATGAGAGTTTTACTTGAGTAAAACTCTCAGCACAGGGATGCTGAGGACAGACATGTCTCAAGTACTTGGGTTTTTCTGTGGGAGAGCCTGAATGCTATTGTAAGTGCCTCCTACCCAGGCTGATAATGTTAAGGTATTTGAATATGTTGAGGTTTTTCATATATGGTTTCAACTTGCAAGGCAGCTTTATGTTTCACAGAACCTGTAATTCAATCAGGAGTTGACTGAATCTTCAAATACCATGTGCTCTTGGTTATGTTGTTTAGGTTAATGGCCTTCGTTGATATCTACCTCCTGGAAATAAAGGTTTCAAGTCAGCTCGGATTACATTTTACAAATAGCTTGTTTGGGGGCAGCGTTAGTGACAGTAACAATAATATCTTAGATGTCACTTCCTCCAGGAAGCTTTCCAGGATCCTTCAAATCAGGCTACGTGCAGCTTTTAATGTTTCTGTAGTATTTTTCCTGTTCTTCTCCCAGTTGGAATCTAACACAAAATTTGGGATTTTCCTGTTTGTTTGCTTTTCTGTCTCTTTTACTGTCTGTCTCAAATAGGACTCCTCCTCTGGACCACAGAACAAAAAAATGACATGAATGTTTTCTCAGTTCTCCCGGGGATGAGACATAATGTACAATTGTAGATGGTCAGGAGGAAAGTTCATCCATTGTAATTCATAGATGCCTTGGATCAAGGGTTGCTACTTTCTTCGGGCCAGAAAGGAAAGATTTTTGGCTCTGTGGGCTGTACGGTCTCCCTCAAAACAACTCAGCTTTACCACTGCTGTGCAAACACACCATAGAGAATAAAAGTAAATTAATTTACTTACAAAAAAAACACAAAAAACAAACTGGTAGTGACTGGGATTTGGTCCTCGGGGCTTAACTTTTTGTATTTTTTTTTTTCCTGTGGTTGTTGTTTTGTTTTTAGTATTAAGGATTGAACCCAGGGGCACATTAGCACTGAGCTACATCCCAGCCTGTTTTTATTTTTATTTTATTTATTTATTTAAAAATATTTTTAGTTCTAGACGGACACGATACCTTTATTTATTTATTTATTTATGTGGTGCTGAGAATTGAACCCAGTGCCTCACGCGTGCTAGGCAAGTGTGCTACCACCGAGCCACAACCCCAGCCCTTTTATTTTGAGACAGGGACTCATTGAGTTGCTTAGGACCCTACTAAGTTGCCGAGGCTGGCCTTTAATTTGAAATCCTCCTGCCTCGGCCTCCCAAATTGCTGGAATTACTGGTGTGTGCTGCCATACCCTAGCAACATGGGGCTTCCTCCTCCCTCAGAGCCCAGTTGAGGGAGATCCAGAGTGACAGCCTGGGAGCTCTAGGAGGGCAGCGGTTCTGAATTGCTCATTACCCTCCATGATGGCTGGCCCTGTCCTGATACACAGGAAGTACTCAAAGAATATCAACTGTTATTCATTCATCCAACACATATTTATTGAGAGTCTGCTGTGTTCCATCCATCACTCTAAGAAGTTGGCATGTATCAGTGCAGAACGCAGACACGATCCCTTTCTTCATGGAGCTTATATTTTAGCAAAGGAAGACTGATAAACAATAAATATGGTGAATAATAGATGATGTAGTATGGGATTAGGTGATAAAGGCCATGGAAAAGGAAAAAAATAACAAGTATGGTAAGGGATATTAGAATTCCTGGGGTGCTGAGTGGTGGGCAGGCCTCAGTAGCACTCAGGCTGGTCAGCACTGGCCTTGCTGAGAGGGTGAGATTTGAGCAAAGACTTGCAGGAGGCCATGGGGTCAGCCAAGCAGATGGCCCCTAATGCCCTTTCTCCTTCCTCTCACCCTCTCCCATCTCAGCCTTTCCCCTAATCAGATAGAGTCTCTCTTCCCCAAAGTAGCCTGAAGGCAGGGGCATCCCATACCCTATTTATATACACAGAACAGCAGATGGCACGGTGTGGGGTGGAGGGGCAGCTGGGGTGGGAGGTGACGAAGTGGTTGGAATCCATAGTTCAGGTCATGGGATGGCTGGGAAGTGAGTGCAGTCAGTGAAAACATTCTACTCTGAAACTCAGCTCCGTGTGTCTATAGTTAAACCTCATTTTACATAATGATTGCAATCCAGAAAAGCCAAAGTGTTCCTCCATGTAAATGTGGGGTTGCCTGTGTCAAGCGGCTTGAGCGTGGGAAATCAGCAAATGTCATGGCAGAAGAGGTGACTTTCTGGTGCAGCTTGGGCGGCAGGCAAGCCCCAGAGGGAAGTGAGGTATCCAGGTCTGGGTGATCCACCTTCCTGGAGCAGCAGGATTTTTTGACCTGGGCCCCTGGCATGCGTCCAGATAATCCCCAAGACAGTGTGTGGGGTGGATTCTGTGATGCACAGACCCCCCCCCAACCACACACACACCAGAGGCCTGACATGCTTACTCCTCTGCTGCCAGGAATGTCACTGCTGACAGCTTGCCCCTGAGTCCTTCCTCCCACCACTGTGGCCCCCAGCAGAAGAGAGACCAAGATCCTTCCCTTCCTGAGAGCAGCCCACATTGAAAGACAGGCTTATGGGGAGTCCAGGCCCAGCCCGCTGCCTTACTTAGGACAGTTCTGCAAAGCCCCTGTAGCTACAGGGTTCCCCTTTGGGTTGGCTGAGAACTCTCTCTTTTTTTTTTTTAATTATTTATTGGTTCTTTTTGGTTATGTAACAGTAGAATCCTTTGATAATTATACAAGCATGGAGTGTATCTTATTCTAGCAGGGATCCCATTCTTGTGGATATTCAGGATGGCGGGATTCACTGCGATGTTTTCATGTATGTATGTAGGAAAATATGTCAGAGTCATTCCCCTCTTTCCTTTTCCTTTCCTCCTCTCCTTCCCTCCATTCTCCATTGTCTAATCTACTGAACTTCTGTTCTCCCCACCCCACTTATGGTGGGTGAGCTTCCACGGATCCGAGAAAACAGTTGACTTTAACTTTTGCCTGAGGACATTATAGCAGCTTCCACTCATCCCAGCTGCTCCCTCTGTCCAATCCTGCTCCCATCACTCCCTCCACAGGGGCTGGTCCTGGGGACAGTCCCCACCTGCATGCTGATTTCCATCTCAGTCATTAGGCCAGGCCAACTTCTAGCTGAAAACAGCCTGGGACGTGGGCAGGTCCCTAGGAGCCATGGGGGAGCGCTATGTGTGCTCTATCCCCGCTGTGGGCTTGGTGGCTCTGACAAGGGCATCCTGCCATATCTCCCGCCACCAGAGGTTGAGTTCTTAGGGTTGAACATTGTCCCCACTGCAGACTCTCCTTTTGGTCACAGTCCTCAGGGAATGTCACTTCCGTACGAACAAATACCTTAGAACCATTTTGTCCCAATAAAGAGCCATCAAAGGAGCCGTGAGATGTGTGACGTGCTGCAGTTTGGAGCCGAGGCTGTAGGCGTCGAGTTGGACTATGCATTGGCTTTGGTCACCATGGACAGGTCATTTAACCTCTGCAGTAACCTTCATGGTGGGTGGTTTTGCAGAGGGACCAAAAAAAAGAGCAACCTTAGAAGGTGAATGTTTGGGGCATGGTGAAGACACGCATGGGAATGGATGAGGAAGGCAGGCCAGATCCTCCTCCTGGGAGCACAGATACAGGTGGGGACCTCGGAAGCAAGAGATGCCATATCAAGGCCAAGGCAATTCTTGAGTTGCAGAGGGAGGGGAGGAAGGGAATTAACACCAATCTTACAACTACTGTGTGCTAGGCACTGTGCCATGTCTTTCCAGAAATTGCTCCATTTATTCCTTACCATATCCACCTGGCATATACATATTTTCATTCCTGTTTTGTAGATGGGAAACTGAGGCTTTGAGAGCCTAGGTCATTTGCGCAAGGTCAGAAAACTCTTGTATGATGGGTAGAATTGGAAGTAGTTCTGTGAGACAATAGGGCCCGTGTTCCTGTGTCTAGATCTCACTGCCTAAAGCATTTTTCTTCAGTGCTGTCACATGCTACTACCAGAGCAGCACAGGAAGAAATCAGTCTGTTAGGCAAATCAGACACACAAGCCACCTCCTCCAGGAAGACCTCCTGAGGCCCCCCACCCTGGATTCTGCCCCTTGCTTTGAGTTTTCCAGTACTGCCTGGTCTCCTTCACCTCTCCTCTTCTTCTTTTTTTTTTTTGTACTGGGGATTGAAGTCAGGGCACTCAACCCTGAGTTATATCCCCAGCCCTTTATTATCTTTATTTAGGGACAGGTGTCTGGCTGAATTGCTTAGGGCCTCACTAAGTTGCTGAGGCTGGTTTTTGAACTCACCATTCAACTGCCTCATCCTCCTGAGCCGCTGGGATGACAGATGTGCGTGGTCACCGGCTCCTCTCACTTTCTGCCAGGTGTTGTGGTTACCTGGGGAGGGAGGGGGGCTTTAGACCTGTTTCACAGTCAAGTTTCTGGAGAACAGAGCAGGCCAGACCTCTTTCCTCTAAGGCACTGCGCCTCTCCCTGAGTATCCTCTGGTATAGTAGGTGTGAAGGAGTTCTGTGGGAAAGAGTGGGAGCATCAGTGGTGACAAGTGACTGTAGACTGCAGCCTCAAAGGTTTCAGAAATCCCATGGTGATAAGGGTCATCATGGTGCAAGGTCATCAGGGAGAGTGCACTGAAGCCCACACATTCTGATCTTGGAGAATGGACGCCATGGGAGTGGGGTGGGGTGGGGGTTGGGTAGGTATGGAACAGAGGGAAGTGGGGTGTGGCCATGCTGGAGGCAAGCTGCTTCCTTTTGGGGGGATGGGCAGCTGTCACTCATGTTCCTCTCCTGTGGGCTCTTAGGCCCCAACCTGACCACCAGCGTCTGTCCCCGCAGCACGGTGTGGGGGCTGGACGGTCCCCCCAGGGGAGCGTGGTTATGCCAGCCTTGCCAACTTGAGACCAAATGTTCCTCCTACGCAGCTGTCTTCCACATGAAATCCTGACGGGGAGGTGGGTGAGTGAGCGAGCATGGAGCATGAATTACCCCTGGCCCACGTCTTGGCTGGCTTACAGGCTGCTGGCTTGCTGGATAAATCAGGAACTCCCGAACGCTCCTCCTCGCGGAGCCAGCCTCCCCTCCTGCCCCGCCTGCAGCCTGGCAGAATCCAGCCTGCCAGTCCCAGAACACTCTGTGCTCTTCCTCAGAGCTTTCAGTCATATATTACCTGTCCAAGCTTCTGCGACAGCCTGGGAGGCGGTGGGGGATCCAGGGTGGGGGTGGATTTGCCCAAGGGCCTGGCTCCTCCCCAGGACTGCCTGGCAGAGGACTCTCCCCTCCCCTCCGTGTCTGTCTCTTTGGTGGGCGTCTCTCCTGGACCCTGTCGTGGAGATATCCCCTTAGGCATCTGTGGTTACTGCCCCCCCCCCCCTTTTCCCCTGAAGCTGTAATATATACAACATCAGGGTTGAAAGCTCAAGTTCAACCACACTCCCTCTGCTGGTCTTCCCACCGCCCTCTTAAATGCTCTCCTTGCTCTGTTCATAGAGTCCTGCCTGCCCGCAGCTCTGGTTCACTTCAGTTCGAATCACCCTCTCTGCTCCGTTGTGTACATTTCCAAATGCTTCTTAGACATCTCAGCCTGGATGTCACCCCAGGACCCCAAATAGAAACAATCTAACAGTGGACTCGCAGCCCACTGTAACCTGAGCTCTTCTTCCTGTCTGCAGCAGTGTCTCCCTGGCTTGAACCCTTTGCATCCTCCCTCTCTCTCCTTGACCTTGATACCACCTCCCAAGCTCAGCCTGTAGTTTCCTGATGGTCCCCGCAGTCTTTTCCCCAACAGTCCCACTGCAGGTACCCATAACTTTTTTGCTTGGGCCTCGGTAGTTTCTTCTTAACTAGTCCCTGCTGCTGATCTCTCCCGTCGCTAGCTTCATTCTGCACTAGTGCAAGATTTATAATTTTAATTATGTTAATTAAAATCATCAGTTATCCCAGTTTTAATTATGTTATTTTCCTCCTCAAATCTTTCAGGGTCTTCTCTTTGCTTTGGAATTAAATAATGACTTTTTACCTAGCAACTAGAGTCTTTCATGGTATTTACTCTGTCTTTTTGAATTAATTTTTTTTTTTTTTTACACCTGTAGATAAAATACACCTCAGCCAAAGAGCTTATTTGCTGTGTTCTGAACCAACTGTGTGCCTTTCTCTTTGGGTTTCCTTGTGTCATCTCTGCCCCTAAATGCCCTTCCCCCTCTCCACTGTTTGCAGTCCCATCCGTTCTGAAATACTTCTTCAAGGATCTTTTTCTGATTTTTCTAACCAGATGAGTTTTTTCCCTTTATTTTGAATTGCAATCTTTATGATGGAAACAATATCTTGATCTTGTTAATCCTTATATAACCACAGATCCTAGCCTTGGACCTTGCTCTCAGTCTTGGCTGATCCGTATTGAATTTGAGCCTCTTGGGAAGAGTCAGGGTGAGTTTTTAGGAAGGCCTAACTGATGCTAAGAAATCTTAGATGCTTGATGGTCATATGTGGCATGTGTCATACATGTTTTTGCATACTTGTTTTGCCTCTGGCCTTAGAATTATTGGAAATGAAGATGAGAGCTCTCCGATGCCTGGCAAGTGCAAGAACCTGGTTTCAGCGCCAAGCACTGGGGAGAAAAAAGATTTAAATGGAGAGGTTGGGCACAGTGGCACTCATCTGCAGTCCCAGCTAATTGGGAGGCTGAGGCAGGAGGATCACTTGAGTCTATAAGTTTGAGATTAGCCTGGGCAACCTATAAGATTCTGTCTCAACACCACCACCACTAACAACAACAACAACAACAAAAAGATAAGTTCTTAAAAGTATAGAATTGGGAATCATGTTTCTAGAGACTGAAATAGATGAATTTTAATGTCACTCATCTGTGTAGTGTACATGGCTCTATCACACAAATTATTTTATGACTCTTGTAACACCTCTAAGTAATAGTGTTCATGTGTTGTTTTTTGAAGCAAATTGAAGGACTGTATTGGTTCCTGTATGGTCCAGTGTTAGTTGGAAGAAAAGTTGGATCCTTGGGCTCGTATGACATCACCACCTTGCTATCTTTGTCTTGCCAAGCTACTGTCCTCTGGTTGGCTATATTCTCTGAATCTTCCCAAGTGGTTGCAGTAATTTCTACCAACAGTTCCAGGCTTAAATGGAACTATTAATATTTTAGGAACTCCTAGAATGACCAGACAGGGTGTATCTTTCCTGATAACTTCAACAGAAGTCACTTGGAGGGTCTTTCTTTGCATCTTCACTGTGCTAGGGTGGCATGGTGCTATGATTGGCTGAGAGTGGACCTCATTGGACAGAGGAGAAAATTGTGAGCTCAGAAAGGCTAAGTGACTTATCCGGAATCACATAGCAGACAGAAGTGCATGCGTTCTGACCAAAGTTCATGTTCCTGGAATGACTCTGTGTTGTGCTTGGAGCATTTTTTTGTGTCTACACGTGAGCCAGTGTTAGAATTCAGGAGCAGCTCTTAGCTCAGATGCAGGGGCAGCAGGTTGGGTCTTTGGGACTCCTACTTTCTTTTGTCTGTACTCTTTAATGGCCCATTCAAGGACTCGGCTAATGCCCAGTCTCTTCAAATTCAGTTTCTTCCCATCCCTTTTAAAAAACCTGATATTGATCTGAAAAGTATTATGTTTAGCGAAAGAAGCCAGAATCTGTACCAATACTATGTAGGTGATAACCTGGAAAAGGTGCAGCTCTAGGGTTGGAGGGGGGTCTACCAGGATGTGGTGGGGGCACCGAGGTCCAAGGGGCATGGGGTATTTTTGGAGGTAGTATTCTATTTCGTATCTTCATTTTGATGATGGGTACGAGAAAAAAAAATATATATATATATATTTCAAAATCCATGGATTGAAACTATACACTGAAATGGGTGAATTTTATTGCGTGTAAATTAGACCTTAATCAAAACAACCCAAACTCTTAGATCCTCTTCAGGCCTGAGTTACAATGGGATTTACATCTTAATGAGCATCTCAACTGTAGGCCATGATGAACTAAGTAGCTTTGAGATACCACCATAATCTAATATGAAGAATAAGAAACCACAGCATATTAGAGTCATTCAAGAATAATTGACTCCCTGTCCCTGGAAAGTGATCAGGTCATTCCTGAGCTGAGTAAATCAGCAGCCCTTCAGCTGCTGCTGCCATCTGACAAGAGCAGTGAAGCTGTTCCCAGCTCTTTTCTTTCCAGCTGGGTTGGTGTGGAGGCTCCCTGGGAAACCTGGAAGCCAGGATAGGGACAGAGGCTTCACCCCAGTATGGGGTTGCAGAATCAGAGGAACAAAGATGCAGAAGGCCCAGGCTCTCCTCCTCCCCAGTAGCACAGAATAGTGCTTCCTGGCCAGCTGAGAGGAGGGCGGGAAAGTTCAGCATCTCCCCTGATCCCTCCCTGTGCACTCCTCCATCCACTCTGATGGATGCTCCATTCTCTCAACCTATCGCTAGTCCTCCTCCTACAGCCATCCGAGGCTCTGGGAGTCTCCCCACGGGACTGCCTCTCTCATGCCAGTTTCTCTTGTCTCCTTTCTCTCCTCCCCCGTCCCTTTCTATCATCTCATTAGACTCTGGGCCCTTTGCTTTTTCATTCAGATTCACTACTGTACCTTGAAAGACTTCTATCTCTCCCTGCCCAGTTCTTAATTCTGTCTGGCTTCATTGCAGACCACAAATGTAAGACCGTGCAGCGTTGGAAGGAGAGATACCCTCATATACAAATTACATGGTAGTTTCTGAAATGTTAGTTGCTTTCTGTTCCATCAAAGTCTTTATAGTTAGGGAAGTAATACTTTTCATCACACATATTACATTTTCTGATTTAAAACATCTGATTAAAAATATATGTGAGTTGCAAACAATTTTATTTTTTCTGAAGTAGCCTTCATGCAAAAATATAATAATAATAATAATAATAATAAATATTGCTCACCAGTTACTAAAACTAAGTGGGGAAGCTGTGGGGTAGAACTGAGGCATTAGGAGGCAGATCTCACATCTGTAATCCCAGAGACTCAGGAGGCTGAAGCAGGAGGATTGCAAGTTAGAGACCAGCCTAAGCAACTTAGGCCCTGTCTCAAAATAAAAAAAATAAAAAGGGCCAGGATGCAGTTCAGTGGTAGAGCACCCCTAGGTTCAATCCCCAGTAATAAAAAAATTAGGAAGTTTGTCTCAGCAGTACTATGAATGATGGCTTCTAAGTGCTTGTGAAGGAGAACCTGACGGGGGAGCGGGCTGTGCTGAGCTGGGGGAGAGTCGGAGCCAGGCTAGGCTGTTGTATGTCCAGAAATGAGAGGAGGTTTTTGACAAGTTGGAAACTCGGATTAAACAACATACCCTGGGAATGGGCTGACACTCTAGCTGCATAAAGCTTCTGAGAAACATTTCCTTACAGTTGTTTATAGCTGGCTTCCAGCATACACAGGCCTGACACTTTCCGGCTTTTATGTGGCACAAAACACCCCATCAGTTGTAGAGAGTGAGACAGGGTCTCAAGACGACTGAGGTCAATAGTAGGGTCTTCCTAGGGCTTAAAGGCACCAGAAGAATGGGAGCTGGCTAGACCTGGGGAGAGCAGTGCCCTGGTGGAGCCAGGCCTGACCTCCAGCTCTGATGCGGTCCCCAGCCAGAGTTCACCAATCAGACTGGAGACCTTGGCAGCCCAGCCCAGCAGATGCAGATGGGCATGTGCATGTTTTGGGTCTGTGCCCGGGCTGGCTGGTGTTGCTGACGGGCTGTGGGCTGTGGTCTCGGAGGGGCAGGTTCAGGGGGTGGCTCAATGCTAATTCAGCCTGTGCTGGATTACTGGGAAGGTGGCCAGTGTGCCCACCACTGGGACCAGAGAAGCTCAGCAGGACTGTGCTGCTCCAGCACAGTCCTCTCAGTGGGCTCCCGAAGGTCTGTGGTACACTGGGGTCCCTGCAGTGCTTGCTCTCTGCTTAGCCTTTGAGGCGACTTAAGTATCTGTCCCAGGCCGTGAGGGATATTGGAAAGCTAGGCTGGGGTAAGACTATGGGTGCTCCCTTCCTCCTTTCAGGGTTTGTGAATAGCACACCAAAAGCAACAGGCAAAGTATAGGCTCTCTCTTCACCTCATTCATTATTTCTTTTGCTGAGAAGAATCTTTTTAGTTTGAATCCATCCCATTTATTAATTCTTGATTTTATTTCTTGGGCTTTAGGAGTCTTGTTAAGGAAATTGGGGCCTAATCTGATGTGATAAAGATTTGGGCCTACTTAGTGATTACAGAAATGCAAATCAAAACTACTCTAGGATTTCATCTCACTCCAGTCATAATGGCAGTTATCAAGAATACAAACAACAATAAGTGTTGGTGAGGCTGTGGGGGGAAAAGGCACACTCATGCATTGCTGGTGCAACCAATCTGGAAAGCTATACAGAGATTCCTTATAAAACTTAGAATGGATTCACCATTTGATCCAGATATCACGCTCTAAACCCAAAGGACTTAAAATCAGCACACTATAGTAACACAGCCACATCAATGTTTATAGCAGCTCAATTCACAATAGCTAAACTGTGGAACCAACATAGATGCTCTTCATCAGAGGAATGGATAAAGAAACTGTGGTATATATACACAATGGAATATTACTCAGCATTGAAAGAGAACAAAATTATGGTATTTGCAGGTAAATGAATGGAGATGAAGAATATCATGCTAAGTGAAGTAGACCGATCCCAAAAAACCAAAGGCCTAATGTTCTCTCTGATAAGTGGATGTTGATCCGTAATGGGTTTGGGGACATGGAAAAAATGGAGGAAGTGTGATTGGGCAAAGAAGAGGGAGGGAAAAGAAGGGGGCATGGGGTAGGAAAGATGGTGGAATGAGATGGACATCATTACCCTAGGTTCATGTATAACTGCACATATGGTGCAATGTTATATTGTACACAACCAGAGAAATGAAAAGTTGTGCTGCAATTGTGTACAATGAATCCAAAGGCATTCTGCTGTCATATATATCTAATTAGAATAATATTTAAAAAAGAAGCACAGGAAAGAACCAAGTGACAAAACGAGATGGCAGCCCATAGAATGGGAGATTTCCAAACCAATGTGCAATCAGGGGATTAATAGATAAGGAATCCATATGACTCAGTAGCAAAACAAAAATAGAAAAACAAACAAAAAAAAGACCCCTCAATTTAAAAAAAGGCAAAGGGGCTGGGTGGGGTGGCCCACACCTGTAATCCCCGTGACTCAGGAGGCTGAGGCAGGAAGATTACAAGTTCAGAGTTAGCTATAGCAATTTTGTGAGAACCTCAACAACTTAGCATCACCCAGTCTTAAAAACTGAGAAGATTTGGGGATGTGACTCAAGGGTTAAGTGCCCCTGGGTTCAATCCCTGGTACCCCCCCCCCAAAAAAAAGAATATACACAGTCAACAGGTTTCTGAAAATATGCTAAATACCACTAATAGGAAAATGCAAATTAAAACCACAATGAGTATACTACCTCACACCTTTTAGGATGGCTATTATCAAAAAGTCAAAAGATAACATGTGTTGATATAGACATAGAGAAAAGGAAGCCCTCAAGTATTGTTGGTGGGAATATGAATTGGTATGGTCATAATGGAAAATAGTATGCAAGTTCTTAAAAAAATAAAAAATAAACTGCCATAGGTCCAGCAATCCCACTTCTATGTAGATATCCAGAGGAACTAAAATTACTATCTCAAAGAGACATCTGCAATTTCTCATGTGTTGCATTATTCCTAAGAGCTAAGATATGGAGGCAACCCAGGTATCTATTGATAGATGAATGGGTAAAGAAAATGGAGCATTATTCACCTCTACAAAAGGAAAGTCTCACATTTGTGCACCCAGAGAACATTATGCCATATGCAAAATGAAGTAAGTCCACCCCAGAAAAATAATTCTGCGGGATCTTGCATGTGGAATCTGAAAGAGTCAAATTCATAGAAAAAGAGAGCAGAATATGTGCCGGGGCCTGGGGAGTTGGGGTAAAGGGTAGAAGTTGGTCAAAGGATACAAACTAAGAAGGGAAGATGAATAAATTCTGGAGACCTAACATATAGCATGGGGACTTTAGTTCAAAATAATGCATTGTACACTTGGAGTTTGCTAGGAGAATAAATATTAAGTATTCTTACCACACATGAAAGAGTAACTAGGTGAGGTGGATCTATTAGCTTGATGGTGGCAATCATTTCACAATATATACGTCTATCAAAACATCACAGTGTACTCCTGTGGATGGAAGTCCTTCTTGCTATCCTACTCTTCACACACAGGTCTCGGGCCTCCCAGGCTACTCGGATGCTTTTCTGCCTTTGAAGTTGCTCCGGAGACGGGAACCAGAAGGGGCTGCAGTAGGAAGTTAGCTCATCTCTTTCTACCCGGCCAACTCTGGTTTATCTTTCAGCTCCCGCCCTGCCTGGCCACATCTGTGTACATTTACTTATTCCTCACATCCGTATTGTGGGCGTGGGTATTTTCCCCTGACTGCTTCTTTCAAAACCTTGCCCCGAGCAGAAGGCTTTTTAGACCGAGTTTAGTCCAAATAGTTTGAGCCAACACATCCACATTACCAGACTCCGCAGAGGGCTTGATTCCGGCTCTGGTCCCTACAGATGTTCTGTCAGCTCTTGAGCCATCGACATAGGAAGCTGGCCTGGCCAGAGACAGCCCAAGTGCCAGAATGACCTCATCGCTGGGCCTGGCGAAGGGCTCAGAGACCTGAATGAACAGGAAGGAGCCTGACCCTTGGGAGCTCAGTGAAGAGTGGATTTTGCCATTGTTTTTTGTTTTTTTTTTAAAGATAGTGCCTTTAATAAAAATGACATGAACAAAGGAGGCAGATGTCCTGGGTTCAAATCCTGAACCAACACAACCTTGTGTTACTTACTGCTTGATGTTTCTGAGCTCAGATTCTGCAAAATGGGAATAATGACAACAACCGATTGTCGTGAGAGATGACAGACCGTCTTCATAAAGTGTGTGGCTCCAGACCAGGATCCTAGGAAGCTCTCAGTGGTGTGATTGTCGTTGGGACTGTTGATCAAGTAGAGATTCTATAGGCACTGCCTTCTAGAAAAACTTTCCTAGAGAGGGCAATGTTTTCCTTTCAGTTCTGGCCACACAGCAGAACCACATGACGTGGTTTTAAAAATGCGTTGGCCTGGTTTTTCGATCCTGGTGATTGTCATCTGTGAGTTGCAGGTGGTGCCCTAGAATTTGTGCTTTTCAAAGTGCTTCAGGTGATTCTGATGTACCCTCTGGTTTAACTCCAAGGAATGAATTTCCCTGTGTAGAATCTCAGGCAATGGGGGGGGGGTGCTGGAGGTGGTGGGGGGTGAGGTTTGCACGGCAGGGAGGGCTGTTTTTTGGAAACTCTGCGGTAAGTCTTATGATTGTCGCTGTCTGTTATGGGAATCCTGGAAACCATTCCATTCTGCTTGTTCTCCTCCTTCCTGCGGCAATGGAGGCAGATGGTGGTAGGGAGAGCCCAAGCGATGAGGCCTGGGTCACAGATGCCCGCATGTCCCTGTGCTGTGACAGGCCCACCCCACCTTTCCCCATAGTGCCTCCAGAACTCTGCCTAAACCACAGCTTTGGAAGGAGGCTCTTCCCCGTCTGTCCTCTATTGCTTCCCTCGCTCATCAGAGTTCTGGGCAGCATTTCCCCCTTCTGCCCTGCCCACATTGTTCACTTTGCCTGGTGGTGCCTGACCTCTGTCCCTGGCTCTGATCCCAGGAAACTTTCTTGTTGAAATGGAAAGATGTGAATTTTGCTTTCCTCTGTTTATGGTCTGCACACAGAGAAGTGCCCCCCGCCCAAGTGGAATGGGGTATGGCATTAAAAGAAAATTCTCATCTCACCTATAGCCCAGTTAATTTTGTTTCTGGTGGTTAATGTGATGCCTGGGAGACTGTGAGATGGGCCCTGGCCAACATTCTAAGTTTGTCTTTCAGAAAGACCATTCACAGACACAGCAAGGATGGACCAGCTCCTGAGAGGGTCCCCAGTATCCCAACAGTGTTGAAATACATAAACCAGAACAACATCAGAGAATCAGAGTTCTGATTTCTATTTTTCAGTATTTTGAGCATCTAATTTATTTTCCACCAATTCTCTCTAGCCCTGGGCCACTGTGCTAATTTGAATCAATAGCCTAAGAGGTCGTCGTAAGTGAAATCACAAGCCTGTGAACTTTGAACATGCTAAGATTTTTCTTTTTCTTCACAAATGAGCATGTCAATGGTCATATGCCCACGAGTGAGTGACAGCGGTAAAGAAAGCAGACCATGGGGCCAGGAAATCAGGGAGCCATTGTTAGGATACCTGTCTTTGCTTTCTGAAATGTTCCTTTTCTTTCTTCTCTCTCTCTCTCTCTCTCTCTCTCTTTCTCCCCCCTCCATCTCCTTTCCTTTTTCTTTCTTTCGTCTTTTATTTGTATTTGTAAGGAAATCTATCATCTCTCTCCAGTTCTGTGGCCTTAAATACCCCCCTAAGTAGGATGATTCTTCAAAGGAAGTCTTCTTCAATACTTCCAGCCACGCCCCTCCTGGGCTGAAGACTGAGTGGCCCCTGTCCGGGTATCTGTGGGCGTCTCACACTTCCACTGACCCAATCTGAGCTCCCAGTGTTCCTTCCTAAGTCTGCTGTTTCCACAGTCTTTGCCATCATCAGGGTCAAGAAGGGTACCTGGTGCCTGGAGGGTGGGGAGTAAATATCTGTAGAATGAAGAATGAGAAATGAAGGTCTCCTAACTCTATGTGTGGAGCTGGGCATGGATCCGACCCTGCTCTGTGGTGAAGGAGAAGCGTGTCGCAGGTGAGTGTCCACCTCACACACGCACAAAAAAATGGAAGGTGCTGCTCGCCCTTCTGTGGATTGTACCAGAACAGAGAGCCATGTCATGTAAGCCATGTAAGCACGAGGTGTTAGGCCACTTGACACATCTCTGACCTGTCAACCACATGATTTCTCAGTGTGTTCCTTCTTTGCAAGGAGACAGATGTCTTCACTGTCCCAGGAACATGTCATCCCCTTTCTCCCCTTAAGCCTCCTCTCCTGTCCCAGGCCTGGAATACTTGTCTCCATCAGGAATCCTTCCAGATTTTTTTCCCCTACTTTCAAGGCCTCTGTCCCTGCTGCCTCCTGCACAGTCTGCGTCCCTGTCATCTTTCAGCTGCATGGATCGGGGGCAGCTCCTCTTTCCCAGTGCTGACCCGTGTTGAATTGTACCTTGCCTCGTTTTGCATTCGTTCAGCTCATTTCCTCACACAGGAACCTCTCAAGGCCAACATTTTTGTTTCTCATTTTCTTATATCATCACAGCATAAAGCATGAAAGAACTGTTTTGTTTTGGGTTTTTTTTTTTGCAAATATTAAAAAAATAAAAGTTTTGGTAACCATTTTATGTGGTGACATAAAATTTACCAGTATGATTGTTTTTCAATATATAGTTCAGTGATACTAAGTGTACTTGTATTATTGGGCAGTTAAACTTCAGAATTCTTCATCTTGCAAATTCAAAGCTCCTTGCTCCAGTTTGGATGTTGAGCATCCACCAAACACTTGATTATTAAAGACTTGGTCCCCAGGGTGGCACTACTGGGAGGTGGTAGAACCTTTAGGAGGTGGTGTCCAGTGGGAACTTCCCTATGTTATTGGGGGAGTGCCCTTGAGAGGGCTCGTGGATCCCAGACCTCTTGGTCTTTTTTTTTTTTTTTTTGCTTCCTGGGCATGAGGTAAGCAGTTTGTTTTATTGTGCACTCCCCACCATTGCCACCTGGTGTGTCCACCGCAGGCTCAAAGCAATGGGTCCACCTGATTCTTGACGGGAACTTCCAAAACTGTGAATCAAGATACTTGTTTTTTCTCTATAAGTTAATTGTCTCAAGCATTTTGTTATAGTGATGAAAACCTGACTATGACACCTCTTAAATCACTAACTGGTTTCTCCTATCCCCCACTCTTCCATTTTCTGTCTCTATCAATTTGACTACTGTGGGTACTTCATATATGAATGGAATAATACAGTATTTATCTTATTGTAACTGGCTTCACTTATCATCCTGTCCTCAGGGTTCATCTGTGTGATAGCATATGTCAATTTCTTTCCTTTGGAAGGGTGCATACGATTGTATTGTAGATATATATCACATTTGCTTTTTATATTTTTTTTAATCCATCAGTGGATACTTGACAGCATCCATTGGTGGTTACTGTCTTTTGGCTATTGTGATGGATATTTCTATGAACATGAGCATATGACTCTCTCTCTGAGATCCTGTGTTCAGTCCTTTTGGGTGTATATCTAGAAGTGGAATTGCTGGATCATGATAATTGTGTTTTATTTGGAAAGGGTCTGCCGTGCAGTTTCCCACTGCAGCTGCACCATTTTGCATTTCCATCAATAGTGGACGAGGGTTGAAATTTTTCTACATTCTTGTCAATTGTTATTATTTTCTATTTTTTTTTCTTTGAGAGTAGCTACCATTTGCATTCCTCTAATGACTGATGATGTTGGGCATCTTTCCAAGAACTTCCTGGCCATTTGTATTTCTTCTTTGGAGAATTGTCTGTTCAAATCCTTTGCCCCTTTTAAAATCGTGTTTTGCTGTTGAGTTGTAGTTCTTTACCTACTCTGGGTATAAATCCTCATCAGGTTTGTGATCTGTAACAACTGGATACTTTTGATAGCAACTCATTGATAACCATTGACTAAATATTGTAAGGGTCTGCACCTGGAGCTTCTGAGATGCCAGCTGGTAGGCAACTTGAAAGAAAAAAAAATTGATGTATAAATATATGCCAGGCATTATCCATACCCAGTCTCTTGGAAAACTCACCACTACCATGTAAGGGAGGCAGCATCACTTCCAATTTACAGATGAGGACTTTTCTGAGGCTCAGAGAAGTCAGGTAGGTTTCTTGAGGTGCCCCAGCCAAATACATGACAGGCTAGGATGTGGCACCAGGCCTGACTCCCCACATTGCCTCCTGCACCTCCAGGCTGCGTGAGAGAGCATGAGCCATTTTTCCCATGAGTTGCCCATCACTCTTCTTTTCCAGATTTCATTACCGAAACCCCTGTGTCCGGCAAGCTGGCCCCTGCCAGCACCCTGACTCTGCAGAATACCCTCTTTCTCCAAGTTTGGAACTCAACATGACCCCAGGACCTCGTGCTCCTTTACTTGGCCTGTATGGGGAGGGCAGATACTTTGGCTCTTTCATTCTATTATCTTTACTCTCCTGTTTCTAACTTAGTTCTTAGAATTTAGTTCTTCAGATCTGCTTCCCCACATTCAACAGGAAGCCCAGGCTGGGCAGACAGGGCTTTGGGCTGGTACAGAAAGGAGGAAAGACAAGCTGACTCCATGGGTGCTGGACTGGGTGGCAGACACAACTGAAGGGCAGTGAGGGAGGCTGGGCCTTTGACAACCAAGTGACAGTGTAGTTCAGGCTGCTGGGACTCAAAAAAACAGAGACGGAAAGGAATTGAATGTGTTCTTGAATCATCTTCCCTATCTGCTGTGCATGCGTGCTCAGGAAAGCCAACCTGTTCAATATTTGGCTGACAAAAGGTAGTTAGGAAGGATACATGCTGCAAACAAAATGTATGGTGCAGCCCATTGGCTAAGAGATGGGATCTTTGGGTCATGCATTGTTCTAGCCCCTTGGCCTCGGTTGACTTGGGAATTGAATGAGCATTCTCTGCATATGGCTGGCAGCTCATGGGGTACAGTCCGGCTGCAGGACACAGCCCAGCCACTTGGATGACCGCCCAACACAGACCAAGAGCTTCACCAACCCCAGAGAGGAATTCCACTAGGTATGGAATGGCATTCATACAAAGTGGATTGCCTATTTTTAATATTATAGCACACATAATGAGGACTAAATAATAAATAAGTACTTTATGAACACTGTCGTGGTTCATTTTTGTGAGAATGTTATGAAGTTTAGGTGCTATTCTTAAAGAGGCCAAGTGAATTTCCCAGAGCCTCACAACTGATAGGTAGATGATGGGACCCAGACTTCAACCCCGTTGTGCTTTGTTTCCAAAGTTTCTGGTTTCCACTCTTCATTACAGGAGCTGCAGGAAGACAGGATGTGGTTTGATCAGAGGTCATCAATGTAAATGCATCTTACCTTTGCACACACGGTGATCTTCCAGGGATATTTGTAGGGGTCAAGCATTACATAAAAGGATAAGGCTTTTTCTGGTAAGAACGTATTTTCTGTTTTAATGGAAACTTTACTTGTCCAAAGCCTGAGTTCTTGCAGTGTGAATGATTTTTCTAGGTTCTTAACAATAAGTGGCAAATAATATATCATCTTCAACAGCCCCCTTGTCCTCAAACCTGAAGTGTTGTTCTATTCTTTGAAGGTTTTTTAAATTGGTTAAAATACACATAACATAAAGCATACCACCAGTGACAATTAGTATATTCACAGTGTTGTGCAACTATTACTACTCTCTGGTTCCAGAATATTCTCATCACTCCAAAAGGAAACTCTGTACTAATTAAGTAGGTGCTTCCCAATCCTCTCTTCCCCAGCCCCTAGAAAACATTAATCTGCTTTCTGAGTCCAAGGATTTGCACACTCTGGGTATTTCAGATCGTTGGAGTCAGATCATATGCAGCCTTGTGTATGTTCTGTTAGTTTTGCCACCCATGGTTCCTGTTTTCCATACCCAAACTTGCAGTCCTCCTGCAGCAGTGTGGAGCCGCCCTGCAGCCTTGGGATCTCAATTCCAAGGTGGGTGCTGATCAGAGACACTAAGCTGGGCAAATACCTGGGCAAGTTACATGAGTTCTCTGAGTCTCATGTTTGTTTTGGGCCTTAGGCAATTATTTAAGATTTTTCTTTCTTAGTTTGCTTCCTCCACAATATGGGAATATATTAGTGTCTATGTCACAGGGTGTTTCTGAGGATTAATGAGGAAATCTCTGGAAGTACTCAGAGCCCTGTTCTGTATGGGGGCTTCTCAGTAGGAATATTCTTGCTTGGGGAGTCTTCGGTGCCAAGGGTTAGACGAGGCCCCACATCATTCACAGGAACAATCACTCAAGCCTTGTGGTCAGTTACCTTCATATCGTCCCTCAGAGCCAGCCTGAATATTGTCACCAGAGCAGTGCCAATCACTCACTCTTCGTCTCAGGAGCTTCCCGTGACCCTCCACTACCTAGAGGAGAGTTCACTTCCTTAGCTCTGCTCTGAGGGCCTCTGCACCTCACCTGATTCCCTTCTGATTTCTCTTCCCATCCTCTTTGCCAAGAACCTGTTCCCTGCCCCACCTCTGTGGCCCCCCAGTGCCCTCTGGGCCTTCCAGCCTCTGTGCCTTTGCTCACACTCTTCTGTCTGTTGGGAATGACCTTCCACCTGTCAGCATCAGGCAAAGCTCTGCTCCCTGCTCTTCCTTGGGCTCTTCTTCTGTCATGGTAATATGAACAGCACAGGGTTGTTCCCAGGTCTATGTATCATCACACATGACTGCGATGATTCCTTGCTCATCTTAATATTAACCAGATAATAAAGCATGGGTGTGTGGGTGTTGTCATCATAGCATGTCATTTTATTAAGACCATGTGTACAAACCCGCCTTTCCAACTAGATTGCAAATTCCTTGAGGACAGAGCCATGTCTTGTAGACCTCTGTATGTCCCTGTTTATGCCTAGCAGAGTGCCCTGCATAGAGAAAGTTTTCATACTGTTTATTAAATTGAATTAAAATGCTATCCACCATTGACCCAGAGTGCTAAGCAGGTGTGTGTGTGTGTGTGTGTGTGTGTGTGTGTGCATGTACGTGTGTGTAAAATCTTCATTTGGCAACAGGTATTAATCTGGTTTCCAGACAGTTCCTGTGTGTAACTCTGGCTTCTGTAATCAAATCAAACCAGTCAGGTCTCTGAAGAAGGGCCTATGGATCTTCTACAGCATTTCGCACCTGGTTGGGCAGACAGAATTTGATCAATTTGTCCCTGATGGACATGACTGACTTGAAAAAAATTACCAAAGCAACATTTTTGAAACTATGAAGAAGAAAATGAAAATCTCCTGTAATCCCACCTCTCACGCACCCCAAATCCATCTTTCAAAGTTAACTGCTATTAACATTAAAATAAGTTAATATCTTGTTTAATAACTAACATTTATTGAAGGTTTGCTACACGTAAATTGATTGCACTCAGATTAAACTTGATTCCTACTGTGAAGTAGCTAGTATTTTGCCCATCTTACAGAACAGGAAACTGAGGCACACAGAGACTTAATTCATCCAAAGCCCTGAGGCTTGTAAGTAGAGGAGCCGAGTTTTAAACCCAAGTGATCTGGCTTCAGGGTCTATACCCTTAACTCTGTGCTAAACTGCCTGCATACCACCTCCCTCCCAGCCCAGAGCTATCCCTCCTGCTCCTCCCCTACAAGTTGAGTGGAGCAGCGGGGCTTTCTTTCTCCTGTGCACTCGCTGTTTGTGTGACGTTGAGACAACCCCTTTACCTCTTTGAGCCTGTTTTCTTGTCTGTAAATCTGGGAACTGGTCTCAGTGATCTCCATTATTCAGCCAGAACATTCTGTGATGTTGGGAATTAAACTCTGAAGCGGGGACTTGCTTTTCTGACATCCTTTCTCTCCCCTCCTCTTCTCCCGCACCTGCAGGCATATTATCTTTCCTGCCATACAGGCGGGCGGACAGTCGAGTCACCCTGACCCAGGTCCCTCCCCCACCCCAGCATGCCTGCAGAAGCTGCTGGCCAGCGGAGCAAGAGTCCTCTCGGTGGGGCTCATTGAGTAGCAGGACTTAGTGGGTTATGTAAGCCACGTATGATCTTATTCTTATCAGTTTTAATGGGGTTTGCATGCTTTGAATTGCAGATGGGGTCCCCCGTTGTTTATGGGGGCTTCCTGGAGCACAGTTTAGGAAGAGGATCTCTAGGGCTTATGGGGGCTTCCTCAGGGCATGCACATTTAGTGGTACCCTTGTATTTTTTTTTCTTCCCCCACTGACAGCCTTCCAGGTCAAGGCAAAGGGTGTAGGACTGAGTTTATTTGAACACTGTATGGGCATGTGTATACCTCTGCGGTGTGTGTGACAGGGGCTAAGTAACGTTTGGATCACCTAGTACTACAAGACAACGAGTCTATCTGGGCTGGGGGCACCTGCTTGTAATACCAGCAGCTCAGGAGGCTGAGGCAGAGGATCCTGAGTTCAAAGCCAACCTCAGCAAAATCGAGGCGCTAAGCAACTCAGTGAGACCCTGTCTCTAAATAAAATACAAAATAGGGCTGGGGATGTGGCTCAGTGGTCAAGTGCCCCTGAATTCAATCCTTGCTATCCCCCACCCGCCAAAAAATAGACAAGAGGCTGCTGGGCCCCCATCCACCTCAGTTCCCAATTCAGAGGTCTGAGGCAGAACCTGACAGTGTGCATTTCTAGCTAGTTCTCAGGTGATGCTGAAGTGCTGTTCTAGGGATTACACTGGGATAGCCACTGTCACTGAGAAGTTTTACAGAGAACTTTACGTCCCTTTCAGTCCTAAACAGAAACTAAGCTAAGACATTT
Organism: Ictidomys tridecemlineatus; assembly: GCF_052094955.1. Classification (NCBI taxonomy): domain Eukaryota; kingdom Metazoa; phylum Chordata; class Mammalia; order Rodentia; family Sciuridae; genus Ictidomys; species Ictidomys tridecemlineatus. Next base: position 85,053,157 of record NC_135488.1, on the reverse strand, counting down.
TTGGCCATGATTTTAGGTAAACTGTATTCACTTGTATTTCAGTATACAGAAGGAATAATTGCATTTCCTCTTGACATACAGTCACGATGATGTCTGTTCATTATTTTGTTTGGCTGTAATTCAGGATGTCCTGAGACCCCTTTGAGGCTGACCCAGCCTACATGAGTTGTTGGTTTACATTTTGCATTTCCAGATCCTTCCTTTACAGTCAGCTGCCTTGCTGTCTCTGGCTGGTACGCTGGTAGCAAGCTTCCCTGGCTGCAGTTCTTTTTCAAAGAAACTTTCTTATTAGAATGGTCACACCTATAAAAATAAGGAGAGGAGGACAATGAACTCCCATCTACCCATCATCTAGATTTTTAACATTTTTCCCTCATCTTTTTTTTTCTTGCAGAAGTATTCTAAAGCCAATTCCAAACATCCTAACAACATTCCCCTCCCAAATATTTCCGACTGCATCTCTTTAAAAAAAAAAAAAGCACATTTTCTTTCATAACCACAAAACCACGATCGTAGCTAACAAATCCAACAATAGGTCCTAAATATTATCTAATACTCAAGCCATGTTCCAATTTCCCTAGTTGTTCATAAAAATCTTTCCAGTTGATTAGGAGACAAGCAAGACCTATATTCATTCAGGCTGCTTTGGTACTGTTTCCTTCAAATTTGCTTTTTTTTTGGTGTGTGTGTGGGGGATTCGTCCACAGTGAGTTAGGGATAGATGCTGTTACTTACCCAGGGCTGATGAAATATATCTAAAGTAGGAAAAGCAGGTGTCAGGTTAGGTAGAGCCAGCTCTACTGGCTGCTCAGCTCTCTATTTTGTTCCATTTTCTTTGATCTGGAGAGGCAAGGAGCTGGGCTTGGGGGGTGACTTCTAGATCAGTGAATTGCTTTCATGGTATATAGTGTTGGATATGCTTATAGAGTGGCTAAGTTGCCTGGGGGAGGAATAGAAACCTCACCCTTAGGACTTGTGGCTGTAGCTGTTCTAGAGTGTTTGGGACATGTGCTTTCTTTCCTCCCCCTCAGGTTTCCCTTTCTCCCTCTGTTAAAGATCCAGCCTTCACGGAGTCCCTCTGGATGGGAAATACTTCTTGGAGCTCCAGGTCCTGAGAGTGCACACACACCTAGTTCACTTGGGTGGCCTGCTCTCTCTGCCAGAAGTATGATAAATAAATATCGATGCGCTGTGCTCGGCCCATGGCAGGCCTGCCCTCCTGCTCATCTCTCATGTAGGTGTTTCCAACATGTTATAGCTTTCTAATTTAGCTTCCCCATCCGAATCAAAGGTCCCTCGCTACAGTCTAAATGCCATGGTGTACCCGTGGCTGGGGCTGACGTGTATTGGAAAGCAAAGCTGTCCTGCGTCACACAGCATCAGCTGTACTGCCATATGGCTCACAAGGCGGTGCTAGGAGAGGCTGCCAGCATCAAGCTGGGCTGAGGACTGAGGCCTGGAGCTCTGTGTGTGTGTGTGGCAGGGGAGGGGGCTGGACTCTTCTGGACAGGAAACCAGATTGCTAGGACTCGGGGGGGCTTTCTACCACGGGTTCAGGATGGAAGAGATGGCAGCAGTATGCATGGAGATGCTGTAGGGGTCTGGCCTGGAGGCAAGGAGAGTGTACATGGCTGGTGGATTGATTTCAGCCCACCGAAGTCCCCTATGCTGTTTGCCAACCCCCGCAGGATGACACTAACAGCCCCTCTTTTTTGGCCGCATCCTGACCACATTGTGTTACAATGCGCATTGCTTTGCCCTTGCTTTCCTGGGGACTGGAAGATCCTCAGAGTTGGTGAGGTTGCCCATCTTGCTGTTTGGAACACCCTGGTGCTCAATAGATGGGAAGATGTTACTGAAGCCCAAGAAAGGAAGGGAAGGGAAGTGTCTTTGTGGTGAATTAGGGGAAAAACATGGTAGAAAAATTCATCAGAGATGATCCTGAGAGCCACAGTACATCCAGCCTGCCCAAGGGATGACGCTTCATTCTGTAGTGACCGCTCATGGGTGCCATTTTGCTGAGAAAGGCTTACCGCATCCTGGTCCTCATCTCTTCCTGCCTGAAGGACCATACATCCACTAGGTTTAGCTCAAATTTTTTTTTTGTGAGAACTATTAGGTTATTCAGTATTATATCCATTGTAAGCACATCTCACCCCTGATCTAGACCTTATGTCAGATGAGGGCAGACTTTGCCCTCGTTTTCTCTTTCCATCTTCCTTAACCCTGGCACCGCGGTTTACCGTGTTAACAAGGACTCACAACTAGTTGCCCAATGAAGTGCCAGGCTGCTGTGCTCAGTGAGTACTGAAGAAATGGCTCAGAGAGTTCAGAGGAGGGAGTGATCCATGATGCTGGATTCATCAGACAGTCCCCTCCTGAAAGTGCCCGAATGGTGGGCACTGGAAGAATTCCAGAAGGTGGAGGGTGGGTGCAGGAGGAGGATGGGGGAGCAAGATTCCAAGTGGGAAAGATCAGAGGAGGCTTTGAACCCCCACCACTGGGAATCAAAAGAGGTGTGGCTAATTAGCTTGGAACCACTGGCTTCTGGGCGTTGACTAGACACACAGCATGCTGCCAAGATCAGTGTAGACCAAGCACAGGGAAGGGTGGCAACAAAATTCTTAAAACATGATGCTGACGCCAGTTCTTGGTGAGACAAATGGGGATGAGTCAAGTTAAGAGAGAAGCATTTGCTTATCGGAGGGAGAGCCACCCTGTTTTCTAGGTTCTTGGACTGTGAAAAAACACAACTCTCCAGACACCAGATGCTGGAGCACAGAGGAAAGCGAGGCTGAGGGGCCCCCATCCTCAGGCTCAAGTGGGCTCGCTGGACAGGAAATGGGGGCCTGGACTGGAGAAGATGGGTCAGTACAAAATTTCAGACTTAGAAAAGCCACGATTGTACAGTCTTTTTTGGAAAACATTTTGGCAGTTTCCTGAAAAGTTACAGATGAACCCACTGTGATCCGGCCATTCCATTCCTACGTATTTACCCAAGATAAATGAGAGGTAAGAATGAGCTTCATTCACCTCTCAGAAGCCCATAATATCCAGCACAGTCCCGATGACAGGAAGGTCTTCAAAGCCTTTGCCCATCAGGGAACCGATTCACAAGTGGAATTAGCCAATTTCCATTGCTACCTTTGTTCATCCGGGTCTCATCCACACATTTCCATAGAAACTTCACTCAAAAGAGCCCCGAACTGGAGAAGTCCCCGAGGTGCCTCAGGAGAGACTGGATAAATACACTATGGAATATCTGTGGAAACTATGGGTCTCACAATAATTATGTTGAGTGAAAAGAGCCGGAGCAGAAAAGAAGACAAACTACATAGTTCTACTCGTACAAAGTTCTGGAAAAAGCAAACTCATCTAGAGTGACAGAAAAGAAAACAGCGGTTGCTGTGAGATGGGTGGGAGTGGGGGGGTGATAAAGGCCTCTGAGGAAACTTCTGGGGCTGAAGAAAATGGTCACACTCTTGATTGTGGTGGGGGCTTCCCAAATGCCCCAACGTGTAGCAGAACTTTCCAGATTTACTCTTTAAATGTGCTCGATTCATGATGGGTTCATTCTGCCTTAATAAAACTGTTAGAAATAGATAAAAATTTATTGGGAGATACAAGTTGATTGGGAGAGTCAGTGTGGGTCAATTAAAAAAGCCATTAATGGGAAGCTATTACAGTTGTTCCTTGGTAGCCTCAGGAGTTTGGTTCTAGGAATCCCACCCAAGAGTCCCCACATCTTAAGAGGCTCAAGTCTCTGGCATGGAGTAGCCTTTGCATGTAATTTGAGTACATTCTCCCACCAATTTAAATCATTTTTAGGTTGCTTATGATGCCTAATACAACAAAAGTGCAGCCTCCCTAGTTGTCATACTATATTGTTTAGGCAATTTTGACAAGAAGAATAAAAGCCTGTACTTGCTCATTGCAGATGAAAAAAGGTTTTAAATCATTTGAATCCATGGAGGTTAGAAAAACCAGCCTCGAGGAGCTTGGGAATGGCAGGGACAGTCCACCATTAAAATGGAACATAATTCAGGCGGGCCTTGAAGGAGTCGAATCCTGGAGAAAAACAAAAGTGTCTTTGAGGACTAGTGAGGGACCTCGGAGGTGGATGTGGGATCAGAGGTGAACTTTGCACCGAGTGGTGAGAATGTCGAACAGTGAAGTGCCGATAAGCGAGGGCTAAGACAGAGTGGTCAACTCTATCAAAGAACAAGCGAGGGGCTGGTGCAGAGGTGGAGGGTGACAAGGGCTAATGTGGACAACAAAGGCTGGATGGGCGGGTGGTCACACTGCCTGGCTGCGTGTGCTGGCGATACCACTCAGGAACTGGGCAGCCTCTGGACAAATTAACCTAACATCCCTGTTGCTATGACAAAATATCTGAGATCAAATAATTTATAAACAATGGAAGTTTATTTGGCTTTAAATTCTAGAGTCTGGAAAGTCCAAGAGCATGCCATTGCCATCTGCTCAGCCCTGGGTGAGGCCTTCTTGGGGCATTGTAACATGGTGGAGGGCCTGTCATGGTGAGACAGCAAGAGTGCTAGCTCGGGTCTCTCTTCCTCTTCTTTTAAAGTCACTGATGCCTTGGGGGGGGGGCCACCCTCAAGACCTCATCTAATCCTAATTAGCTCTCAAAATTGCCACCTCTACTTGTTATTAACATTTGGGAATTGCATTCAAGCCATAGCAGCCAGTGTTTCCTAACCTGAACCCTCCCACCTCCTAACTATTAATAGCTTTGTTGAGGTACAATTCCCACGCTATGCAATCTACCTGTTGAAAATGGACAGTTCGATGGTTTCTAATATATTCATAAAGTGGTGCAATCGTCATGACTATGAGTTTAAAAAACGTTTTCATTTTTATCAGTCTAACAAGAAGCCTCATACCGTTCATGTTGACTCAAATTTCCCCCTCCCCCAGCCCCTGTCAACCAACAACATATTTTCCATCTCCATGGATCTGCCCATTCTGGACATTTTATATAAATGGTTTCATGCAATATGAGGCTTTTGGGTCTGGCTGCTTTCACTTAGTGTATTGTTTTTTAGATCTACTCATGTCATACTTTGTGTCAAGAGAGCTCAGGCCTTTTCTGTGGCTGAGTAATACTCCAATGTATTGGACATAACACATTTGCTTTGTTAGTGGATGGGCAGTTAAGGTGTTTGTACCCTTGGTCTATTATGAGTAATTCTGCTATAAACATGCATATGCAAGTCTTTGTCCTCTCCCCTTTTTGGGGGTTATCGGGGAATTAACTCAAGGGCACTTGACCACTGAGCCACATCCCCGGCCCTATTTTGTATCTTATTTAGAGACAGGGACTCACTGAATTGCTTAGCACCTCTCCATTGCTGAGGCTGGCTTGGAACTCATGATCCTCCTGCCTCAGCCTCCTGAGCTGCTGGGATTCTAGGCATGCACTACCACACCCGGCTGTCCTCCCCCTTTTTAAATCTACCTTTTGAGAGTTTTAAAATCTACTTTTATATAAAATTTCTATAAAAATCTGCCTTTCGAAAGTTGAGTATTTCATGCCTCCCATGTGTTGTTTGAAGATCACAAAGTAAACTCCACTGTTTAAAAGTAACTTTGACTATGACTCTCCAGACCCTCCCTCTCTGCGTCAGGGCACTGTGCTGTCTCCTGCCCCTACCCTACACTGAGAATCCCCGATCTAGACATATGCAGGAAAAGAACATGCTAGAGCAAGGCAACGTCAATAAATGACAAATGAGTGGGACGTGGGGTCATCATTTTAATGTGTCATGAGCTGGTCTGCTTTGAAAGGGAGCCGGCTCCAGGTCCTGTGCATAAGGAGCGCATTAGGCTGAGGGGGCTTGGAGGCTGGGTGCAGAGCTGACACATGTGTCAGAAGAGGAGCCAGCCAGATGGCTCTGATTTATCCGTGTCAGCGCAGGGCTGGGGAAGCGCTCGGCTGGGCTGCAACGCTGCGGCCAGGCTTCCTGTAGCAACCATCCCTTGGCAGACTGGGCCTCTCCCCCTCACACCTGAGCTCCTTGTGGGAGGCCAGGGTGGCAGTGGCTGGGAGGTGCCAGTGGTTCCTCGAATTCAGCAATTAGCAGCATCTCTTGAAGCGCACACTGCTTCATTCTAATCCGAAATGTCAGTTATTACCCTCTTCTGATTTAAGTATAGAAGCGCCTCAGTTATGATCTCGGGAATAAGACAGAAATAGCTGGTCGGTGCTGGTGAGTAATCTTCTAAAAGCATTTGCAGGGATCATCCTTGTCATGCTGTCACGTGCTGTTTGAGTGAATGCTCCCGAGCCGGCATTTAGAGTGGGGGGTGGGCTGTGGAGTGGTGGCGCTTCTTAGGGAAATCCTAGGTTCAGATTCCCCACAGTTTCTGTTCAGGGTCATCCAGAAGCACGTGCTGTTTTGGAGTCCCTAATGAGTGGCTGTGGTTAGATCTTGTGGGAGCTCCTGAAGGCACCGGAGCAGCCCTGGAGTCTCGGCTTAGGTGCTGGTTAGAAGGAGCAACAGCTGCGTACAGAGGGTGCATTTGAGGGTGTCGCAGGAAAGGGCTTCAAGAGTGGCTGGAATTAGAGGAGGGAGAGATAGTCTGGGGGCTGCGGGGATCTGGGAGGGTATCCTAGAGAAAGGGTGAAGTGTGAAGATAGTAGGGGTAGAACATTTTGCTTTTACTGGATTCTCAGCCTGCTTTTGTCTACCCAGGATGGGGGCTACTATTGCAAACCGCCTTGTACAATAAAATCAGAAAACATAAATAGAAAATTGAGGTCACAGAAAGAAAGAAATTGGCTCATGGAGTTGTTCTCATGGAGCACTGGATTTGGTCTGTGCTTGAGGGCAGCGGGGACGAAATGAAAATCAGGTTAATTATACAGATTTCTTGATCAGAAAGGGAAAAGTCTACCAGCTCCTTAGGGGAGGCAAAGTTCTTCCTGGCACACGTTTCTAAAATCATTTTCCCATGTGGGAGTTTACTTAAAGGACACAGTGGCACAATAACTGTGGACCCATCAACAACAAAAGCCTTTAGAAATGTGGGAGGTTGGACACCAAGGTGTGACACAATGAAGGTGATTTGGTCAGTGGCTAAGCTGGCAGGATCCAGTTGTGTGGCTTTTGGCGGCTCTGACTTGATGGAAAACGAACTCAGAAGTGTTTGCCAGAAGACGGGGGACATGTTCCCGATGGAGCAGAACGTAGAGAAGGGAGACTGTCCTGGCCTGGTGGGATCACACCCAGGGAAAGGATGTGGATGGTCCCCTCCCGCTGAGTTTCCACTCTGTATCCTATAATTACCCTGTCTGTGTATTGGATTTGGTACTGACTTTCCTGGCTTCCAGAACCAAAAAGGAAACACACATCTGATACCAGTGTCCCAAACTGGCCTTGCCTCTATTGACAGCACCCTGTAGCACACGATTCTTTGGTCTCTATGAACGGAGGCATTACAGCACCTACTCTTATCCCTGAAAAATTCTCAAGCACTTTGAAAGCTAAGAAGGATAATTTTACTTAAAAAAAAAAAATCAGGATGGATTACCTACTAGCAAGCTGGTTTTGCAACTACTATCACAGCTGCCATTTGTTGATTATGTCCTCCGTCCCAAGTGCTTTTCCTCCATTATAGTTTTGGCCTTCTCATAAGAACCTCCAGAAGTATGTCCTGTTATCATCTTAATTTCATTGGGGAGGCTGGGGCTGGTGGAGATTTAGATATGCTCTCAAGCTCCCAGACTGAAGGAGATTCTAGCTGCCTCCCCACTGTTAGGTCTGATGGGCTCGGACTTGGCTTCCAGGCTACTCTCTGGCCATGGATCTCTTCTTCCTTCTCATGCTCTCAGTGATGGCCTGGGTCTTCTGTTGCAAGCCTGTCCTGTGCCTCCAGCAATTCTCCAGCCTCTTGTATGAGATAAGCACTTCCCTGTCTGATTTCACACGATGCTTTCTGTCCTCAGGGTCACATCATGTTGCATCCTTTCTGTTGGAGCCTGTGCTGTCTGCATTCCATTGGTCCAATCTAAGAATCATAAAAGCAGAACCCAGGCCTCCCTGTTTTTAAAGCCTATTGTACTCTCAGGACCCCCAGGAAATCCCAGATGCTTCCCATCTGGGAGGTGCTGCCTAACGGGGGTTGGGGAGGGGTCAAGCCCAGCCTGGGTTACCATCGCAGCCTCTCACCCGAATTCCCTTCCTTGGTGTGCTCCACTCAGGAGCTCCACCCTCCAGGGCAGTAGCTGCCATATGCCACTGCTGTTTTATCATATCAAAAATATTTCCAAAGGATTTTAATGTTAACAATACATTTTAAAATCTCACTCTCAGGATGGGGTTGTAGCTCAGTGGTAGATCACTCACCTTGTATGCGTGAGGTACCAGGTCCGAATCTCAACACCGCATAAAAATAAATAAATAAAGATACTGTGTCCATCTACAACTAAAAAAATATTAAAAAAAAATCTCACTCTTAGTAATGGAGGAGGAGGAAGAGGATGGCATTTTGTCCAGTTGTCTTACTTCTGAAGGATTTGGAACTCCTCCTACCTTCATCCACTAGGATCAACATGAATTCATTTCTGTTGGAAGTGATTGTGTATCTGGGGATACTGCCAAATTGGTCCGACTATGTTGGGAAAGCTTGTGACCGACTGAATGATGTCCAGATTCATGCTGAAATCTCTGCTTCTGTTTTGGTCAATTTTATATATATATATTTTTTGCTCCCAGCTGACCTTTGTCACTTGGGAATAGGATGGGATGTGCTGGGTGGTCTCAAACTCACATCCTCAGAGACTTGAAGGAAATTCCCTTTTGGTATATTAGGGCTCTTTTTTATTCTTTGAAGCTTTTAAAGGATCATACTTTCAATGGAATCAAAAAGGCCCTTTATGCCAGGCTCTATCTTGGGGGTAGCCTGGAAAGGCAAGGAAATGGTGGTCTAAAAGAGGGACTGTGAGTGGCTCTCCCAGGGGCCTGTATATCTGAAGTTGCCTGCATATCTTCATTTCATTCATTGACATAATAGTTATCCTTTGTGGAATGCTCATTTTATGCTGGGTACATAAAGCGCATTGAGTGCATTTGCTTATTTAATCTACCCAGAAACCTAACACACAACTATTGGCCCACTTTACAGATAAGAAAGTGGCAGGGCCAGAATGGGAACCCTCTGTGCTGTCAGAGGCTGTAATGTTCAGCGTGGTCAAAGTGCAAACTACAGATGCTGGAAGAAAGTCTGTCCCTTTGAGTGTTTCCTTCTCATTTATCTACTGTAGATTTAGGTGTGCTTTGCCTGGGTCTGTGCATGGGAGGGGTGTTTCCTCCTCAGAAAAGGAATCTTTTCAGCAAACACCAACAGCAGAGAACAAAGCTTATATTAAAAAGCAGGGGCTGAAATGACTTCGTGTCACTTCTCATCCTCACCTCCAAACCCAGGCCTCGTGCAGGGTAGCCAACTACAGGAAATGGTGGCTTAGGTCACCGTGCATTTCTCCCCGTGAAGTCCCTTGTAAACATCCTCAGTGTCATTGATTTCCCCTCTTCTTGAGAGTTCTGAGCATGGAGATTCTGTGATATCCAATCTGGAGGCTGATTCTTCACTCTCCCTGGGTAGAACCATCTCCTGCAGCTTCTGGTACCAGGGCCCCTCTGTTCTCTTGTCGCTGCCCTCCTTCCAGACTTAATGGGCCCTGGAGTCAGGAAGGTCAGGGCATCATGTAGTTTAACCCACTCATTTTATTGGGGGGTAGGGAGAGAAGGGAAGCTCTAAAGTCTCTTTTGTGGTAGAGAGAAAGTTAGACATAGCCTATTAAGATAATTCTGATGCAAAATGACCAGATTGGGGGGCTTTGTTGCTGGTTTTGGTGGGATCTTTGCAGCACACATAGGATTTAACCACTTGGATCTGAAGTCCTTTTACTTGATTAGCATTGCATCTCTCCGTTTTGCTTATGTTTCAGGCTGCTTCTGATTTTAATACCAAACTACAGAATCTCAAAACTAGAAGGACACGTTGATATCCTCAAGTGTGGCCTCTTTGAATTTGGATTATCACTTGAATAATCGTTATCATCATTGTCTAGAAAGGCTTAAGGTCACCCACTGGGGTTGAGACCAGTACATCCATTATAGTTCCAGGTGAATGTTGGAGGAACTAAAGAGTCCCTCTACTTCAAGAAGAATTTTCTTTAGTGTGTGTGTGTGTGTGTGTGTTTTCCTCTTTTTTTCTTTGAGTATCTTAAAACAAAGCTGGTTTAGATAAATGTCAGTAGGTGAATGTGTTAGTCAGTTTTTGGTCACTATAACAATATGCTTGAGATAATTAACCTATAAAGAGAAAAGATTTATTTTGGTTCATAGTTTTCAAGTCCATGATTAGTTGCTTTGAGCAAAGAATCACATTATGGTGGGAGCATCTGTTGGAACAAAGCTGCTTACCTTGTGGTAAGGAGGCAAAAAAAGAGAGTAAGGAGGGGGCTAGGTACCCCTTCAAGGGCGCCCCCCCACCAATGACCTAAAGACCTCTCACTAGGCCCTAACTCTTAAGTTTTCACCATCTCCCAAGAGCACCAAGATAGGGACCAAGACTTTAACACACAGGCCTTTGGGGGAACATTCAAGATCCAAACTATAGCAGTGAAAATATTGAGCCCACTTAAGTAACACTTATGCAATACAAGAGGGGTGGAATTCTAACCCATCTGAGAAAATTCAGACACATGTTTTACTAAAAGCCTGTAAATAAAGACAGAAGATCTTAGTTCAAAGAAAGGAATTATTATAGTTGACAATAAAAGCCCAAATAGGACCTTAATTAAGGATTAGCCGATTAAGTAATTCCTTAATTAATCTGCTAACTGGTTTCTGTTGCAACCAGGGAGTTGCAACAGTCTTTAGGCATGACCTACCTGTACACATATGTGTGAGAATTAATATCTGCGGCCCAGACATGTGGAGGGTGACAGGCCTGACCTCAAACCCCAACAGGGAAACCTAGACCTAAGGGGGAGGTGACAGCAGGTTTCAAGTCTCTAAGTTTCTCTGTGTCCATTTCCTATAGACTACAGAGTTGAGAAAATTTTGATCTGTTCATTGAATACACCCCTGTAGAAGCAAAGTTAAATTATTTCCATGCCTGAGGCTAAAGATAAAGGTTATTATCATCTTTGGAGTGGAAAGAAATAGTTGTCCATTGTGTGGCCAATGAATGAGACCATATAGTTTTAAAAACTCCATATTGAAATTAATGTATTAAAAAGTAGTGTTTGTGACCTTGCTCTTCTGTCACAAATGGTTTGACTTGTATGTCTTAGGGACCTCTGGCATCTCTCAGATCCCTCTTTACCATCAGGAATGGACATGCTGGAGAACCCGGACCCTGCTGGAGCCATGCCTTTTTCCAGTGGCTCTGGCCTGGGGCAGCCCTAAATGCTAGACCCTCAAAACTCATCTGTGCACATGACCTTGTTTTCAAGAAATCATCAAGCTTGGATGGAAGAAATGCCTTTCCCTCCTTATATTCTTAAACCGTGCAAAACTTGAAGAGAAATTTAATACGTGCTTCTAACTAATTTTTACTTAATTCTTCAGTGTTGGCTTTCTTTTTTAAGAAGATTCCATGTGATGAGAAAACCTGGGACTCAAGCTTTCTGAAGAGGGTTTCTGGGTTTTTTTGGGGGGGTAGGGTGGGGTGGGGATTTGAACTCAGGGACACTTGACCACTGAGCCACAACCCCAGCCCTATTTTGCATTTTATTTAAACACAGGGTCTTGCTGAGTGGCTTAGCACCTCACTTTTGCTAAAGCTGGCTTTGAACTTGGAATCTTTCTGCCTCAGCCTCCTGAGCTGCTGGGATTACAGGTGTGTGCAACCAAGCCTAGCTTTGAAGATGGTTTCTTGATAACACATACAAAATAATGTGTGGCCAAAGCCTATGGAGCATGCAGGTTTGTAAGGCTTGAATCCTGGATGGAGTTCTGAGGGGATGCTTCATTTGGACTCCCTGGTGCATGAAAGTCATAGGGTCACCATCTCCAAAACCCCTCATTCTTAAATGTCACCCTCTCCCTGTGAGGCGGGTGTGTATAATGCAGCTATACCCTTTGTGGTTTGCTTCCCAGGGTCTTCATTCAGTTCCACATATTTCTCTCCAAAATTCTATCATTCTTTTTCCACTTCTTTCTTTTCCCTTTCATTTTGGGAAGAGGGTTTAGGAAAAGAGGTTAAGTATCTTGGCCGAAATTCTGATAGTGCTAGAAATAGAACTCTAGATCGTTGATCCTCACACCCCAGGCCCAAGAAGAGACCACCCAGCAGGATTGTGTGCTGCCCCCAGAGATGCTTCCCAGAACTGGGCTCTCAGAATTTGACTTCTAGAAACAGAGCATTAATGTACGGAAGGGGATTTCCCCTTCTTCCTGAATCCCACTTCACTCTGAAGGGCCTGTCCAAGTTTAGGGCAGGGAATGGCACTGGGTGGCTGTGGGGTGAAGAAAGAACTAATTCCATAATTCCAGAAGTTGGATCCATCCTGAGCCCTCTACCCCTACCTCCAGGTAACAACTAGGACAGTTAAAAGAACTCCTGGAGACAGGAGAGAGATTTCAGGAGTCTGGCAAGCACAGCAGTTCCCTGTGTTGCTGGCAGGTGCCCAAGTTTAATCTGTGTTTATGGGAATTTGCAGGGTTGAGCTGTGGTGGATGGAAATACAGGTCTGTAGGCTCCATCGTCAATTAAGTTTCCTGCTCATCCAAAAACTTCAGGCCAAGATAATCAAGCAGGCGAAGGGAAAAGAGCAGATTATTTACTAATGCAAAGGACATGGATAAATGTGTAATTACCTTTTTGGTTCTGAGTACTGTGCAGACCTCTGCTTGTGATCCTGAAGGAAGACTTTGAGTGAGAAACCAGTCTAGCACTTTCTCGCTGGAGTAAGAAAGTTCTGTGATCTCATATTGGTTGGTTTTATTCTTTTTTTTTTTTTTTTTAAATCTCTCTCTCAACACAAAGACCTTTTAGTTTTCTTTTGGTAAGACCAGGAACACTCCTAGAGGATCAATGGAATTAAAGGTGAAGAGGGAACTGTGAGAGATAAATCACAGTAAGACCAAGGAAGAACCTCAGGTGTAGCTGGTTAACCCACAACAGTAAATCGGGTGGAATGTTAGACCCTAGGATGGCCTATGGGAGGGGGGTACTTTTTAGTTAGGGTGGATAGCATTTAGTGGTCTTCTAGAATCATATTCCACAGGTGTCACTGTTATTCAAGTACCTAGGGGTGGGACAAAAGAAAAAAGCCTAACATCCTGTGGGAACATTGGGGGAAGTGGCACTGCTGTGTCCTGCTTTGGTCTTTGGATTTGCTTCCCATGCAAATGTGCTTTTTACTTTGAAAGGATCTGGGTAAATAATTATAACAAAAATTAGCTGGAGGCAACAGCTTTCTCAAATATTCTCTTTCTGAAAGGAGGGTGGAGAGGAATGAGCCCAACCCTCTACCTGAGGACATTTCTGTTCTCAGTAACTGTTTTTTAAAAAAGGAACAAGAAAGTAAAGAGTCTACACAGCAATGTCTCTCTTTAACCAACCTTCTCATGTGCAATTTCAAGTGCTTTCAGAATTTGGAAGAGTGTTTATTTCAGAGCTATGCGTTGTCTCAGCAGGCTTATTTTGCTTATCCCAAAGTCTGGATATTCCTGCCTCTTCTCATTCCAAGGGCATTTATGTAGAGTGTGTGTAATCAACCAGGTTCTCACTGCAGAGAGTTTAAATAGGAAGACTCGCGTTTGGCCCTTCTGATACTGAAGTCTATGCATACAGAAGAGTTTTATAATCTGAGACCTTCAAACAAACGACAGGGCATACTTTTATTGTCCCCAAGTTTGATTAAGACTCAAAGGAACAGCCTTACAGAGAATGTGTCTTTGCTCTCAACATGACTTCTGTGGACTCGTCCACTATAGCATGGGTGACCACTGGAAGGGTCCATGTGTTGGATTCCTTCATGGGATGGTTTTACTGGAGGAGGACTTAGGGCTTTATTTTTAGGAGTTGAAGGACCTCTCTTAGCCTCTGTGCCCCAGGTGTGTGTCTATCAGATCGTGGTGAACTTCAAACAACAAAGGATAGGAAAATTTTGTGAAAATAGTGGATCCATGCAAAAAAACCCCAAAAAACCAAAAAACAACAACAAAACTTGGCCTGATATCAAGCAGAGGAGTTAAAACTCCAAGTGACAAGTCTCTAGAAGCTTTTTGGAGGAAACCCGTTTCTTGGAAGGGGTGCCAGTGCCCTGATGAGAAGCAAAAACACTGGCCAGGCCTGGTGGATAGTTACCCAGAGCCAGATGACCTAGATCACAGAGGAGGATCTCTGACCTGGCTCAGCTTTTCACACCTTTCTCAACCAGAAGTTTTCTGATGGGTGGACATGACCTCTCAGGAAATTTCACAATTTTTGGTAGTGGAAAGAAGTCAAAAGAATTCAGAACCTCCAAAAGCTTGTTCCATTGCTAAGTGTACATTTGGGGAATGCTTTTCTTCCTTTGCCCTCTCCTGGCCTGACTCTAATTATCTACAGAAACATCTGATTAACTCCAAATGACACGGCCTATGTATGAGTCCCATGGGGACGGGTTTTGGGAGGAACTTTCCAGAACCATATCCCATTTCATTAGCTGGGCTCCTGCTTTCATGGCACTATCAGACTTTGGTTGGGAAATGAGAGACATTTTAGCTTTTCCTTACCTCTTTTCTTCCACAAAAGCATAAGTCACTGATAGTTGGCTAGAGGGTGAGGAGGACAGGAAGGCCACTCAGGGCTGAGGATGTGGTATTAACTGGTTCTTTATCTTCTCACTTGTAGCTCCCTCCATGAATAATCAGCCAAAAAAAAAAAAAACAGGTGTGAAAACGGATGCTGAGCAATTATGGTCCTTGCCCTCTCTGTTTACCCAGATCTTCTGTGTCCTTCACATGTCCGATCAAGGAAAACCCATTTCCAACTCTAGTTATCTGCCCCTTCTCTTAATAGCTACAGCAATTACATTATTTACCATGTAGTTTAACACAAATTTCATACATAATATTGCTACTATTTCATATATCCAAATGTTAGATCTATACCTCAGCCACGGAGGCCCAGAGCAGATCAGCTGTCTTTGTGTGTCCACGAGGCAAGAACCGGCTTAGCCACAGATATTTATCAATTGTCTGATCATTCCGCCGCTGACACATTCGTCTCCCCCAAACCTGATTTCGGTCCTTGGCAGATCCTGAGCAATTTTGGCAGCTGAGCTGTGGGACAAGACTTAAGTTATTTGTTCCCATTTATTGGTGAACTGGGCAGTTCATCCAAATTTAAAATTCTCTAATCAGATTAGCTCATTTTTAATCACCCGGAGTCTGGCAGGGTTTGCTCTGTGTGGGAGCTGGCAAGGCCCGACGGTTGCATTGACTCCCTTTGTGTACTCTTGATGAAGGTCTTTTCATCCTCGCCCACCTTGTGCTTCAAAAACTGAGTCAAGCTGTGTCTCAAGGAGCTTTTTCTACCCTTCCTTTTTTCTTCTACCCCTTTTGTTAGGTCTGATGGCTTTACAGCCACGCTGCCTGCCCTTTGCCAGGGTTAGGAGGAGTATATTTGCATGTGTGTGTCCCTGTGCTTAGGTATACATGTGTACACACACACACATATATGTTTTTGCATGCATATTTAAGTATTATGCACACTCATGCACAATTGCTGATGCATAGTCTGAGTGATAGCATAGTGTCTGACTAGGCAAAGTAAAAATCTAGCCTCTATCTATCTATCTATCTTTTGATGTTTGAGATTGAACCCAGGATGCTTTGCCACTGAGCTACATCCCTACCCCTTTTTATTTTTTATTTTGAGACCAGGTCTCACTAAGTCACAGAGGCCGGCCTTGAACTTGTGATCCTCCTGCCTCAGCCTCCTGAGTCCCTGGGATACAGGCATACACCACCATCTCTGGCAAAACTAGCCATTTTCATCCAGAGACTATAGTTTATTTCTCACTGCCATTAAGTTTGTTTAACCTGTGAAACAGAAGTAAGTTATTTTCTCTTGTACAGGTGTGTTAGTCAAGTTTCCATCACTATATGATGAAATGCTTGGAATAATTACTTTATAAAGAGAAAGGTTTATTTTGGCTCAGAGTTTTGGGGGCTTCCAGTTCATGAGTAGGCAGACCCGTTGCTTTTAGGCTTCTCTTGGGCCTGCTGGATGGCAATAGGAGGAGAGTTGGCAGAGAAAACAGCTCACTCACTGGCAGGAAGTGAAACAGGAAGAAGAACAAGTCAGGGTCCCACAGTCCCCTTCAGGTCACACCTTCAGTGATGTGTAGGACCTCCCACTAGGTTCTACCTTCCAAAGGTTCCACCACCTCCCAACAGCTCTACTCTAGGGACCAAGCCTTTTTACATGTGGGTCTTTTGGGACGTCCAACACCAAACTGTAGCAATAGGCATTGGCCATTTTGCCTTTAGCATGACGTTTGCATTCTCTGCTCACGTATTTTGCTGTGCTTTGCTTCTTGAGATCCCACCTAGAGTCCAGGATCAAACAGATGCAGGTTGCTGAGTGCTAATATTGTCTTCAAATTGCTCAAATTCCAGCACCCTGGTAAAATGGTGGGAAGTGTGAGGCGGGCCCTTGTGAGGACAGCTAGGCGGAAACGTGTATTATTTGCAGTCTCCTGTGGCGCCTAGCCCTTGCCAGGGTGCAGTGGGCACATACTTACTCTGTACCCACTCACACGCACCATTCCTGGATGCCCAGGTAATTCACACACTTGTGCAAAGGATTCTCAATTCTGCAAAAAGTAGGATTGTAAAACTCTCTTTCCAATATTCTACAGGAAGCACTCTTCTGTCCCTTGTCCCCTGGATTAGGTGGTAGTGGATGCTATTGGAGCAGCCTGAGTGAGCCCTGACCCCCCTCTCAGAGACTTCAGTAGCGGTGGGCAATGTTTGGCTGCCCATTCCCTCCACAGAGTTGCGCCTCTTTCTGGGTCAAGCTCAGAGCGTTTGGGACAATCTGGAGTTACTACACAGATACCCGGGGAAGGTGGAAGTCATGCTTCCTCTGTCCGAAACACAACACTGGCTGTGTGGCTTCTTTATTTTCAGGGCATGGTGTCACTCTTTTGTTACAAAAGTACAAATGTGGCCGGCTTTGCATGTTCACGAAGATCATAGTTTTGGGGCTGGGTTCTGAGACATCAGACTCATGGCGTCCCTTGTGCCATGTTCCTGGGGCTTGCAGAATGACGACTGACTAATTTTACCCCGCGGCCTGAGTACTGCTCAGGCTTCGTACCTTCACAGGAGGACCAGGCAGCGCACAGCATGGTACTTGCCTCCAAAACCACAAAAACACCCTGTGATTTAGGCAAGCGGCAGTTATGGTTATCTTTCCTGCATAGGTGGATGATGAAACTGAGACAGCGAGCAGACGGGATGCCAGCTCTCCAACCGCACCCTCTCTCTTGACCTGCAGGTCACCAGCACCAGCCCCATCCGCAGTAGATTATTTCTTCCTTCCTAAAAGTCCAGGCTGCCTTTTGCCACGCAGAGACAATGAGATCCTTAACCACGGGTGAAAGAGACCAACCGAATCAAAACAAACAAGGGCTTTTTTTAAAAAAAAAAAACAACACTTTTCTTAGGAAGTCATTAAGAAATTATTGAGATGATTAATGTGGGTGGAAAATATTTAACTTTGGTCATTGTTTAGGCTGGCCAGTTTGATTGCATTAGGAATTGGCTTCAAGAAAGTGCTATAGTATTCTCTCCCAGTGTTCCTTCGGCCCCGGGTGCTACAGTCAGGTGACCTCTAGGTTCAGGGATGACCAGGGGCCACCGTGGTTGGAGAGGGGGGTCCATGGTGATGAGCACTGGGGTAGGAAGGATGGTGGAGTCAGACTTCCTCTGCCCAGCCAAGTGTCCTCTTTGCCCTGCGGTGGCAAAGATGGTGAGGATCTAGAGGATTTGGAAGCCAAAGGAAAACAAAAGAGAGGACTCTGGGTGAAGGCGAAGTGAGAAGGAGCCAGTGGATCTGTTTACAGGGCTCCAAGAGGCTTGCGTGAGGCACATCCTTTTTCTGGCAGAGGCGGCCAGCGGTCAGCTGGGAAGAGCCTCTCAGACAGCTAATGAGAGGTTCCTCCACTCTGGCGCTGCCATCTCCCTCCCCAGCGGGTGGGGATGAGAACCTGTCGGCCACAGGTTGACCTCTCTCTCCAGCATCCCCTGCATGGGCATCTGGGAGACACAGGCAGCGCAGGCACAGCATGTGCTCTGAGGCCCAGGTTTTTCCTCCTCCAAGCCCTGCCCATTGTGACATGGATTGAAACCTGGCCATCTTCCTCTCCTCCTCCTTTGTCTTTTCTTAGAACTTTTGTTCCTGTTTCTTACTTTCCTAAGACACAGGGAGGTGGAGCAACTCTCTGAAGAGATTGTGGGGGGCGGGGAGCTGCCCACCACCATGGGAGGCAGGATGTGCCCCTTCCTCTCTGGAGACCCCAGCTCTTCTGCCCCTGCTGGGAAGCTTTGTCCAGGGCCCCACATCTGGCACCATCTGCTTGGGAGGTGTTCAATCATTGTCACGAGGGCCAAACTGTAGCCCTCAGCTCTCTGAAAGCACCTTTCACTGGTCAGTGAAAGAGGACGGAGGGAAGGGGCCAGCCCACCTTATCATTTGACAGCAAAGGAAACCGAGGCCCAGAAGAGAGACTGAGTGGCTGGTGCAAGCAGATTTAGCAGGTAGTTTGGGTAGCAGTTAGACTGAGCGCCCAGCCATGCTGGTACCTAATTCAGTGTTTTTCTTCATAAAGCCAGAAAGCAGGGGAAAAGGGAGGGAGTAAAAGTAGCTAACAGGAGGAAACAGAGAGTGTTGGAAAGAGAAAAGGGAGGTGGTGGAACTGGGGAGGGATGTTCTATCTACTGTCAAGGGTCCTGATGAGAAAGAAATGCAGTGAATACATCTCCTAATAAATGGTAAATGCAGATTTTTGTTCCCTGGCCCTGATTTTTCTCAATCACTTTCACTAGTTAGTTGATGGTCCCGTGGGGTCTTCCTGATCCTGGGCTTTTACCCCAGTGAGCAAGACAACCGTGCTTGTTAAGAGTGAAGTGACAGCTCACAGCTGCTTATTCACACTGAGTTGAGTATCTACTGTGCTCTCACTTTGTAAGACGAAGTCATGGGTCCTGCAGAATAGGCTATGTGTAGAAAAGGCCACGGTGGGGGGACACCTGGGGAACAGGAGTGGGAGCTGCAGTGGACAAATAGACAGACACTGGAGCAGTGTAAAGTAAGCAGCAGCTGCTCCACAGCCAGGCTAGTGTCCTGTACTATGTCACCCTATTTAGTCCCTTCTTATTGGGTATTTAGGATTTGGCTCACTTGACTAGAGTGGGACAGCAGGTGGCCCGGGGTGGCATCTGGGCTTAAATTGGGAAGGGTTTCTGGGAAAGGTGAACTGTCTTTCTCTGAAAGGCAACTGGATCCTTGCTCAGTGTCTGTCCTTGGCTCCTCTGCCCCTCCACTTCAGGTTTCCTTGGGCACTTGGCCAGCGGGAGGGTTTTCTGAGCAAGAGCCCCTCAGGGTGAGTCTTTAAAGGCTATGAGTTCCAGAAGGTCTGTCTTGTCTGCTGGGACCTGTAGCCCTGACACTCTGCTCTTGGATGGATGGGCCAGCTAGAGGTCATGTCATTGTCCCCAGGAGAAGACCTGCCCAGGCTTCAGGAGGGTGGGTGAAGACACTGACAAAGGCTACCACAGTCACCGCATATGTGCCTGGCCCTGTGCTAAGCAGTTTACAAACAGCAGCTCACCTGGTCTTGACAGTAGCTTCCTGACAGAGGTGCTGTCATCCTCCTTCTGCAGAAATAACCAATGGCACCAAGAGACAGGGATGGGATTCCGACCTATTCTTTCTTACTCCAAAGACCTCGTTCCAAGGATCAGGCTACTTTGCCTCCTCATTCATTACCCCTGGGGCCCCTCTTTTCTCATCTGTAATATTAGGTCTTGAATGAGCTGAATGCTTGGGTACCTCTTGGCACTGCCATCCTACAATTCCAGAGACGGGGTGTCCCCAAGTGAGGAAAAACCTTGACCTTTGAAGTGATGGTGCTTCAGCAGTGTTGGAGAGTCAAATTGCTGAGCCCCTGTGTGGCCCACAGCAGCCTCAGCCTATTTCTCAACTCATTTCTCCCCTGGTGCCCAGTGCTGGGCACACTTTGGGCAATCCCAGAGCTGCCAGCTCTCAGGACAAGGTGCACTGGAGCAGATGCCTCAGGCTCCACCCCTGCAGACTGGACCCTTCTCTTAGCACATGTCCCTGCCAGCGATGCTCACTAGTCAGAGCCTAGTGCTGTCACCCTGCAGCTGCTCCTGGCTGCCACATCATTAGAAATAGAAATTCCCTTTGGCCCCAGAGCGTGCCCTTCGGCTCGGCTGCTGCTCATCTGGGGATCCTGCCTGCTCTCCCTTAGTGGGTGGGGCCCCTCAGAGGGACAGGAGTTTGGAAAAAGCAGGGATCTGGGATCTGGGAGTCCCAGGGCCGTCCTTGGCATTGGTCAAGGTCTGCGATAGGACCTCACAGAAGGTGATCTGATGCTGGCCTGGCAGAGAGGTCTCCTCACTCCCCCTATAGCTTCCCTGTGGAGGAGCTCCCTAAATCCATGCCAAGGGAGCTGTGGGCAGGGATGGGGCAGAATCCTGGTACATGCTACAACTTGAGGAGTTGTGCGCCCACCTTTTTTCTCTTTCCCCTAAATTCCTTCCCTTCCCATCTCCCCTGTTTCCCTTCTACTCTGCTAAGCATCCCTTGTCCGCTTCTGTACCCATGTGACTTTCTGCCTTGAGGACAGTTGAAAGTTAGGTAGGAGTCAGGTATGGCTTTTCTTGTGACCCTACAGGGCAGGCAGTATTAAGAGTGGCATTTGGCCACGGGTGGTGTTGTGCAGTCACAGGACCAGGGAGACACAGGCCTTGGCTTCTGGAACCATCAGGCCTCCAACTGTGCCTCCTGATGGAGGAATCCAGCCAGGGCGCCTGGTTACCCTGATTCTGACTCCCTCCTGGAGGGCCCGCCCAAGGTGCCTGGCCTCAGAGGCAACGCACCCCTTCCCCTGTGCGTCTGAATCTTGGCCCTGCTCCTCCTGTTCCTGAGGCTGCCTCCAAGTCCAGGGTATCACACTGACCTGAGGAAGCACAATGACATGGTCCCAGCAGGGTGTGGTCAAGGAAGTTGTTTTTACTGATGGTAAACAGGATAGTAAAACAACAATAGCAAGGCAGGCACTTCTTCCCAGGGACTGCTAGTGGGTTTCTCTGCATTCTGGATGGTCCACAGCTTTCTCCTCTTTAATGTGGGACTGATTCCCAAGGGGGTCGACATTGAGGAAGGAACGAAGGGCTTCTGAGACTGTGTCAGTCACTGGCTGGAACCTTACCCACATGTGATTGCCCCCCAAAGTCCCGTGTCTGTGTTTGTAGCCCCTGTTTTGCTCATGAGGAGAGAGGGCTCGTGGGCTTTAAATAGGCTGCTCGTGGTCATGGGGTTGAGACGTATGCTGGCCAGGCTGCTGGCACATCTGCTTGCTACAGGGGTCACGGTCTTCCACAGTGTGCTCTGTGTGTGAGAGTGTATTCTCTTTGTGTGTGTGTGTGTGTGTGTGTATGTGTGTGTGTGTGTGTGTGTGCATGCGCGCACATGTGTGGGGGGAGCAGATGTGTAGATAGATGAACTTCATGCAGTCTAACCAGTTCCAGGCTTCATGCAGTGCTGATGGCATCTGAGGTTTATGAAGTTCCCTTACCAGCAAGAGTTTATTCCTATTCCCCTGAGTTTCTAGGGATCTCTTAAACAGAAGTAGCCCCAAACATTTCCATATAATTGTTGATTTCTACCTATGTTCATACCACCATGAAAGGTGAAAAGGAGGTGCTCAAACTGTTACACTTCTGGAAACTGAGGACCAAAGAAGGAAAGCAATCCAGAATCTGACCCCGTCTCTCCATTTCTACTGCCCCAGTCAAGGCTCTGCCATCTGCTGCCAGGGTCATTGCAGTAGCCTCCTAATTGTTCTCTCTACTTCTTCCCTTGACCTCTTCCTGTTGCCCCAGAAAACATGATCTTAGGTTACATTATCCCTCTGTTCAGGATCCCAGGATGGGTTCTCACTGTGGAGGGAAACCCACTTACAACAGCCTGTAAGGCTCTGCCTGCTCTGCGCTCCCTTCCTCCACTGCTTTTTAAATTTCTCTCTTCAGACCATTCACCGGCTTCCCGTTGTTTCCAAGACATACCAGGCCCTCCAGCCTTTGCACCAGCTATGCCCTCTGCCTGGATCCCTTTTGATCTGATCCCTCCCTTCAAGTCTTTGCTCTAATATCGCTATAGTGAGGCTTGTCCTGAATACCCTACTGAAAACCACAGCGCTCTTCTGTCATCCAGATCCTCCTTTCCCTGGGCTATTTATCTATTTATTTTTTTTCCTGAGTACTTATCACATTCTAATAAATCATGTAATTTACTTATGTACCGGTAGCATGTAAGTTTTATTAGGATAGTGATTTCCCCCCGCTCCTCTTTTTACCAGTGTATCCCAAGTACCTAGAACATTACCGGACTCATAGTAGGTATTTCTAACAATTTTTAATGAATGCATGAAATCACATATAAGGTCCATGAGGGAGTCATTTCTAAAGCCTTGAGATTTTACTCTCAACATAAAAAAAAAAAATTTCCCCAAGTGTTGGGAGCGGCAACTGAATTATGGGTTTTGAACTATCCTGTGGCAGAGGCAATGCCCCTCTGGAGAAGTCTCGGTGCAAAGGTACTGATGGAGATAGCTCAGTTGCTCTGGTGATGCCCTGTTCAACAGAAGGTTACGTGCCAGCCACAGAGCCATTCAGTTCTTAACCTTGAGTTTCAGAGGCCAGCTGCTCAGGGTTAGAAAGTTAGGGGCACAAACTGATAATCATAGTCGGGTTGCTCAAACTCATGATCTTGGCTCCTCTTGCTTTGTAGAAACTTTCCCACAATAATCCTTTCTGTGGTAAAATGTATATAATAAGTGTGCTGAGCTGACTTGTGGCCATTGAACTCCATCAGAATGTGGTACCCACCAGGTCCCAGCTTTTTTTCTCGTTGCGTGTCTGTTTGTTTTTTCTAATCCCCCATTGTCCCTCATCCGGTTTCCTGAATTAACTGTTATGCAGGTTGCATGTGTTTAATGTTAGAAGAAAATAGTTCTATTCTGCAAGTTAAATCAAAAGTTAGCACTGGCCGTAGAATGCAGAAGGGCACTGTCATGTACTGTTACATAGTTTGTGCCAGGCATACCATGCATGTTATCTCATCTGGTCTGCACATCTTTCCTAGGAAGAAAGTGAGACTCAAAGAAGACAGAGTGACCGTGGCTGTAGCCACTAAGGGATAGAACTACTTTTAATCCCAAGTCAGTCTGGCCTCAAAGCTTACCTCACCTCTCTGGGAAAAAACAGCACTGCTAATCCAGTTGTTGGCCCCTCAGTATCTTGCCAGACGTGTAGAGTCCAAGACTTGATGCTCAACCTAAGTCTTCTGGATCCTGCTCCTTTTGCCCAATATTATGTGGGCTTCTCTCTTGTCTTGTTCTCCTTTTCCTCTGAGGTTTTGGATTGCTGGCACTCTTTACTCACATATTGGCCTTTGCTCAAACATCTGCTAAAGCAAGCCAGGAAGTTGCAGAAAAGCAACTGCAGGGTTTGACAAGTCACCAGGGGGCATGTCAGCTTGCTGAAATCCAGAGCCCACCCTCCACTCTGGCCCTCCCCTCTCCAGATGAATTTAGATTGGTTCTGTGAAGGGAGGCTGCCGAGGAGTGTGGTCAAGGTTGGCCTGCTGTTCTTGTCCTCTATGGGCTCCTCCCTGGATGAGCACACACCCATGCATTTCAGAAAGACTCAGTCTCTATCCTGTTGATGACCCGTGAAGGGTGAATTCATTCCTTTGACACAAGGAGTCCTTGTTCTCCTCATGGTGATTAGATATACCATGCAAAATTACTAACACGGTCATGTGCCACATAATGATGCTTTGATCAAAGACAGACCCCATTTATGACAGCAGTCCCATAAGATTATATTGCACAGTGACATCATAGCTGACTTGGTTTGTGTAAGCACACTCTATGATGTTTGCACAATGATGAAATCACCTAACTACACATTTCTCAGATTATATCGCCATCGTTAAGTGGCAACACATGACAACATTACAAATGCATGAATCAGGGACAGATATGATCTATGGGGCTGTGTGCTATGTGTGGCTTCCTCAGTTGTTAGTTTTTGGAATTGAAAAATTACTATATAAATGTAGTGTTCTTAAGAATTAAAAGAGAGAACTGAGGACAATAAGGTGAACCAAAGATTGGTCTCTGTAGTGCGAGGGACACACATCTGGAATTAAGTATTTGTGATAGGGATAACATCCTCTTCAAATTGGAAGGGCCAGGCAAGCTGGGCCCAGGGTTGTGGTGGCTCACACTTTGTCCATTTTCCCCAGTGGGACAGGAGAAACCCTCCTGTTGGCTACTAAAAGAGCAATGCTCAGGGACATCAAGCACTCCTTCTAGGACATTGGGTTCCAAAGAAGTGAAGCCTTTGGAAGTTACCATGGAGACAGGAAGGCTTCCCTGGTGCTTCGTGGGACTGTTCAAGGGCATTTCTTATCCCTCTCATCTCAAGTTTCAAGGGACACAGAGCTCTTTACCTTCCTCAGCCTCCAGTTCCTCACGGGCTCAGGAGAAGGTTGAGTTGAAGCACTAAGAGTGGATGGCCCTGGAGGATTGGAAGCGACTGACTGGCAGGGCTGGACTCGTTCTCCTTGCGTTTATTTCCGCTGGCTTTATGGATTTATCATCCAGCCTTCCAGGACAATTAATTGGTCAGTGAATTCCATGCATAACATGCGCCTGAATAGTGAAGCTTCTGAGAAGAGACAATCAGAGGGAGCCCTGCTTAAACCCTCCTTACTTCCTGAGCCGTTCCTCTGGCATTTTTGGTGGGGTCAGGGATCAGACATCATTATCTGAGTCTCCTCTTGAGTTTCAGCCGTGGTGCTCAGTATGTGCTCCCTGACCTGAGAGGTACTGAATCCGCCATTTCCTACTGAAGAGAACAAATAACCAGAAACGTGCAGATTAAAGAAGCAAGGATGGCTTCCTTAGGATGTCCTCATTAAGGACCCAGTGCAGACTCTCACTCCTCAAAGGACTTTGATCTTGAACTTAGTATTTTTTTTTTGTAGGTGGTCTGCTTGCAAACTTACTTTGCTTTTAATGAAGACCTCCCTGTGAAAAATATTAATTCAGATGATCTAATCAGAGCCACACGTGAAGTTTGAATGATACTGTTCTGCCTCCTGCTCCTCTATCCCCTCCTCTCATTACACAGGGATTCTGCCCTTGGAGAAAACTGCTGGAAGAGGCCTGCCTTGGTCTTTTATCATGGATGGTTCTGGATCTTCTCTAGATATTTGCTGGAATGCTCTAAGCAAACTCCTCCAAAGAGCCCAGAATGCCAACCTTCCTTCCAATCTCTCTGTCTTGCCTAGAAAAAGACCCCTACCCTTGACATGAAAATTCTCATTATATTAAATAGGACACAGGAAACTTTAGGAGCAGGGTGGCCTAGTGAGAGGAATGCAGGGTCTCTGGACTGGTAAGGGTGCCAAGGACTCGTTGGGCTGCGTGCTCTCTTTTTTTGTTATTGTAGTGCAGGGCACAGGTGCCATCATTTGGCACACTTTTCTGTGAGTATATTCCACTTCAATCCAAAGTGAAGAAGAGAAAATAATAAAGAGACTAATAAACACAAATTCAGGGCAGTGCTCGCTTGGGGGCAGGGACAGGGAGGAGGATATCTTTAGGGAACATACTGGACTTTCAATGACACAATTGGTGAGATTTTAGGTTGGGTTATCTAGCTCCTTTGAATTATTTGTCTTATGATTCATAACTCAAATAATACCCATATTCTTTTGCATGTATCAAATATTTAATAGTAAGCTGTATCAGGATACAGTAGAAAGATCCTGCAGGATCTATGGCCATGTTGGTCTTGGCTGAATATGAATATTCCCAGATCCTCAGTTGGCTCATCTGCACAATGGGGATTATCATCTACAATTAATAACTCAGTTGGCAATAGGGATATCATAAGGCAAAGTAGAGGATGTTTCCAGAGCATAAAATACCAGGACTTAACCTGGTTGAAAGGGGAAGGGGTGTCCGGGAAAACCTCCCCGAGAAGATAAAATTTGAGGTGGGTGTTGACAGAAGCTAGTTTTAAGTCGGCAGAATCGTACTGGATTCCTCTCCCCGTATCTTCAAATACAGCTAGATCCTTTGGGAACATGTGACAGAAATGCTCTAGAGAAGCATGAAATTTCAGAGCTGCAGTGGACCTCAGAGGACACTGTATCCCCTCCCTCCTCCTCAGTGTTGCTGATGAAGAAAATGAAGCCCAAGAGGTAATGTGACTCCCCAGACCCTCGAGCAAGAGAAAGGGGGCCGGAACCCGGGGCTACGCCTGCGCCTGTTACATGCCAGGCACACTTCTAGTGCCCTTCGTGCTTGATGTCCAATCTTCACAGGTAGTTTCTTTGTTTATAGTAGGTAAACTGAGGGTCATAGAGGTCATACGGCTCAGTCTAGGGTCAGAATTTGAACCCATTCTGACTACAGAGCCCCACACTCCTGATCTGGATGCCACCTTCTTCCTTCCAGAACCTCAGTTTGCACTATTTCTACTGACCTGGGACATTTCTCATTTCCCCTCCCTTCACAGAGCTATTCTATGGTCTTTTGGGAGAGAAAAGTTAGTAGCAAAAATTTAACACAGGCACCAACCATGAGTGCCTAAAATGAGACAGAATATAAGTCCTATGGACTTAAAGTGGGTGAACAGGGGTGAACATGGCTTTTTTTTGGCACTGGGGATTGAATTCGGGGTGCTTAACCATTGAGCAACATCCCAGCCCTTTCTTGTATTTTGTTTAGAGACAGGGTCTTGCTGAGTTGCTTAGGGCCTCGCTAAGTTGCTGAGACTTGGCTTTGAACTCGTGATCCTCCTGCCTCAGCCTCCTGAGCCACGGGGATTACAGGTGTGTGCCATTGCATGTGGTTTTCTCTTTTTTCTTTTCTTATTTTAAAGCAGGGGTCCAGCATGGTCAATACCCTGTACAGAGAAAATGGAGGGTGGGCCTTGGGAGCGGCAAGCGAGTTTAGCTCTTAGGCTCCATGTTCCTTACTGAGAGCCCAGGGAGAGCGGGAGGGTGGCAGGGATGAGTTGTCGTGGTTCTCTGAAATCCCTGGCTGGCAGGTGCAGTTGAGACCAGTCATGGAAGAAGCTGCCACCAGGTAGAAAAGTTTAGACTTGGTGCAGAGGCAGTAGGGAGCCAGAGAGGGGTTTTGAGCAGGGGGTCACAAAGGGGACAGTGTTATTTTAAGAAGGGAACCTGAGAGTCCTTTAGCTTCCAGCCATGCTTCTCTGGAGACTGACCTCCCAGGAGGATGTGCCTGGCCTCAGGTTCGGGAGTCTGTGCTGGAGGGGTCCCTGCCCGGGAGACTCCCGTTTCCACTGGTCATGGGGATGTTGCTTTTCAGATGTGGAGGGCTGAGTCATGGTTTGGACTTCTGGGAAGTTTTCACTGGGGCTGGTGTTCCCTCTTTGAGATGGGGCCCCCACTTGCACTCAACACTCCCTCCAGCCCCCAAGACTTTTTCTTCTCAACATTCCTACCTGTGCCCTACAGAGGCATCCTCGATGGGATCTCATTGGTACTAAGGGATGTTCTTCTAAGTCGGGTGCATTTCCTTAGGCTAACTTCTATTCCACCGTGATGGGGAAATTAAGATGGGAATTCCCACTTTTATATCATCTGTTTCAGAAAGATGTTTATTTTCCCCTACAGACGGCCCTCCCCTCTATTTGCATAAAGGCAAGAAAACAATACTGCCACCTAGTGGAAATTCAAAGTGTGACCTTCCGAGCTCCTCCTACTGACCCCAGTAGATTATTTTCTGTAATTAATATTTAAATTAATGGGCAGTCCTGGGCACAATGTTCTTCCATGGGTATGGATCCAAGTGGATTTTCAGGTCCCCTTCTTGTTCTCTTAAAACTTACAGTTGCAAATCTCAGAGGGCTCATTTTGGGTAGACCAGACAGAAATAGGTACAGGAAATAGGTACAGGAAATTTACCTACTTTTCCTTGACTGTGCCACATGCCAATCCAGGGAGGTAGGGATCTGAATACCCACTTTACATAAAGGGAAAACAAGGCCAAGAAAGATTAATTAAGTAACTTTGAACTTTATTGAGCAACCAGTATGTCCAACCATGTATGAGTCTGCCTCAGTACTGAGGTCATTCAGACACCACCGTAGAGCATGGTCCCAGCCAACTTGCACTAGAAGGAAGACCTTCACGTACTGAGATAGTCCAGGAACTCAGACTGGAGGAGAGGGGTGGGTCTGCAAGATTGTATCAGTAGAGGAGA
The DNA here is from genome assembly GCF_052094955.1 of Ictidomys tridecemlineatus. Lineage (NCBI taxonomy): Eukaryota > Metazoa > Chordata > Mammalia > Rodentia > Sciuridae > Ictidomys > Ictidomys tridecemlineatus. Next base: position 85,024,566 of record NC_135488.1, on the reverse strand, counting down.
AGGGTTGGGGGTGAAGGCATGGAGGAGCCCCAGCAAGGCATGTCTGTTACCAGGAGAGCCCTAGAGAGCTAAGTGTGTGTATGTGTGTGTGTGTGTGGGGGGGAGCTCCAGGGAGTCACCATGTCTACTCCCATGCTCTATTTATGACTCAAGAACAAGATGTGCTTGGTGATAGAAATTTAAACCGTGTAGAAGTGTATAATGTCAAAAGAAAAGAAAAGAAATCTCACTTTAGCCCCATCCTCTCCCAGAAAACTAGACTAATAGTTAACAGTTTGGTATATAGGTGATCCCTGACTTATAAGTTTTCAACTTTATGATGGTGCACTAATGATATACATTTGGTAGAAACTGAAGTTTGAATTTTGAATTTGCAGCTAGCAAATTCCCAGGCTAGCAAAAAAGCAGTACAATTTTACTTCTCAGTTTAGACCCAAAGGACTTAAAATCAGCATATTACAGTGATGCAGACACATCACATCAATATTTACAGCAGCTCAATTCATAATAGCTAAACTATGGAACTGACCTACGTGCCCTTCTACAGATGAATGGATGAAAAATATGTGATATGTATGTGATGGAGTATTACTCAGCCTTAAAGAAGAATGAATTTATGGCATTTGCTGATAAATGGATGGAGTTGGAGAATATCATGCTAAGCAAAATAAGCCAATCTCAAAGAATCAAAGGCTGAATGTTTTCTCTGATATGCGGATGCTAATTCACAATGGGTGTGACTAGGGAAGAATAGAGTTACTTTAGATTAGGTAGAGGGGAGTGAAGAGAGGGAAGACCTATGGGGATATGAAGGCTAATAGAATGAATCAGACGTTATTACCATCTATAAGTATATCACTATATGACTGGTGTGATTCTACATCATGTACAACCAGAAGAATGAGAAATTATAGTCCATTATAGATGATGTATCAAAAAGGAAAAAAAAGGGGGCAGTACAATTCTATAATACTTTTCTGTGGCGCTGGGCAGTGACAGTGACCATAGTTTCCAGGCAGCCACCCACATGATCATGAAGGAAAATAACTAATATTCTGTAGTGTGCTGGGTGGCTAAGCTGTCATGTTTGGTAGGTTAGGTATATTAAATGCATTTTTGGGGCTTGTAGTATTTTCAACTTTTGATGGCTTTATTGGAATGAAACCCCATTATAAATAAAGGAATGTCTATGAATGCTTCCAGAAGATTCCTTATGCCTATAAAGCTATAATAGATGTATATGCTTATCCATATAATACATATATATATAATATAAATTAATGCAGCCATATTTAATGTGATTTATTTTGAATAGGATTATATCTTAACTACAGTTTTTGTAATGTCTTATGAAAATTCAAATTTGTCATCTTTAAACTTAATATTTTTACTATGGAAATTTTAGACATGCACAAAAATAGAATATTATAATAAATCTACCCCTGCCTGATTCAATATTTATTAATTCATGGCCAAAGGGCACTTTACTACTGAGCCACATCTCTAGACACCTTTTTATTTTTTTATTTTGAGAGTCTCACTAAATTGCTAAATAAAGCTCACGCAATGGTGTCACACACTGCATCTAGAAATATAGCTGTATCAATCTGAAAAGATAGAGGCACTTAAAAAAATATTATGTAGTCTCAATGCCATTATCACATTTTTTTAAAGCATGACTTCCTCTAGATCATCAAATATCCAATCAGTATTCAAAGTTTTCTAATTGTCTTAAAAACTTTTAGTACCTGATGTATTTGGAAATTCAGATAAAGTCTATGTATAACATTTGGTTGATGGTTTTTAAATTTCATTTCATTCATAATTTTCTTTTTCCGTCTTTTCAGTTTTGCCTTTTTTTTTTTTTTTTTGGTTGAAGACGCTTAGTCATTTGTCTATAAACTTTCCCTCATTTTGGATTTAATTGATTGCATTCTCAAGGTCTTTGAACCTGTTCCTCTGTTGCTGTATTTCTGCAAACCAGTAGTTAGTTCTAACAGAATCAGACCTGATGTCTTGGCAAAAAAAAAAAAAAAAAGCCCAGAAGCTTCTTGGGCAGGGGAATGACCCAGAGCATGAGTAGCGAGCGGGTGGGCTCAGGGAAAGGAGGGGACAGTCAGGCGTCTCCAGCATCCCTTTGAGTTGCTCTTCCTGGGCACTGGGGCTCCCCAACCCCCGTAGGGTTGGTTTCAAGGGCACTCAGTTGCTGGGGGTGGGTGTCACAAATCATCAGAGTCTTTCTTGGGGACCCCTAGGGTCATCTGATCCCGTCATATGGTCTGCTGGGGCTGACTGGCAGCTCTTCTTCATGACAAGTGGCATGTGGTTTCCTCTTGCTGTGGTCCCACATTTACTTCTTCCTTCTTCTCAGGAATGAAATGTCTCCAGTTTTACAAAGGAGCCATAAAAATGCCTTTCTTCCCTTTTTTTAGCCTATTCTTCCAGTTGACCTGCTGAGCCACCGGGGACAGCTAGGCTGGACCATGTTTGCAGAAACTGCCATTGCCCCTGAAATGTCATATGTTAACTCCTGAAGAAGAATCACTTAATTTAGAAATCTAGAGACTCTCCCTGACCCCTACATCCCACCCTATCCCTGTCCCTGGGAGTCTTTTTTGGGGGGAGTACCGGGGATTGAACTCAGGGGTACTTGATCACTGAGCTATTTTATAGTCCTATTTTGTATTGTATTTACTCACAGGGTCTTAGTGCCTCAATTAGTTGCTTAGTGCCTCGCTTTGGCTGAAGCTGACTTTGAACTTGTGATCCTCCTGTCTTAGCCTCCCGAGCTGCTGGGATTACAGGTGTGCACACCCGGCTCTCTGGAAGTCTTTAGCCACATTTTTCATAAGCAACTGTACCCAGTTTTTCCATGCCTCCCTTCCCCTCCCCCACCCTGGGAATAAATTGCACTTCTTCACAACAACCTGTTTGCTATTTTCTATTCACCAAAGACTCAGACCCAGGGTTGCTCATCCCCAGCAACAAAGGGTTGATCATTTGGTTGCTCTCTTGGCTCAGTGAAATGTATGCTTTTCTTCAAGCTTTGAAAAATATTAAAAATAGTTCCACAACAGCATTTTCATGAGCTCTGAGAAGTCTGGGTCAGCATGGGTGGGATTACTTAATTACCAGAATTGTGAATCTCATTGTTGGAGAGGACCACAAAGATGACCTGGTTTACTGTTCTCATTCACCCCCTCCCCACGGTTCTCCTCATCCACCCCCTCCTCTGTTCCTTCAATTGAAAAGAAAAGAAAAAAAAATTATATCTAGGTAATGGACATCCTTTCTCAGAATCAGTAGATAATAAATGGAAATGAGGTTTGAGCCCAATCTTTGGTTATGTCTCAGAATTCTTGTACATTGTATGATGTACCCACAGAGATAAATCAGTGATGAGGGGCAGCCTTCAAATAGTCGTTCTGTGCAGTGGGAGCCGTATCTCCTCTGCCTCCTGCTCTCTCTTGAGCTGGCTTCTTTCTAGACTAAGCCACCAAAGCCTCACCAAGCCCCCTCTTGCTGTCCTCTTGTCCACGTCCTTCTCTGACTCTGGCCCAGTAAGAACTCACAGGTTTAACTGCCCACATCCTGGGGATGTTCACTGACTTCACAGACTGTACTTGGGTTCTTTCCAGGAGGTGGTGTGTGGTGTAATGACACAAACCCCAGATGGACTTAGGTTCAAATCCCGAATTCCAATTTGACATCAGTGTGTGTTTGGGCAAGTCACTTAGTTTAGGACCCTCAGTTCCTGTATCTTGAAGATGGGCTCACAGTCCCCGTCCCAGGACTGGTATGACTGTTCCAGAGTGTACCACCCCAGCTCATGGCGTATCCTGCGTGTTTACTAAATGGTGGTTATTAGGACTGGAAAGGCAAGAGTCGAATCCAGCCTCCAGGGAACAGGGCGTGAGCAAGATTTAAGATAGAAAGCCAGTGTTTTTCAGGATAATGTGTGCTTTTGTTTGACCCTAAGATTGGGGAAAGATAGCTGTTTTTTTTTTTTTTGTGAAGTGTCTACTCTTCTTGCTCACAAGCTCTAAACTGAGTGAGATAATCAACTCTCTGTGATATAATCTCTGGAGAGTGTTCTTGATGGATTGATCTCACACACACACACACACACACACACACACACACACACACTTGGCAAAGGGGAACAAGCTCAGCAAACCTCTCCCCACCAGTTGGCACATGGCATCTGCCAGGTCGTTAGCCACAGTTTCCTCCTGTCTGAATCCAGAGAGCAAAACTGGGTTAGGAACAGTTCATGAGAAACATCCCCTCCGCCGACCTCCTCAGGTACTTCCTCTTTATTATTTCATTACTTTTTGTCTCGGCGAATTTTGCTCTTACAATTTCAAGATAATCAATTTATTTTCGTGCGCCTTCCCCATCCAAATTGGATTACGGATCGCTGGCCCAGGGGCCGGCGTGCGCTCGCAGGCTGGTGCTTGGCAGCCTGGGTCCTTGGGAGGCTTGGGCTGTTTGTTTATTTTCAATTGAAGCCCTAAGTGCTGGAATGACTTCCACCTCCTTCGCACACAGCCATCTCAAAACCCCCTTTGTTCCCTGGTTGCCGAGGACAAATACTCGGGGTTTTCATTAGCTGTGGGTGAGAGTGCCAGTTTTGTTGGCACCGTCCTGCTGGTCTCTGTCCTGTGGTCAGCCTTTTTATTTAAAAATTTAAAAAAAAAATCACTCTGCCTGTGCGCACACATACATCCTTACCCTCCCGAGGCTACACCGTGACGTTTACCTGACTGTTGGTTCTCCTTCCAGGAACAGAACACCAGTGGGTAAGGAAAACAGGACTGGGTCCCAGGCCAGGAACTGTGGTTTCCTGCACAGCATTTCAGCTTTTCCTTCTCTGGCTCTCTAATTCTATCTGCATTTTCTTATTTCGTGTTCCCCTTTGGTTGTGTGGAGGTAGTTTTCTTATTGTTTAATGCCACCTCTAGTGGCAGAGGGAGAATTAACTAGAACACAGACTGGGCTTCATGCTAGGCAGGAACACAGTTTTCCTTGGCCTTTTAGATGTGGGGATGTTAAATAGCCCACCCTGTTCGCTGGTCACGGGTGACCTTTCCCTTGGTGTGGTTCATGGACCATCAGCAGTAGCATCTTCCAGGGACTGGGAAATGTGCACACTCTTGAGTCCTACTCCAGACTCCCTGAATCTCAATTTCTGGTGGTGGGCTCAGGAATCTGATAAAGTCACAGATCTGCCTTTATAAAAGGCATTTGCAGAAGATACTCCTGCTGCCATCACTCATTTCCCTCTTTATCTTCAAGGCTATGACTTTGAACCTTGTTAGCATCCAACCCACAGGTAGTTTTTATTCTCCATTATCTTTTGGTCCATGTCTTGCCCAGAGAAATGCCTCCTGTGATCAGAGAACAGGGTGGGCTGTTGAACATCTCTACAGCTAAAAGACCAAGGAAACCGGTGCTCCTGGCTAGCATGGAGCCTAAATCTTGTTCTCATTAATTCTGCCTCTTTCAGGGTCATTCTGTGCTTGTTTTCAAGGAGTCCAGGACTTAGTTGAAGAGATAAAAGTGATTTTATATTAAAAGAAAAGTAACTGCACATGGCAAAGAAGGCCAAGTGAAAATATATGAAATAAATTTGATTTTTAAAGGAGAGGAGGTGTTGGCCTTTGTGTAGGAGCCTAAGGAAGGACTGTTGTAGGGTTGGAGTTAGGCAGGAAAGCAGTCCTTATAGAAGCGGCCCTGCAGACAGCAACCTGCTGGACAGGAGGGACTCGTGTGGGTGAGGTATGGAGCTGAACCTTCCAAAGAAGAAGGCAGAATTGGACCAGTTAGGAAGGACTGTGAATCTAGAAGATTTGTTTTGGGGAAGATTAAATGATAATCATATTAATTGGAATTTAGTGAAGAAAATTTGGCAAGTCACTGCTATAATCAGTGTCATGTTGGGATTTGTGGTCAGAATCCAATTTCCTAATTTGGTGTCTTTTCATTGCATTCCACTGAGGTGCTCCAAAATAGAGATCTCATTCCACTGGAGGGGCTGGAGAAGATTTTAGGTAAAATGTGGACAAGACACACCCTAACCTTTTTATAAACATCTTTCATTACAAAGAATTTCATACACTCACAAAAGTGCCACATGGTCCGAACTTTGATTTAGCAATGAAAACTCCATAAGTCAATAATGTGAAGTTTAAAAGCAGAGAAAAAAAATAATGTTTGGGGATAGAAATCAAAACGGCAGTTGCCTTTGATTGTGGTAAGGGGTCCTTGGCTGGGAAGGGGCAGGAGAGAACTTTCTGGATAATGATGATGTTGTCTTCATTATGGGGATGGTTATACAAGTGTATGCGTTTGCCAAACTCAGTGAACTGTGTGCTTAGGATCTGGGTATTTAATTATACCTCAAAAATAAAGTTATTTCTCCTCCCTCTCCTTCAATTTTCTTTCAAGCCTTATATCAAGGAGAAACTCTTAGCTTGGGGCTTCCGTGTCATTAATTTCTTTTTAATACTTGTTTAACTCTTTTTAAAAACAAAGGCAGAGGGCCTTAAAATAACATGATTTGTTTTCATTGTATTAAATAATTATGTATGGCCAGTGATACTGGTTTTCCTAAGAAGTATTGCATTTCTTTTAAAAGTGAAGTTATTTAAGAAAGAAGGAAACAGTAAGCATACACTGTGAAAACTGAGGGTGGCATGTGACTGGCTGAGGTTTGTGAACACTGGAGGGACTGGGAACTACTACTTCAGGGGCGCTCCTATGTGATAAAAGGATCTTGCTGAGAAATGACCTGTTTGTCTTGATACCACTCAGACATTGCTGGTAACGTTTGGTTTTGTTTTGCAAATTCATGGTGACAATTCCCCTGAGAGCCAGTGGCATTAAGAGATGGTATCTGGTTTAGGGGATCTCCGGTAGCCTAGAGACCAATCAGTCCTGGCCCAGGAAATAGAGCAGATGTTTCACTGTTCTTCCAGGAACCAAGACTCTGACCTCTTCCTCTTGTGTATTCCTGGATAGCTGGGAGGCAGCCCTTGCTGTCTGTTGGAGTGAAATGAAGACAAAGGGTCAGGAAAGCCTCGAATCTGTCCCTAACCTGTTGTAGTGACCCAGTACCTTCTAGGGCTCTGATGTGGCAACAGATATAGCCAAGCTGCCTTGGTACTGAGGGTTGAGTTTCCTGGCCTTGTTGGGCCACGAGGAGTGAGTAGAAAACCCCTTCTCTCCAGGGGCCTGGGCCTTCTATAGACATGTGCTGGGACCTTTGTGGGCAAAGAGTAATGTAGCAGGGACATCAACTGTAGTTTTCCAGTGACTTATTTGTGCGCCGTGGTCCTCCTTACACTCTGGGTTCCAGGGAATGCTGGGCTTTCCAGCTCGCCTGTCCAGCTTTGCTGTGGATCCCTTGCCTGGCCACCCAGAAGAATGTGTCCCAAGTTTCCAGGAGGAGTTACAGTGAAGAGACAGTTCAAGTGACAGTTGCTGTTTAACCGCCTCACTTGTGGGGTTCCAAGAAAACTGTGACATCAATGAAGTTTGTATTCTCTACCCCAACTTCCGTTTCTGTACCCGCCCACTCCATCTCTTTCTGGCTGCTCCTAGGATCTGCTTTCAGCCATTTTATCTTTAGGTTCCATCTGCACACTCCCTAATCCACTGCATGGAGAGGAGGCAAACCCAGAGCAGCCGGGCTCTGGCTCCTGGGGATGGGGCAGGCTTTGGCATTGGAGGCTCAGTTAGGAGGGAGGGTCTTTTGTGTGACAAGTCAGAGGTGAGAGAGAGGTGGCAAGTGTCCAACTTCATTATTGAATAATAGCAATAAACCTTCCCAGGGGTTCGCCAGGGGAGAGTGGGCCTGTGTGCTCTATACGCCTTCTAGGCCACCCAGTCCTCTAATAACCCAGAGAGGGAGCCACCATGGTCATGGGAAAAGTCCCATGGTCAGCTTTGTTTACAGATGTGGGAATGGAGGGCTTAGGCAGTGTGAGCAACCCGTGTGAAGCCACACGGTGATGGTGCAGCTGGGATTCAAATCCAGCTGCTTAGTTCCAGAATCTACTGTTAACCATGAAGTTGGTATTTCTCCAACTTGCCCCAGGACTCACCTGAGGCTTTGGTTAAAGTCCAGAATCCCCAGATGTTTCCACCAGAGCCATGAGCCACGGGTTTGGGAATTTACACATAGACCACAGTCTGGTGTATGTCTTATCTACCACTGGCAGGTTTAGAAACATTTGCACGGGTCCATATGAGAGTGAGGTGCTGTCCCCGAAACTGGAAGGAGCCTGTCTGCAGTGGTAGCCCTGCTGGGAGCCCTGAGCCTCCTGCCATGAGCTCCGGATCAATGGAATGGTGCTCAGACTTAGCCAAAATGCATTTCCAGGTGTGGCTCCATGAGCAGACCTAAAAGGGTTTGGGGATGGGTTTATGGAATGCATAGAAAGATGAGCGGAATGAAATATAACATCAGACAGAGAGGGAGGGAGAGAACCTGAGTCAGAGGAGCAGCTGGAGGACTCTTGGCCAGTCATCAACACTGGGCACAGCTGGTCACAGAGCAGCAATGAGTCCGCAGGGGGCCTGGGAGGGACAATTCAGCTGTGGGCAGTGGGGCTGGTCAGATGGTTTCCTAACCATGTATTTCATGGGACGTTGATAGGAGGGAGGGATAACTGGACACACACATAACCGAGAGCATCCGTCAACCTGAGATTCCACGTGCAGCTGAATGAGGGATACTGAAGAAATCAATGAGGACCACAGAATTCTCCAGTGTTGTACAAAATCCGTGGTTTAAACCAAGATTTAGGAGGATGGAGACACGGGTGGGGTGGGGCTGCATGTGGAAAAACTTGCAGGATGTGCTGAAAAAACACACGTGTGTGTTCCTACGTCTGATTTGGATTCTCGAATTCACTAATAGAGTCTGTGGTATTTTTAGCCTTGTTATCAGACCATGGAGCAGATTTTCAAGGCTTGTAGGATGTATCTATTCAAGTAACCTATGTGACTGAGTGGCTGCTCACCCGAACGTTTTTGTTCCAGGAGAGTACAATGGCAGGAAGTGCTGCTGCGGGAAATGGCCACTCGATCAGGGCCTCCAGTGCAGCCCAGGGCCCTCCAGGATTGCACAGGCCCTGGCCATTGTCCTGCAACCTTGGGTAACCCTCCACTTTTCTCTGTTCCTTTTTCATCTTCTGCCGGCCGGGAGGGTATCAAGGGAGGGATATAGTAAGCTCTGGGAAATTGACTGGGGAATATACTTTGTATCACATTCTGAAACTTCCATGAAAGTTGTCCAGGGTGTGGATTCTCTAATCAAGCAGCCGAGAGCGTGATTCTGTGGTCCTGAGGGTGGTGGTGGTGGTGGTGGAGTGGAGGATGTACAGTAGAGCTCTTTAGAGATCTGAGGCCTATAACTGATTCAAGACCCCCGAAAAGGTCTTGAGGCTGCTCAAAGAGGCCAGGTCAGTGTCCCCAGACCTTTGGAAAGAAGAGCAGGTGTGTGTTCCAGCCCCTCCAACCCCCACACATCTGCTTTTGTCGTCTCCGGTCACTCTCCTGGTGGCAGAGGGAGGTTTTACTATGGGGTTTTCTGAACTGGTTTGTAGAGGGCTTCTCACTGTCCTGGGGCTTGAGGAAAAGGGAGAGTGGCCTCCACTGTGCTGAACCCCTCATTCCTGCTGATCAGTTTCCTTTCCTTTTTAGATATTTGACTTTCCAAATAGAGGGCAAGGCAGAGATCCTACTACTAAAAGGTTGAAGGCCTCTGAGAGGAACAACATGTGAGATAGAAAAGTCCCAGGGTTCTGAAATCCAGCCCTCTGGCTTTCAGTGGGGAGATAAGGTCTCAGTGCAGAGCTCTCCCTGTGGATCCAGGGAGCAGGCTGTCAGCCCAGCCCTGCTCCCACAGAACATGCTTCCTTCTAGGTCAGGTACCCCAAGGGCCAGTAGGGTCAGTATTACACTGTATTTCTGCAACTCTCCCTTTTTTTCCTCTGTAATTACACTGTATTTCTGCAACTCTCCTTTCTTTTCCTTTATTTCTTTATTGAAGCATGAGGTCAGTCGATTGATCCTGAGTGATTAAATAGATGCCTGTCTTAGCCCTTGCTAAATGAAATCCTGATGACTTCCTCGACCGCAAAATCTGTATGGGTAGCTATGCAAAGTGATTGCACTTTTCTTAGCGACAGCCTTTTCTAGATGTGGGTTAATACGGTCCTGTCTGCCCTTGCTGATTGACAGGGCACTGAAGCCCTGATGTTCACTGTCAGCTGTCGCTGCAGGATGGCACGGTGGTTGAGAGCTCAAGCTCTGATTGGCTATCTGGATAAGATTCCTGGCTCGAGGATGGGTGAACTACAGGACCTCTCTGGATCTCCAGTTTTTCATCCATCAAATATTTGAGCAGGATGATGCTGAATCCATTGGGTGCTGTCAATGACCCCATGCCTGCAGGTACTTAGTTGACACATAGTTTAAGTGCTCATTAAATATTAAGTTATTTTCACTAGCCACTGGCCAGCAGTATCCTAACACGAAGGTGGGGAAACTGCCCATCCTACGCCTTCACCTCTATTCAGCTCCTTCTTCTGGCTCTGACACGTGGTGACTTCTGGTGTCACACTCTTCGAGTTCATGTCTCACTTTTGCCACTCATTATCTGTGTGACCTTGCACAATTGACTTAACCTCCCAGTGCCTGGGTTTTCTTACTTGTAAAATGAGGTTAAGAGTAGTTTCTCCTTTAAAGCTTGGTTTTAGAGTTAAAAAGAGATTGCCTATTATAAACATACCCATTCTGTCAAAGTCATTGATAAAAGGCAAGTGTTGTAATTAATTTCTTTACCCTTCCTTCCTCCAGAATAGATTTAAGCAGAGCACAGAAGGTGGTATTCAGTAAACAAAATGTGTTGGAAAGTGCTCTTCTGACCCTGAGAGAGCTGAGAAGGATGCTTTCCTTTTGCTGAATTTGGGTGAACGATGAAAAGAAAACTCTGAACCTCACTGGTTCTTAGTCTATTCCCTGGGCTGCTGCTCTTCCTTGCTTTTTGTTTTTCTTTGGCTGCTACAGTGTGTTCTGTTTGGTTAGATAGTTCAGGGGGAGGGAAGCAAGGAAGAAGAAATTGCACTGAGACTTCTTCAAAGCTCCCTCTTTGGAAACCCTGAGAGCAGACCCATTTCTTATATCTCCGAAACAAGAATTACTGACTAGCCCAAGCTGCTGGTTGTTTCTCTTAAGTCTGTGTCAAAAAGCAGTTCTTAATAGCAGCCTTGGCTTATAGATTTTCTTCCCTGATGTTCTCAGTTTGAGTTCTGTGTGTGCACATGGTGATGGCAGGCCCCCAGCTAGTTCCAGGTGTGGAGCTCTTGTTTCCGCAACCGTAATCAAGGCCAAATTCTCAGCTTTGATTGAGGCCACTGGCCCCCATCAACAATAGCAACAATGGTTCAGATGTCCCTGAAGATATGTTTGGAAGTGGGATCTGGACTCAGGCAGAACCTGAGCTGGTGCCTATCAAGGACACGGACAGGTCTTCTGCTCACTTGTCAACTGTCTTTTCCAAAATCCTCAAGCCAGGCAAGAGGATTTTGGAGTCACAAGTGTTCAATGTTTTTTTGTTTGTTTGTTTGTTTATTTTGGATTGGTCCTGGTTGTTGGGACACTCACAGAAACTAATAGATTTAGACTCAGTTTGCAGCAATCCCACATCCCCGGGTCTGACATTCAAAGAATAGGCTTCTGATCATCCTGAGAACCTGGCCTCGTTGTCAGGAGGCAGCAGCCGCTGGACTCCGCTACAGATGCAGGGAGACGCAGATGTTGGAGCTTGCTGCAAATGGAATTGTTGACCAGTCAATGCAGAACCCTTCCTCAGGAGAATGGCGTCATTGATTTATGAATTATGGCCCTTTTAAACTCTCCGCTTGCCTTCTCGGATATCGACGTTTTAAAAAGCGATTTCTCATGTGGATCCCTTTCAGCAACACATAGACACGGCCCGAGATTAGCTCTTCTGCTTGAATAAATGGACTAGAGCACTCTGGGCTGGCGTTTCCTTTGAATAATGAATTATTCAGGGAGAGATTTTTGTTTCTGAAAATGGCAAACACATTGCCAAGACAGAGAGGAAGGAATTGCACTCTGGCTGGGTTTCTTCCTATCTTTTAGGGAGGGGGCAACCAGCCAAAACGCAGTGAAATGCTGGCTCATTCCCATTTTGCCTCTTTCCCATGCAGACCCCAGTGCAAACCGTTCTCGTGGTTCCAAGTGCCTGGGGAAGAAACCGGGCACTGCTGGAAATCTCCGGGAGACTGTGAATATCACCGGACACCCTGGTCCCTGGAGGGAGAGCTGGGAGGGTCTCGCTCTCTCCTTTTCCTTCTGTCTCCGACTTCCTGTCTTCCTCTCACAGTGTCAATTTTGGACTCTGGAGATTCTAGCCTCCTTCATTTCTAATTATTTGAAATAGTAACCATTAATCTACCCATCCTTTATGGATCACCTGTGAAACCCCATGCAGGAGGGGCTGTTATCACCTGCTTCTATTTTGCGCTGTCTCTTTTAAACAAGGGGGAAAAGAGAAACTTAAAGGAGAAGAGGTTTCAGGATCATAGAACTAATAAGAATAGCGATTCAGACCTCGCTGTTGTGGGTTGATCTGTTGTTTTCTGAACTTTATTTTAATCTTTGCACCCATTTCTGTCTTCCCGAGGAGGTGAGGCCAGCACCTCTTTCTTCCTCTTCTTATGGCCTCCCACTGGGTTTCCAGAAACCGCAGCATCTATGCTGAGGAGTGCCTGGGCCTGGCCTGGTGGTTTCTGGTCCTCCCTGGCAAATGTGTCTGCTGTGGCGGGCCAGACCTTTCCCTGGGACTTCGCTCCTGGATTCATCCTGGTACATGCCCTTTGGCCTTAGACTCTTCCGTTCTGTCTTTGACCTCTTGTGCTCCACACCTGTGCTCTGCTCTGCTTACCCTCTAACCTTAAACCCTTGAACATCTTCAGTTTCCCCAGTCAATGACCTGCTGTCTGTCCACACTGGATTCTCTACCTGGTCCAAAGATCATAGTCAGCTACTTCAAACCATGCACCCTGGCTCCCTGGCCTCCGATTTCCTCTCCAGGGGCTCCTTTGCTCCTTCTCATCTGTTGATCCTGCCCAGGTGGCTAGGAGCAAAGCAGAACTAACTACACAGTGCTTCAGGATACTACACACATGTCCATGCAGATCTGGGCTGCTTTCAGGAAGACCCCCACCCAGGGGACTTAAAAAAAAAAAAGCTTGTTTAAAACTTTATTTTATTTTATGTATGTATGTATGTATGTATGTATGTATGTATGTATTGTGGTGCTGAGGATAGAACCCAGTGCCTCATGTGTGCTAAGTGAGTGCTCTCCACTGAGCCACAACTCCAGCCCCCAGGTGTGACTTTTTAGAATTTCAAGCCTATGGAAAAGCTGAAAAGAATAGAGAAGTAAACACGGCTCATTATCTCCAAGTAACTCTCCTAACTTTCATCCCCTTCCTTCTGGAAGGTTCTTTGACAACAGTAATGTCTTCCACCTCTGTCTTTGTTCACGCTGTTCCTTCAGTGTAGAATGCCCTTCCCTGCTCTATATGCGTAAATCCAGTTAGTTCTTTGATATCTTCTGCAGAATCCCCACCCTAATGTCTGTCTTGGTTTTGTTGTCCTTTCCTATGGTGACAAAACATCCAGGTGTCACTGGTAGGATATAGTAGTTGATAGATTCTGGAGCCTGACTGCCTAGATTCAAGTGTCATCTATTATTAGCTGTGAGATCTGGGCAGTCATTTACCTCTTTATGTCTCTACTTCCTTGCGGCTAAACAGAGGATAATAATAATTTCTACTTCTTAGGAATGCAGATAGTATGAAATGAATTAATATGTTACATGAACAAGGCACATCTGTGTAGCAAGTGCCACATATGGAAGTATGAAGTTTCTATGAAGTTACTATGAAATTTCTTCTGATAGCATTTAGTATTATCAAACTGAAATTATCACCAAGCCTGAAGTTCTTGAGAGGAGGCACTGTCTTGTTTTGACGTGGATGGTCTAATTCCAGGCAAATTAACCTAACCTCTCTGGCCTCAGCTTCTCCATCTGCAAAGTTGGGTTAGATGATATCTACCTCACTGGAAGGATGGAAGGAGTAAATACAGGCAAAGCGCTGAGAACAATGCTGGGTTTGTTGCTGCAGCCAATCAGGGTGAGCCATTGCTGCTAGCTAATGCACATTTTTTTCCAGGGTCTGGGGTCAAGAATTGTGGAGCTAGAAAGGACTTCAGAGGTCAGGAGGGTTCTTTAACATTACAGATAAAGATCTCAGAGTCATTAAGAAATCATTGAGGGTCACATTGCTCTATTTCCTATTTATTTGAGCTATAAGATGCAAGATAGTAAGCACCTAGGAGCAGAAAATGTGGTTCAGATCTGGTAGCCTTCAGGGAGGAAGAGAATAATGCTTGCTGTGTGGTGACAGCAAGCATTTTGTGTAACAGGCTGGGCAGGTATGAGTAGTGCCATTGACATGTGGAGAGACTCCCCCCAAGCTCACTTTAGCTAGCATCACAAAAGCTGACCTCTCAGGGCACATTGCTTAGTCTGCACTGAGCCAAACCCCTACCAAAAATAGCTGAGAAATGGGGAGAGAGTTATCCATGAATTTCCACACTCATACTAGGCTACTCAATTCCTCATACCCGGAGTGGCCACACATCCTGGCTTGTCCAGGATGGTCCAGTTTATGCCTAGGGACCCAGTAAAATGATGCCAAGTATACCTGTTCACTCAGAAGTGTCTGTTTGACACCTTGAGACCAAATCTTATGCTTCATTTTGTGATCTTGCCGGCTTCTTCCACACACCAAGCTGAGACCATAGTTTCCCTCCATTTATTTTTTGTGCAAACTAGTGGAGCCCACCAAAACCGTGGAAGGAGGCAGAGCTGCATTTAAACAGGACTGTCTGAGAGCCTCACCTGCTAGCACAGCAGCATTTTGTAATGGCTGGCTGGAGTCCACACACCCAGGAAGGACTTCGTGGTACTTCATTGTCCTAGTGGATCAAAGCACCATCCTTTTCACTTGGGGATACCTTGGCAACTTTGGTGCTTTCAGTTAAATGTTGCTAATCTCATATGTGCTGTAGCCTGGGAAAGATCTAGGAAATCCAGACTTCTGGTGGAACTCTAGTATTTAACTATTTAACTGAATTTTAGCTGGAAGGAGAATGCAAATTGCCAACACAGCAAAATCACGTGCTGAATCTCTTGATTTGCCAAAAGCCAGGAATGTAGGTTGGTTCCCATTTCCTCAGAATTGCATTCACATGCACAGTACTTCAGTGAAAGATACACAGTATGAGAAATCCAGGAGCGGCTTCTTGGTGTCCTGGGTGGCAGCGAGGCCAGTCATAACATGTGGATTTTCTCCAGCCTTAATCTCAAGGAGCACAGCAAAGTCATTTGTACAAATGAAGTGCACAGTGAAAACCACTGTTCTACTCGGTTAGGCTGAGATGTAAAAGATGGATGGGACAAATAAAAAGTCGTTATAGAATAAGAAAGAATTTTACATGAACAGAGCATATAATAGGGGCTACTTTTTACCATGTCATTTCACAGATTTGGAAACCGAGGCTCCCAGAAGATGTTATCCAGCTAGTATGTAGCAAAGCTGTGATTTGAATTTGGAAGCCAATGATAGTTGTCACCGCTTCCTGTTTTGGCACAAATGCCTGCCTCTATTTGTGGGATCTAGAATAGAGGCTAATGGAGGTCTACATACCACGTGTTCAAAGATTTCAATGTCATAAGTCAAACAGATTATTAGAATGTTCCAGTCTCCGAGGTTGACCGATATACCTTCAGAATTACAAAATAAAAGTTGTAAAGCATGAATTTTCTTATATTGAAAACCAGCAAATTATATTCAAGTGCAAGTTGAACATTTGATGAGAATATTTTTTTTTGCTAATTTTCATTATTTTGATCAGTAATTAAGTGTTAAATCTATTAAACCAAGAATTTGCAATATCATTTCAAATTATATATGGATCAGGCTCAAGAAATCTCATTATTTTAAGTTTTTAAGAATGTGAGCATTTTCATTCATTACTGATTTTCTATTTCTTTTTTTCAAATCCTTTTTACTTCTGAGCTCTACCCTCTTTTCAGTTTCGACTTATTCTGATTGAGCTACAAAATTACAAAATGATGTGTACATTTAAAATATAAAATTTGAATAAATATGTAAAGTGCAGTAAATATACAAATTAAAAATTTAAATTGCATCGACATTTTAAAACAGTTATTTTTTTTCTGCCAAAGTATTTGAAATTAAATAACAAATATCAATTAATGACTATATTCCAGGTGGGCACACCTGGAATGGCTGGAGGTCAGGCAACCCTGTGGCACCTGGTAGATGTGAGGGAGATTTCAGTACACAGTTGGCTACAAGCTGTAGCTCAGTCAATAACCCTGTCTGGACTGGGGTTCAAGGGCAGCCTCCATTCCCCAGAAGGATTAAAGGTGTGTGACAAGGACAAGAGAGAGCACAATCTTGGCAGAACTAGGCTTCTGGGCAAGAAACCAAGTCCATGCCTGCAGCCCTATGGAGAGTTTCAGTTGGCGGTTTAAGTCAGAAAAGCAAAAGAAAACCTCCACTGTTTAAGATGGGGAAGGATTTGGAATGGAAGAAGCTATAAAGCTAAATTTCTTTCTTCTACAAATACGCATCGACTGTCTCCTAGACTGTGCACTCCATGCTAGGTACTCATAGGTGTGAAGGAGCCAGGGTTCTAGCTTCTCCCTTACTAGGTGATAAAAATCCACCATGTAAACTGGATAGAAGAGTAGATTATTATTATACCTTAAGATTTGTGTGGTCAAAAAAAAAAATGTGTCAGATTACCTGGGTCAAAAAAGATTTCTCTCTGGGCATGGTGGCACATGTCTGTAATCCCAGGGACTCAGGAGGCTGAGGCAGGAGGATCGTGAATTCAAAGCCAGCCTTAGCAATGGCGAGGCACTAAGCAACTCAGTGAGACCCATCTCTAAATAAAATAGGGCTGGGGACATGGCTCAGTGGTTGAGTGCCGTTGAATTCAATCCCTGGCACCCCCTCACCACCACCACCAAAAAAGATTTCTCAGCCGGTCTTAGAAGGTGGGTAAATCTTAGCTAGGGAAAGGGCATCTCAGACAGAGGGAATAGCATAAGTAAAAAAAATGAGAGATGAATGACAGCATTAGAATGTTCTAGAATTTCAGTGTGCATACAAAGTTTAGTGGAGGAATTGGAGGGTGGTAACTGATGCAAATGGAAAGGGTCAACTGCCACTGAAGGCCTGCTTTGCTAGGCTCAGGAGGGCCTTCCTAATCTCGTAGGCCAGGATAAAAGAGTTTTAAGATGAAAAAATGCTCAGGAAGATTTGGATTTTAGAATATTTTTAGTATCTCATCAGAGGTTGAGTTTTAAAATGAACTGTTTAGGGGTGAATTTGAGGAGAAGATGACCAGAAGAGGGACACCACAGTTAGATGGCTGCTCTAGAATCCAGGCAGAAGGGAATAGAATCGCAGCCCTGGTTGGTGGACCCGTGACCTGGGCCAGGGCAAATGGAAGTGGGATATGCACCCCAGTCTCCAGCTAGGGCAAGGTGATGGGGGATCCTGGGGGAGTGCAACTGGGAAACTAGGTGGAGGGGAGGTTGTGGGAGCCTGGAGGGCACAGGCAGAGTGGGAGATGATATGGAAAAAGAACAAAACCCAGAGAGGTCATCCTCTGTGGGTGAGCCCTGGTTGTCACTATGGGCAGGTTGCCCAGCCTGAAGGGGACTGCTGGAGGTCTGAGTGTGGTGCCCAGAATTGGTCTAGAATCCATCTTGGAGACCCAGGTAGCCATTTATGCTATCCTTATGGCTGGGGTCAATATCATACCTCTTCTTTACTGAAAAATAGGGATAACTACACCTGCCATCCAAGCTGAGGTTAAAATCAATACTGCATTTCTTTGAGTTTAAGGCATTTTCCCCCGTCTTTAGTATCTATGAATTCCAGAAACATCTTACAGAAGTAGCCTGTTACACTTTAATTGGCAGCATTTTTTTTTTCATTCTGAGAAATATTTACCATAATAGTTCATCTTACAGTGATGGTGTCTTAGATTGGATAAGCTGCTATAATTAACATATGACTTGAAGATCTCAACAGAGTGGACTATTATGATGCCTTTGACACTGGCCTCCTACTGAAGAGGAGGCTCTGCCTTCTGGCTTAATCTTCACAACAACAAACAAATTAAAATGCATTAAGGCACAATTCTAAAAGCAAATTCAGTAAGCTCTCCAGGGAAGGCAGATTACTTTAGAATGCTCTGCTCAGCTGCAGCCAGGGATTTGCTAGATCTCTAAAAGCAGAGAGGTACTAAGGCACTGGGCTTCCCTTTGTTCCTTCCATGGGAGGAGCCCAGTTCAGACTTGTGTGCAAATTAAGATTGTTGGATATAGAAGTAGAACACACACACACACACACACATACACACACAACATATACACTAGACACAGGAGTGAGCTAATATTTGCTAGGATAATCTCAATTATCATGCGGCTTTTTAAGTCACTGGCTTGAGAACACAGTTCATCTCTGGATACCATGTGACACTACCATTATCCTCACCTGTTTAATGAGGAAATCTAAAGTGTTGGGTCAGGTAGGAGCAACTTAGATTGGAACCAGTTAAATGATTATAGGAAAAGTGTTACTAAATATAGCTTAGATGCATATTTTTTTTAAGTACAGTAAAATATGTCTTGAAAGGTGGTACTTAATTTCCCAACAATATTCCTAAGCAATTTAAAAGACAAATGCGAATTTTAAAATGTCTCAGCTGGTGGTAAATCTTAGAGGAATCATATTGATAAGCACCACAAGCCCTGGAGAAAAAGGAGAACGTTTAGACAGAAGAGAATGAGATTTGGTCCACACCCATGTTGAATCACACAAGATGATCTGGTCATTTAGCTGTGACCATGTTGCCATGCAAAATAGTGCATTGAAATTAAATCCTGAGATAAGAATGTTGGCTATGTACTTTGGGGCCTGTGTGGCCTTAGAAGAGGTAGTACTGTTCCTGAGTACAAACTTCCAGTGTTAGCTTCCTGCTGGAATTTTGCAACACAGACAGTTTTGGCTCCTTTTGGGTGGGGGTCACCATTGGAAAGTGGCTTGTGACTCTGCTTTACTCACTTGCATTATCAGAGATGGTGGGCAGGATTTACTAGAATCCCTTTGACCCTGCTTGCTACGTTTGACTTAAGAGAGTGGTCACGGGCATGCTTTTAACTTTAATCCCTCTCTGGTCCTCCGCTGTAAGTTGGCTTTTAATATTAATTAATGGCTCAGGTTTGGACAGTTACCATGCTCAGCAGTTATGAGCGCTGGCTCGCTCTCTGTGGGCGATGCTCTATTTAGGTCAATGGAATAAATGTTTAGTAAATTGTTTCTGAAATGTTTTATTAACAGAGTGCTGTCCCCCAAAGTACTGTATACACTGTACATGTAGTTAATTTCATGAAATGTATTATGCTGGTTTTGTGGGGCATCCCATAAAATAGTCTGTATAAACTTGCAAAGATTCTATAGAGAGAATGTTGTTTCATGGGCAACGGTACAAGTCAGGATTCCCGTGTCCTCATCCTTACCCCATCAGGCTCCCATGTTGGAGCCAAGCCTTGGATTTGCTGTCTTGCAGGAAGATGTCTCTCCTTTCCTAGACAGGGGGTCCTGAGTTGCCCAGGCAGTCTCTGGCTGATTCATCTGTGTCACCATCTCTGTAGCACACAAGTCAATGTGTCCCCTGCCATGGGTGCTCAATGCATGATTCTAGGGAGCGCTTTATGAAGATTCTGTGGCCAGTGGAGCAAATTTAACGCAGTTTAGTCAAAGCCAAGAGCTATTAAGGGGGAATAATGGAGTGAGTCTCAACTCTGACTGAACATCAGCATTATTTTTAGGCACTTTAAAAAATATACTATGCCCCAACCTACTTACTGCCATGAATCCTGAGGAGAGGACCTGGGCATGTCACCTCAGGATGTCTGCAGATTATTCTAATGGCCTTTCAGGGTGAGTGCACCTAGTCTCAGTTGGCAAGGCAAATTGGGAAGGCCTGGTCCTAGTCAAGAAGGACTCCTCTGACCTTGAGCATTGGAAGATGTACGTAGGAAAGGACTGAGCCCCAGGGAATCCTCTGTAGACTGTTCCAGAAAGCACTCTGCTGCAGGGGTTTGGAGTTGATCTGCTTCTATGGAGGCCGACCTCATGGGGAAGGAACATGGTTCACATGGAAAGCAATTCAGTTCTCGATCGAGAGAGGAGAGATTGTTGTTCCTCCTCCAAGCACTTAGGGAATGTGGAGACCAAGGGACTCAAGACTCTGGCAGTGGGCTTGGTTATGTTAATGTGTGGGATATTAGAAATTAGAGATTAGGGCAACAGCCCAGAAAGATCAATGAGAAATCAAATTTGATTGTTCCAAAAGGCTTCTCTAATTGTTTCTTTGGGACAGTTCTAAAGACTTTAGGCCTTTTAAAGACCCTTTGATTGAATGTATCAACTGTTTTTAGCATGACTCTGTAATGTTTTATACAGAAAGAAATGGCCATTCTACAAATATTTTCTAGAATGAAGCTGGATATATAGATATAAAGGAGAAGGAAAAGAAAACACACACACACACACACACACACACACACACACACACACACACGTCAAAGGCCCAGTAATTAGAATAGCTGAGCCATAATATCTTTTTTTCCTTTTCAGATACTCTTCTGAGCACTGATTTCATCTTTGCAGGAGCTCTATGAGTTAGACAATATTATTATCATACCTAAATTTAGAAAGAAGATAGAGGTACAGAGAGGGTAGATAACTTGTCCATGATAATGCAACTGGATTGAAATCCAGTCTGGCAGTATGTTTTCGTGCTTATAATCATGACACATAGACCTCTTAAGAAACTTAGAGCCTGTTTAGAGGGAGTTACACATTAGTGATGAGTCTGCCCTTCTCTGCGGGGTCCTGAATCCCTTCCTGGTGTTCTTGCCCACTTACTAAGTGCACTGTGCTATTGTTTATTTCTGTCTGCTCTTTACTTGCTTGTCTCGGGACCATGACTCCTGGAGCATAGGAGTCCTATAGCACAGACCCTGGCAATGAAAGATCCTGGAAGAATGTCCACTTATTGAGAGCTGATGGAAACAATGGCATGTGTCAGTTCACTTTGGGACAGAATTGTTATTACAACTCTCCTGTTTTACACGTAAAGAAAGGACCTCTGGACAGTATACAACTGGAGAATCGAAATGTTGCGCTCCATTTGTGTACCATGAATTGAAATGCATTCTGCTGTCATGTACAACTAAGTAGAACACAACAAAAACAACAACAACAATAATAATAACAACAAAGTTTTTTAAAAAGGAAAGGACTTTTGGAGAGGTTAAGGAACTCGCCCAAGGTCATACAGCCATTCAGTGTGTCTGTGTCTATGCATCTAACTTCTCTGTGGTGTGATTCAGTAAGCATTCCAGGGCTAGAGCTTGCGATGGCAGGTGTCCCGCTGCCTGGGAGATCCAAGGAGGTGGGCCTGGGCCAGGTCTTAATCCACATGCACCTCCATGCACCTCCATGAGAAAGTAGATTGTAGAAGTTTCGCTCTGGGATTTCTTGCTGGTACATTAGCTGAGTGAGACCCTGCGTGAGAGCTTGCTTGTGGCTTCCGAGGACAGGCAGGGCACCAGCGTCGCATGTCAGTGTGCTGTGGTGCCCTCGCCCCAGCTCAACCGCCCATCCCGCCCTCGGCTCACACTCATTTTCACTTCCTGCTGCACCTCAGTGAACCGCGGACACAGGAGACGGAGCCTGGCCGGTACAGGGACTCCCAGACATCTGGTTCTCTACTTTCACTTGTTTGATTCCTTTATTTAATTAAGTAGTTATATTTACAAATTGTGACAAAATACACATCACATAAAACTTACTACCATCTTACCCATCTCCAAGTGCACAGTCGTGTGCGCTAAGGATGCTCAGACTGTTCTGTTACCATCACCACCATCTATTCTCAAAACCCTTTTCATCTTGCCGAACAACTTGGGAGCATTCAACACCTGCTGCCAAAGAGTCTCCCCTCCCCACAACCCCTGGCAACTACCTCTATTTTCAAATTCTAGGAATTTGACTCTCTAGGATCCTCCCTTGAATCACACAGCATCTGTCTTTTCGCCGCTGGCTTATTTCACTTAGATGGCTCCATTCTTTCCCCTTAGTTAACTTCAGGTTGGATGCAGATGAGTGGGCGAGGAGGCTGTGAGTGTGTTGGGGTCTAAGGGAGGTGGGGTGGTGCTGAGATCCCAGGGGATATGGAAGAAGGGTCCCAGCTTGTCCCTTGCATCTTCTGAAGGGCTTGCTTATCAGTTGTGTCCCTGAGGGCAGGGACACTGCCTAGGGAGCCAGTGCAGGTGGCCCTCGGTGAGGCTGATGGGGCTGTGCTGACGCTGCTTCTGAGAGCCGTCTGCAGGCCTGGGGACATAAGAGAACACAGACACAGCATGCAGGGCTGGTGAGGGCTGGGGAGAGGCCCAGCTCTGTATTTTTTTTGGGGGGGGGGTGCTGGGAATTGGACCCAGAGCCTTGTGCATGCAAGGCAAACATTCTACCAACTGAGCTATATCCCCAGTCCCCCAGCATGGTTTTGAAGGGTGGCTCAACCTTTTCTTTTACTGAAGATGTGATCTTCAGTTAGCTGCTTAACTCCTCTCAGCCTCTGTTTTCTCATCTGAGAAATGGAAGGGATAATACCAACCTGGCAATGTGGTTGTGAAGATGTTATGTACATCAAGTGCAAAGCATAAGCACACAGTAGGCCCTCACAGATAGCAACCATGGGGCGGTCTATAATGGGCTTCTTATAGTGTTTTAAAAGAAGATGAAATCTCCCAACTGAATGGGGTTTTCTGGTCTTCGCCAGTGCCCTAGAATCATGGCTGCTAATTTCTCTTATTTTTGGTGTGTTTCACACAGAAATGAGAAGTGGAAGTGTGAATAGGCGTGGTAGGTAGTGGCTGATGTTTTCTAATCTTATATAAAAAAAAAAAAACCCAGAAAGCAGTGAAGGGGACTGAAAAGCCATTTGTTGAAATGAAAAATGCAGGTGCACATTAAACAGATCCTGACTGGAGTCCATGTCCGTTTCCTTGGGGAAAGACCTCCCGAGCTACTCACCACTCATCCTTCCTGGCTCTCTACTGTCTAACCTGGGGCTTCTCAAAGTGTAACCCTGGAGGAGTAGTGGCAGCATTGCCTGGAGACTTGTTATTTTATTCTGAGACCTCTTCCTAGAGTTCCTGAATCAGAAACTCCGTGAGGGAGCCCAGAAACCCAAGCTTTAATTAGTCCTGCAGGTGATTCTGAAGCAAGTTCAAGTTTAAGAGCTCCAGCTTCACCCCCCACCCCGCCCCGCGCAATTTCTACTTTCTTCCCCTCTGCTGCTTGGCATATACTTGCTGCTCCATCCAGATTGGTCTCCCCTTTAAAAACACAGGAAGCATTTCCACCCTTACGCTGTTGCTGGGCCATCTCCCCTGGCCAGATTATTCTTGGGAGCCTACGAATTCTCCAAGGCTGTCCTCAGATCTCAGCACCCAGACTGCTTCTGGTCACCAGTACAGAGCGGTCACTCCCTCACTGATCCTCTCAGGATCTGACCCTGTCACTGTCACTTTACAGCTAGTTAACTGGGTTGCACCCCAATCCAAAGTTGTAGATTGGTTGGCGATCTGGTCCTGGTTGGAAAGGACTGTGCCCTCTTTCTCCTTTAATACTCAGCGTATCTTATACCAGTGATACACCGGTAATGCAGCACATGGCGGGTACACATGTTATACCTGGTGGATTTATTGACATTGGTAAGCTTGGAGGTTAGAGAAAAAGAACTGTAGAAAATTGTCCGGGGAGCACTGTTCCTGTCATTTCTGGTGGTGCATCGAGATCAGCATTAACAACCATAAGAAACTGCTATTCCCCAGATGCCCGACTTTTCACATCATTAGAGGAAACTCAACAGGTGCTGCTGGAGCACTGATTAAACAATTATCACCCCTCCCTGGCTTCCTGTTTGTGTACCGCCTGGAGAAGCAGAGTCGAGTCGCAGATGGGGCCACCCCTTCCCTCTGCTGAGCTAGTTGCCACAGAGCTGCCAGGATTGGCGCCGCGTGGCCTGGGCATGGGGGTGGGTGAGGGGCTTGTCTCTGCACCTGCCTGCCCTGCTGAAGATGCTCTCAAGGCTGCCGAGACGCTGTTCTAAGTAGAGAAGGATAATTTTAGAGCTGAGAATCATTGAGCCCAGTCTGGGATGGGCTGTCTGAGGCCAATGAGAGGAAGCGCCTTGCTTAGTCACTCGGCTGGTGGGAGTGGAGCTGGAGGGGATACTGGTCCCTCTGATTCCTAACTTAGAGTTCCCCAACTGTAACCAGGATCTGCATGGGTTGAATGACAGTTTGGGGGTCTCTTTATTAACTATGCCCCTGTACTGCTGGGCCAACCTTTCTAAATTACTATCAACTATAGTCTGCCCAGAATCTAGCACTTGAGAGTCCTCAGCCACCATGGAGATGTGTCCCCCCCACAGTTTATGTGGTAAGAGACTGAGTAAACTCACAGAGGAAAGGACTCAGGCATGGGTGCATCCCATGCACCCATGGGATGAGAGTCTTCCTGGTCCTGAAACTCTGCAGGCCTTCATCCCCATCCCTTCGATTGGCTGCCCTAGATCCTCTCAGGAGTAAGAGGTTTGTATTAGAACCTGGACAACTAAGAAATTTGTACTGATTTTGTTATTCCATAGCAGGAATGGCAATTAAATGTCATTCATAACTCTTTTTGATACTAATGGCCACCTAGAATGTGACCTTGAGAAGCATTTTGAGTCAGGGCTCTTGGGGGGCGGGGGGAGGTGGAAGGAGAAAGCACCATGACTGATTAACGACATCTGCCAAGAACAGCGTAAAGGAGAACTTGCAGCTGTGCACAGATGGAATCACTGCAGGCCTATTAGTAACAATTTCTCTTGGAAGTCATCTCATTGTTAGGTTTGACTGTGACAGAAAACCCCAAATAACAGTGACTTGGGGAAGAGAGATGTGTATTTTTTCTCACACAGAAAAGTCTGGGTAGCAGTCCAAGGAGGGGTTGGTAAGCCAAGGTCACAGGGTTCCAAGTGCCTTCTGACTCGGGGTGGTCTCCATCTTTTTGTCCAAGACATCCTGGGCATCTCTGTCCCAGGCATTAGGATGGAGAAAAAGATTATTAGAGGATATATCTTTTATAAAAAAGTAAAATCATGGGGCCGGGGTTGTGGCTCAGTGGTAGAGTGCTTGCCTAGCATGGGTGAGGCACTCACTGGGTTTGATCCCATGCACCACATAAAAATAAAAACAAATAAAATAAAGGTATTGTGTCCATCTACAACTAAAAAGAAAAAAAATAAGGTAAAATCATGACTGTCAAACAAACATAAGATAAACACATAGAAAATTTTATTTAACCCATTAATGAATAGGGGAAATAGTAAGATGTTAGAGCTGGTTCAAAGGAGAAGTCAACATGTACCTATAGTCCATCAGGAAAGCTGCAGTGAACCTACAGTTAGTTATAAAATTAACCAATATCCACTCCAATACCAGTTTTTTAAAAATGAATTTGCATTTTTATGATAGTGTGTTTGCATTATTAATAGTACTTTTTCACTCACAAAGTTGTACAACAGTACACAGAAAGTAAGTCTGAGATAACAGAAGTATGCCCTGGATGGGCACTCGATTGTTTTCTTTATGCATTTCAAAGTCTCACAGTTTTTCTTTGACCAGATGAAGGGGATAAGTCTGCCTGTGTTTAAGGAATGTTCATAAAAATGACTGTGTATGCATTCACTTATATCCTATGGCCAGAATATAGTCACATGGCCACCCTGGTAATAAGGGAGTTTAGATGTGGCCTATATACATTCTGTTGTATGGGAAAGGGGGTCCACAGACACTGACGGAGACTCATCTGTGGTTACTGCAGCCCTGTCCTTGACTAGAGCAAGAGGCAACTACAGTGAGAGGCAACCCAAGTCCATCAGATCATTTGTGGTCCATCCATGCAACACAACATGGTGTGGCCCTTCAAAGAAGGAGGCAGCAGTATGCGTACTGATATAAGGATGTCCAAGGTTCAGTGGGAACTGCAAACACACAGAAGAGTGTGTATAACAGATTGCTGCTTCAGTTGGAAAAAAAAAAAGACAAACCAAATGTGCTTCTACATACATAGAGTCTCAGTGAAAGGAAAAAAATAAGGACTAACAGTCTCTGGATAACTGGGGGCCACAAAAAAGAAGGAGACTTTATAATTATTTTGGTTCTTTTTGAATTGGTACCATGTTCATGTGTTATCTATAGTCACCATCTTTGGATATTTCCAGGGAAAACTGGAACTGGTCTGAGGCTATGGAAGCAGTGAGAATTCTAACGTGTTACAACAGGTTGACCAGACATGGGGAGAAGCGGAACTTGGAGAGGAACATGGAATTCTAGAATAACAGTACATGGTAGGGAATCTTTTCACTGCACATTCTTTTGTGATTCTTGAATTTCAAAGCACTTGGTTTTAATATCATTTTAAAACAAATTATATTTAAAAATAGAAGTAAAATTTTAATAATTATGGTGGCTGTTTCAGATATGCACACACCTCTGTACACAACTCCTTCCCATTTTTATACTCATTCACTCATTCTTGTGAAGAGATTCCACCACAGGGGAAATTTCTTGGTGTTATCTGTAGTCATCTCTTCCTAAAGTGGTAAGGAGCGTGATCTGAGAGCTTAGCAGCCCGGGTTTTGGCTTCGTCCTCAGACTTGGGCAGCCCAGGAGCCCTGTGAGTTTGGGAGAATCACACCCACTCTCTGAGTAGAAATTCTGCCTGTGTAAGTCAGGTGTAACTACACTTCCACTTCCCTTGCGGGGACATGTTCAGGATTGTGTTCTGGTGGTGGTGGTAGTGATGGTGGTGGTGTTCATTTGTCAGTGCTGGTGAAAAATGTAAAGCATTATTCAAATGCAAAGGATTGTTATTACCCATTGAGACACAAGTCTTACACAGAAATTCTATCCTGAGCAGCAGAAAGGCAATCTGAAACCTGAAGCCCAAAATGGGAACTGTTGACCTCTTGGCCAGCAAAACCAGGACTTAGGGTGCATGGATGGGTGTGTGCTGAGCCTCACTGGTGGATCACACAGGAGACTGAAGAGTATGATGGTGAAGAGCCAAAGCCCATGACTGCTGGTATTCCCTTCCATCTCCTGGGTGACCTTGGGCAGGTGACTGAGTCCCTCTGGGCCTCAGTGTTCTCTTCTGTATAGTGGGGGTAATACTAGCACCCACCTCATTGTCCTGAGCATTAAATGAGCTAACGTGGAAAGAATTCACTAGACCAGTGCCTGGCGCAGAGCAAGTACTGTGCAGTGGTGGTCACTGTGTGTACTTAAGTAGGTATGTCGGTTAACTTGTGCTGTTGACCTTCAAAGCACCCAGCATAGCAACCAGAGTTTAGTGTGGTAGTATCATAATCTTGGTGTGGTGGGAAAAGTGGATTGTTGTGGGCTGGGGTAGTGGCTCAGTGGTAGAGCGCTTGCCCAACATGGGTTGGATTTTCATTACTGAAAAAGTCCATCGACACCTTAAAAAAAAAAGTGAATTGTTAACGGTACTTTTCTTTGCTTTTGTGTATCTTGTAATTAAGTGGTAGAAAGACTTATGTGAAACAACACATATCAGCAAGAACAAATAGTGCACTGGGTAAATACTTCAATGTTGAGTGTACATATTAGAATTATTAAGTCTTGGCAAGGTGACAGGTACCTTAAGTTTTTAGGTTGATTGGAAAAAAAAAAAACACCAAAAAAACAGAAAGGACAAAAATTGGAAGAAATTCTATTGAAAATTCCATTTCTAGGGTTTCCTGGCCCAGCTAGCATCCCGGGAATGAGCCTTGTTTAGGATGGAGTTAATAAGCTTTTGGCATCTAGTTCCAGGATGCAAAACTTAAGGGAATTCTGCATTATCTCATCCAGTGTGCTAATCACCAGCCAGGAAGCCATTACACCTTCCTGAGGCACTTATCTAACTGGATTCAGAAGTGCAGATGCCTCCTCCCAGGCCTGGGATGGGCTCCCTGGCTTCTCTCTGCCAGGGCTTTTGTGGCCACAGGTCATTTTAAAAAAGAAGGGCCTTAAAGTGGCTCCATGACTGCATTAGCAGGAAAGGGCACACCGGGGTTAATGGCTAGATGCAGATGGCTCTTCCATGATGATTCTCTGCTGTGAAGCAGATGCAGGTGCTAATGAAGGAAGAAGGAGGCCTCTGGGCTCTGTCTTCTCCTTGCCTTCCAGCCCAGCCTCTGCTAGACTCTAGGTAGGATGAGAGAGTTTAGAGTTGGAAGGAACCCCAGGAGCCAGCCCTTCCCTTCCACAAAATAACAACGGAGCTCCAGGGAGATACAAAGAGGTCACCCAGAGACTTGATCCAAGCCAGGCCTAGCACTCAGGGCTCAGGGCCTTAACCCTGGAGGCCACTTAGGACAGCTCAGGGAGAAAACACAGACAGAATAGGGTCTACATTATGGTCTGTCCTGAATTGTCCTCTGCAAAATGCAAAGAACCTATGGGGCATTTATTAGGCATTGCTGAGATAATATAGAATACGCAATGCCACTCCCAGAGCACATGTTCCAGAATGCCAGCGTTGGCTCTCAAAGACAGCTGAAGTTAGCTGAATATTTGTGAAAGCGAATCCTCCAAGAGCATGTATAGTAAATTTGAAACTAAGTACAGTAGTGTGTGTCCTACATGAATCATACAAATTAACTCCCTTCGGGGAACAGGGTAGACAAGATAGTCAGAGAAGGCCTCTGGGAGGGGGGAGGGTTGAGAAAAGGAGGGATTTGGACAGGTGGATTTCACGTTGGAGTGGCCTAGAGCGTAACCACCTGCAGCCATCATGATGATGTTTGCTTCATCTGGGACCCCAGCCCAACTTTGGTGCCGGTTTGAGAAGAATCTTGAAGCCAGAGCTGGAGATTGCCAAAGGCAAACTGGGATGGATTTGTTCAGATTTCCCACACGGAGAACGATGTGGAGCCATTTCCCTAGAGAACCGTAGACTTGGGTCCTGCCACAGCCCTCGCCTCTTGCCACCCATCCCAAGCGCGGTCAGGGCCGCTGAAGATGTGCTCCCGTCTGCAGGGCGGCAGTTCCCAACTGCAGCTGGAGGTCAAAGCCCCACCTCTGTCCAGAGCTCTGCCTTGGTTCCTGGCACCACTGTTGGGGGCTGAGTTCACTCCTCCTCCAGGGGGATTTTAGTAATCTTTTTTTGTTGAAAACTGGGAAGGCGAATCAAACTCACAGACAAAATATGTAGTCGTATGTGGAAAAGGAGGGATGGATAATCTCACATCATCACCGGTTTGGAAGGAAAAGAAGAGCCCTAATTCCCCTCGGGCTGAACGGCTTGTGGGTGTGAGCCAGGCATCTTGACTCTTTCAATCCTCAGGCATATTCAGGAAGTGTATTAGGAGCCAAGAATATTTGGTGCAATGGAATTGCTGAGATGTCCTAGCCCTGCTGACATCTTGTGGAGCGCTTTCTCCTCTCTAGAGCCTTCTGTAGCATCTTAGCCACAGGCTGCAGTTGTCTTGATGGGCTCTGATAAGAAAAAAACCCGAGAAGGCGTGTGCCACATCCCCAGCTTGGGAGCTGTGGCAATGTGACTTCTCCAAAACCTAACCAACAGGGGCGTTGGTTTGGATGCTCTCTAAATTCCTTTCAGCGCTAAAGTTTCATGCTCTGGGGTTGAGATGGCTCCAGCTGCACTGGTTTAGAGCAGGTCAGAGGTGGCTGTTCCCACCCTGTTTCATAAAACCAGGCGCCCTCCCTCCCTGTAGGGGAGGAGAATTACCCTCCAGTATAATTTGGTCCCCTAGCCAGAACTTCATTACCATTTAAGAAGGCATGCTAATCTCATAAGAGGATTATGCAGGAAATTTGATACACCAGCAGGCCGGCCACCTTTGGTCTCTCTTTGGTGGTTCGGGGTCAAGAATATCATTTTTTTCTTTTTAACAGTGTCGTCTATCATTTGGCATAGTGTTTGTGCTACAGCCAAAATGAGCTGTGGTCATTGATTACAGGGTATTTGGGGTATTAACATTTTTTTCTCTCTCCATGGCTCAGTTGTATCCTCTTCGACTGTCCCTGCCCTGCCCTTCTCCCCCTTGGCCCTGTCCCACAGGCTCCTGTTCTTGCTTGCCATTTGGTGGTGTGGCTTTAGAGTCCCAACTCAAGTGCTTTCTCTTTTTCCTCCTGGGTCCCAACCTGACCCCCATCAGATCTCAGTAAAGGCCCTGCACTCAGAAAGTGGCCAAGCTACACTTCCAGTAGCTTGCAGGGGAGGTGGGTGTGGGAGAGGGTGGGTAGCCTAAGGGAACTCCCTGGGCCAATTGTAAATAGCCAGATGTTTTCTGCTGAAGGCCACCCCCCCACCACCACCACGCAGGGAGGACACTTAATTGATATTCTATCAATATTCTAGCAAATATACCGTATTTATTTATTTATGTATTTATTTATTTTGAATCCTGGGGATTGAACTCAGGGGCACTCAACTACATCCCCAGCCCTGTTTTGTATTTTAATTAGAGACAGGGTCTCACTGAGATGCTTAGTGCCTCAATTTTGCAGAGGCTGGCTTTAAACTCAGGATCCTCCTTTCCTCAGCCTCTGGAGTTGCTGGGATTAGGCGTGTGCCACCTGCCTGGCTGGCTATCCCACTCTCTATATCTCTTTTGTAAGAAAAAACTACGGTCGTTATTGAAGAACAACACGAGTTTAGAGCAGAAAACTGGGATGACTAGCAGCTACTACTGCTGCTGGAACCTGTGCTTCTGCCACTTTGCCATTCTGTGGGCTTTGGTATATCATCCTCAGGTCTCTATTTCTCATCTGAAAATACAAAAAACAAAAAAAGAACCCCAAAATGGGAGCATTATCCACCCCACCATTCCAGAGCCAGCACTGGGTTTATAGACATGAATGCCCTGAAGTACAAATGAGATGGTAAGAGTGTCAAAGGCGTCTGCGCAATCCTGACATTGAGAGCAAGACACAAGTCAGGTGTCTCTGCTGTAACCATCTGCTCTTGGTCTGTGAGTGCTGGAAAGACATGCCTTTGCTTAGGTTTGTATTTATTCATCTTTGCTTATTTTCACATTTAATTAAATTTCTTCAGTTATGCCACCTGGCACTGTGGAATACAGAAGTTTAAGGTGTGGCATTTCCCAATCAGTGTGTGATTTCAGGATTATGCTTTAGGGGCTCAGTTTACCTCTTCTCTTAGCCTAAACCAACTGTGAAGGTGAGAGGACAGTTGTTCTAAGTGACCAGGCCACATAGTATCTGTGCATTGCCCCTGGACTGTAGTGAGGCCTAAAGTTTTTGGGGTATCTGGATGCTGTGGACCTGGGACACTAGTTAATGCTTTTTCTGGGGATGAGACCCTGTGGCCTTTCCCAGGTATCCACGAGGGTGGATTCTGAGCCCCTCATCATCCCTAACACTCGGACGTATTCTTGCCTTTCTGTGTCTTCTGGGGAGACAGAAGCAATCCAGTGCTGGCCTGACTCCACACTTCTTGTGAAACTCCTGGCTTTTGTTCCTTTTGTTTTGTTTCAATTCATCTTTCTTTCCTTATCTTTAGAGTCCTACCATATTTTTATTATAATTTACTGAGGCTTTCCTTTCTGTTCTCTCTTCCACAAACTTACCCCCAAGCCCTGGTCTGTCCCCAGGCCACCTTGTGCTCCCCAAGGCCCATGGGTCAGCCAGACTGACCTTCCCTGCCTTCCAAATGTGCCACTTCTCTGTGTGGTGTTCCTGTCACTCCTTCCTTTCCCTCACTGTCCGGCGGTGAGCTGGTGAGGTCTGAAGGAGAGGGGAGGTGCAGTTTCTTTCAAAGGTGAAGCACTTTTAAAGAGAGAATCTTCTCAGGATCATCATGAGGATTCAGAGATTAGAAACGTTTTCTACAGTTACCTCTGAACTTCTTTGATAAGTGTTTCTGAAAGTCCACAGGGACATAGAAAGTGCTCTTAAAGAAATGATTCAAATGATAGAAATGATAGAAAGCCTGCAGAGAGAGCGTGGTGTGTGTGTGTGTGTGTGTGTTGGGGTAGGGACACACCTCACAGGGAGGGACTTTTTCCTGGCAGCCCTATCCTTTGCATAATAGCCAGGGCTCACTTATTTGGCTTTGCAATTCATGCATAATAGGCCTGTTCAGTTTGTTGAGTGCCAACTTTTAAAATCCCAAATAACCCTCAAACTCTGCTCACCTGGAGGCTCAACCAACTTCAGTGGCCTGCCTGAGTCCACCCTGGATGCTCTGGACCTGGAACACTAGTTAATGCTTTTTCTGGGGAATGAGACCCAGAAAAAGGAGAAGCCACGAACATAGTCCTGCCTTTAAAGGCAAGCCTGATGCTCTCTCCACCTCCCCTCCCACAGTGGGGGGGACCCAGGTGGACACCTCACTGCCTGCTTTTGAAGGTCAGGGTGGGCTACAGGTAGGGTTCCATCCAGCTCCGGTAGCAATAAGACTAGGTTCAGTCTTCCTGGAATTTCTCCTTCTCATCCCTGAAGTTGGGCAGAGTTTCAATCAGTTTGGTTTTTAGAGTACAACAGGAAAAAAAGAAAGTGACATACTTAACGATGCTATGACTTTCTCCCTATTGGTGCAACAAGAATTTCATAATAATTTTGCATAATCAGTTGATCAGCAGG
This sequence comes from Ictidomys tridecemlineatus, assembly GCF_052094955.1. Classification (NCBI taxonomy): domain Eukaryota; kingdom Metazoa; phylum Chordata; class Mammalia; order Rodentia; family Sciuridae; genus Ictidomys; species Ictidomys tridecemlineatus. The sequence continues at coordinate 84,991,592 of NC_135488.1, read as the reverse complement.
GTAAAAATTGTTACCAGTCACATAGACATGTAAGTTCTGTTTTTACTTTTTTGGCATTCATAGGACATGTTTTTGTTACATCAAAATGTTCATTCCAAATATTTGGGATTGAAGCTGTAAACACAAATCAATCTTGCGACTTCGTAGATTTCTATCTTTATGGCTTCAGAAGATAGATGGACTGGCTGCCCTACACCCTCTTCTGGATTTGAAAGTTGCCTTTCATCTGAGCCACAAGGATAACATTTACGAGATCAATACCCCACCGGAAGTTTTAGCAAAGAAAGAATAAACGGCCCTGGGTCTCCGTTATGAGACCAGATGTTTGCTGAGGAAGGACAGGACCCTGGTGGGCAAGGCTCTCGGAAACTGTTATTAAACGGGAACATCCAAAGGGTTCATCTGTCACTTGAGGATTCCACCCTCCTTCCCTCCTTTCTTCCTTCATTTTTCCCATCTGCCTTATCTCCTTCCCAGCCAGCATTCTGAGCTGATGGTTTGAATTCAGAACAGAGGATCGTAACAAGCCTCCGACTCTGGTGGAGAATGACCAGTGCAGTTTTAATACGAGGAGGTGGAGACCTGTTTTTGATGTTTTTAATGCCTTGTTTTCTCCTTTGCCCTGCTTCAGCTCTCACCACACATATTTCCAAAACATGTCTAATGATAAAAACCTGTGTAAACATTCTCAAATTGGCCACCAAATGTATCCAGTAGCTTGCAGTCCGGGGTATTTGCTGAGGAAGAAAGCAAGTATGGCCCATTTGGTGTGATGGCTTAAATGCTCCAAGGACTGTTTGATGTTGGAAATGTTGGAGGCTCTTGCAGGAAGGTCTGTTGAGAATGAGGCCTTTGCTCTCCTGCTTACACAAGGCGCAGGGAGGGAGATCGGTCATCGTCATAGCCAGGATGATGCTGGTGGACAGTTTCTATGCATTTTTATATAAATTAACTCATCAGACCCTCACAACAAACCTTTGAGACAGGTACTGTGTTTCAGTCAGCTTTTACACTGCTGTGACTAAAGGATCGGAACAGAACAACTGTCAGGAGGAAGAGTTTTATTTGAGGGCTCACAGTCTCAGAGGTCTTAGTCCACAGAAGGCCAGCTGCATTCCTCAGGGTTCAAGGTGGGCAAGAACATCGTGGTGGATGGTGGCAGAGGGAAGCAACTCACATCATGTGATCAAGAAGCAGAGAGAGAGACTCCACTCTCCAGATACAAATATATACACCTCGGCCATGCCCTAAGTCCCACTTCCTCCAGCCACACCCCATCACTTCAGTTACCACTCAGGTAATCCCTGTCAGTAGATTAATTCATGATTAGGTTAAGAGTCTTACAACCCAATCATTTTTCCTCGGAACCTTCTTGCATTGTTTTGCACGTGAGCTTTTGGGGGACACCTCACATCCAAACCATAACATACCGTTTCCCCCAGTTTGTGGAGTGTGAATGAGGCACAGAGAGAGTAGCTGGTGAGCCTGAGGTCATGCCATTGCTAGGTGGGGCTTGGGCCCAATCAGTTGGCTCCAAAGGCCACGCACCCCATGCCATGTGGTCTGTCTTTTCCTCTTGTCTCCAGAACTCACCTGGCTCAAAATGCTGCCTTTCTTCTGGGGCAGTCAAGGAGAATGCCACTCTCATGAGTCAAGGTCTAGATGGATCCAAGAGGACACATTGTCCTCAACTGCTTCAGCCACAGAGCTGAGTGGCCCATCTGTTCTCCAAGTCTGTGGTTTCACGGATGGTTCTCTTCTTCCAGCTCGCTCGCTGCCAAGCTGACTGATGGATTGCATGTGGTTTTTTCATGTTTCTGGGCCTGGGATGAGGGTCCAGGTGATGGTAAGGCAGCACCCACATAGTGCAGATGGGATGTGGGAGGTTAAAGGACTGAGGCTGGATTGGATGACATTCCATAGCAAGCTGGTTTGTGAAATTGCTTGACTCAGAGTCCTGAGAGCCACCGACTGGAGCTTTGAAACCCATGGTGGTACCCTGGGAGGTGCGGAATGTAAAGCAAGTCATAACTCATTTTTCCTATAAAGCTTCAGGATAGCTCTCTGGGTAAACGAAGAACAATGGTAAGACTACAGGGAAGCAACAACACAAGGAAATAATTGCATCAAGATGGGTTCAGGCCCTGTCACTGCACAGCCCACGGTACAGATCTGGGGTGGTGGTTTCTTTGTAAAGTAATAGTGAATTTAATGGGGTTGCAAGTGATCACTGGTCTGGAGAAGGCAGATGGAACCTGCATGCAGGACTTTTACAGGGCTGAGATGAGCTCAACAGCAAAATAAAGGAGAATGTTTATAGTGGGTTGACTGAAGGGATGCATCTTCAATGGGTTCTCCAGCTGACTGTAATGGAAACATCATGGAGCTTTGGTTTTTCTTGGTATGAAACCATTTAACCAACAAAAGTTTATTGAGCATTTTTAAAGTGCCCAGCCGTGTTCCACGTGCTCCGACAGAGAGAGGGGAATCTCCAGGGCCCAGCAAGAATGATTTAGGTGTGGCTCTGCCTATGAGGGGCTCCAGCATTGAGAGCAGATTCCAGGTGGCCATGGGTTCAAAAGTTCAGGTGGATTTCATTTGGACTTTTCAGAGGGGAGAGTTTGGGAGGAACCAACCATGTGGAGGAAGGGGGGCAGAGTGTGGAAGGAGGGGGAGATGGCTGAAGCATAAGGGGGTGGGAGACCTGGGAGCGTTGATGAGGGCTGGCTTTTGAAAGATGTTAAATGCCAGCAAGAAATGTAACTTATGGCTGTAGGAATTCCAAGCGGAAGATTTTTTTTTTACTTTTTCATTTGGAAATGAGATCCTTAGGATAACTTCTGTCTCTGGGTCTTGATTCAGACCTAAGTGCTGTTGAAGTTTTTAAACTCCCTGCAGGAGTTCTCAGTGGAGGCCCTTGAGCTGCTGACAGACTGTCTTGGGACATGTGGTCCTTAGTGGCAGAAGCCAGGCAAGAATCCCGTTCTTCTGGCTCTTTCTCCCTGGCATCAGGCTGAAGGCTTATGGAGGCTCCCTCACTTCCAGAAAGCTTGTGTAGTCCTGGTGACAGATATTCTTACGTCAGAGATCTCAGAAGCAGCATCTTTGAACCTCAAGCATTGGGAGAACCATGCTTGGGGCAGGGAGCTTGGGAACTCTGTGTTCAGAACTCCTAAGGAGGGTCTGGGACCCCTGCAAGCCCCCGGTGCCCTATGGTAATCCTATAGGATGATGTAGATACACTGTGTTCTTGTAATATCTGGAAACTGGTTGATTGATGGAAAGGAGGTACAGCATTTAAAAACTATTGTTGATGTCTACAGTTATAGCATTCAGTATGGAACACTTAGAAGTTGAAGTAATGATCTTGCTCAGTTATAGATGCTAACGGAGGCTATAGAGCTTACAACCCGGATGGAAGAAGGCCACAACTGTTTATTGAACAGCTCTTAGTTGCAGGAGCCTCTGTTAGACTCTCGGGACTGAGGGGTGTTTGGAGGACTATAGGGTCCGGGTGATGCCCCAGAAAAGCTACCTGTGGAGTCATATAGTTGAGAAGAGAGTTCCTGACAATCTGGATGATGCTGAATGCCAAAGGAGTGGCTCAGATGGAGAATGTTTGATGAGGGCAGGAGGATCTAGGATGGGTCCCGGGAAGGAACACTTTTGGAGCTGATTTGGAGACTGGCGTGTGTTTGGGCAGGATGGTGACTGGGGGTGAGTCTAGCCAGAGCAGTGGGTATTTTCCGTGGTGAGGAGGGGGCACAGTGCAGAGGAAGTGGGTGGCCATGTTGAGGAACTGAATTCCATCCTGTGGTTAGTTTTGAGGGACATTTTGGAGCCAAGGGCCCCCTTATGGATCAGCTGGGTTTCTACATGCTGGATGGATTGTGTTAAGGAGGATGACGGGAGATCTAGGAACTTTAGGCCAGAGGCTTTGAGGGATGGCGTCAGGAGTGGAAATGGATCCAAAATAGGCATAGCAGCTTGTGAAGAAGGACTTGAGGCTCCAAATGAATGGCTGGGAGAACAGCCTATAGAATGTTCTAGAATTTGTCCAGTGCTCTGAGTTTTTTGGGTATATACATATTTTTTTTTCTAAAAATTATTGTGTAAAGTCAGCATATATCAGTTATTTCACATTCAAATTTATGTGTGTATGGAGACACATGGAATCAAGGAAGCTAGATGTCCTCTCACCTCCAGATGGAAGAAAAATTATTTTGTAGTTTGGGGAAAACCCAGGGCATTTTAATAGCAGTTGGTTTACAGAGAATGAAATGTGAACCAACCCAGGAAAGAAGTGCTGTGGGCTCTTGGGACAGATTAGAAACTAACTCAAATTGTGCACCCCCAAGCTGCACCAGTAGATAAGGCAAGGGTCTGGGGGCACACAAGCCCTCTAGGGCTCCCTGCATCTTGCCTTCAGGTCAGCCTGCTCTGGGAAGGAATCTGTTGTTGAACGGAGGTGAGTGTGATTGCCAGCCCTCTCCAACTCTGTGTGGTGACTTCCTTCCTTTTGTCTGGGTTTAGATGCATGGGGATGACACTGAGCTTTGAGCCCCGGGACCTGCAATTTCAACCTGGTTAACTAAGATGACTTGGCAATTTAGGTGGTGATAGGGGTGTCTTTGGAGATGCTGTGGGGCAAGAGGTGTGAATCTGTGTCACATGCAGAATGGATTACTTAATTAAGGACTACATTTTTCCCACAAGGTGGACTACTCTTTTCTGCCTTAGGAGTGTTTGCCTCTTAACCTTTTCTCTCCATTAAGGAGGGTTGCTGCTTAACTCTTTATTTGGATAATGGTTCCCTTATGCAAAATATAAACTCACATTAATAATTATTTTTCTCTTCCACTAAAGGGCCTGTGATGGATATGTAATGATCCAAACAAAACATGATCACAGAAAAGTGTACTTGACTATCTACTTACTCTTCTCACTGGGTTTTCTACTCACTTCTTTGTGATTAACCCTGGTTATTCCCCCAACCCCCCAAATGAACAGATACCATGCTAGGCCCAGGGTAGATTTAAGATGATTGGGACTCTGTCCCTAAAGAGCTCAGGCTCCTACTGAAATTAGTTGTTCCTCACTGTCCCGCACTGGGCTCCAGGCAACTTGGCAAGGAATGAAGCAGGCTCAACAAGACTCTGAATGTTGGGGTGGATTGCTAGGACTGTGACTCTTAGGGTTTGAGAAGCTTGCCCTTGACATCAAAATCCTTCCCACGGCCTCAACCCATACACACAGCCAGCAAAGTTTATCTGCAGTCACTTTGATTCTCATTCTGGATAAAAGACAACTAGAATTAGTTGGAAAATATTTCGTAACTTACTTTCTCAGACAGGTTATTGAGGCCTTGGATCTCATTAAATCCGGAAGCCTGTCATTCACTGATGGATTCATGAATTAGAGACATCAGCGGTAATTTGACTTTCTAGGAGAGATAGTGGTGGATTTCCACAGGTTTGACTGGGTACCAGGGGATGCATTACACTCCAGAATAATCACCCCATAGCAATAAAATTGGGACAGAGAGCAGAAAGGAAAGTCATGAGTGAACCATGGTGGTAGGTACTACTAGCTGCGTGGTTCAGGTGCCACCTGCAGGCTTTCTAAGAGAGCAGCTTCCATCTGTCTGTAATTGCGCTTCAGGTGTGCCACACCTGTTCCTTTGGCTGTCTTGTGTTTCTGTCCCAAGTTGCTCCAGGACTCACTTCCACCTCTGAACTGTGCTCTAAATGTGCTTGCTGAGAAGAGCTAGGACGTGCGGAACTGGCAGCCACCCAGGCGTCTGAGATGCATGTGCTCTGGGCAGATGCCTCTGTCCCCATGCTGGTAAAGATTTTGCTCAGTCAGTGCCCACGCAGAGGGTAGCAGCTCCTGGGGCGAGCGAGCATGTGACATCTGGCTGGGCTGGGCCCATCTTGGCCCTCGCAGCACATGCTCACGGGCTTGCTGGCTTTCCCTTGGCACCGCGTGGCAGCTGGCAGGCTCGTTTCACACCCAGAGGCCATCCCATGTGGTGCTGAGTCTGCACCCCTGGCTGTCTATGGGGCGCAGCTGAGCGTGCCGCCTAGAAGTTTCCCAGGGTTGGTCGTAGTGAGGTAATCTCAGGGCGATCAAAGGAAACCAGGGATAATTTGCAGGCTCCATCAGGATAGTCCTGTTGTTTGCACAATTAGTTCCATTAGTCCTCCCCAATCATGGAAGGTAAACAGATACGCTTTGAAGTCAGGGAAAACGTCTTTACGAAGAAAGGCAAGGATGAAGTGATTAGCTCCTTTTCTCCAAAGCACTTATCATTATAAATTCTGAACCAGGTTTTAATAACAACCACTCCCTGCTGCCTCAGAAGCAGAGAACTAAGAAAAGAGCTGGGGAGACCCTCAGGGGGACATCGTGACTCCCAGAATGCATACCTGTAGCCTGGGGAGTTATCCATCCTTGTGTCCCCCACAGGGACAAAGATGGGTGTCAAGGACCCATTCCCCAACTGAGATCTTTAGGAAAACCAGGGCTTGACCTTTGACCACTGTCCAGTGGAGTGTTCACATTGGTTTCCTGTCACCCTCACCCCTCTCCTCCCTTGGCTTTTTCCTCCTCCTCCTCCTCCTTATCTTTGTATTTTGGAAAATTTCAAACATACTCAGAAGTAGAGCAGAAAATGACCAACTTGCTAGTTGGTATTTAATTATCCCCACCCCCTCCCTCTGTGTGGTATTTCTTACTTTTTGAGTGTTGCTCATCTGTTCATGAAGGGGTTCCTGGGAGTTCTGATAGAGATTCCTTGTCTCTTCTTCCTTAAAAGTTGAATGGGTCAACAATTTGGGTCTACATGGAGGTTTTCTGAGACTAGGAAGGAACAAGGCAGAAGTGGTTGGGGGAGACTGGCCAGTGGAACCCTGTAAAAGGCAGAAGAATGTGGCCCATTTGGTGGGCTGGATGGATTCAGCAGTATGCTTTGCCTTTTCATTTTTATTCATTGTTGTTTACAAAGCCACTACCTTTAGCAAACTTGCTAACTCTGGACCCCCCCCCCCAATGAATGGAGTGGTAATTGTGTCCATTCAGCAGCTATATCAACAGCATCTTCACCTTGCCCCTTTGTCATGTCCTGTTTTAAACCATGAAGGTACACCTAAGGGACTTGGTGATTCTGCAGTGTAGGAGGGAACTGGGGCAGGGGCCTATGCCCCAGCCTTTCACTCCAGTCAAAAGACCAGGGACTTGGGACACCTGTTGCAGACCCCCTCACTTCATCCTGATAGAAGTTTGGAGTTGGGGTGCGTGGTGGTGGAGGATGGGACATGTAGGTACTTTAGAGCAGCTGCAACAGGCAGACAGGTTTCCCGGCCACAGGAAATGTCTTTATGCTAACTTCAAACGTTGGTTCAGTTTTTCTATCTTTTTTTCCTCACCACACAAACCCCACCTTGCAAAGCGTTCAGAGAGTTAGATTGTTGGTGTAAGAAATCAGTGTTATGACTAGATTAAAAACAACTATATTGTGTCTGTGAGTGTATTTGTGTGTGTGAGAGTGTATGTGTGTGTGTGTTTTAAGAGGATGACACATATATGTCTCTTTTGAAGACAAAAGACTAAAAAAGACAAAAATAAAAACAAAAAGAACAAAAGCCTTTATACTCTGTGTGTCTGGGGCGAGTGTGTGTGTGTGTGTGTGTGTGTGTGTGTGTGTGTGTGTGTGTGTGTGTTGTTGGTGGTGGTGGTTTGGAGAGAGGAAGGAGGGAAGTCAAAGTAGACTCTACCCAGGGCAGCAGAGGTCAGGCCTCTGTACTGAGGTCTGACATCTGGGCAGCTCTGTCCTCATCTTCCTGATCTCTGTTGGAGGGCATTTGGGGTTAATCCTGTTTCTTCCAGTTTCATGAATCAAACTGTAGATCTACATCCCTTATCAAAAACCCACAGGGCCAGATTTGCTTAGAAAGTCAGACTTTTTTTGAATTTTAGAAGGTTGATAGAGCATATATTTTGTATACCATGTATCACCCCTTCATGATCATCCTTCATTATCAAATAAATTAATATTTCTATATCACAAATGTGTAAGTATTCACATTAAGTGAAATAAATATAGATAAATAAGTATCCTTGTGTTAATTTGGGTCAGCTTTTTTGATAATTGATCTTGATCCAAACTTCAAAAGAACTTTCAGATTTTAAAACTATCTGGCTGTCAGAATTGTGGGTCAGGCATTGTGGATCTGTGCCATCTGTCTGCCTGCACAGATAACCAAATTTATATTTTATGCTAGGACCTTTCCCCTGAACTTCAGATTTTATCTAGTTGCTCCCAGCTGTGGACATTAAGCCTGTGTTAACCTGCTCCTGATGCCCATGCCCGCCCTGTTCTTTGCCCTGCTCAGTGGAGGGCACGTCCATGTTTTGCTCAGGCCAGAAATCTCTGTGCACTGCCTAACTCTCTTACCCTGTGTGCAAGCCCTCAGCATACCCTTTTGGTTCAAAATATATGCAGACTCTGGCCAATTCCCATGACTGCCAACCTTTCCTCGCCACCTTCCTTCTTGCCCGGATCATTGTGATGGCCTCCTAAGGGGCCTTCTTGCTTCCTCATTTGTGCCTAAGTTTTGCTCTCCACATGGCATCTTGATGGGTTCTTTTAAAGTGGGAGTCACAGCATGCACTGCTGGGCTCAAACTCTGCTGAGGACGCCCATGCCACTCAGAGCCATAGAGTATTTGCCACATGCCACCTCTTTGACCTCAGCTCCTGCAGCTTCCTCCACTTGATCCCAGTCATTCCCATATCCACTGACTCCTGGCAAAGGCTAAGATCTGTCCTATCTCCCAGTCTTTACACTTGCTCCTCTCTCTGCCCCAGATGTGCTCAGGGCTGATCCTTCCAGTAATCAGGAAGGTTTTCCTTGATGACCTGGGATCAATTAACATAGTCTCCAAACCCAGACTTTGAACTTGCTTTTTTTTTTTTTTTTGCAAATAAGGCATATAATACTCTCAGTGAAAGACAATCAAAAGCAAAACAAATTAGAAAAGCTCTATTGAGGAAACTGGGTTTCAGTTTCTTCTATCCTAAACAAAGCATTGATGGATGGCTATAAGGATAGACTTAAAAGTTTTAAACTTTATTTCCCTTTGATGTTCTAGGAAGGCTGAGAACTTCCTTTGTGCTTGGGGAGTGGTTTCTTTCTTCTTCTTACTGGGAGCCCTGCCACCTCTTAATTAATTAACAATTGTAAATGGCCCTAAGCACTCTGGGTCTGAGCTCACAGAATCCCTCTCCTGTGGTCTGGAACACATCACAAGTGATAGAACCTTTATCTGCACTGGCCCAGATTCCATGTGGAAATCTAATATCCAGGACAGAAAGCCACACCTAGAAAGTGGCCTTCTGACATGCAGAGCACGAACATGCTATTTTCAGATCCCCTTGGCTGTGCATGTCAGCAAGCATCTTCCCTGCTAAGAGGTTGGTGTGGGCTTCGGTGGCGGAAGTCTCCCTTACTGTCTGGCTGAGTGAACCTGTTCATTTGTAAAGGCCCAGACATTGTAAGAGTGGATAGCAGGAGTTGCCCATTTTCACAGGGTAGCTAGTCCTGGCTTTTCATATGTAATTTGTACCTGAAAACGTTTGTATTCATTTAGTTACAGAAATCAGTTGAATGTTCCGAGATGATCATTAGATTCTGTGGAAAGGTGGACTCCATCCCAGAAATTAAAAAACTGTGCCACACTTCTTAATTACCTCTCCTTTACCATCTTGACACATAAGTTTTAAAATTTTGCTACTTTTAAAATTCAGCACGGAGGGTTGAATATCTGATTGAAGGGAAAAAAATCACTGATTTTGATCTGCTTTATTAATTGCATTTTGATTTCAATGAAATAAGTTTGTGGACTTTGCTTGGTTTTCTTAAAACCAGCATTTTTTCTTTCTTTCTTTTTTTTTTCTGTTTTATTGGATGTTCAAGACAATAGGGGAATATATTCCAAAGAATGGCTGTGGAAACCAAGAGAGTAGCACTCCGCAGCTGGGTGAGAGGCACTGTATGGTCACTTCATAATGGGAGTATTTGCTTGTCACCTGATCAATGAGTTCTTTGTGGCCATGACAATTTGTTACATGAGAAATAGTTTAGAGGTAATGTATAAAAAACTATGGGGCTGAGTCACCCCACAAAATTGGAGATACATTATCATATAAAGAAGGACATGTGATCAAAGCAAAGGATTTTTAACCTAGTTTATGTTATTTGAAGCTTTTCCTTAGTGTGTTCAAGCTGTACCCCTCTGAGGAATATACCAGCTCCTTATCATCATAACTGGTGATTGGGTTTGAGTGGAGCTGTTACCATTTGACCAGAAAATTACATTTTTAAAGAAATATGCAAATTTAGAAATGACTTCTCATTTTTTAATTCATACCTTAAAGAACTGAACATTAAGATAAATGAGTTTATTTTTCTTTCTTTTAACTCTTAACAGTTTGCAGAGGTGCTTGAATGGTTGGCTCAACCTCATTGCGTCAGTTTTCTTATCTGCATATGAGGGGATTGAGTTAGATAATGTCCTTATTTATTTTTAACCCCAAAGTTATAGTAGGAAGTAGGAAAAAAAATAGAAAGTTTAGAGACTATAGATATATGCACAAAGAAATAGAAATCACACAGTAGTCCACTCCTCTGAAGTTAACCATCTTTTCCTTTGTGTGTGCATCTACCCCCAAAATATCCTAGGTGTACAAAACTGGATCACAGAATACATATTCCTTTATGATCTAATTCTCCCACATAATACCATATTGTGATATCATTCCATGTTATTAAATATGATTCTAAATATTTTTTTCATGATTATATGGTATCCAATAATTTGAACATTCTACAATTTATTTAAATAGTTTGCTATTACTAAATAATTAGTTTCTTAAATGCTATAGTGAGCAGACACGTTGGTGTAGGCCTGTAATCCCAGCAGTTCAGGAGGCTGAGGCAGGAGGATTGCAAGTTCAAAGCCAGCCTTAGCAACTTAGCAAGGCCCAAAGCAACTCAGGGAGATCCTGTCTCAAAATAAAATAAAATAAAATAAAATAAAATAAAAATAAAAAGGGCTGGGGATGTGGCTCAGTGGTTAAGTGTCCCTGGGTTCAATTCCTGGTACCAAATAAATAAATAAACAAACAAATAAATAAATAAATAAAATGCTGTATTGATCATCCTTGTAGTTAAATCTTTTTGCACAAGTGTAATTTGGGATAAGTTCCCAGAAGTAGATTTGCAAGATCAAGGGATTTTTTTTTTTTTTTGCTATATAATGCCAAAACACTCTTTATAAAATTTGTGCCAATTTACACTTCATCAGCAGTGTGGAGCTGTGTCTGTTTCTCCCTGCTGTCCCCAACACTGCATATTATCCTTTCAGATGACATGTTTTGGGAATTTCCATTCAAGGTGGCCTTAGAGCAAATGTGTTTGTTTCTTTGGCTGCTTAAAACTCCATCTAAGTAATTGAAAAGAAAGAAGGGTGGCAGGCCCATAGCCACTGAGCAAGCAAAGAGGAAGCCATCGTCACACCATTGCAGTGACTATCCAGAAAGTGAGAGTAGAGGGCAGGGTGGTGACTGACGGAGCAGACTGGAGTCACCCAGGAGCCTTAGCCCAGAGCAGGGGCAGAGGGTCCTAGAGCCTACCACGAGCCAGTGAGTCTGCAGAGCGGGGCTCCAGGCTGGGGGACTGTGCTTTCTGCAGAGGGTACAGATGAGCTCTGTGTCTGATGACGAGCATCTGAGGGGGGTCTGTGCGTGGAATCACGTCCACCACTCTCACTGCAGAGGGATCTGGACTCCCAGGGTATAAAACTGGCAGGTTACTTGAAAGACAAATGGTACGATGGCTTGGGGAGAACCAGCAAAGCAGGGGTCCCTGCTCTAAGGGCAGCTCCCAGCATCTAACCCTAAGGGCAATTAGGGATGGTATCCTTAGAAAGGTGTGGTATTCATAAACAAACAAACAAACAAAAAACCCAGAAAGAGAGAGAGAGAGAGAGAGAGAGGACCACAAAAACATAGGAAGGCACTTTTGGAAAGTCATCATATTGTCAGAAATAAATACAGTGGAATGATTATAGGATAAAGTCAAGGAGATCTCCTAGAATATGGAATAAAAAGATAAAAGAAATGGAAATCTATATTCCATATACCATATGGTGAGAGAACTAAAGATCAATCCAACATCTGCATTAGAGTTTCATAAAAAGAAGAAGGAAAACCAGGAGGCCAGTTTCAATGAATAAATAGAAGAGCATCTCCCACAAGTTATTTCATTCAGCACAATGGATCAGAAAAGACTCCATGACACACATCATCGTGAAATTTTAAAACACAGAGAGTGAAACAGATCCCAAACTTCCAGGGAAGGAAAACAAAACAGGCAAAACATACTAAACAGAGCAGTCAAGCAGTATCAGCCTGTTGATAGTGTTGATGTTAGAAGGTTTTGATAGATTGTGATTTTTTTTTCCTTTTTTGGTACTGGGGATTGAACTCAGGGGCACTCAACCACTGAGCCACATCCCCAGCCCTGTTTTGTATTTTATTTAGAGATAGGGTCTCACTGAGTTGCTTAGCACCTTGCCATTGCTGAGGCTGGCTTTGAACTTGTGATCCTCCTGTCTCAGTCTCTCAAGCTGCTGGGATTACAGGTGTGCCCCTCTACACCCAGCAGGTTGTGATTTTTTTTTAACCTAGAATTTTATATCTAGCCATATTATCAATTATGTGTGAAGACAGGCGGAAAGGTTTTCCATAATTGGCTTTCTATCCACTCTTGATCAGTATTTCAATCAGAATGTGCTCTATTAACCAAACCAAGGGAATGATCCAGAACAAAGAAGATAATGGATTCTAATAACAGTGGCTGCACACAGCTGAGCAGTGAAAGGATGTGCAGTTCTATAGCTGTGCAGCACAAGAGGGCAGTGAGGGCGGACGAGGGAGGACAGGACAGTGAGGGTCTCCAGAAGGGCAAACCCTGAGAGAAAATGACCCTAGGAAAACTTGAAGATCTGAGAAAGGCAACTGGTAGAGTGAAAAAGGAATAATCCACCTGAACTTGATGGTAGATCTATAACCCATTGAGTGGCATATGGGTTGCCACATTGGGCCAGTGGAAAGTGTATCTAATGCAATTTACAAAGGCATCATATGTAAATACCACTAACTTGTTTTCAGACTTTAGCACCAATGTATACACATGGAACTTAATTCTGATTAGAGAACAGAATGTCAGTGCCGTCAACCTTGGGAATCCAAAGATAAAGACAGATGACAGATCTTTCCTTCCTCCTTTCCCTCTCTTTTCTAATCTTCTGCTCTTCCCTCCCTCTCTTCTCTCTTTCTTCCTTTCTCCTTCCCTCCCTTCCTCCCTTCTTTCTTCCCTTTCTGATTGAACCCAGCCTCATGTGTGCCAGACAAGCACTTTACTACAGAGCTATATCCTCAGCCCCCAAACTAAGAATTTGTGATGCATTATTATTATTTTTTTGGAAAGGGAAGAGGAAGAAGGTTGTGAGCTCGCCGTGGTGGCCCATGCCTGTAATCTTAGTGGCTCGGGAGGCTGAGGCAGGAGGATCGCAAGTTCAAAGCCAGACTTGTGAGGTGCTAAACAACTCAGTGAGACCTGTCTCTAAATAAAATACAAAACGGGGCTGGGGATGTGGCTTAGTGGTCAAGTGCCCCCGTGTTCAATCCCTGGTACCACACACACACACACAAAAAGAAGATTGTGAGTGAGCTATTCTTCATCTATCTCAGCTGCAGAGCAAGACAGAAATCAGGAAACTGAGGTACAAACATTTTATTTAGGAACATAGCTATAACTACCAGCAAAACCCAAGTAGGAATTATTAAAATCAGTTCCCTCTGGGGACCAATGGGACAGAGAACTATTGCTTCTTATCACAGGGAGACATGTAGCTTTTTGATTTCTTAAAACCAAACACATTACAATAGTTAGTTTTGGTTATATTTTAATTACTCAATAACATATAAATACATAGTCCAAAAGAAAATTTGGCTAGTTTTGCAGGCAAAAGAAAACTATGTACCCTGGTTTTGTTTCTTTGAGCACCTAAACCAAGTCAGTTCAAAGTTGCTTCTGACTCTTAAATTTCATGCTTCCATAATTTTTATAAAATGGCTCCAATTATATGAAGAGAAGCAATGGCAAATAGGACTTGATGTGCAGAATATCGCCATCCAGGAATGGTCCCCGGAGGCCATTTATTTCCTGAGGTTGGGCAGCCTGCATCACATCTGTGCTCAGTCTGAGCTGCCCAGCTGTCTTACTTGTGGGTTTGGTGTGCTTTAAGCCAGCCTTTCAGGAGGGCAATGATAGGGCTTTGCTTTTGTTGTTCTTGTGTCCAAGAAGCAACTCTGTTATCATTATCCACACAGCATGGGCCCCAGGAACAGCTACAATTTGTTCTTTCACAGTCTCCTGGAGCACCTGCTGCTTGCTGGGCAGGTGCCAAGCTCCAGGGTAACAGTCGGGAGTGTTGGGTTTGGCGTTGGAGAGTCCTGCTTCCATCCACACTGCTCTTCTTCAGAGGATGAGAAAGTGGACAAGTTATTTCCATCTCTGAGCCTCAGTCTTGTCACCTATGCAGCTCTTAGGAATAAGGATATTCCTCCTTGGCTAGATAACACATGTAGAGTGCTCAGTAAAGGGTGTTTATCACAACTGTGATGCTTATTATGAATAAAACAATCTCTCCTTTAGAGAAACTCAAAGGGCTGGATAACAATGACAATATGTTCGATTTTGAAGGGAGTCATCTTTGTGAGCAGCCATTGGTGAAAGGTTCTGCTAGATTGTGATGTTATCAGAAGAAAAGTCCTGATACAAAGATGACATGTTTGTTGTTGCTAAGTCCTGAGCTGCTAAGTGAGTTTGCCTCTGTTCCATGTGGATTCGTTCAGTTCCACTTGGGCCTCATTATGGATTATCTGCCTTGTGTCCATCTCTGGATCAGGAACTGTGGAACCCTCAAGGAGGATGTGGTTTTGCTGTTGAGGTGTTCGTGGTTTGGGTGGAAATAATAACAATGACCCGGCAGTTAATGTCTGTGGGCAGCAAGCTGCATGTCAGGCACCGCTCCAAGAGCTTTGCCATCTTGTTGAATCCTCCCTGGCATCACAGTGACACTCTCAATCTATCCGATGAGGAAATCAAAGCCAGTGCCACACAGCTTATAACAGGCAGAGCTGGGATTTGAACCCCAGTCGACTAGCTTCAAAGCTATTCCTCTCCACCACTGAGATACACCGGCTTCACATAAGACATAGGAAATGTAAAATAAAACACACATCCAGATACACCCCGTGAGAGCGACCGTTCCAAATCAAAAAAGCAAACTGCAAAGTGCAGATTGAGAGCAGGGAGTTTTTCTCTTCTGAATGTCTGGGGGAAGTGGCTACATTTTCCTGCGGTTTGTGCTCATTGCCTCCTCTTAGGGTACACAGTCTTGTCCTGCCATTTCCCACCAAGAATGCAGAAACACTATCCAGTGACCAGACCAGAGGATGCTTTGTAAACCATTATACACTCTCCACCTTAGGTTGGGCACCTTCTTGTGTTTTCCTTGCTCAGGAGGGGCATTTGTGCGTGAAGTTGTTTTTTAGCTACCTTCATCATCAGAGAGAGCCATCTCTCTTCAGGACCATTTCCGAGAGCCCCACTGAAGAGAGAAAGCAGGTGCTAACCTGAATTTGCTCCTTCTCCAGCACATCAAAAGGTGGAACACAGGCCTCTGGTCCAGAAAATACGAGTTTCCCCAGAGATGATGGATGCAACTCAGCTGGTTCTATGACCTCAGCTGGTTCTGATGGTGATGGGAAAGCAATCTGCCAGCCAGATGCCAGGGGGCATTCTACAATGGGGGTGGGGGGCATGGAAGTTTGAAACAGCTGCCAAGTGAAAAGGACATTTTTTTTTAAAAAAAGGTATTAATTTAAACTTTGTAACAGGTTATCTTGGAACATACTTTTCATTTTTTTTATATTTATTTATTTTGATAGGAAGGATTGAACTGAGAGGTGCTCTACCCCGAGCTACATCCCCAGCCCTTTTTATTATAATTTCTTTTTTTAAATTATGAGACAGGGTCTCACTGAGTTGCTTAGGTCCTTGCTAAGATGCTGAGGCTGGCCTCAAAATCCCAATCCTCTTGCTTCAGCCTCCTAATGGTTCAAAAAGGTTAACAATCAGCTTCTTCTCCTGATCTCTCTTGCTCTCATTCTGTAGTGTTTGCCTCTTGAGGCAGCCTCTGCTTCCTATTGATTAGGACTCCTCCTAGAGACAGTTTGTCTTCAGAACAAGTGTGTGTGTACACCCACATACCCCCATGGTTGAAGAGCAAAACAAACATTTTGTCCCTTGTTTCCCCACCCTGCCACCCCCACTTAGTACACCCCAGAGATAGGTTCTATAATGTCAGTACAGTTTGATCTCTTTCATTCTTTTTCAGGACTTGTATTGTGATGCCTACCATGTACCAAAACTTATCTAAGCAGTCCTGCATTCATAAATATTTAGGTCACTGAGGTCATTAAAAAAAAAAAACGTTCTAAAGCAGTTGGTCTAATTATCTTGTTTTATCTACAAGGAAACACAGATCTGCACACAGAGTGAAGTAATTCAGTAGACTCTTGAACCTACATTTTGGAAGTGTTTTCTTGCTATTATTGTATTTTGATCACAGCCGACATGAGAAGGTGGCTGAGCTGTGTGCTTGTGAATGTGTTTGCACACGTGGGTGGGTGTGTGAATGTGCGCGCCCACGCGGGTAGGTGTGCATTATGTTGTGTGACAGATGTGCTCTGGAAAAACTCTGAATGAGTCTTTTTACTTTTAAACATGGAATATGAGATCTTAAATGCTCTGAGGGTGGGAAGATGATCTGTTATTT
This sequence comes from Ictidomys tridecemlineatus, assembly GCF_052094955.1. Classification (NCBI taxonomy): domain Eukaryota; kingdom Metazoa; phylum Chordata; class Mammalia; order Rodentia; family Sciuridae; genus Ictidomys; species Ictidomys tridecemlineatus. The sequence goes on along the minus strand of NC_135488.1, from coordinate 84,974,622 downwards.
AAAGGAAACTTGGGCGGAATCCTTATGTGAAATGAGGACTTCATTTTTTTTTTCCTTAAAAAAAAAAAAACAACGATTCATTGAGATGTCGTTTACATTTAACGAAGTGCAGCTTGTTGCTCTCTGCCAGTGGGTGCATTCACTAAGCACCCTGACAACCAAGGAATAGAATGCTTCTGTCACCTCCCAAAGTGTCCCCTGTGTCTCTTGGTAGTCACGGCTACCTCTGACTCCAGGGGGTCACCCATGAGCTTTTTGAAATATAAATTAGTCTAGGACATCGCACAAGTGGAATTGGCTTAGCATCCATTTTCTCTGGTGTCTCTAGATCATTTTTTGGTATAACTGACTAAAGTTCCATTCCAGCACTGTTCGCTCATTCATGTACCTGTTGTAGGATGTTTGAGTCATTGAGCGTTTGGGGCTGTGAGGAATGAAGCTACTGTGAACCTTTGTGTATAGGTTGATGGCTTCGCAGGTAAATCATCTCCATGATTCACCTGTGCAGATCCAGTTTTTAAATTTATTGAAGTAAAATAAGGCCATTCATTCATTCATTGAGGCAATATGCACAAGTACGTATAAGGTCTCTCCTTTGCGCTGACAGACAGGTCCTGCCCTGCCGGGATAGACACTAACACGCATAATGTCTTGGCCCTGCAGCGAAAGGGGTCTGAGAAAGAAATAGTCCTCTTCCCTGCTTTATTTTATGAAAAGTAGTCCATTTCAAGCCTGTTGTCAGAGTGGAACCCTAAAAGTATTGCATTACAAGTTTACCCTCTGCCTTTTGACCCGTCAGTGCGCTCTACTAATGAAGTAGCAAATTCTTCCCCAAATGAAGAGTCTTTTATTAAATCAGCTGCTAATTTAAAAATCAGCACCACCAGCAGCTTAAACACTGCCACATTTTGGGCCTCCATGCTTGCTGTGTGATGTCCCACGCTCTGCTGGCTCACCTCTGCTGTGCCAGGCTGTCTTGGGTTTGCAGTATGCCCAATGTGTGGGAGCAGTGACGGGGGTGCAGGACTTGGGCCGTGGGTCCTCTGCTCTGGGAAAGAATCCCTTAGTCTCTTTTGATGGCTCCTTTTCCCACCCTCCTCCAAGTGAAAAAGAAAAGAAACAAACATTCAAAGATCCAGGACCTCAACCGTGGAACAAGGCCAGTGCAAAGCTCTCTGGCTCCTTCTTCCCCTTTCTGGAGTCTCTTTTTCTGATGCGACTTTGCGTGTCTCCAAGCTTCCTGCCTGAGGACAGCTGGAGAGGGAAGCAAAACTCAAATTGGGTGCGTGTGACCCCGTGGTCTGTCCTAGGGAAAGGTTTGCTTCGTGGTTTCAGGTGAAAGTTGAGCTTGTGGTTAGGAGGAAGCTTGACTTTGAGTTTCTGGCCTCTCTTCCCTTGAACCCAATGGCCCCTGAAACCCAGGCATGCAGACACCTGTGGATCACTTGGGACTGAGTGGTTGCACTGAGCAGGCAGCCCAGGGCTCCTGGGCAGGCGAGGCCTTCTGATTTTGCTCCCTGTTGGCAGAGTTCCCACCCAGCAGGTGTGGTGTGCTGGGAGAAACAGCCAGGAGCTGAGGGTGTGGGTTTAGACCCTGCCCATTACCTCCAGGCTGCGCAGCTCTGGGGGACACATTCCCAGAAACAGGGTGTGCGAGATGCTCCCTGAACTTGTGCAGCTGGCGAGCCCCTCACGGCACACTGTGGAACAGAGTTGCCAATTACCTTCCTTCATCTCAGCTTTCTCATACGGAGGATGACTCTAAGAATACCTCTGTTGCCTTATAGGTCTATTGTCTGGAATAAATGAACTAAGGGATGTGAAGGGCCTTGAACATAGTCAGGTACCCCTCACGACTCTAACCTTGGTACTATATTTGATATTCTCAACATATCTGTAGAGTCACGAGATGTCCTGGAAGAATATGTCATGATATCAACTTGGGGCGAGAAAATAGCCTTTTTTTTTTGTTGTTAGGGGCAAGTTGGTTGTAGTAGAAAGAACACTGGACTGAGAAGCCCAATATTTGCAGTCTGGGCCTTTGAATAACAAAGGCAGCGGTCATGACTCTTTTGCTGTATGATCTCATTGACCCTCACAATAGCCCAAATGACATGGGACTTGTTACTAGCTCCACATCACAGAACAGCAGTCTGAGTACAGAGGGTACTTGCTCACTTCAGGCCACCCACCAAGTCTACTTTCTCCCCACCGCACTCTAACGTTTGCATGCTGAGTGCTCTGCAACGTCTCACATGATCCATTTTGCAGATGAACAAGCTGAGGCTGGTAGAGGCCACTCAGTGGGACACTCAGAAGGGACAACACTGGGCTTCAACTCTGGTCTGATGCCAAAGGCTGTGCTTGTCTCCTCGTGTTTGCCTGCCTGGCTTCTGGCCCTGGATGGAGGGATAGCCAAAGGCACTGTAGCTTGAAATAAGATCATTGTCAAAGAAAACAGAAATGGTAACTTGGAAGACTGTCAAGGAAAGGTACCAGGTCTCAAAAGATTTGATGAATAGGACTGCGCTGGAACAACTGGGAGGAACCCGGAGTACAGAGCGGGTTCAGAACTAACCCGGGGAAGGGCTGGAGGAGGTGGCGGGTCTGCTTTTATGTATTGCCAGTGCTGGGCACTGTTGCCCATTGACAGCTTTCAGGATTGTGCAGGGCTGGGCACCTACATTGCTTTATTTATCCAGGCCACATGATCATGAGTAGAATTTGTGATGAAACCAAGTTGCCTTGTGCTCTCGACTACCCCTTGTGCTCAGCGACCCCTCCAGTCATTGCCATGGAGGTCCCGCCTCCCTAGATGGATTTTCAGAGCCTCCTCACTTGGCTGGCTGGGGTTTGGCCAGCACTCAGCGGCTATCTGCCCAGGCTGCAAAGCTCTTTGTTGCTTTTGGCATGTTTAATAGCTTAATTTCTATTTTTCTGTCGGGAAATGCAGTTCACCAGCCCCAAGGCAGCAGTAGGGCGCTCGAATGGTTTCTGATTGCTATCTTGAACGTTAATATCCTAATACGTTTGATTGTCAATGACTGGTCCTCCCAGCCACGAGTTCTCACTCCCCTTCTGCAAAGATAGGCTCACTGCCTCCGGACAGGCCCCGCCACCCATCTCGTTCCTGTGCTGTCCTCCTCCCTGCTTTTCCCAGATAGCATTGTATTTTGCCCATGAAGGCCACAATCGTGGGAAATCTTTGACTTGGAGGATATGAGAAAGTGTTTCATTTTGCTGGCGGAGTTGGGAGGGATGATCTAATCTACGAAAGGCATACATTATTTAAATTCCATACTTTGGGGGCAAGAGGGCCCCTGATAGTTTTGAACTTTGGCAGGGACAGGATTCTGGTTTGGCTCTGTTCAGAAGGGCCAGTGGTTGGTTTTCCTGTTTGTAATTCAGCGCAGGGGCTGGGTAAGACTTGTGGTGGGGCCAGTATTAGTGGTGAGAGTTCTGGGGAACATTTTCTTTACCCATAAACTTAGAATCATGGACTCTTGGGGTGGAAGGGATGAGAAAAGTTATTTCATGGAATCATTAATTTGTTGATTGGTTCCCATCTGGATCCGAGACTCAGTAAGCAGGTCCAGTAGGATACCTGGGGGCAGTGCAGATCTGCTCACTGCACTCCCTTATTCCTTCTCCAGACAGAGCACCTGAACTGTCACTAGTGGCTTTATTCATGAGACATGGAAGTTCCTTTTTAAAAAGAATGAAAATTCGAGGGAAACCTTAAATGCTCTCAACCATTAAAGGCAAAGTCTGACAAGTAAGTGGGGTTTAAAAGTGATTCTGGATGCCTGGATTTTTTTTTTTTTTTTTGTAGGGTGAGAGAGGTTGGTGGGGGTTCAAGTTCAAGTTCAGTTTCTTTGCCTCATAGGCACTCACATGTGGTGCTCATGGTCTAGTTACCTCTGCTTCCCTTCTTCCTTGGGGATGAAGCCTTAGAGGGGGGAATGACCCAGGATAGGTTATGGATGTCCCAAACACAGAACCTTTTCCTAAGCTCAGGAATGTGTACTGTGCATTTCCTGACCAATAGACCATGAGCGCAGGGTGCAGATATGGCTATTATACTGACTAGCAGGGATGATGCTATGTGGACACTATGTTGGTTTAACAGGAGCCATGATTAGGATATGTCTGGTGTACTGTGGGTAATGAATTCTGACTGTGCATATCTGGAAAGGCTTCAGAGAGGAGGTGATAATTGACCTTGAAGGAGGAGGAGGAATCCACCAGACTGCCTTTTCCTAAGTAGCTTGCTAAATGTGTAGCTGCTCCTTGTTGGGGACAATGGGAAAAAAATAAAAGAGGAAGGATAGTGGTTCCTGCCCTCCAGAGAATGCACAGCTTGTTGGGGGAAGCAAGCCTGGCACTTATGAACCAATTAGAGCTCTGTGTAGACAGATGGGATTGCGGGGGAGTATGCAGCTAGCCAGGGGACTTGGTGATCCAAGCTTTCCAGAGTACTACTCTCTCTTATAGAGGGCCCAGTTCTGTAAGGAGAGTGCGGACCTTGCACAGATGTCTTAACTTCAAGAGACCCAGCCCTCTGATTTTTCTCTCACCGTGTGATTTTATCTAGTTAGCTGGATTTGAGGCAGGGAGGGAATAAGGTGGGGTAGGGAGAGAAGGTCAATGGTAAGAGGTTAGTGGTATTGACTTTCTCTTTACAACCTTAGTAGAAATCTGGGCTTGCAAAGCATATTGTCTAGCCAGCACTGAGCCTGAGCATGCAGTCCCCTGCATCTTGCATAAGCCTCACACACCTTCCCCAGCCTTTGCTTATGTTGTTTCTTCACCTGGAACTTCCTGGCTTTCTTGCTCATCAAGACTTTATAGGCTGCTTTTCTGTACCAGTTTTAGGCTCCTTGGGCCTGTCACCAGTTCTCCGTGCCTCATCACTGAGCTGGTACAGCACTGTTCTCTGCTTCTTAACTCCCTGATGAGGATATAAATTCTCTGAGTACAGGACTGGTGCCTTTTGCTTCTCTTACTTCCCCTGGAAGCAGTTGGTATAGAATGAAGAACACAAGTTTCTTTGGATGGTCTTGGCATTGAATCTCAGCACTGCCACTCATCTTGGGACCTAGAACCTGGACCACGGTTTCCTTATCTCAGATGAGATATAACATAGGGATGTTCAACCTTTGCACTGGTGCAGTGTTGGACTGGATGATTCTTTGTGGGGACTGTCCTATGCACTGTTAGGTGTTTAGCAGCCTCCCTAGCCTCTACCTTTAGATACCAGTTGTAGCATTCTCTTGCCAGTCACGACAATCAAAAACATCTCCAGATGTTTGCTAAGTGTTCCTTGTAGAGCAGAATCAATCCCAGTTGAGAACCACTCGGAAGATGCTACCTTTGGAGTATGCGGCAGACTTCCTAGTACTGCATCTGGGACACCATAGAGGTTCAGTCAATGTTGATTCTCTTTCATTCCTAATTCACTGGACTCATTGTGGACCGAGGAATTGCCTGGCTCTGTGACTGTAGGATTCAGCAGTTTGGGATGGAAACGTCGTGGAACCCTTGGGTTGCCCACTCCAAATGCACTAACCTGCGCTGTGATCTTCTTAATTGCAGATTGATCTGGAGCCAGAAGGAAGAGTATATGTGATCATCGATCTCTCAGGGTCGTCAGGCGAAGGTAGGAGAGTGTGACTTCTCATCTGTGTCCTCTTCCATTGACCCTTGTCTTCCAGGTCTCTCCCTTCCCTTCTTGGCTGAGACATACCACAGTGATATTTAACTAATTGGCATACTTTAAAGGAAATGGGTATTTTGAAGATGCTACGACTGTGTACCAAAAGGGACCAGCCATCTGTTAACTGGTGGAGCCGAGGGAAGATTTCTGACTTACCAAATGAGGCCAATAAAAGGCATTTCCGCATGCTGTGTGCAAGGCAGGCTTTGGCGGAGTGGCAGCCTCTCCCAGGAGGCTTCTGTGGGGTTTGTGTGTGTGCCATAGAAGGAAGTAAAACCAGTTGGTCTAACGGTATTCAGAAATGAAACAAATAAGGTGTTAAACGTCAGGATCTTACTTCTTTAGAGCACTTATAGATTGTTTTGTCGGTTTTTTTACCTAGCAAAAGCCCTGCTCTTAGAGAGGAATAAGGGGTGAGGGAACAGCTGCTCCTGCTGGCTGATTAGACAGCGTATGGATTTTCTCGGATAGCTGGACTTTCAGTCTCTCTTCTTTTTACTCCCTCTTCTTTCTCAATTTTTTTTTTCTTTGCTCACTAAATACCTTTTAAGGGTTTGTGCGGGATGGTGAAGACTGAGCAAACAGGGCAGAAGGAAAGGCTAGAAAATTAAACCTTATTCAGACAGGAGCAAGGGGATCCTGACCAACTTCAGCTTAGACAAGGGTGGGAGTTAAGACTGAAACTCAGTTTGGGGAGCATCTTTCCTGTCGTGCTTTCTTTGGGCAGGGTATAGAACAATTAGTATTAATAACACAGCAGAGAGATTGGGAGACAGTAACCGTTTCCTCTTTGTAATGTGGAAAAAAAACCCTAGGGGCTGTCTTCCAATTGGAAGGATGGCTAATCAGCTCTCCTAGACGGAAAGCTCTGGCCTTTCACAATAGCTCCCCCAGAATCCTGGGGCATCACAACCTCGTGCACAGTCTCTAGGTGAGGGATTGGTGCTGAGGGAAGATTATGTAAGCAAATTCAAAGGAGCTGGTGAAATGATCACACTTGAGCGTGGCGACCGATGGGTTTCATTTGGCTAATTAGTTGCCCAGTCTTCAACAAGTGTTCAGAATAATTTGATAATTGTGTACATCTAAGGATGACACCTAGAATCTAGTCCTCTTAATAAATCTCAATGATGTGGCACAGGTTTGAAGCTTTAAACATCCTTTGGGTATTGGGCACATACACTTTCTGCTTTTTATTGCAATTACATTTTGACATTTCCAACTTCCCTTCTTTGCTTTTAGCACTGAACAGCCCAGAATAGAATCTGTTGTAGAAGATTTGAGGATGTAACAATATTTCGTATGAAATTTTAAGTCCTCCAAGAGGGCCTGAAGGGAAGTAGAAGGACCACCAGTGTGCCTACCACCCAGGTTAAGAAATAAAGCAATCTAGCCCAGCAAGGTGCTTCATACCTTTAGTCCCAGTTACTTGGGAGGCTGAGGCAGAAGGATTGCTTGAGCTCAGGATCTCAATGCTAGCCTGGGAAATGCAGCAAGACCCTGTCTCAAAAACAAACAAACAAACAAACAACAACAAAAAAAAAACAAACCACCAACAACAATAAATTAAAAAATAAATATGCCAGGCATGGTGGCACACGCCTATAATTCCAATAGCTCGAGAGGCTGAGGCAGGAGGATCATGAGTTCAAAGCCAGCCTCATCAAAAGTGAGGCACTAAGCAACTCAGTGACACCTTGCCTCTAAATAAAATACAAAACAGGTCTGGGAATGTGGTTCAGTGGTCAAGTGCTCCTGAGTTCAATCCCTGGTACCAAATAAATAAATAAATAAAATAAAACAAAGCAACTAGTAGGGTGAAGGCTTGTAGCTGCTTTTAACATCTGTGTAACATAATGTGTGATAAAATTCACCAGACTTAAGGTTTTATAGTGACCTCCTAATTGTAGAAACCAGTGAGACATTTGATAGGCAAAAATCAATTCTCTTTTTTCCTTTTATATTCTTAACTAAACGTGTATTTCCTGTTCCAAGATGCTGGACAACCCATGGCAGACTTAGATGATTTTCTTTTTATTTGAAAAGATTAATGACTTGCAGAATTGTAGAAGACATTCTTTTTTTTTCTATATTAGAGGGAAAGGAGATGGACGATGAATGAATAAATAAATCAAAAGCAATGGATTTTTTTCTTCTTGCTTCTATGGCTTATTGCTTGTGAATAGCCAAAACAATTTTCACTGGGTTAAATTCCGAGTCTATTTTTTTTTTATCTCTTTCATCTAAAGAAAATAGAGTTTACTTTAGAAATGCTGACACATGCCAGAATCTGTAAAGTGCTCTGAAGAAAAGAAGATGTGTTTTCACTCTTTTTTTTTTTTCCTGCTGTTCCCAGGACTCAGGGTCTTTCCTGTGGGTAGTAGATGGACTTGCAGTAATCCTTTTTTTGAAAATGATGGGCTTTGTATTTATGGTGCCTACCTGTTTTCCCAGCCCTGTGGCTGGGATTGTGAGGGCTTTTGGTCCAGAGGTGGTTTGGGTTCTGGAAGGGTTGGGAGGGTGAGACAAGGACCTAGAGAATGAGAAACCATGACATTCCCTACCTGGATCACAGGCAAAGGGCCCAGGGGAAACACAGTCATCACAGAGGTCCTGTTGGATTTATAGACTGTAGACACAGGTTCTTGTCAAAGTCCCTTTCTTGAGTGAAAATACTAATTTTGTTCTGTGGTCAGGGTGAAAAGAGAGTTGAAATGAGACACAGCTGAAGTCTTCTCTCTCTCTTATTCTGTCTCAAGCCATCCTTTGGTTCCCCTGTGGCCAATGGAAAAAATGTACTCATAGAAATTGCACAAACTGCACAACACACCCACATTCCAAAGAGCTCAGAGAAATGTGTATGGGTGAGACAGTACAAATATACCCCCTTCTTCTAGGATATGCTAAAAGATTCTTTCTCTTGCTAACATGCTGTTAGAAAGCCTTGGGTGTCTCCATCCGCTGTAGCTGAAATATAATGTGATTTCTAACTGTCTAATAAAATTCCACTGCAGGCATGTCCTGTGCAGTTCACCATAATGGGATGTGACCAGTGTGTGTTTTCGCTAAACCAGGCAACCTAACCCCAGAGTAAAAGTTCAGGGCAGATGACAGTTAAGGTCATTTCTGGTCATATGATTTTGTCCTTTGGTATAATTTGAATAGACACTTGTCAAGAGCTCATGGCTGAGGGCTGGCTAATTTCTACAGGTATAGGGGTTAAGAGAAGTGGACTTTTTCAAACAGGTACAGGCCTAGAAACTTTACCTATATTATCCCAAGTGGCAAAACTACTCCCAGAATGCCCTTGTGTGAACCCCTATCTCAGGTGCTTCTTAGTGTTTTGCTTTCATCATAGATAAAATCCCATAAGCATGGTGCTCTGGGGTCACCAGATATTTAAATTAAAGTGTAATTAGCCCAGGTAATAGAAACATAAATAGCAATTCTTAAATATGCAAATGATTGTTTCTTGCTGTGTATTCATGTTTTGTCCTTTTTTATAGCACGACTTGTGTATGATTTTTTATTCTTTATAATAATATGGCAATTTTTGTTGATCATAGGCCTCCAGGTGAAAGATGGTCAGGGCCTGACCCAGGACTTATAGGCTCTCCTTCATGGTACAGGGTTCATCTGGTGCAGGGTTCCATCCTGGTGCAGGGTTCATTCGGGAGAGTTCTTCAGAGTCTAAACTGACAATAGATATAACAGTAGGTCTCACTGGCATGTTTGGTTCGCCAAATTGTTTCTCCAATAACATGCAGAGGATGCAACTAATTTGAAGAATTTTGAAACATATGCACCACAAATCATATGGTTAAATCAAGTTCTGGAGGGCGTGTGTGTTGTGGAAGTAGATGATGAGAAGCAGGGACCTGGCCTCATCCACTTCCTATTTTATCTGTAGCCGCACAGGGCAGACAGCATTCAGTCTACCCTCTGGGAAGGAGCATAGCCTTAGGAGTCCATCAAACCTGGATGTAAATCCTGACTGTTGTGCTTATTAGCTTAGAGCTTCAGATTTCTCACCTATAACATGGGGATAATAGCACCGTGACAGGTACTATGGCAGGGTTACTATAAGAACAGTGTCTTAGCCAGGCTGGCACACATCTGTAATCCCAGCTATTTGGGAGTCTGAGGCAGGAGGATCGCAAGTTTAAGGTGAGTCCAAGTAACTTGGTGAGACCGTGAATCAAAATTTTTTAAAAAATTAATAACTAAAAAGGGCTTGGGATGTAGCCCAGTATTAGAGCACCCCTGATTCAATCTCCAGTAGCACAATCAAAAGGAAGCAGAGGAGAACAGTTCCTTGGCACAGTGCCCTTCAATACAGGAGATGCTCAAGAATGCCTGAAAGCCCTGGAGAAGGGAGGGCAGTGGGGTGGGCACAATTCTAGGCAGTCACCTTGGGAGCAGCAGGTGAGGAATTCAAGGAAACAGTTCGAGGGTAAGTTTCTGACTGTGGGCATGTTCATCAGACCCAGGAACAGGGCAGAGTCAAAAAGAGGCAAGCTATGGGACAATAGATCTGTCAGGGAGTAAGGGACTGCTTTTTTGCTGAGTTCAGGCCTTGCTGTGTTTTTGACTCCATCCTCTCTTTCTTCACCCTTCCCCAAATGAAGAAATTCCCAGAAGGACCCTCTCCAGCATTCCTGAGCTACTCACTTATGTCCTTAGGTCTTTAATGTCAGAAACTTCTCCTTGTTGGAGCCTGACTTATGTCCCGGCCTGCTGCGTGCAGACTGAGAGCATGTGGTACCCTTGCTCTCCCAGACCCCGGGGAGGGGAAAGCCCTTCATCTCTTTGGAGGCAGTTATTAAACCTGTTTTCTTGAGACTGAATCCATCTAATTCCTTGACTTTTCTGAAGGGATATTTCAGAAATCTTAACACATCTTGGTAGTTCTCTTCTAGACTTTTCTCAAGTTGCACTGAGACAGATGTGATCAAACCAGCTACGGTTCCAGAAAGAGAACATTCGTGTCAAGATTATAGCTTTACCAAATGCCTGACAGTGTTAGCTCCAGGTGGAGATGGGAAGTTAACGGGGCGAGTGATGTGTCTGAGGCCACAGGGTTGGTTATGAGGAACTGCCTGGTCCAGACTCCAGGCTTCGTTCAGTCCGGGCTCCTGCTCCAGGTTGGGACCCTCATCATGGGTCTGCCAGCACAGTAAGGACTATACCTGTCTGAAAAAGTCCACTTCTCTTAAACCCTGAACCCTGATGCTTTTTTTTTTTTTTTTTTTTTTTAGTTTATTTTCTTTAGAAAGCTTTTAACAGAAATATAAAGCTACAGTTCTTAGCTTTTAATCCTCAGGTGACCCCAGGCGTCCCTTTCATGAATAAGCAGGTCTGTTCCCTTAGCATTGAAGGCTGCCTGGTACAGGAAAGGTTGGGTGCTTCTGGGTCTCTCTGTAATGTGGGTCCATAACTAAACAGTGATCTGAAACTAGACCAGACTTGATTTCAAGCAGGACAGTGATCTTTCCTACTGACCTGCCCTTCTCATTAAAGCCTCTGGAGTCTGTGTTGACAGAGGGATCAGAGCCCTGCCCTCCAGCTACAAGTCTGCCTCTGCCAATGGGCAGTATAGATGTAGATAGCATCTCTCAGATTCCTACTTAAACTTCAGTTTATAACAATTCTGTCTCTTTTCTCCTAATTTCTATATTATTGAATCCAGTGCCGTCTGGTTACCAGGCAGTTAAAAGGAACAATTTGTTTAAGTGAACAATAGTCACCAATGTCCTTGAACCAATGTGCCCAGCTTGTTGTCTTGCTGGGTTTGGGGGGGATGGGAAGCAGGAAGATAAGTGGAAAATGAGAGCTGGCACTCACCGGAATCAGAAAACATGGCGCTTGCCTTCAAGGAACTTGCAATTCCATGAGGAATCCAGGACTCACAGGAACAAAGTATCAGAGAGCAATGCAAGACGATGTCAGTAAGTTGGAACTGGAATCCAGGAAGACTTCCAGGAAGAGGCAGGGCTTGGGTTGGAAAGGCAAAGAGAGGCTGGGTAATCATGGAAGAAATGGAGAGGCCATTCTGAGTGAAGAGACTCATGTCTCATCATCCGAGACAACTTGAAGGCTCTTGTTTTTAGGAATGGCTGGTGGACCTGATAAATTAAATAGATGGAATGTGTGCAAACAAAGACAGCCATCCATGTTGCAGGCAGGAACTTTCATGCTGGGCAAGCAAGCGAATGAAATGCCATAAATGATTAATCTGTGTTTGAAGGCAGTTGTTCTGGGTGTAACTTCTTGGTCAAAGCCTCTCTCCCATCCAGTTTCCAAAGGAGGAGGAGTGTTCCAGGTCAAAGTCGATCAAGCCTAGGACGTTGGGTGGAGCACCTGTTTCAGGAATGGCACTGAGGTGTTTATCCCTTCTGGCCTTTTTTTGGGTGATCTTTCTCTGCCCCCTTAGCAACTCTACAGAGTCCCTATCCCAGCATTCTCTTCTTCTGCCGTCTTTCTAAGGAGTCCCTAAATCAAGCCTGGATATTCCTGTGCTTTCTCCTTTCGAGTTCTGTCCAGTCTCTGATAGGTGAAGGAGAATTTCCAGATCCCTAAGCAGGGAACTTCAGTACCAGGCACCAGCATCAAGGTGCTGATCCATGTCTCCGGGATGTGCTTTAGGCAATGGATTCTGGTCCTGTTCACCCCACAGGCCTGCCAGACATCCATGGATACGTCAGCTTCTCTAGTAGTACATGGAAACAGAAAACAAGAAAATAAAAATGCAGATATTCAATAATATGGATCTTACAGTATGTACGATCTTACAATAGGTACCCCACATTCCCTTACCCACCTCCAGCCCAGTATAACTGCTTGTTGCCACTGGTACTCAAGCACTGCGAGCAGATCCTCCAGTCTCCAGATTTGGGGTTCCCTCCTTGTCTTGATGGAATAAATGTTTATTCCTAGAAGTGACCCGTAGGCACCAGATGAGACACGGGGAGCCAGCTTGGAAACAGTGAGCCCCAAGCCCCTGTCAAGGAGTTTATAATGTTACAAAGAGACATTGCTAAAATGCTTGATGAGCAATAAGCCAAGAAACCCTCATTTCCTTCCAAATAGCCTCTAGATGCACAGCAGTTCCTCTGAAATGAATCATCCATGGTTAACAACACCAAATGCCAACCATTAGCAGATGAAAAACAGAATTGAATCAGGAGTGTTTGGAGAGCAGAGCTCTTTATGATCACTGCTAGGGCCTCCTTCCCGCCTGCCATTATGGGAGCATGAATATATATTTTCTGTTGACTGCATGCCTGTTTTACTAATGAAGTAATTGAAGAACAAATAGTCGTGTGGAAGAAATAAGCTTGTAGAGAGGGTGGGTTTATAACAGACCTGTTGTCAGGACGTGGGCCTCGGGCTTTCCTCATACTGTTCCACTCTGTCTCTGTTGTCTTATTATATATCATTTCTGCATCTTTGACAGAATATTGTTTTGGGAAATTCATGTTTGCAGGTCAGATCATATTTGGCCAAAGTGGCCTATAATTTAATCTTTTACCATTGTTAATGTCCTCATGATTTGGCTTAAAAGAAAGGGGTATTTCCATTCATCTAACCTAATTTAGAGAGTTGTCTTTCAGTACCAATTATTCTATTCTTTTATCTACTGAAAATTGGACAGTGCTGACAGTTGTATTGATGTTCCTTATTACCTAGCTTTGTTGAAACATTCACATTTTCACAATCAAGTGCATTCACCATCATCAATCAAGGGGCTAACATTGGTCCTTCATTGCAAACCTTTGGTGGGAGCTTATGTAAACCATGGAAGGGGTGTATACATGCCCAGGTGCACACAGGTGAGAAGAAATGTCTCTGAATGGCTTATTTTGCCTCCCCTCTATCCTCAATTCCTTCATGGAAGAATTGCTTGTTTTCTTATCTGATTTATGCAAGATCCTAGAGGCATAGAGGTAATAATGAACATGGTCCCTGCTCTCAAGATGCTGGTAGAAGGAGGCAAACAATAGGCCACTTAACACAGTAGTGTGTTTAAGCTGTTTGGTGTTACATGGTGCATGCAGTGGGGCCACCAAGAAGACTCCTTTCCACTTGAGGGTTCTCCCTGGGGTGGGCAGTCAGTAAATAACACTAACTCTCATCCCACAGGGTCCCATTGGAGCCACACAACAATCCTGAAATACAAGTAGTGACAGCTATCCTCTTTTCCACTGAAACAGAGCTACTGCCCACCAGTGATCCATCCAATGAGAAGAGCAAATAAAGGAGGGTTAGGACTTGGTTTATCAAAATGAACTTTTCAGAAATACATTTGATTTATATTTTCACTCATTCATTCATTCATTTATCAGGCACCTATTTATGTAAGTTACTCTACTCAATATGAGGGCACAGAGGTAAAAAATATAAATAGGAATCCCTTGGGGATTATATTCAAGTGGATATGCTTTCATACGTGTGTGTGTGTGTGTGTGTGTGCATGTGTATCTCTGTGTGTATGTATGTTTATGTGTGTGTTTGTGTGTGCGTGCATATGTGTATGTGGGATCTCTTTGCAATGATACATACCAAACTGGCAACAGTTATTGTCTTGGGGCCACAGGGAAGGAAAAAGGAGATTTTGGAAAGGAAGAAACATTTCTTGTCTAGCCTATTTTTTTTTTTTACCTTTCCATGTATGTGTATGAACCACTTAAAAATTATTTAGAATTTTTTTTAAAAGGGTAGGTGGAATGTGACCATTCTTTTACACACAGGAACAGTGACTTGGCACTCACCAGAAGCTACAGAGGTTTCTAGAAAACGCTATCAGAGAGGAGTGGCCCACTGAGTCCACAGAGCAACACATCTAGGAGCAGGGAGCTCTGGGAACAATGCTCTTGACATTCTTACTGCTCAGAAGACCCCTTTGATACATAATAAAACACTGGAATTAGGAAGTCCCTCAGACAGAGCCTGTCACTGAGGACTACTGATGTGGACAGGCAGGTGGGAACAGTGATGGAAGACACCCTTAGCACATTAACTCCAGAAAGCCTCTTGCCCCTGCCTGTGGCCCTGCTTGCACCTAATGGATGGGCCATCAGTCTCACTGTGGTGGGGGCTGCACTGTTCAGTGCTTAGCATCTTCTATTTCTTATTCCAAGCTCGGTCCACAAACTGAGGACTTCACTAGTTTTGGCATCTTCTATCCAGCTTCTATCCAGCAGGGGGCTGCCAGTGGTCCTAACCTCTTTCCCATGCATTCCTGTTTGTCTGTTTTCTGACCTTGACAATAATGGTGAGGTATTGTTCCAAGGAAGAGGTGTTCTCTGTAGCAGGAACCCCTGACTTCTACTAGTGATCTATGTGAATTATTTCTAAGTTGTCTGGAAGCATGGATTTGAGGGATGCTGAAGTTCAATTTCAGGTGTGCATATGTGTTACTGGGACCTGCATTTTAGTTCCTGCTCCACAATAAGTTAATTACTTGATTTACTGGCTCATTCAACAAATGTGTACTGAAAGTCTTGCCTGCCAGGTACCATGCTAAGAACTGAAGGTAATAATAATAATAATAACAACAACAACAACTATAGCCCCTGCCTGCTGGGAGCTCCCAAGCTAAGGGTCGTCCAGCAAAGTCACACACTCTACTGGGGCCCCTATAGTCTGATGTGCACACACAAAAAGCCCCTTCTAGCCCTGTGGTTGTGAGTCAAACCTAAGGGAAATTTGCAAATAGCTGGGCACCTGGAAGGGGGAAGTGAAACAAAAATTTTCAAGCCAATTCTCTGTTTAGGGATTGTTTTATTTAATTTACTCCTAAATGGATCTGGCAGATGGGTTTTATCATCACTATTTTACACATGGGGAAAATGAGGTTTATCGAATGGTTTAAGTCTGTGAATCACTGTGCAAAAGTAGATTTTGACTCAGTGGGCTTGGGATGGGGCCAGAGGTCTGGCATGGCTAACCAGCTCTGGGGAGATGCCCATGCTGCTGGTCCCCAGACCACCCTTTTGAGTAGCAAGAGGCTGTAGACCCGAGCTGATCCCTCGGAACCGTGCTTAGTAGGCATCTGTTTCTATTTGATTCACAATTAAGAGGGAGATCTACTGATTCCCCTCTTCTCTGGCTCCCAATCATTTAGTCCACTTTACAGTCAGTATCTTTGAATCCTTTTCTGGCCAGAGACTTCTCCTCCCCACTCTCCTTTTCTAAGAAGGCTCTGGGCAGCTTGGGCAATGCCCAGGCCTTGGGTGTTAGTCCTGGCTTTAGTAGTGTGCTGAAGGTCAAATCAAAATGGACAGCATGAGTATACTTCAGAGATGGGAAAAAGAACCAATTTCTACCAAGAAAACAAAGCACCAAGTCACCCTTCTAAAAGCCACCAGTCAGGATATTGGATTTTTGGTTTTTGTGTTTGTTTTTCTATAAATACCCTGAAGTATTGAGTGGTGCTTGAATTTGATCCCACTGTGCTAATTTTCTCCTGGTTCCTGGGGCTTTAATTAAAGTAACTCACCCAGGGACCTTGCTAGAACTTACCTCTACGTGACTGTCCCCTGATAGGCAGCTTGCACCTCCTTTTTATAGAAGGGGAAATGCAGAGAGTGTTCTGGATTAAGGGCTGGGTACACACTAGGGGCCTAATGTTTACTTGTTGGATAAATGAATGCATGACTAAATGAAAATAACAGGAGAAAGTGTCACTTTTGAAGGAAACTATTGTGATAAATAAGGTGTTTGACTGACTTTGCTTTGGATAATCAGTTGTTTCATATTCCAATGTACAATCAGTTTCATGGGGGGAGGTGTGGGACTGAATGTTTAAGCTTTCTGTGCCAAGTACTTATAAAAGTACAGGGGCTTTCTGAGGCCACCTCAGTGATTTCTCATACATACAAAGTCCCCAATTATAATACCTTGTCCCCTCCCAGTTTATTCAGCTACTTCTCTGTTCTTTCAAAATTAGTTTTCAAGTTTGCCTCCTCCTCAGGGCCCTCCCACACTGGCTTACCCCACCTGCTCCCTCTGGTTCACAAGACAGTATTTGCCCACAGGATTCTCTTTGCTGTTCGTTACAATCATTTACTCATACATTTATTTTGTATCTATGACTGGGGCCCATGTGGGGCCCTATTTGCCCCATGGACCACAACCATTCGAGGGCAGAGATTTCTGCAAATATGAGCCCAGGAGCTGAGAGGTGCCAACAGACTAGAGCCAGTCCAGTGCAGTGAGGCTCCTGTCCTACCTGGTGACACTGCAGGCTGAGCCTGGGGCTTCATCCTGCCTTTCTGACTACACAGAACCAGTTTGAGAATAAAGACCATCACTGTACTGGAAGTCTCTCTGTCCTGTAGGGAACCAGACATGCCTGCAGACCACCAAAACCCAGCATGAAAGAACTTGGCATAGAGGCACGGAACAAGTCTATAGGAGCCTTGATTATTGCAGGACCTCTTTGGGCATGAGGCCCCCAAACACACAGAATTCAGCAGTGAACTGCTTTATGGTGAGGTGTAATGCCAGTAACTTCTTTATTGAAATTGGAAGCTTGGATTCTGTTCTTGGTCCTGGCACCAACCAGCCCCTTAAAGGTGAGCAAATCACTGGGTATTTCTGACCCTTAGCTGGATTGGATTGACACCACTGAGATGCCCTGGTTCAGCAGGTGCTCTGGATTTTGGATTCCCAGGGTTGAAGACTTTCTGTACCTAGGTGTGAGTCAGCAAGCACGTCTCTTCATCTCTGCCAGATCCAATTACCTTTGCCAAAGAGCAGGAGCCTCATTAGCATGAGAAGTGGTGTATATCTTTAAGAACTTAAAGAGTATCCAAGGGGAAGAGTGGGGAGAGCTTATTGTGTGTCTCCTTAGGCAGCTCTAGGTCCGGAAGAGTTACAGGGAGTTAGAGGGAGGCAGATCTAAGCTGGGTTTAGTATGTTATTCCTCCAATGGGCAGAGCTCGCCGGCTGTTAAATACACTTGAACAGCAAGCAGGGAGCTCTCCATCTCTGGAGTTGTTCAAGTGGGGACCAAAGGATCATTTAAAAATTTTGTAGAAAGGATGTTTGAGCTGGAGGGCTGGATTGGATAATTGCGGTTCTTTTTCTGATACAGTGAACAAAAGTTTCCATTCTAAATTTTTTTTATAAGATCGGAATATTTGTAACAAGTAACTTCCATAATTATATACAAATGGATGATAATAAGGCAATTACTATTTTATTAAAAAAGGAGAACAAGAGTGGATGAAATAATAGGGAGAGGAAAAAAGCTGGATCTTAACATCTATTTATGGAATAGTTATATTTCTTGAAAATTCAAAAAAAGAGGAAATGTTAAATACTCAGATCTAGTTATGAAAGAACTAGGAACAGCTCCCTATTTTAATGGGCCTCAAATTGTGGAAACCACTCCTATGAACGCTTTTTTTTTTTTTTAAAGTGAAGAAAATCTTAATGTCATTAGTCACTTCTTAATTTCTATTCCAAAACTTGGATGTGGGGTTTGCTTAAAAAGTGGCCCATTGGTGTATGGTTGACGAACAGGTCCATCTGTGAGGAAGAAAAATGGTGACAGATCTCTGCCTTTAGGAGAAGCATCCTTCCTGCATGCTTGTTCATGTGAGCTGTGAGGTAAAGATTTCCTCCTCAGACTTAGGATAAGCCTTGCATGGAAGCCACAGCAGTGAGAAGACACGAGGATTTCCTCATGAAGAGTTTAATTAGCCTTTTGCCCTGAGAAGAGGCTTTCTTTTGGGGTAGAAAGCTCCTCCCTGGGATGGGTGATGTATTGCCACAGACTAGACAAAGTCTGGCCTGTGCCAGGTGGGGCACGGTCAGGTGGTTGACTCCTCCTCATAATATTGACCTTCCCTCTAATGCTTGATGTTTGCCCCTTTAGAGCTTTGGAACTGATATCCATTGAAGCAACAACCCTCCCTTCCCTCAAAAACAAACAAGGCCAGTCTTTGTGGAAAGACAGCATCCTCAGACTTCCTTGAGGCTCCTTGTGCGTGAAGAAGCAACAGCCGGGTTTGTAGGCAGTCCGTTCCTTAAGTTTGCACATGATGCTTCTAAAAATACCTCTGAAAGCCAAGGGAATGAAAGTTGAACATTTGAGTTAAGCGTTATGATGGGGGAATTTCATTACCAGAGAACTAAAATGTATTATAATATCCTCTCATTATGTCTCATTGTTTAGACACAGTCTTTGGTAATATTTCCAATGTTTTGTGCTTTTTTAAAAACGGATTTTTCTTTTTGTCTTTTCAGTTGGTATCTGGGCAGTGAGTCAACCCCTTTATGGGCCGGGAGGGTCCATCTGAGACTACAACTGTAGGATTTGCTCCACCAGCCTCTGTTCTCTAAAAGAGAAGCGATCCATCTTTTTCAGACTAGGGCTACTAACATTCACTTTTTTAATTTAAAAATGTTTCGTTGTTGTTATAGATGGACAGGATACTTTTATTTTGCTGATTTATTTTTATGTGGTGCTGCTGAGATTCGAAAACATAGCCTCATATGTACTAGGTGGGCGCTCAATCACTGAGCTATGGCCCTAGCCCCAATATTCACATTTAAAAAAAATTCATTTTTTTTTTTTTGCTGTAGTTGGACAAACATCTCTATTTTATTTATTTATTTTTATGTGGTGCTGAGGATCGAACCCAGGGCCTCACACATGCTAGGCAAGTAGTGCTCTACCGCTGAGCCACAATCCCAGCCCTCACATTTTTTTTTAATCATTATTTTGATTTCTTTTTTTTTTTTAAAAGGATAGGAGGCAATGAAATCTTCAAATAATTGCATAAACACTCTTGTCTGTCTAAGCTCTGTCGAGGAGAGGACTGTGTCTTTTGATCTCTGCAGGTCCACCATGGGGAAGGCAGTGTCAGAGACAGTGTGCTTAGGAAATACGTGGTAAGTGAACTAAGGGATGATTGTGGTCCCAATAAAATGGCGAAGCTGTGGAGATGGCAAGATGCTTGGCACGCAGGAAGCACACTGTGTCATGTTCCTGCCCGCTGATGGCAGAGCCGCTATGTTTGGCCTGTGTGTTATTTGAAGGTTAACTGCACTGAAAGTCAAGAATTGCCCGTAACCGGTGGGTTCGGGGTCACCAGGACTGTTGGCAGAGTGGCTGCTGCTTGGAAGACAGACCTCACCTGCTTAATTACAGATGTCTCTCCAGCTGCTTGACCTCACCCTGCCTGTAATTATGGCTCTTGTAGCCACTCTGCTGCCAGGCCAACCAGAAACACCTAGCTCTGTCTGGAGAGGAACCTATTTTGTTTTTGTTTTTAATCTTTTAAAATGTAAACCAAGCTAGGGTCCTTCCTTTCCTCTACTGCTCCAGGCCTTCAGGAATCTTCTTTGCCTTAGAAATCCAAGGATGATTTCTTTATTTGACTTAAGGGTAAATTCCCTCAGTTGATTTGTTTATTTTGAATCAATCTGTCCTTAATTTAAATCAGCTTTGTCCTCCCTCCCTTCCACTATTTTTATTTTGTAATTATATATCCCAGATCACATGTATCTAGGAGCCAGTGTAAGAAAAGTTCATTGCCTGTGCCTTTGCAGCCTCCTGGGGACTGGTCACTAATCTTGTCTTCATCCTTGATTCCCCTAAGGTTATTTCTATCCTGAATTTTGGTTTTACTATCTATAGTGTATGAAGTTTTCCTAAATAGCATGAAGTTTTACCTGCTTTTGACCCTTATTTAAATAGTACATATGAATTCTTTGTGGTCCATCCAGCACTGTACCTTTGAGGTTCGTCCATGTTGGAGTGTATATGGGCTACTGTTCCTTCATTATTATTTCTGTATATTATTCCATCATGTTAGTATGTCAAAATTCATTTATCCATTTTTCCTATTCGTGAATACGTGGATTATTTTCAAGCTTTTGTTGTTAGGGACAATGCTATGTTTGGGGCACATGTGCATCCAACTCTAGTTTCTTGGTTATTTCCCTAGGAGCTAAATTGATGGTTTAATATATACACGTGTACATTCAGTCTTACTAGGTGATGATAAATTGTTTTCCAAAGTGACAGTGCCAGGCAATGCTACTGCAAGACACGTTTGCCATATCCGCTTGCTTTGTATCTTCATAACATAACCATTATTGTTTTAATTTGTATTTTGGATTACTTTCTTATATCTCTGATTATTGATGATACTGAGAATACTTTCAGCAAGTTCTTGACCTTCCTTCAGAAATGTGTGCTCACTCCTTTCCTGCATTTTTCTGTCATGCGTTTATCTATTCCTTATTGCTTCAGAGGCAGTTTTATGAGATGCAAATATCTTCCCCTAGTTTGTGGCTGATCCTTTCATTCTCTCTATGGTCATCTGAAACACAGAAATCCAAAGAATGAAACTTAGTGAATCTTGAATAAATCATTTCACATGTTTGGGCTTCCAAACATGTTTCTGCTTGGGTAAATGAGCATGCGGATGTATTCCGACTTTAGTCCCTCAGTAAGTAGTTCACCATGGCAAAATGAGTGGACATGTCTGAAAGCACATTTTCAAAGTGCAGAACCACATACACATGTAATACAGGAAGTCTAGGTTCTTCTCTACCTTGTCATAGTGCCTCCATTTTTTTATACATAGCATACTCCCTGGGAACATGTTGTTACTGAAGTTACTTTTTTTAAAAAAAAATCATTTAGTGTCTTATGAAATTATTGTTGGCTTACTTATTTTCTCTTTGCCTCCCTCAAATATATGCACTCCAGGGCAAGAGTTTTTATTAAACTGTTTTTGATTGTTTGGCTAGCAACTTGGAATAATGCCTGGCACCTTGTAGATGCTCAATAAATGTTTGCTCAGTGAGTGACAGAATCAGTCCTTACTGGTGGGCATGGTGTTGTTGCTATGGAGTCATCCAAATGCTGTCTTTAGGAGTTGCTCTCTATTCGGAACAATTGTAAACTTTAAGCAGTGGATTGATTGGTCAGTGTTATCTGTGGCCTTTTCCTTTCCAGAGAGGGTGGGTGGAGCAAGAGGAAGGGCTTCACACCCTTGGGAGCAGAGAGCTCAGTTTTTAAACTTGTAGCTGGGCTGGCACTCTTCTGTGATTTCTTAGGGTGAGACCAGAATTTCCCAGGCTATTTTCTTTGCCCTTCTGTGTGGTTGCTCTCAAGTTTGCTGCTTTTTCCAAACCCTGTTGGCTTTTGCTTTGTTGCTATAGAAATGAGAGCTGGGGATGGGAGGCGGTGTGTGCATGTGAGGGCTGGGAGAGGGGCTGTAGCAGAGGCACTGGCCATGGATGCTAAGGGAGTGGGACCAGTGGAAGATGGTCACCATGGAAGTGTCTCTGAAGGGCCTGCCCACTTTTGAGGGCACTGTCTCCAGAGAGCCTTTAACTTCACATGGTAAACACTTGGGGAACAGGCTCCCTTTGTGGATCTGCAGTGCTCCCTTGGCACTTATCCAGCCCTTCAGTGGAACATCTGGAAAGCCTTGGCCCCCTCCCCGTGCCAGAGCCGCTGAGCTCTAGAGACAGAAGTCGATGACCTCTCCTTGGCTGCTTCTTAACCCGCGTCCCAGACAAGTGTGTCCCTGGGAACCAGCGAGAAGCACAGATCTCTGATGCCAAGGCTTGTGCACTATCGCTGTCCTACTTTCACTTCTGATAAAACAGAGGAGGCAGAGAAAGGGCCTGGGTAGGGAGAGGGATGAGAATTTGGCTTTTCAGGAAATCAGAACTCAAGTGGGGAGCCCTGCTTCCTTCTTACTGGTTTTCTGGCTGGGGAAACAGCAGGCTGAGCTATTGCCTGATGTTAATGCTCCTTCATGCTGAGGCTGACATTAGGGGTGGGCTTGGGGCTAAAGACTAATTTGGTTCCAACCGCCACAGGCACCCCTAGCAATCCCTGGGAGATAATTCTGAAAAAGTGCCTGGTGATTTTTTATGCACATAATTTATAACACACTGGGTGTGCTGAAGTTAGTGAAAGGGACTTCTGATGCATAATAGATTGGGGGTAAATATGCCATGTAATTACCTGTTCTGTAGTAATGTTTTATAACCCATGTATTAGGTTGCACACTTAATACTCATTATTACACACACATACAAGAAAAAAAAGTAGAGTAGAAATGTCCATAACCCTTTCTCAATAACAAATGTGCTCTTTGCATGTGGGGTCAGATACCCAAGACCAGCTTATTTTCAATTTCACTTATAAATAAAAGCTCTTACTCTTACCTCTTCCTTGCACATTGTAGGTATTCAACAAATATCGTTTGAACCACTGATTTTCCTTTACCCAGATATCTGCTGCAGGTTTATCCTACTGGCAAACCTGCTCAGGTAGCACAAAGATGAATTGCCAGGTTTGAAACATTATAATGTCTGAAGCCAACTAAATGTCTGTAACTAAGGGACATTTTGTGCCATTCTATAATGGAATAATTTAAGCAACCATTTTACATTTTTATGTATTAATGGGGACATATATTCAAAATAAACCATTAAGAAAGTAAGTTAGAATAGTAAGTATACTATGACCTCATTCGTGTAAAAAGAAACACACACGAGTATGTGTGTGTGTGTGTGTATTGAATATACATGTATATATGTACACTAGACTTGCATAAGCATAAAAAAATTTGCCTCTGAAAAGTGGGAAGGGGGTCCTAGGAACTTTTGCTTACCCTCTGTCCTTTCAGTTTATTGACATTTCTGCCTTGGGTTTACATAGGTATAAACTCTGTTACTCTAGATGCCTCATCGTGTGGCCTCTTGGTGTACCATGACCACTTCCTCTTCTCACAACAGTCTGCCTCCTCCTCCTCCTTGCAGATCTCACAGCCTCCGTGTAACCTCCTGACCCTCTCCCCAGTGCAGCCTGGCCTCCTCTGAAGAGCCACATAGCTTCTGGTCATTCCACTTAGTGGTGCAGGAGGACTGTCTGACTTAGTTCTGTTTTGCTTTTCTGCCTTAACTCCTCCCATGGGCTGTCAGGAGTGAGCGTGGCACTGTGCACTGGAAGGCATCAGGCACTCCCTGACTATGCAGTCTGAGGGCTGGGGGTTTTCTCTACTGGCTCTTCTGGTATCCTGTGTTTCTGTTGCTGGATCTGAGCCATTGACTTCTGGGACCCATATCCAAGGGCTGCATTACTAGGAAACCTAGTGCCAGGTCATCCTGCAAATGATGGGGAAAAAGCTGTAATGCCCAGGGCTTTGGGGATTGCTAGGACTCAGTGCAGACATCCTATTACCAAAAGTCAGCTCTGCCCTGAGGTTGTATGTATACAATTCATGCAAATATATGCACACTTACATTCATAATCACCTGTGCAGTGTACTGCTGGGCCCAAGAGTTTGGCAAGGGCTACATTCTCACTGAAAACTGATGTATCCTCCTGCCCCAAATCAGAGCATTGCATTTTGACTAAAAACTTTTTTTTTTTGAGTGTGTGTGGGGGTTATACCAGGGATTGAATTCAGGAGCACTAGACCACTGAGCCACATCCCCTGCCCTATTTTGTATTTTATTTAGATTCAGGGCCTCTCTGAGTTGCTTAGTGCCTTGCTTTTGCTGAGGTTGGCTTTGAACTCACAATCCTCCTACCTCAGCCTCCTGAGCTCCTGGAATTATGGGTATGCACCACTGCACCCAGTTTTGAGTAACAATTTTAGTGGTTCTCTGTTCTTCAGGCGCCACCTTCTCTGCTTGTTTGAGCCCTGCTGCTAGAGATGAGAGCAAATGGGGACAATATGTGTGGTTTGAGGGTTTGGAATGGGGTTGTGGGACAGTGCAGCTGGTCCCAACAGTATGTCCTATTATTGTGTGTTTGAGGCTTCTTCAAGTTGGGTATGTAGAATGAAAGTCTCTAACATCTAATTTGCATTCAACCTCAACTGTCTGTCTAGAGTACCTACCTTTCGAGTAAGAATATGGCTCTTCTGGAAAATATATAGGGTCTCAGGGCTACTCACTGTATTGCCTGGATAATGTAGTCCTTGATGCTTCCTCCATGAAGATGGGAAAACTTGTTCACACACTCAAAAGGCAGAAAGTTTAGTCCCAGACACAAGCTTACCTGCAAACACAATATGAGGGTAATGTAGCACTCTCAAAGGACCAATGGCTATGAATCAGGACAACTAGTGGGAGTCTCTTGAAGGGCCAGAGAAGTGCCTGCCTTCTCTCCCTACCACCTCCCTCCTTCCTGCCTTTTCTTTCTCATTTATTAGTTGCTCACAAACTGGGCTAACTCTGGGGATGCAGATGAGTCAGACAGTCCTTACTCTCAGGGAGTTCACACTTCAGGAGTAGAAATGGGTGTTTAAACAGAGTAAATGCAGCACAGAGCCATGGATTTAGGAGATCATTCTGTTCAGGATTCCTGGAGTCTCAAAGGATGGACTGGCCAAGTCTTCCTGGCTCATTAGAAGTCTTGGAAGAAGCTCTTTCCTAATGGGGGAGGATAAGCAGGTGTGGCCGCAGGCTGCAACTGGACGTGTAGGAGATGGGCTTTGGGGGCCAGGCTGGGCTCAGGAGGAGGGATGTAAACAGTGTGCCTGGTTGGACTGGAGACATATGGAAGGCAGCCATCAGATGGGTCCTGTTACCAACAGATGGGCCCATAGAAAGGCCATAGAGCTTCAAGTGTGACCTTGACTCTGGCTTACCTGAACTGACCCCTCACTTTTCCAAATTTCGATTTCCTCATTTGTAGATTAGTTTAGTGGAGGGGAACTTCCCCTCTGTCCTGTGAGGGATTGGCAATTGGGTCTATGAAATACGCCAACATAGATCAGCAGGAGCAACAATTTTGTGCATAGCAGCATCACATGAATTTAGGGGAGGACAAAGGATTTGTGAAAAAGCTGAATGGCCCCTGTTCCAGGCTTCACCTGGAACAAAGTCTGTCTGGGCCTGGTGGCGGCCTCTAGCCTCCTCTTCTGTTATTTGAGTTTAATCCTTGCTAATGAGGAGGTTCCTGGGGAGGGGGATCCTGCTATTGAGTTCCTTTAGCAGATAAGGGGAGCTCCAAGAAAGCTCTTCCCTACATCTGCTGTTTCCCAGGTGCCTGAGTTTGAAGTCCAAGGTGTGTATTGTGAGGTGGCATTTCCTGAACTCCTTCCATGGAAGCAATTCAACTTCTCTTCCTATGGCCACTTTTGTGTGGAGGAGGAATCTGGGGCTCTGATGCAGTTGGTTAGAAAGAGGACTGGGTCTGAATGGTTGTCGCTTGTCAGAGCCACATTCTGTTTTCTCTGCCTGTTTCCCTCCTCAGAACGGAGGTCCCTCTCCATTTGACCTGTTGGCCTAGGGACCCTGAGTTTTCTGATGTTTCCTACAAAATTTTCTGTATATTACAGTAACACATTTGAAGGGAAGAAGGCCCATAGCTTCACTTTAGCTCTTAGAAGAATTCAAGACCTCAACCCGATTAAGATTAGTTGTTCTGGAGAATGACCTTGATGACCTTGAGACTCACCTGCCACCCTGGTGTAACCTTTGTTCCCGGTCCCCACCCCTTGCCCATATTTTTAGGAATGAAATACGTGACACAATAGATTATTCTAGGCAATTATTTTTCACTGGAAAGAAATGTAAAACGTTACAATAGAAGTATTTCTAAAACGTAAACTTAGTTGCCTTTGTAAGGACAATGTACTGAACATAAGTGTTTAATGTTTTGGACATTTTTATGAACATCAATTATTGGCTTGTGTTCTTCTAAGGAGTGTGAGGGGTGTAGGATTTGTCCCTATGCCAAAGAACCCCAGGTTGTCTTCTTTCTTCTGTAATTCCTCCCCACCACTCCTATGGATTATGAAGAGATATCTTCCTTTATGTATAATTGTTTGCGTGGGAACCTGAGGAAGGACTTTAGCTTTTCTTTTGAAGTAAAGTACTTGTTTTTATAATTGTCACTTGCTGCTTGGGCATAGAGAGCTGTACTATAGGCTCCAGAGCAGTGGGTCTCAAACCTGAACATGCATTCACCATCACCTGGAGGGCTGGTTAAAATATAGCCTGCTGGGCCCTCTTCAAACTTTCTGATTCTGGAGATCTGGGCAAAGGTCAAGATTCTGCATTCCTAACAAGCTTCCCAGGTAATGTGAGATTCCAGGTCAGGGGACCAATTTTGAGAACCACTGTTTTAGAGCAGTACTTCTCAAACTTTCATGTGCATATAAATCATCTAGGGAATCTTATTAAAATGGAAGCCTGAGTCATAAAGTCTGGGGTAGGCTCTGAGATTTTGCTTTTGCAGTCAGCTCCCAGGTGATGCTCATTCTGCTGGATTATGGGCTAGGTTTATGTAGAAAGACTAAAGCAGTGGCTCAAAACCCTTGCCAATGAGAGAGACCTGAGGAAAGAGGAGAAGAGTGTAAAGGAGAAAGAGAGTAATTTCCCAAAACAGATAAATCAGAATCTTTGTGCATGGGGCCTAAGCATCAATATAGCTCCCTGGTGATTTGGTGGGTAGTCAAGATTGAGAATCCTGTTCTTAAAGTTGGGATTCTACTTAAAATCTGTCTTCTAAATAAATGGAATATTTCAGTATTTCATATTTGATTGAGATGGTTTGATTATCATCTCCAAAATTGAGATGTCACTACTGTAGTAATCCCCAAGGGTGGGGATTTTAAGAGGTGATTGGGCTTCACTCATGTTGGGCTTGCTTTCCCTTCTGTTATGGGAGAACACAGGAAGAGGGCACAGCATTCCTTCCCTCCCAAGAATGCAGCATCCTAGTGCCATTTTGGAAGCAGAGAATCCTCACCAGACAAATGAACCTGCTGGCTCCTTGATCTTGGACTTACTAGTCTCTAGGACTTTTTGTTTCGGCCTTTTGTAAGTTACTAAGGCTCAGGGTTTTTTGTTATAGCAGCACAGATAGACTGAGATAGCTTTGTTGGTTTCCAAATGTGCCTTGACTGGAGAGATATGGAAGGCAACACTGCCTCCTGCTGGTAATAGATGGACCAGTCGAAAGGACATTAAGGATTTAAGTGGGACCCTGCTGTCACTGGCTCACTGGACTGACCCCACACTTTCCCAGATTACTCTTTCCTCATTTATAGAGTGGTGTGGGTAAAGTAAAAATTTCCCTCTATCTGCTAACATATTTGAGGATATCATCTGGAAAGCTTTAAAAGATAAGATTGAAATTATTTGAGATTTGCTTTGAAATAACTGGGTGGTGGGCTCGAGATGTAGCTCAGTGGTAGAATGCTTGCCTAGCATGCTCAAGGCTATGTGTTTGATTCCCAGCACTGGAAAAACAATGTTTGTACTTAACTATGTAGGATTATTTTGAGGTGAGGACATTGATCTGTATTGACTAATCTATAGCCCCTAATGATTTGTAGCTATTTAAATTAAATAGTTTCAATGGGGAAAAAAAATTAATGTCTCTCGTGACACCAGCCACATTTCAAGTGCTCAGTGGTCACATGTGGCTAGCTGCATGGATACTGCTGAAAATTCTATTGGAGAGCATTAGGATATGAAACGAGACTGGCTGTGATAGATAATTGTTGAAGCTGGGTGATCGGGTCCCTGGGGGGGGTTCATTATCCTGTATTGTCTACTTTAAATAGCTTTAACATTTTCCATAATAAATTGTTCAAAAAGTATATACTCAGTATATGCCCACTTCAGAGCAAGGAAATCAGAATCCTTAGGGGTGGGGTCAGGCATCCAATGTTGGTCTGGCAGAGCTCCCCAGGTCTTCCCAGTGTACCGCCAGGGTTGAGCCTCACTGGGCTAATTGAATAGGTGTGCTTAAAGATGATGAGACCCAGCTGTGCTCCCAGCCTGCATGACCTTCAATCAGACTGGGCACTTGCTTTTTTTCTGGCTTGGCTAATGAGGATGGGGATGCTGTTCTGCTTTCCTTTCAGACATACAGCAAAATCCGGGGAGAAGGAGCTGAAAGCCTCTGAGTGTACGTGAAATACGTTTACTGCTTTTTCTAGTTCCCAGTCTGGCCACAGTGAGGCCTTGCAGTGGGGTTGCCAGATACAGCAAATAAAAATACAGGAGGCCCCATTAAATTTGAGTTTTAGACAAACTGAATAATTTTTTCATGTAAGTATGTCTTGAGCAATATTTGAAACATATAGTAAAAAGTTATTTGTATTTTTTTCTGGCGATTCTATGCTGGAGCCTCTTTCCCTGTTGCAGTTGGCAGGGTGGGGACCCCGAGCCTTTGTTTGTAGCTGCAGATCTATGGAGCTGCCTTTGTCTGGGGAGCTTTTCTGTTCACCAGCATTGGGAAGGAGATGGGGTCAACAGAGAGAATGCTCTTAAAACCCCATGTAGCAGCGTCTCTCCATTCATTCAGGTCTTTCATTCCTTGCACTGGAAGTCTCAAGTTTTTCTCATATAAATCATACAGCACTTGCTCATAGTGTGTTAGATTTATGACTGAGGGTTGTGGAGTTGTTGTGTGTAGGTGTGTGTGTGCCAACAGGTTTTTAATTTCAAACTCCAATTGTTCATTTCAATTGTTGGGATAGACAGGCAGTCCGCTGGCTTTCAGATCTTGTCCTTGTGAAGGAGGAAGCAGAAGAGCCAAAGCCCAGTGATCTGGGGCCCTGGAGTGTCAGGCCCTTCCACAGCCATTGCTGTAGGGCAGCCCTTTTGTTTGTTGGACTCCTAAACATTGTTCCATTCAGTCAGAGAAAGTCCATTTTCAAAACCAAAATAGCTTTTTTAAAAAATTCCTCCTTCCGACCAGGTTTGCCCATGGACCCACATGGGCACAGCTCTTTATCTGCTCCTTAGCTCATTACTGTCCTTACAGGGCAGTTCTCAATCCTGACTTCAGCCTGAAATTATCTGTGAAGCTTTAAAAAAAAAAAAAAAAGTACATGCCTGGTTTGGGGGGTGTGTTTGGACTCTGTATTTTATAAAGTTCTTCCGGTGACTTTAATACTCAGCTTGGCTTAAGAATTTTTGCCTTGAAGCCTCAAACAAAAGAAACTTTTAAAACACAGTTAGTCCTAGGTAACAAAGGGAAGCCGCAAACGAATTTATACTAAAGGGTGGGTGGTGGCTAGCCTAACTCTCTTGATTTTTGCATGTTAAATAATTGGTAGAATTTTCATCTGTGCATTTTAGCTGCTTAGTTGGGTAAAGATGAACGGTCCACTTTGTTGCAGGTGCATGGATTTTCTCCACCTTCAAGGCTCTTGGTGGTAGGTACTCTGTTTTACAGCTGGGTGCAGTTGCTGATAGAAATATTTGACATTCACTTTTTACAGTATTTCACTAAATACTTCAAATATAAAAATCAATAAGTCAACATGAATGACTCAGAGTCTCTAATAGCTTCAGAATAATGTGGCTTGTACTAAATGTTAGCTGCCATTGTTAATTGTCATTATGACCAAGTTACTGTGCATTCCAACCGTGTCCTTAGGGAAAAGAGGATTAGATGAGGGAATAAAACCTATTAAGTTCTATGTCCTATTTAAAGCAGCTTTTGTAATACTGCTAATAACTGTTAATAATAATAGAAGCCACAAAATACTGCTAATGACCATTAAAAAAAAAAAAGCTACCATTCATTAAGCACTGTTCCTGTTTTCTTTCTTATGACCACTATGTGAGGTGGGGACAGTTTTCCTTCCTGTTGTCCTGAGTGTAGCCAGGTTGAGTTACCTGAAGGAGCACACCTAGGAAGTTTGCACTTGGACAGTCTGGCCCATCCTGATCATCAGTGACCTTGGGGAGGCACGCTCCTCTCTGGCTTTCAGGGTCCTTACCTGTGAGACCAGGCATTTGGATAAGTGATTTCCTTTAGATCTGCGTCAGTTGCCTGCCAAGGACTCGGCATCTCCTTTAACCCATCAAGTCGCGGGTTTTCAATTCTGCCAGTGTTTCAACAAAATTGACACAAGTGCATTGAGATAGATTGGAAATCAAAATCTAGTGCATATGTCAATTAACATTATAATTCAATTATATTCTTAACACATAGTTACATATTATACTGTATTTAAATTTTTACAGGTGTTCTACCTCTGGGATGAGGGGACAGAGTGGGCTAAGAGTCCTGGAGTATTATTCTACTCATCCTCGGGAGGAGGTCAGGGGCCTACTAGGTGACAAGGTTGCAGATGTGCAGAACTAAACTGTGAAGTGCAGTTCGGGGACTTCTTGGGGTGAATTGTCCCTGAGAAAGGGGGCTGAGCATTGTTTTGAGAGGAAAGGGCCCACCAGGTCAAGGCCTACACCAGTATTTCTGTTTGGATGCTCTTGAGGAGTCTGACCTGTTTTAAAGTAAAATTGAAGAAATAAGTTTCATCCCCACTTATTTTTTTTTTACATATTTTAACATTGACTTTCATTCTGGCGTTTAAATTACTTTAATAAAGGAAAATTCACATGGAGGCTTTTTGCTTTTGATGACTTAGTTACTTGTCAGACGTGCAGAGCTGAGCTCCCACCTGCCAGCGGAGTGAACAGTGTCAAGGAGGCAGTTTTGGTAGTAGGAAGGTAGGGGGTCAAGTCAGGAGAGCTTTGTGCTCAAGCACACGGTTTCCTGAGCCACACACCCTTGTTCCAATCTGATTCTGATGGCCTTGTAGCCTCACGCCTTCAGGCAGGTTTCTGTGACTTTTCTAAGCCTGATTTCCTCATTTATAAGTGGGGTGATCGTACTTTCTCTTTGGCTGTGATGACACTATGAAGAGGAATGAAGTGCTGGGACCTAGTGGGCCTTCTAGTCAACAGACCCCCCTAGATCTCTGAAGGACTTAGACCCAAGGGGACAAACAGCACTAAGGAGAAACAGGCTTCCCAGGAGGTGAGGAGTGACTGCCCCATCCCTACCTGTCCCCAGAGGCCTCTGGGCACACAGTGGGGCTTGGGATGGTGCAAGAGACTTCTCAGAGTGGGGCCTGCATGTGTTCCCTGTCTTTGAAGATTCCAGGGTGTCCTGTTCCTTTCCGAGGGACTGCGATTGACAATGGATCCATAAAGCAGTCAGCTCAGCTGACCGGAGATGGGACCCTCCTCGTGTCTGACTCTCCTCTCCACCCCCAGAGAGGCTGCTTGGTGCATGGCTCTGGCTTTGAGAGCATTTCATTCCCTCCCTGGTGGGGACAAATGGCAGGTTGAGCAGGTTCACACGTACAACTGCAGCTGGGGCCTGGGATCTTTGTCCGAGGAACGTTTAATGGATAAAACCTTTTACCTGTTGGAGATTAAATGCTCTGGGAAGCCTGTGGTTAGATAATCTAGCACTGAGGAAAAACACTATCAATAATTGCTCTGTTGTTTTGCGCTGCTTCTCTTGATAGGAACTAAAGCGTGTTTCTCAGCAGCAAGAGCAATAAAAACACCTTCCGAGGAGGAGCTGGCTTTTCCTGACTCCTCGAGAGAGCAAATGATTTAGAGGTATCTCTGTGGGAGATTAAATGGGATTCAGGTAAGCAGCTGAAGGGTTTACGTGGGATTACCCCGTAAAAACACCATCCTGGGGGGTATTTTCCTTTGCAGAGAAGAGGGGAGAAGCAGAGGCTTTGGAAGTCAGGTTTGCGGTGCAACTTGAAGGGATGAAAAGTGGACGTCTCCACGACCTTCTTCAGACCGCGCCTGGACACAGGAGACAGGCCTTGTTTCCCACCTGCTAGAATCTTCCCCTGAGATATTGGAGTGTATGTTGATCAGGTGGACAAGGGGTAACCTGAGGACCTCGGGCCAGCCAGAGCAGTGAGCTCCTTCCCTCAATTCCACAAATGTTTCTGGCACCACCTATTTAGTGCCAGGTACTGTAGTTGACACTGGGCGTATAGTGAGAATAAACCAGACACAAATCTCCGCTCTTTTAGAGCTTAAATTCCACTGGGGAAAACAGACTGCAGACGAGTCACAGTTGCTATATAATTTTCATCAAGGAGAAAAAATAAAGCAAGAAAGAGGAATATGAAGTGTCCAGAGGTTAGCTAAGATTATAGGTTTACAGGGAGACCTTTGAGGAACTTGGTGAAGGTAGTGGTAGGGAAGCGAACTATGCAGGAATAAAAGAAGATGGTGTGGGCAGAGAAAACAGCAAGTGCAAAGGCCCTGTGCACACGGGAGTCGTGGTGTCTGAACCAGAGAGAACTGGGAGGCGTAGGTAGGAAACAAGGTCAGAGAGGCAGAAGAGAACCAACTCAGCAGGGCTTTCAGGTCCCAGTCAGGACTCTGGCCTTGGCTCTGAAGTAAGATGGGTTCTGGGCAGAAGAATGACCTGATTGAAGATTTAATAGGATTATTCTGACTCCTTTGTAACAGTGGACAGTAAGAGACAAAGTCAGATACAGAGGCTGATTAGGAGCACTGCCATGATCCAGGCCAGTAGTAATAGTGGCCTGAATCAGTGTGGTGGGGATAAGAAGTAGTGTTTGGCATACTTGAGCATGTGGAGTTGGACTGTGTGGAC
This sequence comes from Ictidomys tridecemlineatus, assembly GCF_052094955.1. NCBI lineage: Eukaryota > Metazoa > Chordata > Mammalia > Rodentia > Sciuridae > Ictidomys > Ictidomys tridecemlineatus. The sequence goes on along the minus strand of NC_135488.1, from coordinate 84,941,500 downwards.
ATGCCCGAAGTCGATAGTAAGGGAGAAATCAAGGATGACTCCAAGGTGTTTGGTCTGAGCAACTGAAAAGATAACGGATACAGAGAGACTCTAGGCTGAGGGATCTAATTTGGAGCTCCATTTTGGCCATGTTAAGGTTGAGAGGTTCCAGCTGGGCATAACAGCACATGCCTCTAATCCAAGGCATGTGACTCCCAGTTCTCTCTACTTGGAAAGCTGAGGCCAGAGGATTGTGAATCTGAGGCCAGTCTGGGCAACTTAGCATGATCTTGTCTCAAAAGAAGAAGAAGAAGAAAAAACAAAACCCAAGGCTGACATCTGGGTGATGTTCAAGGTGGCTGCGTGGAGGGCTCTGGTGCTCAGCCTGTGCTGGAGATGTAAATTGAGGACTCATGAGAATGTAGGTGGTCTACAGAGGAGACCAGGGCACCTGGGAACCAGAAGGGCCCTTAGTGACTGCCTTCTGCACACCTGTCATCTCTTAAAGAGGAAATGAAAGGTCATACCTTCAGTCAATTGGAAAATCTGAGTTAGGGCATGGGTTGGCTAAGGCCTACCCAGATAATTCTTTACAGTGTTTTAAAAGTATTTTTTTTTAGCTCTAGATGGGTACAACATCTTTATTTTGTTTATTTATTTTTTATGTGGTGCTGAGGATCGGAACCCAGTGCCTCAACATGTGCAGCTGAGTCACAACCCCAGCCCTTTACAGTGTTTTTATGGGAGCTGATAGAGTTTACTGAGGCTTGCATTCTCTCTGTCTCTGCCCCTCTCTCTCTCTCTCTCTCTCTCTCTCTCTCTCTCTCTCTCTCTCTCTCACACACACACACACACACACACACACACACACACACTCTGTTGTCTTAATATGGATGGCCACTCCTTTACAATCCCCAACTACCCTAGAGTGTCATTTAAGAATCACAAAGCCCGTGGACAGCCCTCTACTGGCCAATGGAGAGATGAGACCAGAAATTGGGAAGAGCATGTAGAAATTCTTATGATGACTTGACATTGCTACAACATCCAAGGGCAACGTCAGTAGACTGGTCTTGTTGAGCAGGGTGTGGACGGGTTTGGATGTTGTTGAACTCAGTGGTGGCTCATTTATACTATGAGTATGTATGGATCAGGTGTGATAGGACCATGTAGCAGATTGGAAATAAAACAAATAAACGTGGGTCCTTCACTACCCAGGGCTGAGAGGCACTGCCTCAGCATGATGCCCCTGGAGGGAAGCCCTCAATAAATCCTTGTTAGATGTGAGGAGAGAATCTTGTAATTATTCTAAGACTCAGGCTTCGTCTCTGCCAGATGTGGGTGCCAACAGCTGATGATATCTCCGTGGGGAAAGCTTCCTTTTCTTCCTGGTGGCCTGAGGTGCCAACCTGCCGTCTTCCTTGCTCTCAGCTCAGTGTCAGTCAATGCCCTCCTTCAAAGCAGTTCTTTCAGTCACTCCAGCCTGTCCTAAAGTGTGAGCCCTGCAGTGTTTCCAAGGGGCTTCTAGAACCCCCAAGGCTGAGTCTCTCTTGGCCATTCAGACTAAGGAGGAGACGTATGTTGCCTTCAGTTACGTACTGAGCTGTCGGATCAAGAATTTTGGAGGGAGACAGGTGTTGGACAAGTGCCATTGTTAACCTCTTGAGTCTTAGTCCTTTCTTCACTATAAAATGAGGCCACCTTCCCCACCTCATGGTGCTATTGGGAACGTTCAAGGACACAGTATGTGCCTAGTAGAGGGCCTGGCATTGAAAAGATGCTCAACACAAGTCCCATTAAGCCACGTTATGCAGGTGACATCTGATTTTGAATTCAGATTCACCTCAGTCTTCTATCCCTCAGCTCCTTGCTCTGTACCTATGGTCTTTCCCCCCTGCCTCCTTCCCGGCTTTGTCTGCCTGTAGGATTTGTGGTCACCATGCTGGATCCTGGGTCGCTGGATTGGCTGCTGCTCTTGTTTCCACCGATGACTCCAGAGGGCTCCTTTCCTGCTGGTACTGACAGGAGGGAGCTGCAGGGGCTTTTGCTTATATATTGGGCCGCTCTGAACTGTGCTTTTCCCCCAGCATCCTACACGGCCATCTGCAAGTCCCGGTGAGAAAGGAGGCAGCTCATCTGCCATGTCCCGAGTAGGCTCTCTGACCTGCCGGCAATGCCTCCTAGGGCTGTTTTCCCATCTTGTCACGTGCTTCCGAGCCATTTGCCAAATGCCACTCTTTCTGGTCTCCCTGTCTCCTTCTCTCACCCTCTGGCTTGAGTTTTTGGAAGCGTCCCATGGGAAGGGTGAGGAGGGTGTTGCCATGGGACATAGCAAATGTCTAACTCAGGTGTAACACCTGTCATATTGTACTGAAATGCCATCTTGAGTGACCCTTGCCTTCAGGTTCTAAATTCCTGATGATTAATATGCAGATGGTGGTTCATAGTTCCAACAAGCTGCATTCTTCTATTTTCAGAGAAAGGATTCTTGCTTTCTGCCTACTGCTGGCACTGGATCTCAGATTTCAGAATCTGCCACTAAACAGATGGCAGTTGGGGATATTTGGGAATTAAATGCCTCATTCTATTAGTCTGATTCTGGCCTGTTTTAATTTGGGGATATAGCTTATGTCCACTTGGCCTGTGTTTCCAACAGGTAAAAGTATCCTGTCTTGTTTAAGTAGGAGGAAAATGACATCAATATATTATGAAGAGAGTGTATGTATATACATACGCCATGTATCATATACCTACAGAACTCCAAATGGATGCATCTGGTCTTCAGGGGTCCCCTCAGCTGTGGCAGGATTGAGGATGTGGGTGACATGGGTGCCAGGGATAGGGTGGGTATGTAAGGCAGCTCCTCCAGGTTAGAATCAGAGAAGAAATAGTGCAGAAGAGTCTAGGAGAAAAGAACAATTAAATGCAAATGTCCTTGAACAATAGCAGAGAAAATCATATATCTGAGTCCAAGATGAAACCACCAATATTGTAAACTCCCACAGCCTGTCTGATCTCTTGTCTTAGCATTTTCATCGATTGCTTCCAGTCGCTATGATTTAAAGTCTGCCAACGCAGTATCTACAGCCATATTGAAGACTCTTCAAGTTGGGGACCCGTTCTGTTGTTGCATGTTAAACAGGATGTTGAAGCACAGGATCTAGTTCTAGCGGGACCAGGAGAGGGGTCTGGAGGCTTAGAGGTGAGTTCATAGCAAAGACACTTTGCATGTTTCAAGCCCTTATGGTGGTGATCTGCATGCATGAGAATGGGGGTTATGTGGAAAGGAGATTAATTTGATCTGCCTCAGAAAAACAGAGAAAACCAAGGGGGAGAAATGGAAACTCAAGGTGAGATTTTCCTACAACAGAAGTGGCTGCTTTGTGGATGGTAGAGGGCTCCCACCCTGGAAATGTTCATGCAGATGACGTTCTGCCAAAAGAGGGTCCAGCAGGGCCTGAGAGGTTGGAGTAAATGAATTTGCAAACTCCTGTTTTTGAAAATGAGTGACATCTTTCTTCTAGTTTATATCAATATTCAGAGTCTTCTGTATTTCTCGTAGTGTCGGGAGGACGCTGTCCTCAGAAAATGATAAATGTTTGTTAATTAGTACAATGGGGAGGTTTTATAATTGCAAAATTAAATCAGTTTCTGCACAGCTTGGTAACAGCAGTGAGAATAATCTTCTATGGGTGTTGAAAATCCACATATGCTACCCAAAATTTGGTCTGTCCATCTGGGGGGTGGGGAATGAAAATCCTCAGTTGTATGTCATCTTTCAGGTCATCGTTAGCTTATCCTCACCCCCAAATTCACACTCCAGCCTCCTCATTTCCCAAATGGTCCAACTGGCTCCTTAATTTCTTGTCTTCTGGCCCCTGTGATTGTTTTCAGGTCATCCGTAGCTTATCTTCACTCACAAATTCACTCTCTAACCTTGTCACTCCCTCAGTGGCCCAACTTGCTCTTTATTATTTGTCCCTAAAAGCACTAGCTTTTGGTGTTTGTGCTTAAGTCTATTATATTGCAACTTCAAGCCATAGATGGTGTTTCCTGTCCTCTCCCTTTTAATCATTTGGGACAATTCTCTCTTGGTCTTCCCCTGTGTACAGGCTGGCCCAGACTATTCCTCCAACCATGGGATAGGCCATATTTCCTCTTTCATCTTTCCCCATTACCACACTGGATAGTCAGTTTTGCTTTTCCATTGCTGGGCCTTTGCAAATGCTGCTGCTTCTACTTGGATCACTATTCTTGGCCAACTCGACAGCTTCTCATTTTTATATATTTTGCAATCTTTTGTGAATAGCATACTGTTGGATTCTTAAAAACCCAGACTGAAAGTCTTTGTCTCTTAACTGGAGGTTGTAGTCTATGTATATTTAATGTAATTACTGATATGTTTGCACTTAAATCTAACATTTTGTTCTTTGTATATGTATCCTGTTCTGTCTTTCTTTCCTTTCTTGACTACATTTGGGCTGAATTAATTTTTTTTTCTTGTTTTCTCTCTTCACTAATTTGGAAAATGGGCATTCTCCTATTAGCGATTGCCTTGGAAATTACTATATATATATATATATATATATTTGTATTTATATGTACATATGTGTATATGTATGCTATATATGTATATGCATACATATACATACATATATACATACATATAGGAAATTAATTAGACTAGAGGGTCTCTACCACTGAGCTATAGCCTCAGTTCTTTTTAGTTTTTATTTCGAGACAGCTGGCTTCGAACTTGCGATCCTCCTGCCTCACCCTCTCTAGTTGCTGGGATTACAGGTGTGTGCCATTGCACCTGGCCCACTTAAATATATTTATGTATACTTACCAAGTTTCAAAATTAATTAAACTTTTACCCTTCTTCTGGATAATACAAGGAACTTAGAATGATTTACATTTACTTTCACCATGTTCATCTCGTGCTTTTATTGATGAAAATTTTAATCATATTAAAGGAAATCCTATAAAACATTACACTTGTCTTATGCAGCAATATTTGTTAGCTGTATTCCTATATTGATCACGTCTTTGGCTCTTCATTTATATACTTTAGCCTTGTATTTGGGAATATTTTCTTTTTAAAGTACGTCCTTTAGAAATTCCTTTCCTGAACTGTGTAAACTCTCTCACTTTCATTTGTTGGGTAATATTTTTCATCATCTTTATTCTTGGATGGCTTTTTTCCTTTTTGATGATACAAAATTCTAGAGAGGCAGTTATTTTCTTCTAGCACATTAAGGGTATCTTTCCACTATCTTGTAATATTGCCATCAAGAAGCCATTTATCATTCTGTCACTCTTTTGAAGATAATGTTTTTATTTTCAGGGTTTCTCTTAAGATTCTTATTCTTGTCTGTGGTATGAATTTTCATAGTAATGTGCCTAGATGTGGATTTTTATTTTTCCTTCTTAGAATCAAATGGGCTTTTAAACTGACATACTGATGATATTTCTCAAAAGTTTTAGAAAATTATTAGTTGTTAGCTCTTCAGATATTGCCTCTAGCCAACTCTTTTCCCCTCTGTGACTAGGATCCCGATATACCCCATCTTCTTTCCTATATCTTCTATGTATTTTTTGTCTTTTTATCTTTCCATGATTTACTCTGGATAACTAATTTTTCTGGTCAAGTCTTTCTCCACCTGTATCCAAGCTGATATTAAACCTCTGAGTTTTCAAATTGTTATTATATTTTTAATTTCTAGAAGTTCTTTTTAAAATGTTTTGGGTCAGGCTGGAGTTTTGGTTCAGTAGTAGAACACTCACCTAGCTCATGTGAGGCCCTGGGTTCCATCCTCAGCAATATATATTGTATCATATCCAACTACAACTACAACTAAAAAATGAATATTAAAAAAAATCTTCTGGATCACTTTCCTGTTCCTGACATTTTTTAACTTTTCCTTTAACTCAATATTATAAGCATTCTTGTTTTGTAGTCTGATAATTCCAATTTCTGAAGTTTTTGGTTCTATGCTTATGGCTTTTGGCTGGTTCTTGCCTATGATGACTTGTTTCCTTATAGACTGTTTAAAATAGTTCTTGGGACATAACAAGCCCTAAATAAAAGTTGACTATTATTAGTTTTAGCTTTTTAATGCACATTTACCAAAGACTTATAAGCACTAAGAAATCAAAGACTTAATTCTAGTCATGTAAAGTTTGATCATGTGCTATATATATATATATATATATATATATATACTTATTCATTCATCTCCACATCACTGTGCAGTGGTATTATGCCTATCTCAACAGATGAGGAAACCAAGACCAGCATGATGGGGTAACACAGTCAGAGGCACAGCCAAGAATCCAAGTCAGCCCTTCTGCCTCTGATACCTGTATTCTTAAACTTACACTCTAAGTTGAAGGAACAAGATTGAATTATAATTGGCTTTCCCAAGGCCGCCCAGGGCTATGTGCAGTTGTGCAGATTAACTAGAAACTAGAAGCCCAAGGGTAGCCTGAGGGCTCCCTGCTCGAGGGTCGTCATTACAGTAGCTTCAATAGAGATGCTTCCTTGTCTCCACTGGGTTTATGGGTTATTTTTAAAAAGCTGATGTGACAGGTCCACTGGCTAACAGGGAAAGGCATTTCTGTGGAGAGACAGAAAAAAAATACGAGTAATTTTTTTTTCAAGTTTAGAGTTGAAATAAGTTATGATTATTTCTTAGGATTTGGTGGCTTGTCTCATGCTTTTCCTTCCTAGTTCATGATGACATCATCAATGATATATAGAGATCAGATTCTGAATTTCAGGATGAGGGGGTCATGTTTGTACCGCCACACAGAAGCTGTCAAGTCACAGGGTTTTGATTGTCATGCATTGTCATTTTGCACTGTCCTACAGGATGCTGGCCTATCTCCTGTACCCATGAGCTCTGGGGCTTTTGTGCATCATCTTGCTGGGATGCCCTCCATCACAGGGTGATCTGAGCAATGGCTTTTGTCACTTCCTTAGTGGATGAGTTACTCTGTGGCCTTCTACAGTTGCAGAGACCTAAGAATACATAGTTGTTGTAGGGACTTGGCTTCACCTATGGGGGGGAAAAAGGAGGTTTGGAAAATTGTCACTGTGGAATAAACCATTGTTGATTGTTAGATACTTTTCCTTATGTTACTTGGTGGGCATTTTTCCTTCCTGAATTACCCAGAAATTATTTTAATTCTCAGTGACTCCCTGCCCCTGCGGACATGTCCACAGTGGAGAAGGAGGAAGAAGTAAAAACCCCACCTTATAGGTTCGAATCCTGATTACACTTACCTCTCTGGGCCTGCACTGAACTTTTAAATGTTCTGGTGACAATTCTGAGCGGGTTAATTCTAGGGCTGCCCTGACTTCTGTCACCACCTCTGGCAGGACAAGTCTTTGAGGAGGCAAACAGATTCCAGCAGTAAGACTTGGAAGTTGTCGATAAGGCTGGCTGCCGCTTAGGATTCATAAGGTTTGATGCCAATGGCAAAGCCAGACAGAAACTGTGCTCTACGGCCACGTGTGGTGAGGACCAGTTGCTGCCCAGATATGTAACTCTCTGGGCGCAAATCTTCCTTAGGTTAAAAAAAGAAAAGGAAAAAAATCTTCATGTATTCAAATGTACATTTTAGTCCTTTTTGAGGACTGACTCATTCCCCAGCCAGCCATACTGTGTATTCATTGTGTGTGTTCACTGCCTTTCAACCCTTCCATTTGGGGACTACCCTAAACAGATTGCTCATGAATAGAGCTAAGTATGGATTTTGCTTTTGTGGAGATTAACTGGTCACTGCGTTTGCACTGATTGAAGCTGCAGAGGCGCAGAGCAATCTGAGGAGGATTGGAGGCTCCCTGCAGAGTGGCCTCTTGCCTGGCTCTGGTGATGTGTCTCAGTGTCCCAGGAAGGCCCATTACAGCCCCTATAGCTGCACCAGCTCTGGCCAGCAGCTTATGCCCTGAAGGTGTGGAGTTTGGGAGGGGTCTATCATACTAGGGATACCCCAACACGTGCATGCACCATCTTGACTGTCTCCTCCCCCTTGCTGTGTGGGGTTTTGCCTTTCTGAGGTGGGAGTCGTTAAATGTACCCTGTAGTTTTTACACATTCCTAGCTTAAAGATGAAGTGCCACCATAACCTCATTATACTGTGACATCATTCAGCTCCTTAGGAAGGAGTTGCCTCCCTCCCTATCATGTCACCCTGGAAGGGGAAGCTGGGCTGGCACACTTAGTTTTCTGCAAAGCCATTGTGATGAGGGTGTGGGGTCATGGCCTAGGTAGGGGAGTGGGTGGGAGATGGTCCCCCTCCCCAGCCTGGGAGATGCTCAGGCTGGGCTTTGGGTCTGGGGGTTTTTCCTAGGAAGTTGCTTCCCTCCTCTCAGTGCTTTGCAGAACTGAAGTTTGTGTTCATTCATTCTTTGTTTTTCAGATCACTGTGGAATCCATGAGGCTGCTCTTGGCCTTCTGGGGCATAGAGCTGGTTTTTTATGTCAAATGCATTGAGAGTAGGTGACTTTGTGGACTGCCATAAGACCCCTCTCCCTGCAGTCAGTTTCTGGAACTTATTTCTGCAAATTGTTGTAAACCAGGGCTGATGTGAAATTTAGGGTTAGTGGTGGGAACTCCTGAAGGGGTAGCCAGGAGGGCTCTGAGTTCAAGTTCTGTCTCTCAAGGCAAGTTACTTAAGCTCAGAGTTCAGTTTCCTTCTTGATAAAATAGACATGCTACTATGAATTTACTGAATGGATGCCTATGGAAATGTCTCCATTTTATTGCTGGGTAAACTAGGTCCAGAAGTGACCTGCCCCGGGCTTACAGTGTGAAGACAGGATGGCAGTCAGGAAGGAGGCCTGGGTGCAAGTCCAAGTCCTCCAGGTTTGGGTCCAGGAAGCCCTTCTTCAAGCCTCATAGCCTCAGGCAAGTCATTTGGTTTCTAGAACCTCTGTTTCAGTGCAGGCAAAATGGTAACAGTAACTGTCACAGCAAGGATCCTGTCTTGACACCGGTGACAATGTGACAAGACAAAAGGGAGGTAGCATATGCCTTATAAACTGTTAGGAATTTTACAGCTGCAAAACATTTTCTACTTTTACAGCCTGTTGGTGACTGGGCAGGCTAACAATGAGCTCTTCAGACTTCCTGGCCTGTGGGCTCTTGAAGTGATTTTTTTTTTTTTTAAACAAATGTTTCCATGGCTAGTTTTTCTAATTTTGAATGTATTACTTATAGTAAAAATTCAACTAGTAGAGAAGGTGGAGTGTGAAAGACACCTTCTCCCACATCAGTTCTACTCCCCAGAGGTGACTCCTATTTACTTTGTGCATGTCTCTCTAGATATCCTCGATGCACTCATGCACACACGAGCACACAGACATATATGCATCTCATTATATAAGCCGTGTGTGTCCTGTTGCATGGGATATATATTTTACCAAGAGCCCAAATGATGAAGATCAAGGTAGTTTCCAGAATATTGATCATTAGGGAGATTGCCACATCCAGCAGGGAGATACTTGCTTGCATCTTGGTACCCTGGACTTAAGACAGATGTCGTAAGCAGCACCGAGTGGCCCCAAGTTCTCAGAATTATCTCTTGCATTCAGTAGAATGATTCTGTCCTCAGAATTATGTTGCTAATACTGTGGTTTTTCACTGCTCCACCCAGTTAAATTTAATCACACCATGTGACTTCCAAATAAAATGCTGTGTGTGTCTGGAGGAAAAGGGACCTGACAAAGCTTCCCTTTTTTTAGATCTTTGAGAATACAGCAAGCTCTCTTCCGAAGGCCCTGCTTTCAGAGCCCTTCTGCCTGCAACATTTATATTTGCAATTCATTCTCCAGTTGTCCTTGGGAGAAGCTGTTGCTATTAATTGGGTTGCAGAGAGTGGCTCTGTATATTTTAAAATATGTCTTCCTACACATAAAACAAGCCTGGTCAGCTTCATTAAAAAAAAAAAATAAAAAGCTTACCAACATAAATTCAGACATCCACTTGATTCCATCCACCCTGGATGGCCATCTGGACACTGCATTGTCATAATTTACCCAAATTTCTGTGACTGTTGTTGATGACAAATGGGATTTATGTCCCTAGCTAAAGCAAACACTTCAAACATCTTAAAGTGAATATTTTGGGGTTAGAGCAATTCTTATGATTTCATGTTACAGTGTGAAATGGCTTCACTTATGGTTTAAAAAAAAAAATCCACAGATTTGTGGGTTTTGGTGCTTTGATTTTAATGTTGATATTTTTCCAAAATGTCATGGGTAAGACAACTTAAAAAGCTAAATAATATTCCAAATACTCCAGGGGGCCTGAAAGGAATTGTGTGGAGTTGAGCCTTGTGTTTTAACAAAGTTTCTCTTGAAAATGTAACTCCAACCATCAGGTTCGCAGGGAATCTTGAGCCTTCCTCTCCTCTAGGCCTGGATCCTTCGCCTCCTCCTCCTTCTCCTAGGGAAGCTTGTCTGGGCATCTTGCCCCTAACCCAGCTCTTGCTGTAGGTATGACTGCAACCTGCCTTGGCCCCACGTACTGGGTAACTCCCGGGGTAGGCCCTGGGGTGCTTGATGAGTGAGTTGCAGAACTGACCTCAGCCCAGGGACCTTTGTCTGCTGGTGACTCTTGTCATTTGTTGTCCTAGTTCCTAACCCCCTCTGCAGGCCAGAGCTTGGAGGGCTTTAGCTTGTCCAGCTGGTGCCTGTTGACTGTCTCTTCCTGAAGACTCCTACCTGGCAGCCATCTGCTCTCCAAGCACACTGTTATCAAAGGACTTGCTGAGAGGGGTCGTGGTGTTTCAAGACTGGCAGTGAACAAAGCTGACAGACTGATTTCTGTGTATCAAAAAACTGTAGAAGCAGGAGCCATCTCTGCTTCAAAACAAGAACATCAGCAACAACAACAAAGACCCAGAACTACATAACCACGGGTACAGCATATCTAAGGACGCCATCTTATAGGACTAAAGTGAGAATAATAACTCTACAACGAGTTTTGACAATGCTATCGAAGTAAAATGATTTTTTTAAAGAAACCTCTCCAGTTCTTGGCTGTCATCTAAAGGAAGCATTGCATTTTGAGCATCCTGACTTTTTATGAAGCTCATAAAACTCTGTCTCTAAATGCCAATGTGCTGAAAAGTTATGAGTGTTAAAAAGTTATGTGAGTATTTAGCAGTATAGAAAAAGGTCTCTCTTTTCTTATGGTATCTGAATGATAGTAATAATAGTAGTGGTAATAAATGTCATCCTTTAGTAGAATACTTTCTCCCCCAAACCTTTTAGACCTTTTCTCTTCCTATAAAGTGGATGATATCACTGTCTCCATGTGGCAGGAACAGGCATCTGGAACTCGGAGCTTTTCATGGGTTGGAATTAGAACGCAAGTGTATTGCTGCTGCTTGTAGATTTTGCTGTCTGGGTTTTTATATGGTTTCTCCCTGTGGTAGCTTATAACATAAAGCTGCTACTCCACAAGCAGTTTTAGCCTCATTACTGCTTGGGAGGCACGCATCTGAGTTGATCTGACCCAGGAAGGATGATGCATCGTTGCAGAAAGCCAGCTTGGCAGGGTTCGCTTTCATCATTTTGGCCTCAGTTAGCCATGCAGGTGGCTTCCCATCTGAACGAAACATAGATGATTGTCTCTGTTTGGAATCCTACAGCCATCAAGGTGATACCGAGAGGTTTGATCATCTTTGCTGGAGCACAGCTTGAGCTGGGTGTGGCTCAAGCTTCAGTTTCAGGAAACAAAGTCTATTGTAGCAAACTTAAGAAAGGATTTATTATGGGGAATTAAATGGATGCTAGAATCAACATCTGTACACTGATGTCCTGGTCTTGCCTCCTGGTACCCATGAACCTGGTACCTAATGCTGAAACATTGGCCAATAAAACTGTCATAAAAGAACCAGATGCCTCCTGGGCTTTGCTTGCTGAGCAAATAGCAGCTTTCTGCCCAAGAGTGGTCTCTGCCTTACTTTTGCTTTCTAAATTTTACAAAAATGCATCTGACTGGCCAACCTAAGTCATATCTGGACACTTGGCTGCCAGAGCTCTGAGGCATGGGGTTTTAACATTCTAGCCTCTGCAGGGTATGTGGCCACACAAGAAGGAAGAAGAATGTATCTCTTGTGCTCTGTGATCAGTAGAAATGGACATGGATCTCCAGAGTTAGCTGAAGAGACCAGAACTGAAGTTACAGGCAGAACATGGAGTAGTTGTGAACCTTTCTGGCATGTGTAGGTGACTCAGAAATAACAAAGAGTTAAAAGTAGTGCAAGGCTACAGGTTTGTCTCCTGACTTCTGTTTAGTTTCTTTGGGACCGATAAACTGATGTTGTAACATCCCACATGTGTTCTTGCAAACTCCGATCACACTGGATGTTGTTAGGGGAAACAAGATGTTAAAAGACCTTTTGATTGCAGAGCCTCTCCTATGCTTAGGTTTGTTGCACATCTCTAGATGGGAATATGGCATGTAAGGGTTCCCCAAACCTGACCACAGAAAAGCCTCATGTCCAAAAAATGCAGAAGTAGTGTTTCCCAACAGAAATGGGAAATGCTATTTTGAAGAGGAAGCAGTGGTTCTGTGGAGATGAGGTTTGCTTGATTTCTAGGGAGTTGAACTTTTTCCATAGCCTCCTTCTAAAATGTTTACTCCCCAACTTATAGAGTTTCCTGGAGGGCAGATGGCACTCTACCCTTCAGGAAGAACCAAATGACAGGAGTCCCTGACCTGGGAAGTCAGCCTGGATGGTCAGGTAGGAGTCTTGTAGGAATCCATATGGTCTGAGAGTCATCCCTGGGGCCTCCCAGGCGGGAGCCTGTGATCACTATTAGAAATGATAGCAATAATGAAGTGTTAATCAGTTGTAGACCATGTCTCCTTTGTGTTGCTCTGTTATAGAAGCAGATGGTGTTGCTGACAAGGAACTGCCTTTAGTTCCAGGAAAATGAGGGCACCAGAGAGGGCAGGATCACTGGTGTGTTCTGGAGGAGGGATCTTCAGGGTGTAAGTGTCCCTGAATGCTGCAACTGAGCAGCACATAAAATACACAGAGGCCAGGAGAGGGCAGACCCTACCTTATAAGGATGTACAGCTTCGACAGCAAAGCCTGAGTGACAATGAGTATTGGACCCTGAGTCAAGGTAATTGGTGAGCATCCTCCAAATATCAGATGTTGCAGAAGAGGGAAAGAGAAGATATATATATATTTTACATATATATATTTTACATATTTTTAAAATATTTTATTTGTTGTAGGTGGGCACAATACCTTTATTTATTTTTATGTGGTGTTGAGGATTGAACTCAGTGCCTCACTTGGGTCCCAAGTCCCAAGAGAAGATATCTTTAAAGATGAACACAGGTCAGGCGTGGTGGTTTGGGAGGCTGAGGCAGGGGAATCTCAAATTCAAAGTCAGCCTCAGCAAAAGTGAGGCATTAAACAACTCAGTGAGACCCTGTCTGTAAATAAAATATGAAACAGGGCTGGGGATGTGGCTCAGTGGTCAAATGCCCCAGCAAACCACCACCACCCCCTGCAAAAAAAAAAAGATAAACTCAGATATTACAGTGAATCTGTATACGGGGTAAAAATGAGAGTTCATAATCCACTTGAATCAAATGTATGAAATATGATATGTCAAGAGCTTTGTAATGTTTTGAACTAATAAAAAAAACCTTAAAAAAAGAAAGATAAACTCAAATATTACAATGAATCTTTCATTGACTAATTTTCCACTTTTACTATCAAAGAGTGTGTGTGTGTGTGTGTGTGTGTGTGTGTGTGTGTGTGTGTCCTTCTCAAGTAAGTTCTTTCTGAGGTCTCAACTTAAGCATTTAAACAGGGTGCTGGCCACAGGAAAAGCACTCAGCTCCAAGCGTGCACCTCTGCTTCTTCTTTTTTTTTTTTTAAACCTTTATTTGTTTTTATGTGGTGTCAGGGATCAAACCCAGTGCCTCCCGCCTGCTAGGCAAGCACTCTACCCTGGCCCCTCTGCTTCTTAACACTAGCTGGGATCCCAGAGGAAGTCAGATGTGCCTTAAGTAGATTCATATACAGCTTTTCCTAGGTACAAGGAGCTGGGAATTACATAATGTAGTTTGTTGGAAGGTGCGGAGTTCAGCCTGTAAAGTTGGCAGCATGCTTGTGACTCCCTAGGTTTTTAGGACTGACTGAACTTGAACTCACAGGACTGATACCAGCCTCATACACACACAAAGACCTGCCACTTGTCCTCCTTCAGTTACCGTGAAGATCAAGTGTGGATTGGAGCTGATGAGCTGCATTGGGTAGAACCACTGCCCCTTCCTCTTCTGTGATCTCTGGGCTCCAGCTCCTCAGGGCTGATTTCCTTTGTGGCTGTGCCTTTCCCCCCTCCCTAAGCACTTTAATAAGTGCAGGTTTAGAGTTGTTAATTCCCAGCTTTTCCTAATAACACGGAGATCAGTGCTGACTATGTGTCCTGAAGCAATTACTTAACCACAGTTACCAGAAATTTGAGTCCCCTCTCACATTTGTGCTTAAACTGTAAAGGACAGTCATTTAATTTTGATAATTATGACTTAATCTTTATAAGTTTTTATTATGGAAAATTTCAATATATAAAAAAAACAGAATTGTATAATAAATCCCCCTCCGCCCATACCCAGCTTAGAGAGTTATCTACAGTATTAGTCAACTCTCCATAACTGTCATAAATACCTGAGATAAATCAAAAAGAGGAAAGGTTTATTTTGGCTGACAATTTTGGAGGTTTCAGTCCATGGTTGGGTGGCCATGTTGTTTCTGGGGCCTTTGGTGGGGTAGTATGTCATGTCAGGGAGTTTGGGATAGAGGGAGCTTCTCACCTCATGGTGGCTGGGCAACAAAGAAGAGGAGGGGTCAGGACCTCAGTATCCCCTTTTAGGGCTCGCTTCCAGTGATTTCACTTTTTTCCACTAGGCCCCTCCTCTTAAATGTTCCACTACCTCTGAATGGTGCCACGGGCTAGGGATATGCTTCTAACACACAGACCTTTGGGAAACATTCAAGATCCAAGAGCTGAGCTGGGCACAGTGGCTCATGCCTGTAATCCCAGTGGCTTGGGAAGCAGAGGCAGGAAGATTTTGAGTTCAAAGCCAGCCTCAGCAAAAGCAAGGCGCTAAGCAACTCAGTGAGACCCTGTCTCTAAATAAAACGCAAAATAGGTCTGGGGATGTGGCTCCGTGGTCGAGTGCTCCTGAGTTCAATTCCCGTACCACCCCCCACCCCTAACTCACACACAAAGATCTAAGAGCTACACTCTGCCAGGCCACAGGAAGCTCAGCCCAAGTTATACCACTGAGTCTACCAGTGTTGCCACTGTCTCTGGTGCTAGTCATCACTGCTGGATGCCTACCGTGGGGCATCCTGTGCCTATGTCATTTCTTCAAGTTTCCAAATCCTTAAATCATCCTGTGCCTATGTTATTCCTTCAAGTTTCCAAATCCCAGGTGAACAGCCCCCCCCATCCCCCCACCCCCGAACAGGGGCTGCCAATGGGAAAGGAGTGTCTGACTCCTTCAGCTTCTATTGCAGACCTGAGTCTGGCTCCTTTAAGAATCATGCAGTGAACCCCAGGGTGGTGGTGGAGAGAATGTTGTAGTGGGGATTTCTTCAGAAAGAAAAGGGATTTGGGGCTGGGGCTGTAGCTCAGTGGCAGAGTGTTTTCCTCACATGTGTAGGGCCGTGGGTTCAATCCTCAGCAACACATAAAAATAAACAAATAAAACAAAGGCATGCTGTCCATCTACAACTACCAATAAATAAATAAATAAATAAAATTTAAAGAAAAATTAAAAGAAAAGGGATTTTGATGTTAAGCACATAAAAAGGTGAGTGCCCACCCTGAGTATCACTGTCGTGCTGGACTATCTTCTTTCCCAGCATGGTCACAAGGACTTTGCTTTCCTTAGAAATACCATTTTCATCTGTTGCTGTGCTTTTCGATTCCCATGGCAACTGTGAGAGTCCAGGAGCTCCTCACTGTCAGGTGCCTCAGAATCTTCTGTCCAGGTTTCCCACTTCCGGTCACCCCCAACTCCAATTCTTCCTCCATGCTGCTGCTGCTACACTGATCTTAACCAAAGTAGCATGGTGGCTCAAATTTTTGATACCCTTCTGCTGCCTGGACGATAATGGTTAAGTCCTTACCTTGGCCCTGCTTTCTGTAGTCGACATCTGGCCTCCATTTTCAGCTCCTTCTCTATCATTCCAGAGATTGTCTTTCCAGCTAATCAAGTCCCCCGACATGCTCTGTGCCTTGCCACCTTGCTGCTTTGCTCTTTGATACTTCTGTGGTCCAAAAGGCCTTCCCTTGCAAAACCTCTGTTACACTCAGGTTCTGCTGACCTCCCTGGAGAGAAGTGACCAGTTTCTTTGAGCTCCTGTGGAACACATGGCCTCTGAGGCCCTTTTATGTCTGTTGTCCATTTAGATAGATGAACTTTTTGGACAGCATGCTACTGTACTTTAAATTTCTCTTATGTGGCAGCACAATGCTGGGTACATGGGGACTCACTAGATATTTGATGCTTGCTTTATTCATAGGAAGAAACCAAAGCAAAAATATTTTTAAAAATAGGGAAAACATACAATGCAGAGTGGAGTATAGGCAGGCTGAGGACTTGGGGACCAGGCAAACTGGAGTGGAGCAGTTAAGTGTTTGCTTATTGGTGGTTTAAATCCAATGAAGGCTCTTGGGTTGTGTTCTTCTCAAGTCAACTTAGAGTGTCTGTGTGGTTTAAAGGATGTTGTGGAGTAGCCTAGAATCAGGATAAATGGCTTTCCAGAGACTCAAGCATGCATCTGTATAAATAGAGGTAGATGTGGCCTGTGTTCAAGCAAAGTTGGATGCTTAGCTGGGCATGGATTTACCAACACACGTGGGTAACAAATGGATTCTCCTCACAGCTTGCACCAATATAGAATTTTAATATGTATCATTGTGCTCTTCGCAGCAAGAGTGAAAAGAAAGTGTAGCCAGCAACAATGTGCCCCCTGGGGTTGCTGTTGATTGATGACTTCTCAAGGGCAGCAGCTCAGGGAATTTACCATGAAAGTTGGCCTGGGCCTCCTGCCCGGTTTCCCATCAACTCATTCTCCTGTGCAGAGAAGTGTGGAAAGGCACCCTGAGTTGGGCTGTTTGTATCCCTCTTAGAACTTGGAAGGCCATATCCACAGCAAAGTTCAAGTACAGAAGAATGAGAAGGGACAGTTGAGAAAGGACTGGAAACATATAGAGTGTTCAACTGATCAATTTGGTGGAAACGAAAGAAAGAAGTGATCTATTCCTTCAGAGAGAGTGTGGAAATTTGGCAATAGAACAGATGGTCCTCAAGAATGGCAGCTGTCCTGTCCACTGGGGGGAATGTGATTGGAGATCACAAGGAGAGATGGCCCCTCAGGATCATCTGCTCTCCTCTTTATCACAGCCTGGCTTATGACCTTCTGCTTGAGGTCTTCCCCAACACCCTTTCTTCCACTCTTGTTTAGGCGATCAATGACCTCACTGTGCTCACTCCCTTGAATTGTAGATTCTTTTCCTAATGAATAATCAGGCTTCCTACTAGGCTGTGAGCTTTTGAGGACAGGGCTGGCCTGTTCCTTCTATGCCGAAGACTCAGCAACATGACAAGCAGCATGTGGAGCCTGGGACTCTAGGACCACAACCCCAGCTTCTCTGCTTCCAGCCAAAGGACTTGTAACCTCTGTAAGTCTCAGTTTTCCCATTTTCAGATTCCAAGAGGTAACAAGGTGTGTATGGCCCTTGGCCATAGCAGGCATTCAGCAAACACTGTCCTGCTCATCCTTCCACACCTTGTAGCCCAGCACTCCATTACACATGGTAGAAACATGATGGTATTTAGTAAATGCAGGTCTCCTGATTAGTGGTAATGAGTCGTTGTGACAGCAGTTTTTGAAAGTCTCCTGTAGCCAACATGCACTCAGTAGTCTCTCTGAGGGAGCCTAAAATTTGTTTTATTTTGAGTGATTAAGGAAAGAGGTTGTTTGAAAGAGGAAGATTAAGGAAATGTATTGCTGTGCAGAGTAATGAATACCAGGTAAAGTCATCTTAAGGGAGAGGAAGTTAAAGAGTCCAATAAAAGGAGCAATAAAAATTAATGGGATAAACTTACGATAGAAGGGGAAATAGATTGAATGTTCTGGGAATTGGTATTACATTAATATCCAAGAATCTCTTGGAGGTGGCAGTCTAGCAGTGGCTCAGGGAAGGCGGATCTGAGCAAGTTGCTTGCCTGAGCTACAGTTTCCTTAACTCTAGAATGCGGCTAATAATACCACTGTGTGGAGCCCTGGTTAGAACGGGGTCTGACTGTGTATGTAGATTCCATATTGCCTAGCGCACAGCACTCCTTTTCTCTTTCCCTTGGATGCAACAAATGTTAGTATTAAAAGTGAACAACTAGCTGGCATGGTGGCATATGCCTGTAATTCCAGTGACTCGGGAGGCTGAGGCAGAAGGATCACAAGTTCAAAACTAGCCTCGGGAAAACTGGAAATCCATATGCAACAAAATGAAGTTAAACCCCTATCTCCCACCATGCACAAAACTCAACTCACACTGGACCAAGGACCTAGGAATTAAACCGGAGACTCTGCGTCTAATAGAAGAAAAAGTAGGCCCAAATCTCCATCATGTCCCATTAGGCCCCAACTTCCTTAATAAGACTTCTATAGCACAAGAATTAAAATCAAGAATTAATAAATGCGATGGATCCAAACTAAAAATCTTCTTCTTAGCAAAAGAAACAATCTGTGAGGTGAAAAGGTAGCCTACATTTTGGGAGCAAATTTTTACCACTTGAACATCAGATAGAGCACTAATCTCTAGGGTATATAAAGAACACAAAAAGCTAAATACCCCCCCCCCAAAAAAACCAAACAAACAAACAAATAACCCAATCAATAAATTGGCCAAGGACCTGAACAGACACTTCTCAGAAGAGGGTATACAATCAATCAACAAATATATGAAAAAACATTCATCATCGTTAGCAATTAGAGAAATGCAAATCAAAACTACTCTAAGATTTCATCTCATTCCAGTCGGAATGGTAGCTTTTAAGAATACAAACAACAATAACTATTGATGAGGATGTGGAGGGGAAAGGCACACTATACATTGCTGTAGGAACTGCAAAATGGTGCAGCCAATATGGAAAGAAGTATGGAGATTCCTTGGGAAACTGGGATTGGAACCACCTTTTGATCCAGCTATCCCACTCCACGGTCTATACCCAAAGGACTTAAAAAAAAGCATACAGGGACACAGCCACATCAATGTTTACAGCAGCACAATTTCACAATAGCTAAACTGTGGAGCCAACCTAGATACCCTTCAGTAGATGAATGGATAAAGAAAATGTGGTATATATACACAATGGAATGTTACTCATCAATAAAATAGAATAAAATCATGGCATTTACAGGTAAATGGATGGAGTTGGAGAACATAATGCTAAGTGAAGTTAGCTAATCACCAAAAAACAAATGCTGAATGTTTTCTCTGAAATAAGGAGGATAATTCATAGTGGGGTTGAGAGGGGGAGCATGGGAGGAATAGACAAATTCTAGATCAGGCAAAGGGGTGAGAGGGGAAGTAAGGGGACATGGGGATAGAAAAGATGGTAGAATGAGATGGACATCATGACCCTAAGTACATGCATGAAGACAAGAATGATGTGAACATACTTTATGTACAACCAGAAATATGAAAAATTGTGCTCTATATGTGTAATATGAATTGTAATGTATTCTGCTGTCATATAGAACAAATTAGAATAACAGACTTAAAAAACTAGCCTCAGCAATTTAGTGAGACCCTGTCTCAAAGTAAAAAATAAAAATGGGCTTTAATGGTAAAGTGTCCCTGGGTTCAATCCCCAGTACAAAAAAAAAAAAAAAAAAAAAAAAAAAAAGAAAAAGAAAAGAAAAAAGGAAAAATTAAACAATACTATTATCCCAGCAACTCAGGAAGCTGAGGCAAGAGGATTGCAAGTTCAAGAATAGTCTCGTAAACTTAGCAAGACCCTGTCTCACAATTTAAAAATACAAAACGTCTGGGGTAAAGCTCAGTGGTAAAGTACCACTAGGTTTAATCCTCAGTATTCCCCTGCAAAGTGAGGAATATCATTCAAGTTTTTGGCTATAATTTGGAACTTGGGACAAACTTTGGAACTTAGTAAGGCAGATTTGCTTGTTGAGGGCATTCATCGTAATGGTTGTAAGGGTGGTCATATGCTGAGGAGAATGGACAGATATGCAGGTGTCTCCTTGAGAAATGAGATGAATTGTTCCAGACTGTAGAGGAGGCACATGTTTGTGAATTGGTATCTGATTTATTTGTTGGCCTCTGTTTACTAGTGTCCAGTTGTAGCTCTACCTTGGAACCCCCATAGCTACAGTCCCAGCAGTTCCCAGCAGCAGTGAGCAGAGATAGGAGGTGTAGCTGACCAAGGCCAGATAGCCATGTGGCGATTTAAAGGGGAGCACTGTAGGACACCAGAAAAAGCCTCCTTAATTCTTCTTCAGTTTGGCTAGGGGGAGAAGAAAAACAACTCTTTTCTGAGTTTATGCAAAACAATCATGTTTTATTCATCATTTGGAAAAGTCACCCTTATGGCATGTGGGGTGGGTGATGTCAGCTTTTCCATCTTAGCTGGAGCAAATGTTCCCGAGCCCTTATGCTCTGTTCTAGGCTGGGGAAACTCAGTCGAAGAAGACATGGTTCCTATCCCAGGGTATCAGGGGGAAGTCTGTGGCCTGGAGAGAGGGGAGCTGTGAAATAGGGCAGCATGGGGGACACAGGTACAGGACTCTCCAGGGAGCTGGTTTTGTGCTCTAGCTGAAGTTCCTGTGTGGATCTGTGCCCACCAGGAAGGCCTCCAGTGTGGAAGAATTCTTGAGTAGGGTATCAGCCTAGTATTATGGTCATAACTTGGGGTTTGCTGAGCTTGATGTTGCTCCTTTGTGGTATGAAGAGATCTGGTCCTGGGTCACCTGCAACCTGGCCGTGGTTGCTTAACCTTCTGCAGGTGTATGTAGCTCATGGTAGGTCTGTTTTCCACACCCCGCCTAGAGGTGACCTTCATACATGGAGGGGAGAAATTTGAATGTCATGGGCTTTAAGTGGCTATGGAGAGGAAGGAGCTTTTTGCCTCATCCTGTCTCCTTGAAAAGTAGGAGTCCTCCTAAAAGTTTGCAATGACCGCCTACCTACTTGCCTGTTTTATTCAGCTTTCTTCTGGAGCTTCTCTTCCCTGACTTTTGATATATTAGATTTATATATTTGAATCAAGAAATTGGCTTTTTTTGGGGGGATGGTAAATGGCATAATGTGTATATTTTCCTTACAGGATAATAGGTAATTTTGAGTCATTGAACCTTTATCAGTAGGGAAATATACAAATACTTTGATTTAAATGGATTGAAGAGAAAATACCCTTAGTTGCCATGATCCTGAACATATACAAACTCGATGTGTGTTCATAAGCACCAGAGGTAACTTATGTGTGTCTGGAGCTACAGGAACAGCCTTTAAAGGGGGGACATCTGAGGAAAAAACAACGACCATCAAAATTCATATTGGTGATATTATTAAATATGATCTTAGAATTGCCTACAATTAAACATACACTCAAATCATCTAGAAAACTGTCCATTCTTAAATACAGTAAGAAGCATAGGCATTAATATCTATTTTATTCATCCATCGGTCCATTGATTTTTGCAGTCTTGGCCAGCACTCCCCAGATTCTGTTTCATAGGAGTTGATCCAATACCTATAAGCTTCTTTGGGACCCCACTTGCTACTTAGCATTGCTGAGTCTGAACGCAGACTCCCCTTTTTGGTTGTTTCCCATCTTATTTGGTGCCAATAGAAATAGGTCGTTTTATTTTTTAAAATTGAGAAGCTCATCTAGGACAAAGGGATGGTCAACTAGCCAGTGTTGCAGAATGAAATGTAACTGAGGGGCCTTAGGGGAAACAGGGAGCATTGCTCAAGATGACTGCCAAATGTCTGGAGGCACACGAGGGAAATGTGCCATGCTTTCTAAAACTATGTTCCAGCGACTTGCATGGAGGAGATTGTGCCTTCTCCAGCCCTGGACATTGTCTGACCAGAGTAAGAGATGCCAGGTTGGGGAGGTTGCTTTCTCTGCCACCCAAGTATTTTCTCATTGATCTGCTTGAAATTCCACCCCAGGAGACTCAGTTCTTTCGTTTAGAATTGGCTTTAACTAGTAACCACTGCCAGTCAGGGCATGATGAGAGAGGCACTCAGATAAACTGCTGGTAGAATAGACATCTGTCTGTCTGAGACAGTTTGGCAACATGTATGACAATCATTTCAGAAGTATAAACCTCTTCAGGCTGGGGATATAGCTCAGTTGGTAGAGTGCTTGCCTTGCATGCACAAAGCCCTGGGTTCAATCCCCAGCACAAGAAAAAAACAAAACAAAAAGAAGTAAAAACCTCTTTTTACCCATCATTTCCACTTCTATCAATTTATGCTAAGGACACAGTTGGACAAGGACACATGGGTGGGTCTCCCCTTCAGGCTCAGTAATGATACAGATGATAGATAATAACTTAAATCTCTCTCTCTCTCTCTCTCTCTCTCTCTCTCTGTAAAAAAGGGTACTGGCTAAGTATATTTAGATATACTTACAAATAAAATACTACAAAGCTGTTTCAAATGTTGTTATGGTTCCATGTTTAGTGACTTGAAATAGTGTCCAATATTCTTAAAGGACAAAGAGTAGATTTCAAATAGCGTGAGCTCATTCTGTAAAGTAAGCAAATACAAAACATATAGAAAGTTATATGTTAAATGATTATCTCTGGATAAGACTAGGAATA
Organism: Ictidomys tridecemlineatus; assembly: GCF_052094955.1. NCBI lineage: Eukaryota > Metazoa > Chordata > Mammalia > Rodentia > Sciuridae > Ictidomys > Ictidomys tridecemlineatus. The sequence continues at coordinate 84,918,610 of NC_135488.1, read as the reverse complement.
ATTCTTAAACTATATTTTTATGTATACTTCAAATTATAATAAAATAAGCCTACATTAGTGGTATAAAATATCTATTTTTAAAAGGACACAAAGCATAAATATTCCCTAAGTGATAGGAAATGATATTAGGTCACCATGGCTTTACAAGAAATTAACCCCAGTCTTGACTGCTTTGAATAGTAGACATTTATTATCTAATAACATCTATGGATCAGGAATTCAGGAGTAGCTTAGCTTTGCTGGTTTTGCTGACTCGGGGACCCTCACAAGGTTGCTGTCAGTCTCCCATGGCTGTTGGTGGGAGGCCTCAGTTTCTTGCCATGTGAGTATGTGCACAGAGCTGCTTAAGTGCACTCACATGTGGCTGCTGGCCTCCACAGAGAGTGACCTAAGAGCAAGAATGAAACCACAGTGGTCCCGGTGACCTCGTCTCTGAAATCACACATCAATTTACTTACTCATTACAGGCAAGTTGCTAAGTCCAGCCTGTACTAGAAGGGAGGAGCATTCAGCATTACCTCTTAAGGGAGGAGGATGAAAGAATTTGTGGACATATTTTAAAACAGCCACAAATCCATGAAATCATTTTCAGTCCACAACGTGTATGGTTAGGATCTACCCTGGGAGCCATCTTTCTTAGTGGGTAATGGAAAATGATCCTAAAGGATGGGAGTTTTGATTTTGACATGAGTATGTGCTTGGGGGATGTTTAAGGAACAGAAAGCTACTAATAGAGGACAGGTCTTAGGATTCCTGACTTTACCATATATTGCTCATGTGCTTTGGCTAAGTCAGATAACCCCTTGCTTTTTCTATCAGGTTATGCTGTGGATCAAATAATCAAATGCATTTGAAAGTGCAGCATCAACTTGAGAACTCTGAAGGAAGCTGACAGTTACTAGCATTACTGCCATGTTGCTGATGGGAGTTCAGTGTGAATTGGAGAGGAGTGGAGCATAGAAAGAGAGTAGGGAGCAGAGAGAAGGAATTGAGTACTATTACATATAGATTAGTGCTTGGTACATTCTGCCCTGGATGCTGCCTTTTTCATGGACTAGGCCTTAGTGGGTAGCAAAGATCCAGGACAGTGATCCTTCACATAAATCTCTGTAACCACCATGACCTCATATGAGTTCATGGTGAAGCATGGTGTGTGTGGGGGTGGAGTAAGCCCCCAATCTTCTTAGCTTGGTCATGTATCTGCTTATTGCTTCAGGAGATAGATGTCTGTTTTAGTCAACTTTATGTTGCTGTGACCAACATACCTGACCAGAATAGCTTGAGAAGGAGGTTTAGTCCGTGGCCAGCCACCTCTGTCACTCTGGCCACCTCTGGCAGAAGGTGTGGCAGAGGAAAACTGCTCACTCCATGGGAGACAGGAAGCAGAGAGAGAAGAGTTGGAGGAACAAGATATAATCCCCAGGGGCATGCCCACACCTATTTCCTTCTGTCATACTCCACCTGCCTCTATTTTCCACCTAGTACATTAGTCCTTTCAAGTTATTAATCCATCAAAGGGATTCATTTGCTGATGAGGTTACAACTCTCAAAAAGCTGATCATTTTACCTCTGAACTTTCCTGCATTGTCTCACATGAACTTTTGAGGAACAACCTACATCCAAACCATAACAAGGTTTATTCCCAGCTCTATGCCAAGCCTAGGGCTAGGACTGGGGGGATGCAAGGTAAGGAGGCCCCAACTCCTTCTCCCCAGGATGCAAGGTAAGGAGGCCCCAACTTCTTCTCTCCAAGTCCATCAGGACAGGCTGATGTGCAAAGGTTCTGAAAGATTGAGCTTTGGATGGTGGCCTCATTCCCTACGCCTGGATTTGAGCACCAGGAAATAGTTTTCTCAGATGGCCTTACTCTCTCAGAGGTCACATAGCTCTGAAAATTTTATGTCTTTGGAAATTAAATACTTTCCCCCCCACCGATGTTTATAGGCTCTTTAGAGTGTTGGGCAAAGATGAAGCCAGGCAATTGCATTCAGATGATTGCAATTTGTACTCCTCCTTCCTTCCAAGTCTTAGTGGCCAACACCGCACAGTTTCCACAGCCCTTTCCATGCTTGTCCAGAAGGGGCAAGGCCTGAAGGCTGTGCTTTCCAGAGCAGCTTTTTGCCCTAGATTTCACCTGCTGTTGACTGGGGCTGCTTGCAGGAAAAGTGGACACAGTCTGGGGAGAATACTACACGGTTGGTTCTTTTTCCTTTTGCTCATTTACATTTCTAGTGTGAGGCAACCATAAACATTCAGAAATAATCCTTGTGCTATTAACCTAGAATGAACTGTGTGAAAGGTAAATTATTTTTTATTTAGCTGTTTGAGACCTCTGACTATGCGTTGTATAGTAAACCAGGACAGTTCAAAGTTCCTTCCCATCAGATCCACTGCTCTGCAGCAGACTTAAATAGGAACTGTGGCTTCAGATAAAATGCAATGTAAAAAAGGAGTAAAAGGAAAAACTCCAACAGAAAATAATAACTGTTTATGAGGATGTGGAGAAACAGAAATCTTTGTGCATGACTGGTAGGCACATAAAATGTTGTAGCCACTATGGAAAACTGTATGATGTCTGAAAAAAATTTTTTAAAAAATGAAGTGCCATCTGATTCAGCAGTTCCACTACTGGTGCATCTCCAAGAACTGAAAGTGGGGACTTAAGTGGATATTTGTATGTCAATGTGCATAGTGGCATTATTCACAATGATGAAGGGGGAAACACCTTAGATGTCCATTGCATAAATGAATTAACAAAATGTAGTGTATACACATAAGGGAATATTCAGCCTTGAAAAGGAAGGAAGTCCAGAGAGAGAGAGAGAGAGAGAGAGAGAGAATTCCAATATTTATTCTTTAGTTTTTGGCGGACACAACATCTTTGTTGGTATGTGGTGCTGAGGATCGAATCCGGACCGCACACATGCCAGGCGAGCACGCTACCGCTTGAGCCACATCCCCAGCCCCATGGTTGAATCTTGAGGACATTTCACTAAGTGAAATAAGCCAGACACAAGGAGACACATGCTGCATGATTCCACTTATGTGAGGTACTGGAATAGTCAAATTCAAGGACAGAAAGAATGAGAGTAGTTGCCAGTGGTGGAGAAGGGTAGGGGGAAAAGTGGAGCTCTTGTTCAGTGGGTACATGTTTCAGTTTGGGAAGATGGAAAAGCTCAGGGGGTGGATGGTGGTAATGGTTGCACAACAATGTGGATATAATTAATGCTGCTGAATTGTGTACTTAAGAAGGGCTAGAATGATAAGCATTATTTAATTTATGTTTTACTATAGTAAACAATGTAATATGTAATTGGTTTTCATGTTGAGCTGTTGGCCTCAATCTAGGCAATGGGATAGAGCCTTGAACTATACAAAGAGTCTGACTGCAAGGAGATCTTCTAGGTTATTTTCTATTAAGAAAAAAATGGACAACAAACATTTTACAAATGATTAAGGTGATAGTGGGTATTATAAGGACTTTGAAAAAGACAAAATTAGGTAATTAATGTGGTAGGAGAACCATATGGTACATATTGGGAGTGTGGGGTGTGTGTTCGCTGAGTGGCTGGGGAAGAATTCTGAAAAATTGACATTTGGGCTAAGTCCTAAGTGAGTAGAAATTAATTGATCCATCAAACCCTAATGGATGTATTTAGACTCCTATTTTACTAATAATCTCACTGAGGCATAGAAATATTGCTATAAAAATCCAGAACTTATTACAAATTGTGCTGCAAAACCAATAGTGATTGTCCAGAATATTCCTCATTGGTTGCTTGAGGACTGAGATGGGGACAAGCCAGGCTTTGGTGTTTTAGAATGTTAAAACCTTTCTTACCGATTACCAAATGCTCAGCTCTGGCAATCTTTTCACTCAGAAAAATGTACTCGCCAGTTTACATGTTTCTCATTTAATTTTGGAGGGGACTAAATCTAAAAGTTTGCCATAGGTCACCATGGAAAGACTTCATGCATTTTAGAAAACAATTGATCTGTAGAAATCAGTTGATTACTGATAGTTTAGGAGATCAGCCTCTTTTACCTTGGAAACTAAGGCTATTTATTTAAAGCTCTAAATATGGAGTTTGAAGATTATTTTATAATTGACTCGAGATGGAAAGAATTATGCTTCTGGGACAACGGAGTGTGTACACAGTTGATTTGTGCAATGTGTTGAGATTTCCCATTATGGGTTTTAGAGACTCCCCTTTTGTTGCTCACATTTTTCTTTTAAAGTCAGAGTCTTTGGGTGGAAGATGAGAGCTCCCTGAAGAATCTGGAAATGCATTGGCCTTGGTTTGCGATGGAGCTCACAGCACTATGTCTATAAAGCCCTGAACTCAAGCCAGGTGCATTAAATAATAGTATGGTGACTTCAGAGTTGAGAGTAAGCCATGTTGCAAAGTTCTTTAAAAGAGTACCTGGCTCTCTTTGCCTTAGGATAGTGAAGTGGTATTTGCCAAGACCGAAGAATTGAATTTATTTGAATTTCTGGGTTACATATTACATGTAATCCTTGGAAATTTTAAACTTAATTTTAACCAGGATATTATCTCACTTTCATGAAAATCTCCAACCCTCTGAGGTCGTTCCCACTTCCACTGACTTGGTTTGAATTGGGATGTGTGCCAGGGGTAATGGCGACTAATGGGAAATATAGACAATGTGGACCAGAAGGTAACTTCAAGGTTAATCTTTCATCTTTCCTGTGTTAGAGAAGCCAGTTTGTGTTTGCTCTAGAAAACTCACCCATTATTTCTGATACCTGCAATAATGGAACACAGGTGCAAGAGTAAACATTCTGTCCACATGCCCTTATAGAAGGCCTACGGGATGCCCGGCCCATCTTTCACTAAAGGGGCTATGGTAAACCAGGAGAGTCTCACCCTCGAACAGCGGCATCAAGTCTGCATGAGGAGCCTAAATATGAAGAAATGAGGTGATCAGACAATAATAGCCAGAGAGTCAAATCGAGATATTTGGATTAGTATCCTGAGGGAATGGGATATGTGAAAAGGTATTCTGGAAATAGTTGCTAAATGAAAAGTCAGAGAAATAAGGAAGTAAGTGATCAGTGTGGACTGGAGAGGTCAGGGAGGTTTCTTGGAGGATCTGGGACTTAGGTCAGGCTTGGACCCTGGATAGGAAGACTTCTAGAGAATTCAGGTCCCCAGATTTCAACAAAGGTGTAGAAAGAAATATTAACCCAAGGATCAGTTAAATTTGAGAAATGTTCATATGTTCCTAATATCCACAGTGTTCTCTGCAGGGTTAAATGTGTTAGAAAGTATAAGTGGAAGCCCCTGGGTTTGGTGGCCAAATAAGTTTAGAGAGTGCTGGAATAAGAAGCTAAGAATGTTTGTATTACCAGACTCTATGGGTCTTTCATATGGTGATGTTCACATTGATTTTTTTCCCCACAGGCTTTTACTACAAGAGGGTTCCTGCTTATTCCATTATAGCGCCATGTTGATTTCCAGAAGGATTCTGCAGAAATAAGAGTTCCAAATAACTGGGAAAATTCTAGCCTAAAGGATCTCATTTTAGAGTGTCATTTAGTGTAAGACACTAGCAGTAGTCATGTTTTCAGTGGTCTGAATGCCCAGGGGAATTGATTGGAAGGAAGTTGGAGGGACTTCATTTAAAGAAACCAGTGAAAGAATGGTCCTCTGAGGGATCCCAATCTGGAATAAAATACCCTAGGGCTGTTTTCAGTTCAGAAATTATTCCTCAACATATTAATAGGCACATAAGCCAGACATTTTTAAAAACTACTTTTGTTAATGTCATTCTTTTTCTTGAGATATGGGGGAGGATTTTGTGTCAACAGTATGGCCTCACTCTGCCGTCCCATTGGGAGGGAGCTCCGGGTGAGAGCAGCTGAGGCTGAGAGGGGAGGCAAAGCTCAAAAATCTGGCAGGACTGGGGCTGCCAGATAAAGCCCAGGACATCCAGTTAAATTGGAATCTCAGCTTAACCCACAATTTTTCATATAGCAATGTTCCAAATATTAGGTGGGACATACTTGAACAAGAAATATTACTCATTGTTTTCCTGGGACTGAAATTTAACCTGGGCATTCTGGATTTTTATTTTCTAAATCTGGCAACCCCATGCAAGATGTTGGGTGAGCCTAGACACACAGATTTGAAAATGACTTCAAATGGGAAAGGTAAAAATAGCACGGATTGGTTCAAAGTGCTGGAGAACTCAGACCTTCCCTCTAGTGAGCTGGGTTCATATATCCTCAACCCCCCTCCCCACCTCCATTCACTTTTGTCATATTCCACGTAGTTGGGGAGAGTTTATATTTTATATATATAATACTACTTCACTATCCTGGCTAATATTCTATATGGCTCTCATGAAATGAAACAAATGTAAGATGCAAAATTTACCAAAATTTACTTTTCAGCTTTTTGGATTCTGTTGAAAATACAAAATCTTAGTTTCATGGAAATAAGCCAGAAGTCTGGACACCAAAAAGTCTCTCTGGGTTTGTTTCCTACATGTGATGGACATCATGAGGGTGGCCATATGTCCGTCCAGGGCAGAGAACAGTGAGGAGAAGACAGTTCTCCCCTTTGGAATTTAAAGTGCAATAGAGGACACCCAGTTATCTCAGGAAGCTATGTCTCCTTATTGACTGGATGGGCTGAGTGTTTTGAGCAGGGAGAGACGTTCTCGGTGTGGGCACCAGAGGCTCTGGTCATTTTTCCCCTGACAAGAAGCAAAGTGTCTTATCTCTACATTTAGTCATGATTCTCCAAGAGCCAGGGTTTACTGTGAGTGGACTCTGCCCAAGGATTTCATCAGGAGTGCAAAGGATCGACTAATCTCTTCTTGGAAAGTTCTACTGTGACTCTCTAGTTAGCTAAACAGCTGGCCCAACTGTACCCCTCTTTTTCATGACTTGCTCCCTCTTCCCTGTGCCCCCGAAGCCCACTTTTCTCCCAGCCCTGTGTGGGACAGGGACCTATGAAGGGGGCATGCTTCTGACAGCAGGGACCTATGTGTGAATGGGGATTGGCAGGCCTTGGGCTGGTGGGTGGGGGGCACTGTGTATGAGGGCCACGACATGGAGTTTATGGAGAACCTGTGGCTTCTGTTGACCATTGTACACACACTGGCAGGGCCTTTAAGTCACTTCAGGCACGGGGCACACAGAGACTAGCTGGCTGCTGCCAATGTTAATCACACTGCTGGTGCTCACTGTATCCTATAGCAACAGCGGCTCCTTGTTAATTCAGAGTGATGCTGGGGGCAGGCAGTGTTACAGGCTGCTTCACACTGGCGGGGGACAAACCCTGGGTCACGAGCACCCTTGATGTATGGCCAAGCCCCAGGAACTCCCTCACTTGCTGTCCAGCACACCCCACCCTAACCCAGTTTTGGAGTCTGGTAGTGGGAGGAGAGGGAAGCTCCAATAAAATGCTGTTCCAGAGGTCACGCTGAACCCTGCACAATGAGTCCATTAGATTCCACAATCGATATCCAGCTTCTAAACATTATGTATATTGATGAGCTGATTGCTAGGAGACTAGTGCTGAGGGAATTGCAATCTATTTTACTGGGGCCAAATTGGTTGTTGATGGGCCATAGTAGACTGTGGCTTTAATAATCAGCTAAAAACATCCTGCAATCTAGTAAAACAGCTTAAGTACGTTGGAGCTCAGAATGCTTTCCTGAAAGCCAGGCATGCAGGTTTTCACTGGGCCCTGCAGGTCTGGTCTGAGGATAGCTAGCCAGCCAGGACACCAGCTAAAGCCTCTGCTAGTGTTGGAGTGTACAGAGCAAGACAGGGAAGGCAGAGACAAGGCAGTAAAACTCTGCTACTGGTATGGAGGCAGGGATGGAGAGTGGATGGCCACTGGCTCTTGCCCCTGGCCGTCCATGAACATGCAGATTTGCCTGAACTGTTTACCCAGCTTGCGTCTCAGGACTCAGTTATAAATTGGGTGAGATCTGGCTTCCATAGAGAGAAATAATTTCTATGATGAAATTGGGTCCATGAGGCTGACTGGGGTGAGGACGTGTTTGTGCAGGGTGTGATGTGTGCACATGGAGGCAGGCTGTTTTCAGTGATGGTACCCTTTGACCTTATTCTCCTATCCACATGTCCCAGGTCATGAGCATGAGCTGGTATCATGGTGGCATGCTGGAAATGAGTATAAACTCTTCTACTTAATTAGCTCGACTCAAAGCCAGTTACTCTGTAGCTAGATGATGGCTAAGGCTAAGTTGAAGGGTTTTGGTTCTCTGGATTGCTGGTCACTAGTGGGCATTTCCTGGTCACTGATGGGCCTGGGGATGTTGAGTCTGGGAGGCCACGCTGCTCACAGGGCACAGGCATCTCTGCTTGGGGCAGGACACTGTCAAGGTGCAGAGAATAGATTTCTGAAGGCAGGAAGTTGAAGGCAATTCAGTTAATCAAACCTGTAAAGAGTTCCACTTGCAGAATTGTTCTGTATGTGGTTGGGGCAATGTTTTACAGGGTCTCTGACTATCATTCTTTCCTCTGGGGCTGCCTGGGGCTCCTGCTTGTCACTCCAAGTTCAGGCCCAGAGAAAGTGCAAAGGGCCCCCTGAGTGCGGGTAGGTTAGAAAGCATCTTCCCACAGTAGCTTAAGGAGGCTGGGTTGGGCAGTCCTCCTGGTCAGTTCCGGCTCAGAAGTAGGGCAGGGGAGGCAAGGTGTAAAGATGGAAGGAAGGAGGTCAGAGGGCACGCCCAGCACCTTGAATGGTGCAGAGCAGAGGTAAAATGTCAGCATCACCAGTGTGATTAGATCAGCAATGAAGAAACCCCAAGAGAAAAGAAAAGCCTTAAAGGTCACAGAGCATCTGGTTGAGAGTGAAAGGGGTTTCAGTGGACTGGCAGTTGGCAAAGGGAGGAGCTAATCAGCCCCCTATGGAGTGACTTTTCAGGAATTAGAGGCAGGCAAATTGATATCAAGGAAGCATTTGAATGGACTCAGGTCAAGAACATCCCTGAGGCCCTCCACAGTGAGCTTCTGGTGGTAGCTCCCCTGTGGGATTTAGGGAAAAAAAATTGGAGTAGGCTGATTTTGTCCCTGATAGGGAGAACACTATTCTGAGGGTGTCATCAGATGCTGTGTTAGACCTTCCTGTGCAGGGGGTACAGCTGAGCTGGCTTCCTTTGTCACCCACCTGGTCTTCATGATGCTATGGTCTGTTCCATCTAGAGAGAAGAAGCATAAGGCCCAGAGAAGCTGCCCCTTACTACCTGATGACCATGAGCAAACCCTCTCACCCTCTGAGTCTCTGTTGCCTTGCTCTCAAATGGGCATAATATTAGCTCCTACTGTAGGGCTTTGTTCTGATTTGATGTCTGCAAAGTGCTGAGAATAGTATCTGGTGTCCATATTAATAAAGTAAACTGTGGTATGCTCAATTTTCCCTTCCCAGGATTCTTATTGCATCTCTTTCAAACCTTCGCAGGCAAGGAGGTGATTATCACTGTGTCTTTGAGGCAGGGGACTCCCGGGAGACCTCAGAGAGTTTCCAGGTGCAGGTGGCTGGTTGGTGGCCGCTCAAGGCTGGGAACCAAAGTCTCCTGAGTATTGAGCACACCACCAGCACCGGGGAGGAAGTGATTCCTGTCCTGAGGCTCCTTGCTGTCTCTCCTTTTACATTGCTCCTCCCTCAGTTCTCAGTCTCATCCTTGGCCTATGGGCCTGCTTCCTAGGCAAAGGGAAATGAATAGATTAAAAAAGAACTTCTAGGCACTAAGAAGAAGAAAGTGCCAAAGAGGGAGGCAGGCCCTGTACAAAGAAGGGTATATGGGCCACGCACTGTGTAAGCCTGCAGGGACTAGGAGCAAGGCTCTAGGGCTTAAGGGTTTGAAGATGTAGTCTGCCCCTGGGTGCTAAGGATGTAGGACGTAAGTGACCACTCCACCTTCCCACTCTTAGGATGAAGGCCTAGCCCACGGACATGCATTTCATCCACTTGCCAACAGAACAGAGGTCAGGTGGCAGGTTATCTGGGAAACAGAGCATGCTATCTTCTGAAGGGGTCAATCTAGCTTCTTGGCTTCTTATTGAAAACCAGCGCAACTGGAATGGCTTCTTATCCAGATAGAGGGGCTGTCATGACCCATCAGGACCAAGGCAGGTGGGAGAGTTCACTGTTGCCCTCCCCCAAGAGCCCTCACCCCTGCTACCACCCCACTCCGTAGCTCCTGGTGCCAGAGCAGCATGACTTCTCAGACTGCAGTGTGCACACGAGTGACCTGCAAACAGTCACAAGTGCTACAGTCCAGATTCTGGTTCAGCAGGTGAGCCTGTGGCCATAAGTTCTGCAATTGTAATCAGCTTCCGATTTTGCTGCTGCTGCTGCTCAGGGACCTCATGGAGAAGCCAGGGCCTAGGGGACACATTGGCATGGCCAGAATGTCTTTTCCACCGAGAGCCATTGCTCCTGTAACATAGCTCCGCCTTCCTCCTTGCACTCACAGGGAGTTTAGCACCAGCCAGATGGGACCAAGACTGGCGGAGACTAATGAGGTCCCACTGGGGAAATGGGGGGCACCTCTCTGAGACAGTGCCACTGCATTTTCCCATGGTGGGGGAATTGTCCTCCAGGGTGGGCAAAACCACAGAGAGAAGGGAGCAGGCAGCTGTGCAGCTGGTGAATCCCTGCCTGCTCCTTACTCGGAGCCTGCAGTCATCTGCTCAGGCAGCTTTCCACTTAGCACTCTGATTTCTGTGTCCAATCGATTGGCCACTCTTTGTGCCACGTTATAGTGCATGACTGAGGCTTGACCTTGAAGCCAGCCAGCCATGGAAACTTCTGTCTTTCATTGTCATTTTGAATTTAGCAAAAGGTTGGCAGAGGAAAAAAAAACACCAAATCATTTTGCTAAAGTAACATCATTAGTGATGCTACTTCTTTGCATTAAATCCTGCACTTATTAATATGATAATAGTACCACTCCCTTCCATTTGTGGATTATTTTATGTTTTACAAAGCACTTTCAAAGTCATTATCTTATTTGGTACTCCAAATGCAATTATGAGATGAAAGAAGATTATTGTCCCCAGGAAACTGAGGCTCGTATTGGTTTATGAGCTTGCCTTCCAGAAATCACCAGGCAGCAGCAAGAGAATGGAGATGGATGCTCTTTTTCTTGTTAGAGGTGATATTGACAGTTCAATAGACTTGCTGACACCACAGCAATGTGCCCTGTTCCAGACATCGTGATTCCTTACCAAGTAAGATTCTTGAGGTCTGGCGAGAATGATATGGATACTAAAGTGGGTAGTTGAGCATGCACCAAAGTTTAGAAAGGTGTGAAAGTAGTAAATAAGCAAAGCCAACAAAAACCAGCAAAAGCAAACGGAGGGAAATAAGCTAGAAAGTGTGCTTTCAGTTATTCTCTCTCTCTCTCTCTCTCTCTCTCTCTCTCTCTCTCTCTCTCTCTCTCCCTCTTTCTCCCCACCCCCAAACGCTGTTTAGTTTTTCCCTAGTGAAATTCACATTCCATAGGGAGGCATTGACAAAGGCCATCCAGGGAAGAGTCTGCAGGCAGTGCTTGTTGGATTCACTCCTGGAATGTCACCTCCAGGTCACCCTACCTGTCTGCTTCCTTTGGACAGGCTTTCCAAGTCCCTGCCTGTGACAAGGTAGAATGCAGACACGTGGCTAACCACAACTCAATTATCTCCAAACCTTATTTAGGCTCCAGTTCCATGTGCTTGGGGTTGCCATGGAGACAGTCTACTGCTCTCTCCCTTAAATAGAACCGGAATCACACTTCTGCTTATGTGCAAGGTAGAAGTGACAGAGCTGTGTTTCTGTAAATGGCCGTTTCCGGTAGATGTGGCTCCAGCCCAGTGCCCAGGAATATATGAGCAGGGTATCTAAACTCAGATACAAGGTTCTTAAAAAAAAAAAAAAAAAGCTGAACAAAACAAAACACCTAAGAATAATTTGTAGTTCCAATTGTAGTTAATGATTCTAGGAATATCATTGCTAAATTGCTGTTTTACAAAAAAAAATCATCATGCCTCATTATAAAAATCTCTGAGACCATTATCACCATGAACTTGTTGGTCTTCGGTCTGAGTTGCTGTGTGTAGTTCTAGACTCTGATAAATGGGAGTATGTGGTGGTGTAGAATCTGGAAAGTGCTATGCCAGGAGCCCTGCCCTGGGGACACACTGGTGTACATGAACACGCTGGCTGTGTCTTAGTGCTGCGCCTGGGTGTGAGGGGAGCAGCAGCAGAAAGGGTAACCTGAGCGCACCTTACACAGAGGTGGGCTGGGGTTCCAATCCTAACTCTCCTGTCGTTAGCTTGGGCTCTTCTGCAGCATTGATCGGTATCTCAGAGCCTTGGCTGCTGGACACTTTCTCACTAAGTTTGTTACGAGCATAAAATGATGTTGTTTGGAGAGCCTGGCAAGTGCTCAGCAAACATGAGTCCTCTCCACCGTCCCTTCCTACCTGTGGGCCAGCAGTGAAGGGGAGGACAGAGGATTCCCAGGGTGTGAGAAAACTCAGCCAAGCTGGGGATTGCAGCTGAAGGTAGGATCAGGGTACAGGGGGCATCCTGGGGTATGGGGCTCCTGCACTGGTTCTGCCACACAGGCATTAAGGCCCCCCGCCCCACCAAGGGGAGAGTGCCCAGGAGCATTTGTGGATTCTCTTGGATATAGAGAAGAGGACTGGGGCAAAAGTGATCTGGTTACAAAAGGAAAAGTTACAATCATTACTCTTTCCATGTCAGAAAGCAGGGCCAATGGCCTGAAGCAGCTCCTGCATCTAGACCTAAGCCAAAGCTGCAGGAATCTGCCTCTGCTCACGAAATGCTGTCTCTTGTCATTTCCAGCCTGAAAGGGTTTTCTTTATAAATTTCCACTGATGGAAATCCAGGGAAGATGCTAATCCATCATCGTTAGGAAGAGATGAGTAATTTCCTTAAAATTAAAGTTTCTTTCTCATCAACACCTTCCCCGGCTTTCCCCCAACCTTCCCCACCATTCCTCTTGAAAAAGTATCACTGAGACCATGTGCCATGGAGCAGGTAGCAGAGCTGGATGAGGAGTGTTTCCTGGGCTCAGAAGCACTGTGAGATGCACGCATAGCCTCTTGGGATAGTAGGTCAGTAAGACTCAACTGTGGCTTGAGGCAGCTGTGACTGTCCGACTGTCCATTTCCTGGAGATTGTGCCTTTGGTTACACATGATCCCTGTTTTCCCTAGACCCTGGTAGCTAGATAAGAAATTGCTTTTAAAGAATATTCTTTGTTAGCCCTCCTGGAGACTGGATGGGTGGATTCAATGATCATTTAAGTCTCTGTCAGTCTTCTAGGCCTGAGAATAACTGACTGCTGATGTCCCCTGGCTCAAGGAAGATGGAGGTGTCATGGTGCAATGGTACAGTCAGGGCACTCAAATTGAGCCTGTGTTCAGTCCTATACAGCTACTTGGTAGCTCTATTACTTTGACGTCTCCAAGCTTAAAAATTTCTATTTGATAAATGCAAATAGCAGCAGAACTGGGGATATGGTTCAGGGGTAGAGTGCTTGTTTAGCATATGGAAGCCATAGGTTGGATCCCCAGCATCACAATCAAAACAACGAGACCAATAATTTATTATTATTTCTGTACCCACCTAGTGAGGATTCTTATGAGGATTAACAAGGTGTGCTTTGGTTAGTCTTCCAGATGCTCTTGATATGCCAGCTCCTGCTCTTGCTTGTTGCTAATGGTGGTGCTGGGGGCAGTTATTGTTTTTATTCAGGATGACAAACAGCAACATCAAAGCCCTGGAGGAAAATAGATAATTTTCAGTTTTCAGGGAGCTGGGAAAATGTTTCCCAAACATTTTAGTAACTGGGTTTAAGAGAGTGAATACATTTCAGGATTTTTCTCTTTTCCCTAGATCTACTTGTGAAGCATAGTAGTCACTATGGTAGGCATAATACCAGTAATAATGGTAAATAATTCTCAAAGTACTTTTATGATCTCATTGGATCTTTTCAACACTCTAGAAGATGGACAGGGAAGGTGTTCTCCTGTGACAGAGACAAGGAGAGGGGTTAAGGGTTCTGGATGGCGCTAATCAGTAGTAGCTAAGCCCTCCCAGCCTCTTGCTGCAGGGTCCAGGCACTTCTCTGAGAGTGAGCTTCAGCTTTAAGGAGCAGGACTAGAGAGAAGAAAATACAGGGAGAGCATCACATGTGCTCCTGCTGAATCTGCTCTGCCTTCAGTTGTGTGGAGGAGGGGTGCTTCTCTAAGGGTGGGGGCTGGGGTTCTGCCACTTGCTGCAGAGCCCTGATTGTAAAAGGTTCATGACTCCAGGCCCCAGCCCTTGTCAGAAGAGAAGGCTTCTGACAGCTCCTGGCAGTAGAGATAATTCGGGAGGCTGGAAGGCACTTCCCTGGGGACAGTAAGAGACAGGCTTTGCAGGTGGCATGAAGTAGCAGAGAGCTAGAAATGAACCTCTGAAGCCTATCTTGACAGAAATCTCCACTGGAACTGCCAGGACCCATTCTTGGCACCTGGCTCAGCCAGGTAGAACTTGGGGGCCTCTCATCCAGAGGAGATTTCTGAGAAAAAAAAAGCTTTAAAGAGAGATAGGAGGTTCCAAAATGACAAATGTTCTGGTGTCTGGAAAGGGGCCGCATGCACATTTGCCTGAAAGCCTGGGGAACCCATGCCAGAGCCCTTAGGAATAGCCTGATGCAATTCAAGCCCACGTTTTGGGGGCCATTCTGGAGACATGGCGGTTAGGTGGGGACATTGGAGAAGTGTTTGAAATTGGTGCGCACGAGAGTTCAACAAGTCCTGCCATCAATTATGTCTTTTCTCACTTCCAGATTATGGAGAAGAGAGGTTATGCCTTGAATATCATGTAAGGAAACAGTGCCCTCAGACCTCAAGGAGATGCTCCCTAGAAGTGTTTCCTCTATTCAGCTAGACAAGCGCTGTTACCTCCTATGCACTCCCTGCCCAGCCATCCCTGCACAGTGGGGCGCTGGGCTCTGCTGTTCCTTGGACTAGGTGGCTCTCACTTGAGAACTTTTAAATTCCATGGCCTGGCTGGATCTGCTTGGCCCCAGTTGTTAGAATTTCTGGCTGAAAGGCCTCCTAGTTTCTATCTGTCCATCTACTCGAACAGGTTGAGTGCGATCCAGGCCTCTGGAAATATAACCTGCAGACATTGTCCCTGCCATCCAGGGATTTGGTGCACAGACAGGGAGAGGAGCCAGGTGTATAAACAGACTCATTAAGCGCACTGTGTTTACCTTCCTTCCATGATGATCCAAGGACTTTCCTGACAAGGCCAGCAAGCCACAGTTTCTGTTCCTCAAGTCCTAGAAAAACAAACAAGAATCTCCTACTTTTCTTTCTTCCCGCTTCATGCACTACTTACTGAGATTTTATTTGTGGTCTACATACTTAATGAAGCCTAGTACTTTTCTTCCTGGGTGGACACCATCAACAGTGCGAGGCCTGTTAGTGGATACTGTTTTCTCTGCATCTGCAGCAAAGTGTAATTCACATTCTAGTCCCGAAATAGCTTACTGGGGACTTAAATTACACATATGCACAGGGTGTCATGCTAGAGGCGGTGAGGACAAGAAGCAGTTTACTGTTCAATTAGGGAGATAATAAAACCTGACATGAATTTAGGGAAAAAAAAATGATGCAAGTCTTTGGAGGGTAAGTTCCAGTGCACTTAGAAGAGCTAATAAAATGAGTGAATGGTGGGGGCCTGAGACTGAATATGGGAACACCAGAGGGAGTGAAGGGTTCTTTTTGGACAAGTGGGGCTGGATATGTCTTGAGGGCTGGTGGCTTCCATGGCTGGCACTCAGAGGACTATTCTGCACAGTAGGATGAGACTTGGGAATTGTTAGCATATAGATAATCTGAAAGCAGTAATATTCTAGGAGAATCTTCCAGAAAGTCAAGCCAAGAATAGAGCCTGGGATGGCCCCAAATCTATGGGACAGGCAGGCGAAGAGGGACCTCTGAAATAGATGAGGGAGGGCCACCCAGAAGGGCAGGAGGGACAGCCTAGGGGAGGGGGCTGGCCTCTAAACAAATAACATTAAAAACAAAGTAGAATTTATTAGCCTTATTCCAGAATGGTCAGAATGAGAGCTGAGGACAGTTGCTGGATCCTGCCTCTGAGAGGGATCACATCCAGAAAAAGTCAAGGGTGAAAGCCAGATGGCCCTGCATTGATTAGAAAGAAGGAGCAGGGGAGAGGAGGGAGAAGTACAGAAGACCCCAACTCTAGGATTGTGAGGGGAGAAGGGGGTACAGGGAAGAGCTTTCAATACCCTTGACCCCAGAGATGGGGCTGGTGACTTTCTGTGTACAGAGCAGACTGAGCTCAGAGAGGTTAAAAAAAAAAAAAAAAACTTGTCCTTTTCTACATTCCTGTCATCAACAGCAACCACCACCTCACTCCAGTAAAGTTTATTAAAAATGTCTTTCCAAAGATATTGCAAATAGAAAGTGACAAAGTAAGGATTCAAATCCCAATACACTTGGCTTCAAAGTTGAGGTTCTTGCTACTCAAAGTGTGGTCCAGGCATGCCGATGTCCCCTGGGACCTGATTTAATGCAGACTATGGACCTACAAAATCAGAATCCACATCTCAAGATCTCAGGTAATGGCTTCAGGCATGGTGGCATACTCCTGTAATCCCGGCGATTTAGGAGGTTGAGGCAAGAGGATTGCAAGTTCAAGGCCATCCTAAGCAACTTAGTGAGGCCCTTTCTCAAAAAAAAAAAAAAAAAAAATCAAAAAGGGCTGGGGCTGTAGTTCAATGGTAAAGTGCCCTCAGGTTCAATCCTAGGAACATGCCCCGCCCCTCAGATCCCAGGTGATACACACTCACATTAAAGTAGAGGAGGCCTGCTTTGTGCTTTCCTGTTAAGGTTTTTTTTTTTTTTTTTTAAATATTTATTTATTTTTTAGTTATTGGCGGACACAACATCTTTGTTTGTATGTGGTGCTGGAGGATCGAACCCGGGCCGCACGCATGCCAGTCGAGCGCGCTACCGCTTGAGCCACATCCCCAGCCCAAGGTTTTTTTTTTTTTAAGGTTGTTCATAGACCTTTATTTTATTTATTTATATGCGGTGCTGAAAAGCAAGCCCAGTGCCTCACACATGCCAGGCAAGTGTGCTACCACTGAGCCCCAGCCCCAGCCCCTCCTGTTAAGTTTTAATAATCCAAGCATGAGGTACGGAGGACCTGAATTACCAGGTTGACAAAAAAAAAAAAAAAAAGAGAGAGAGAGAAATGTGAAAGAGACAAGCAATGCCTTCTTGCTAGTGGCGTAAGATACCTGCATGTCCTCAGCTGCTCTTAAAGCTCTTGGCCAGGAAGGGCACCAAGCTCCCCGGCCCTTCTGCCTGTCCTTTTCCATAGGATGGTAGCGCATTGAGCTCTGGGCAAGTTTCACTAGATTTTTAATTAACAGCTATTTTCTTCAAATAATAATGCAGATGCAAAGGAAGAACGCAGTCTTTCAATCGCTAGCATAATTAAGCTGCAGAGATTAGTCTGATCTTTGCTGCCTCTCTAGAGCTCTCCAAGGGAAGATAACTCATGTGCATGAAGATTTTCTCAGATGTTTTGCTTCTAAAGAATTCAGCAGCTGCTTACTCACTATGTTTTTAAATTCTGGCTACCATCTCTCGGAATGCTTGGTTTTTGAATGAGCACGCGCTCCCTTCAGGGTTCTGGTTGGTCCCTTTTCGTCTGCACTGAAACAACCAGACCACTTGCAAAACACCAAGGGGATTTAAATCCATGCTCATTCAACTTTTAAAAATATATGAGCTTGGGCTGGGGATGTGGCTCAAGCGGTAGCGCGCTCGCCTGGCATGCGTGCGGCCCGGGTTCGATCCTCAGCACCACATACCAACAAAGATGTTGTGTCCGCCGAGAACTAAAAAATAAATATTAAAAATTCTCTCTCTCTCTTTCTCTCTCTCTCTCCACTCTCTCTCTAAAAAAAAAAAAAAAATATATATATATATATATATATATATATATATATATGAGCTGGGCTGGATGGAGTGTTTGCCTAGCATGTATGAGGCACTGGGTGCAATCCTCAACACCACATATAAAAATAAATAAATAAAATAGAAATATATATGTACCCATGAGCTGAGTGCAGTGACATATACCTGTAATCCTCAGATACTTGGGAGGCTGAGGCAGGAGGATCTCAAGTTTAAGGCCAGCCTCAGCAACTTCATGTGACTGTGTCTCAAAATAAAAAACTTAAAATGTTGGGCTTATAGCACAATGGTAAAGTGTCTCCCTGGGTATCAGAAGAGGAAAAAAAAAGAAAGAAAGGAAAAGAAAAAAATCAGAAAAATGCCAAAGTACATCATACATTAGGTGCAACAACTATTGTATGAATCTACTGTTTCAGTTATGCCAATGCTGTAAGGGTCAAAAAGTGTGCAAGCCAATTATTGGAATCATATGGAGATATATATATATATATATATATATATATATATATTTTTTTTTTTTTTTAATTACCTATTTCCAGGCAAGTTTCTACTTACTGGTTTCAGTAGTCTGCATTTGAAAGCATTCCCAGAGATCATAACCATCAGCCGTGTTCAAGATCTGCTGATCTGTTCTGACTTCCGCCCAGCAGAGAATTCCCTGTTACACTATTTCCAGCAGGTGATCCGGCCCTAGGTCCCAGCATTGTCTCCCGAGTGATACCAGGGAAGTCGTCTGAATAGCCTAGTTTGCGAAGCTCCTTTCTCCTCAAGCTGTGTGCAGCTCAGGCCTTTGTGGGAGGCATCTTCTTAGGGGAGCCTCCCCAGGGACTGCCCTGAATCCTGCTTGCCCACAGGGCTCACCCTTGCAGGCTTTGGTTAGTCCCTGAATCCATCTGTCCTTTCTTCCCCACTGATAGCTCTAAAAAGCAGCTCCTGTGGTCTCCTGAAGCTTTCCTTTCTGCATTCAGGCCGCTCTGGGGTCTTAAACCATCCTAAATGGGAGATGGTAGCAACACTCTTCCTTGATACTACTGTTGCATTTTGAGTAGGTCTTTTGTCAAAAAAATGAGCCCTATTCACTAAATACAGAGTTAGTGGCTTTTGTGAGCATGGAGTTCTGCTTCTGCCACTGCCAGCCACATGACCCTGGGCCTTGGTGTCCTCATTTGTAAAGTGAGCCTGCTTGACTGACTGACCCCACTATACAAAGCTCTGGTTTTATTAACTGGGAGGTGAGAATATGACTTTGAGTGCAAATAATAGTCTCATTTTCATGTTAAAGTCAATGAGCCATAATCAGATTAGGAATTTTTTAAGAGTCCATAGGGTCGTTCAGTGATGGCAAATTAATCAAGTGTTGCTTTTATTGACTTGGCGTACATAGGAGGTAATGAATACGCAAATAGCCCTGCGGGAGCACCCAGCTCCGGGGATTATACATGCATGCCCAATATGGAACTCTTTCTTGGTCTTCCCTCCTCAAAATTCTATTTTCAGCCACTGAAGAAAGTATCCTTTTGCTAAGATTTACCATAGTGTATTTTAGACTGAAGACATTTTTGCTCTTTCCTTACAGCTGAAATTCTGTGCAAATTAATATAAAATTATGACGGAGTTGGGCATGCTGTTCTTTCAGCCCAAGGAGTCTTTACTTTTTTTTTTTTTTTTAGGAATAAATAGATATTTTTTTAAAGGGTTCAGCCAGCACATCTGTTGTTAGCCTCCAAGCACATCTTTAAGATCCATGGCATGAATTTGCAAGAAGAAAGGGTTTAAATATTAATAAGATTGGGAATCAGCTGTTTAGGATGAGTGAGCCCCAAAGAACTTTGTCATTAGAGATTTAGGATCCCTGGGGCCTTCCAGGAGCAAGTCCTTTCTACCTGCAAAGTGAAAAAGGACAAATAAAAGTCATCAAAGGCTCCTGGAGGTGGATGTAGATTTTTAAGTCTCCCTGGGGCTTCAGCAAATGCACCCAATCCTGCTCACATTTGCTGCTTTAGCTCCGCAGAGGGGCTGCTTCTGTTGGCTCAGTGACAGTGCCCTCGGCCTCACCCAGGCAACGGCTAGAGACAGGAATGGGCTAGAGAAACCAGAGAGGACTCAGGGGGGATGTCCCACCACGGTGACTGCTGAAGGGCCTGCATCCTCTTAGAATGGGATTGTCATCGGGGAGAAAAATCAGGACAGTGTAACCAATGTGTCTGGGGATCCTACCTCTTACTGTGAAAAGGTGGTGGGGCTTGGAGAGTGAGGGCAGCCTAGGCCTCGCTGAAGGAGGGCCAGGATGGAATGGCGCTCTCTGTAGTCACAGAGAAAGACCATCTGGACCCAGGATCGGGGGGTTTCCTGTTGGTATTTACTGTCACTACTTATTTTTCCTTTTAAAGTTGTCTATGATGGAGTGTTCTTATGACAGGAGAGAGAAATAGTTCTTTTGTTCTATATGTGTCGAGGAAATTTCTTTCTGGGCAATGTCTTCAGTGGTGATGTTTCATTTGGGTGGTTTCCACATCCTCTCAAATTGGGTATTTCTCTAGCCAAATTGAGAATCTTGGATGTGCTGAATCTCTCTAGGCTACACTTTTAAAAGAGCATACTGTCCAAACACAGCCAAGCCCTGTTAGGCAGTGTCTTGCTGCACACGTTTATTCAGTCCTACAGATGGACTTTCCCAAGCCATCTGGGGAAGGGTGGGCCGTGCGTGTCCTTCCCCATCACGGGGGTGGGGAGGGGGGGTGTGGGGGTGGGGGTGGGGTGGGGAAGGGGTGTCCCAGTGGGCTTCAGCCTTATCTCTTGTCTACTCTGTAAAGGCTTTGCCCTCTTTTCCAAAACGTGAACCCATTTATTTTTAGTTAATACATTTGAGATTCAACCTCTATCAGTCCACTCAACAATTTACAAGGGCTGGAGAATAGGACCAGAGTTGGGAAGCGCCCACGTGGGCTAGAGAGCCAAGGTCAAGGACCCTGTTGTTGTTAAAGTCAACATGTGCAAACACACAAGCCTGAGGGACAACCATGTGAGATTATGTAGGATTAAGGACCAGAAAAGCTCAGACAGGAAATGCAATTGAGGGAGGAAAAAAAAAATCAGCATATAAGTCATTTTTTATAGTTACTTTAAAATCAGATGACTCAAATTCAACCCCAGTCCCTGAAGCCTTCATGGTTGTGTGTAGTAAACCAATCTGTGCACCAGTTGGAAATAGAGGCACAGGCAGGAATTAGGGCTGGAGTCCCCCCAGTGGCCCAGGATGGCTGGGACTGAGGGTCCCCAGGCAGCAGGAGTGGGGAGGAGAGGGGAAGTGCAGACCTCAGCTCCTGACCCTTTGGTGTGTTCTGCCCACAGGAGGGACCCTGATCTAGAATGTTGCAGAAGCTGAAGGGTCTCCGTGGCTTTTACTGCCTTGGTTGTGTGTCCTTTTGTGGTCCCAGAGCCCCAACTTCCAGAAGCTTCCTTTCTCAATGGGAACACAAGAGGGCCCAGTGGAACAGCTGAACAACAGCACAGTGTCTGTGGGGTGAACCCTCAACGGAAAGTCCAGAAAAGGCGAATTTGTGGAGGCAGCAAGTAGATTAATGGTACTGAGTGGAGCAGGGAATCGGAGGACAGGGGGAGATAGCTGTAGGGGAAGGGATTCTTTCCTACAGGAAAATGTCCCAAACCTAGCTGTGGAGATGGCTGCACTTATCTGAGAATATAGTAAAAAACCATTGAGTTGTGCACTTTCAGTGGGTGAATTTATGAGATGTGACTCATCTCAAACCCTTTTATAAAAAAAAAAAAATCAACCACACAACACCCCCTAGTTCCTCTCCTCTACCCGCTTCACAAGTCTGTGTCCCAGGCATTAATGACCACCAGCCAGGATCTCAGCTCGTCACTACGGAGGTGAGCTGAGGTGACAAGAAGAAAGGGCCCCCCATTCTGCAGAATTTGAGGAAGTCTGGAGAAGCCCCCACCCTAGTGTTTACCTACAAAATAGAAATAAACTGATAAAGTAGTAGTCTTCAGTGAACTCAAATAGCCTGAAGAATATGAGCCAGATAGCCCTGGTAGAACTCCTGAGCTTCCAGGGAGAGAAGACTGGCCCAGAGAATGAGTTGAGTGGAGCTGGAGCTGTTGAATTCCTATGGTCTCTAAGAGAAATTGTGGCCAAGGATCATAAGAAATAAAAATATGCATAAAGAGTTAATGGCCCTTTAAAAGAAAAGGGGGGAATAATAATGGTTGACTTTAATTGAGCACCTATTATTTGCTCATTCTGTTTTAAAGCTTTTGCATGTATTATCTTTTTTGTTCCTCCATGACAACCCAATGTGTTTAGTATTCCCATTTTCTAGACAAGGAAACTTGGTTACTGAGTAGTTGGCTCACTTGTGCAAGGCCTTGCATCTGGTAAGTGGTGGAGCCAGGTAAAGTGACAAGGTGGCCAGTGGCCAGAGACCCTGGGTCCGTCATCTCTGGTTGGCAGAGCTTCATCCAGTTATCCTGCTATGCTGCTGCGATTTTCCACATGTGCCATTGTGAAGAAGAGGCAGAGATTCTGGGGTTTTCACCCTTCTGTGCTACTTTTGTGGGGAGACAGCGTTGGCTACAGTATGGTCTCTCTTTGGTGGGATGCCTGCTGGTTTACAGAAAGGACTCAATACATTCACTGCCTTGAGCTGAATTAATCCAGATATAGAATGAATGAAGGCAGTTAACTAATTTCTAGGTGGTTGTTGATATTTGGTTTAGTGGTGAGAATAGAAACATAACTAATATAAATCTACACACTCCCTGACCTGGGGAAAATGAATGAGAGATTCAAATGAGATTCCAAATGGGCAGGTTCTCTGCAATTGCAAAACAAATCCCTTCCGCACAGGGGATTCTTCCTCCACAGGACTATATTTTCTTAAGGAAACCCCATGGTGTGAACATAGTTACTAATGAGCTGATGTTCCTCTGGGAGGTCAAGTTGAAAGATGGGGGTGGAGGTGGCATGAATCGTTCTCCATTGACATCAATTTTGAAGTTCTCTCTGACTCTGGAGGATTTCTGTAGCCTGGGCAGTCACACTCCATATGAAGGCAATGCCCTGAGACCCCCCTGCCCATCCTCTGACTCCTTTTCCTGCAGCCTGAGCAGCATCTGTGTCTCTCTCCATCTGGTTTGGTGCCTTCTTAGGGGAGATACCTTGATTTATCATAATATTAATACTAGCGCTGCATCCAGAGGCAACACATTCTCTAGATGCACATTTTCTCATTCGAGCTCCACAACAATCCCAGGGTGAACAGGTAAGTACTGCTGTCCCTCTTTTCTTTTTCTTTATTTTTTTAAATTATTTTTTAGTTGTAGTTGGACACAATACCTTTATTTGGTTTATTTATTTTTATGTGGTGCTGAGGATCAAACCCAGGGCCTCACACATGCTAGGCGAGCTCTCTACTGCTGAGCCCCAGCCCCAGCCCTGCTTTCCCTCTTTTCTAGGTGAAACTTCTGACGCTCTTTTTCCAGGCCTCTAGATCTGGGTAATTGGTGGACTCTGATCTCCAGTCCCAGGAAGCTTAGGTCGAAAATCACCCCATCCTGTCTGATCCTATATTTTGTTTCTATCCCCATAGTCACTGGGAGAGCTTGAGTTCCATTAAAAATTCATTAAGTAGTGATTTCAGAAACCAAGCATCCAGAGCAGGAGACAGAAAACTAACAAGCAAGTGCCTCAGAAGAGGGTGAACTCCCTCCCTGGAATTGCACCTAGGCCCCACTCTGAACTCCTCCTTTATCTCCTGCATGATCTTCCACCTACTCCCTTCCTTCTGATCATCTTCACCAATCACCTCCTCCTGGGCTGCTCCTGCCCTGAGCGTGGGTGGCCCAGTCTGCACCTGGCAGCACTGCCCAGGGCGCCTCCTACTCAGGCCTATGCTTACCAGGAGGCCAGAGCCATTCTCTAATAGAGACGTGCACAGCGCTGATCCTGCAGCTGGTGTTGCTAAGCAGCTGGCTGTCGGTTGCCTGGAGATTATCACGGAGCCGAGATGCCATTGCTAGCGTCTGGATCTGCTCTTGCGCAGGGATGCGCTGGGACACCTAAGCACGGCTGAACCTTTCTCTTGCGGCTCCGACATGGTGCTAAATCCCTCTCACTTGAGAGGACATCCTTCACATTCTAGTCATTGGCAGTAATAAAGGCACAAAAAGATCAGGTTGCAATATCCCTGGTTTTACAGGGCTCCCTTTCTTCAGGGTCTAAGAGGGGAGAAAATGCCAGACCTTCTGTAAAGCAGGATAAAGGAAAGACAGAAACCGAGCCTTTGCGTTTAGAAGGGAGGAGAAGAAAATGGTGCTTTGGATTTGCTTAGAGTGACTGTTGATAGGTGGGGAGTAATCTCCACCTGCTGAGCAGAGAACACAGCCGAAAGTTCCGTGGGAGAGACTGTGGCATGGGAAGTCTTCTAGAAGATGTAGAAATGATAGGTCTCTGGACCCCTGGGCTGATATTGTGGCACTTTCTTTCTTGAGGTTTTGACAGCTCTCAGGACAGGAGACGGGAATGCTGGGTAATTCACCAGTCATGTCTCAGCAGGGTGTTTCTGTGCTCAGAGCCACGGCTGGGACCAGGGTCGGATTTCTTCCTCCCACAGGGAAGATGTGCTAAGCAAGGGAGATAGTATATGTGACTCTGGCCTGCTATTGTCATTTTGCAGCCAGGCTTGGAGGCAGAGACAACCGAGTGTGTTTGTCACCTTTGCCGTGTTCTCAGCCCTGTTTCGGGCGCCACGGTGGAGGGAGAAGTATAAGACATGTGACTTCTGTTCCCAGGGGAGTTGAGAAGACACTTGTGACACAGTGTATGAGGGCATATGAATAAGAGCTGACTTGTAGCACAGGCTTTGGGATGTGGGAGGGCAGAGCAGAGAGCTGTCCCTCATACCTGAGGCCTTGAGAAGGCTCCTCAGGAGGTGTGGGGCTGGGATGGGCCTTGGAGGATGGATTTCCATGAGCGGAGGGAAGGAGGGAGAAAATTCTGGCCAGGGAGAGCCTGGCAAGCAGAGGTGAAGTGTTTGGAAGAGCTTGGAATGTCACAGGAAGGCAGGGAACCAAGCTGACCAGAGCTGATTGTCCTTGTGGGTAGCAGACACCCAGGGGAGAGGCAGTTATTGGAGAAGAAAGGTATGAATAGACCAACGTTTAAACATGAGTTTGCTGCATCCTGGGCTCCTTGGAGATTGGGAGACGGAGGTTGGGTGAGATCTCCCTCCACAGCCTTGGTTCCCAGTAAACAAACCGATCCAGTCTACCTGGCCACGTTCTCTCTCCTCCTGTGGCTGAAGCGTATCAGGAACTTTCACTGGACTCTTCCTCATGATTGGGGAACAGACAGGGGCTGTTTGTTCCTGGCCCAGACAATTCATTGCTAATAATTTGTTTCTTGCTCTTTACAACAAAGGAAAGGAAAATGCCACATTTCCCAGAAGACTCCTTAAGTTTAATTTGAGGCTTGCTTTACCAGGCCAATTGTTTTTGAATAGGAAAGTGAAGGACAGAAGGCAAAGGGGACACCAAGACATCAAGGACACAGCGTTGGGACAGGTTGAAGGGAACCTTCTTCACTGGAGAAAAGTGATGTACGGATGCGGGAGAGTGGGAGAGGTTGGGAAATCATAGGACGCACCGCCCTCCCTCACCAGGCTGTTGCAGTGTTAAAGAATGTGGAAGGGTGTTTGGCAAATAGGGTGTTCTCAGTAAATGTTAGAGATGGCACTGTTACGTCGCTGGCCTAACAATGCTGAGAGTTGTAGTCACACCAGTGGCAGCAAAGAATTGCACAGAAATCAATTCCTGGGAGAAGTGAGGCTAAACCCAGGACTTGAACTGAGAGCAGAAATGGTGGAGGGCGGTGGTGGATTCCCAAAGCCAGGCCAGGGCTGTGCGGAAGCAGCAGAGCTCTGGGGGCCTCAGGGCTCATCAGCCAGTGGGATGAGGACAGCTCTGAGTGCAGGGGACCAAGGAGCCAACCTGAGGGCTCATGGCAGCCAGGACTAGGGACATTGAAGAAGGCCAAGTGGGTGATGCTAGGCACAGTGGGCTGGGTGTTGAAAGGTATCAGCCTGCCTCTAAGGTAAGTTTGTGAAAGCCTAGAAGGAAAGAGAGAAAGATCTGGAGCCTGATATTGGGCAGCCAGGACTTGAGGATTGTTCTTTAGAATGTCCACTTTCTCATTTCTGAGGTTTATGATTTATATTGAAGGTTTCCTTTCTTTTTTTTTTTTAAAGCCCTCTGAGCAAACAAATTGTCCCAACTCTTATTTCACCTGTCCTTTCCAAGTATCTGCATTTTTATTGTCAATTATTATCAGTAAGTTTCTACCATGTACCTGATATCCACCCAGCTGAGCCGTGAATCCAGGGGAGAGCATGAGCTCCGGCTGCTCACAGGCTGCACAGGGAGTGTTTAGACGAAGGTGGCTCTTGTGACCTAAGTCTGTGGCATTAATGAGATAAGACTGCTGTCATCATGGGCTGGGAATTCCAGCAACAGGTAGGACTTATGCTAGGACTTAAAGTTTCTGCATAAGGGGACGAGACACTGGGGTCATCATTGCTGGCCTAGACACAGGGATACTGGTGTTCAGTGGGGAGGTGAGGCTAATTCAGGTGGGCTGAATCAGACTGGGATAATTCAGTGGGGCAGAATATCGCAAGCCTCAGTACCATCCACTTCTGATGGGGAGTTTCTAAAAGAAAATTGTGCCAGTTTCTTTTATATCCTAGGAAACTGGGGACTTGCATCTCCCAGACTTGTGCAGTATAAATAACTCAAAAAATTTGAGAAATGACAAGGTTGGCAGGCATGAATTTTCAGTCTGCTGCTCAGCAGCTGACTGCTGGGGCTTGCAATGACAGGCATGGAAACCTGGCTGGCTGATTTCAAATCCTCCTTCCTTCGGGGCCCTGGCCAGGGGGATAGGGAGAGGAGGATGGAGAGGAATCCACAATTTGTTTCAGGGCAACACTCATAACGACTATCTTCAAAGAAAGTCCTGCCACAAGTTGTCATTACTCAGCAAGTCAGGAAGGAGCAAGTAAAACCAATGAGCTTTGTGAGGTCCATATCTTAAGGATCCTTTGTGATAATGACGATGGTGACATTAGTGGTCTTGATGATGGTGGCCGTGGTGGATGGTGGCAGTCATTGTGATGATGCTGGTGGTAGCAGCAGTAGTTATGATGGTGGCAGTGGTGGTGATGGTAGTTATGGTGGTGGTGGTGATGGTAGTGGGTGGTGGTGACGGTGGCAGTCATTGCAATGACACTGATAGCAGCAGTGGTAGTCATGATGTCATGATGCTGCTGTTGGGGGTTAAGGATGATAAAGAGGAAGAGACCTTGCACTTACGTGTACTGGTAGATGACATGGCTCTTCCATAAAGGTTATCTTATTGCTCTTAAAGCAAAACTATGAGTTAGACAGAGAAGGGGCTGTCTTCAGTTGGAAGCCCAGAGGATGAGGTTCAGAAGGCTTTTGTCCTCCCTCCCTGCCTCTTTCCTTGTCTCTGGTGTTGAGTGTTAAATGAGTGACAAGGACAGCCATGGCTGGAAGTGCCCAGACTGAGAGGGTTTCCTGCAGGCCAGAGGCACCAAAATGTATTCCAGAAATAGAATTTGAGTTTGGAAGTTTGGGGTGAAAGTAATGCACAGAACGTGAAAGGTATAGGATGTACATGGGATGGGCTGTTAGAGGAAAGGGAGGTGGGAAGAGATCATTTGGGAATAAGCAGATGTAGTTGGTTTCCCTGGGATTGGATCCTAGAAAAGGAATGGAAACCAGTATTCATCGACTTCCCTGAATGTGCCAGACTCTGTGCTAAGTGTTTTTGTATACAGTATTCTAATTGAATCCTAAAAATCACCCTGGGAAGTCATTATTATTATTATCTCTTTTTTAAACAGTTAAAAATTGATGCATAAGCCCAATAAATTCATCCCAGTTTCAACCTGGTTCTAGATGAACTCATTTTATGCTGGGATTACTAGAAGGAGGTGACCTAGACCTCTGCAAGTTGGACTTGGGGTGTGTGATCACGAGCACAGTGCAGATTCAAAACAATAATGCTTTATTTTGGAATATAGCAATAATTTTCTAGATACATTTGTTGTCCCATTTTTTAGTCCTTCTCCAAACCTGTGCATGGAAGATGGTAGATATTTTTAACCCAAGGCTGCTGATCCTGAGAGAGGGAAAGTGTTTTCCTGAGCACGGCAAGTGTTGATGACACAGAGAAGCTAAGAGCAAGGTTTGCTCAGCCTTCCTCCATGTTTTTCCCTAACTTCTACCAACAGTACCAATGGGTATTTTTTTCCCCTAGAGAGGCTGCAGCTCATGCACAGAATACACGTACATCAGAATCAGACCATTCTGTGGCTGATGGAGCCCCTGGTGTGCTTTTACCTGAGGCCAGAGTCCTCAGTGGAAGCCTGGGGACTTCTCTCTGGGCGCTTGGCTGCACCTGTCCAAGCGAGCCCAGCCGTGCTTCCCGGCCTCCTGTGCTGGCTGTAGGCGGAGCAGTTGGATCTGGAATTGTGCGTTCTTTCTGCTTTCCCCTTTTAGAAGGGATGGATTTAGCCCTGGCATGCCAAATACAAACCCTCACTTCATCTCGAGAGCTCTTCCCGTCCACCCCGCCTTGGGCAGGCTATTTACAGACTTGTCATGATCTGCTCGTCATCCTACCACGAGGGTCAATCCACCAGTGAAATGAAAGGAAAGATAGGCCCCCAAGCCGACCAATTTGGGCAGATGAGCCTTATATAACACGTGCTAAAAATATGCAGCTAATTGGAATGGAAAAGCGAAAAATGAGTTGTGCTTCAGCCTGAGTCTGAGACACCAAAGAGCGACAGAGGAGCAGTTCCTCCCAGTGAAGATGCCCATATATAAATAAGTTTACTCGTGTGTGTACTCTCCCTTGTGTGGCTTTTTAACCATGTTCAGTTCTCACCCTTCCCCCCCTGGGACTGACTTTGGGCAGCAGAAACCAAGACTAAGGGAGAACCAAAGAAAAGATGCCAAGTGCCTCAGTCCCTTTGGGACAGAAGGAAGCGTGCCCAGGTGGGGAGTCAGGTGTTGAGATGCCAATAAAGCTCTGACTCTGACTTCTTCCAAAGCCAAACAGAAAACTCAAATTCTCAAAGGGTTCTTTCTGCCCTGAAAACTGGTTACCTAGTGGGGATTTTTTCCTAAGAAATGCAAAGAAAACTAGTTTCCCCATCTCTCCCTTACCCCTGGTTCTCATTCCACCAATCAACTCCTCTCCTTCCCTCATATCTTTTTCCTCTGGCCTCTTCCCCTCTGCCTACGACATGCGCAATCCTCCCTTAACGCACCATTGTACGTGTGATTTGTGTTCAGAAATTTCATTTCCTGTAGAGTGTCAAGTCCCTGAGGGCAGGGCCTTGTTCTAACCTGACCACCACCACTGTATTTCTGGAATGCCTGGGTCAAGATGCACAGTGACTGGGTTAAGGTGGCACCAACTGCTTGTGGAATACATGGATCATTCACTGAATCAGTCAATGGACACACCAAAGGTGGCTCGTTATAGCTTCTGAAAAATATACTGTGAAAAATTAAACCTGTCAAGTCTGCTTTTGGTGTCTTCGAGGATAGATGACACTTCCATCCAGCTCATCAGTCACCCAATTACTGTACTGTAAGACACCCCGCAAATGAGAACACAAGATCTCTAAAGATAGCAGAGCCAGATGTCAGGAGTGAATTTTAAGAAGGTTAACTTTGATGTGCAGAAGGGGTTAGAGAATCACAGGTTGATAAGAGATTTGAAAATGACCTGGCACTACTTACCAGTTTAAAAATGAAGAAGTGAAGGCCTATGGTGTTCAGAAAATGTGACCAAAAATGACATGGTTAGTTAGTAGCAGATCCAGAATAGGGCCTGGTGGCTCACGTTGGATGCTCAATAAATCTTACAAAGGTCAGGCATGACTCCAGCATCCAGCCTTGCCCAGGCTCCACCCTGCCCCTCAATGGTAAGAGAGGAGTATCTATTGATTCAGGATGCAGGGCAGCCCTCCCACAGCGTGTGCTACCCACTTCCAATCCCAATGCTTGTGTTTGGTCTGTGGAGGGCGTGGCGATTGCAGTTACTCCTTGTGACCTCCGCTGCCTGGTGGCTGAGAGGAGATGGCCATCACTTGAGGATTTATGGCACCTAGAGTCCACTCCATATATTTGTTGTTTGGTTGGTTTTGTCTGATTCAAAAATTTGTGGCTACAAAAGATTCCTGGTGACACATCAGAAATGCTTGATGTGCACTTGCTCAGGAGCTGGCTGTAGGAAGATTTGAAGGTGGAACGTGAGGAGAGGTGTGCAGATTCCTCTTTCCACCCTCTCCTCGGCTTGAGGTCAGATTGCACATGCGATTTAGGAGAAGGCAGCTTATAATTGTGTCCCTGATTCCCCATTTTCTCAGCTGTAACTCATATAACTTATTTCATCTTTATGCTGACCCTGTGGGGGTCCCCACTTTGAGGTTGCAGAACAGAGGCCAGGATGTTACATAAGTTGCCCCAGATCTGGCATACTTTAAAGCCCAAGTTTTTGATTGACAGTCATGTTGTCCCTAGATTGATTTTTCTTTGAGGGATGGGGGAGATGGGATCTCACTATGTTCCTCAAGCTGATATCAAATTTGGGAGCTCAAGTGATCCTCCTGACTCAGCCTCCTCAGTAGCTGGGACTACTGGTGTGCACCACTATGACTAGCTGGGTTGATATTTTAATATTAATTTTGTAAGTCCCTGCATTCACTAGTAACACATTAAATTTATTATATAATTGTCATGTAGTATTTGTGTGATAGTGTACTAGTTTTGATACTTATGATGTACCTGGCTCTGTGCTGAGTGCTGTGATTTGTGCTAGAGGAATTACTCCAGACTTCTGCTTCCAGGGAGCTTATTATACTTAAGGTGAACACATACCAGATGTTCCCAACAGGCTCCAGGTGATCAGATGCCAGGATGAATGTGATCAGGGTAAATGCTCTGACAACACCTTCTAGTTGCATCAGATCGTTGACCTAAATTTGCCACAGAAACAGCTCCCAGATGGGGATTGACACTCTAATTGAAGCTACAAGGGGTATTTACCTTCACCATTATTCCATAGGGCTTACTTCCCTACACACTTGGTGTCTTAAATATTCTGTAATTAAATAGTTCATTGTAGGCAATGCTGCATGCAACCAACTTTGTTAACTTTTTAATTAAAGTAGCATAGACACTGGAATTTTGCATAGCTCCTAAGTATAAGGCTTGCTGAAACCTCACAAAGTGAAGAATGTGTGCTCAGCACCCAGATGAAGCAGCAGAACATGACCAGCCCCTTCCATGCTCCCTCCCAGCCACACCCCTTCTGCTGCCTTCTTTGACTGCCAAGAGCAGGGAATAGTTTTACTTGGTTTTGAACTTGAAACAAATGGTTACATGTGGTATGTACTCTTGTGTCTCCTTTGTTTCATTCAGCTGTATGTTTCTGAGATGCATCTATGTTGTGGATCATTTATTCACTTCTACTGCTGTGGAGTAGCCTGTTGTAAGAGGCTATCTAACCATTCTACTATTGGTGGGCCTATGGTTGTTCCAGCTTTAGGTAGTACAAATAATGCTATGATGAATATTCTAGGTTGAGTCTTTTAGTGAACAAGGGTACACACTGGTATTGAGCACATACCCGGGAACCAGGATTGCTGGGTCACAAGGTTGTGTCTGCTCATCTTTAGTAGTTACCCTGTTCCAAAATGACTGTACTGGTTTATATAGCACCATCAGTGGAGAGAATATACTGCTCCACAGCCCCCCCCCCACCTGGTATTGCTCATCTCTTTTCCATCTTTAGCTTTTCGGTGGATATATTTCATTCTATTTTTTTTCTTATTGTGGAAAATATACATAATATTAAATTTACTATTATAACCTTTTAAAAGTGTAGAGTGGCATTTGGTACACACCATCACCACCATCCATCCATTTCTAGAACTTTCTTTTTATGTCTTCCAAATGGAAACTCCACAGCCATTAAAAACACAATCTCACCAGGCATGGTGGCACACACTTGTACCCCCAGCAGCTTGAGAGGCTGAGGCAGGAGGATCACGAGTTCAAAGCCAGCCTCAGCAAAAGCGAGGCACTAAGCAACTCAGCAAGACCCTGTCTCTCAATAAAATATAAAAAGGGCTAGGGATGTGGTTCAGTGGCTGAGTGCCCCTGAGTTGGTTCTCCTGTACGAAACAAACAAACAAACAAAAAACACTCTCCACATTTCCTTCTTCCCTGACCCCTGGCATCTGTCATTCTACTTTATCTCTATGAATTTGATCACTCCAGGTGGAGTCAATCAATATTTGTTTGTAACTAGCTCATTTCACTTAGCAACATGTCCTTAGGACTTCCCCATGTTGTGACATGCATCGGATCATTTGACATGCGTCCTTGTTTGTTAAGACTAAACAGTATTGCATTGTATATATAGGCAGACCACATTTTGTTCATCCATCCATCCATCAATGGACATTTTGAGTTTTTTCCACCATTTGGCTTATGTGAATAATGCTGCTATGAACATTGGTATACAGATATCTAGATATTTCTTCTAGTCCCTGTTTTGTGTGTGTGTGTGTGTTTGTGTGTGTGGTATGTATGTGTGTGTGTACACCCCACTGTGTTTATATATTCATTCTGGCTTTAATTTGCATTTCCCTATCAACTTTGCATTGCATTTCTCTTGAGCATCTCTTTATGTGTGTACTGGCCATTTGGATATCCTGTTTGAGAAGTGCCTGCTCAAGTCTCTTACCCATTTTTCTATTAAACTATCGGCCTTTTTCTTATTGATTTGTAGGAAGGCTTTATAGAGCTTGAGTATGAGTCTTTGTTGACTATATGAATTGTGTGCATGCACATTCTTCCAGTCTGTGGCTCATCTTTTTACTCCTTAAGAATGTATTTTGAGGGGCTGAAGTTGTAGCTCAGCAGTATTTGCCTCATACTTGTGAGGCAGTGGGTTCAATTCCTAGCACCACATATAAATAAGCAAATAAAATAAAGGTCCATCAACAACTAAAAACTATTTTTAAAAGAATGTATTTTGAGCCAGGCATGATAGCACATGCCTGTAATCCTAGTGACTCAGAGGCTAAGGCAGGAGGATCGCAGTTTTGAGGCCTGCCTCAATAACATAGAAAGACCCTATCTCTATGCTAAGGATGTAGCTCAGCAGTAAAGTGCCCCCGAGTTCAATCCCAAGTACAGAGAGAGAGAGGGCAAAGGGATGTATTTTGATGAGCAGAAGTTCCTATCTAATGTAGTCCAATGTATCAATTTTTTCCTTTATGGTTGCTTTTTTGTTTGTGTTCTCATTTAGAAAGTGCTGCCTACCCCAAAGCTGTATGGATATTTACCTGTGATTTCTTCCATAATCCTTGTTGTTTTACCTTTAAACTATAAGACTACCTTTTTGATTGAGGATACTCTTTTGAACCCAGGGTAACTAGGCTCCTTCCAGCACAAACCCAGGACTTGGGCAGCCCTGTAGCAGACTCATGTTAACTTTGGTTGGTGGTGGGAGCATCCATGGGTGCAGGTGCTCCTTGTTTTAGGCATCCTGTGTGTTTTCTGGAAGGGTTGCATGCAAATTATATCTAGTAGATTTGGCCACATTATAAACATCAAGTCTGACTTTTTGGACATTTGTACTGGGTTAGGAGGTGTTTGCCTAAATGGGCCTCTGCTTGAACTTGCTGAATTGACTGTGCCTCCCATTCCCCTGACTGATGCCCTTGAAGGCTCTTGGTCATAGTGTGGTGGCCTGGGCTCTGCTCTCATTAGGCACTGTCCTGTCATTTTAATTATGTATTCATCAAAAGTCACTTGTCTTTGTTCTTATTGTAATCATATAGCTTTCACTAAAGCTTATTTAATGAAGTATCAGTGTGAAAAGAAAACTTTTCTATGAAAAGTGGAGTGTGTGATGGAAAGAGTCAAAGATCATAAAAATTATTATTGAATTATAGGTGAGAGAACAAACAATAAAAGTCTAGATAATAAAGCTCTAAAAAGATCCTGAATTTAGATGACTTTTGTTTTTTGCACTGCTAAAAAAACACCAAAATTGGAAATCATAGAGACAATGCAGAACTCAAAATAGGGATCGTGCCTCAAAGCCTTGACCTCCCGTCAGTGGCAAATGAGTGTATGTATGTTATTTGCTTTCAGAAAAATGTTACAAGACTGAATGCATGCTGACAGTTAAATTATTTAAGGTTCATAGATTTTATTTTTGCATGATTCTTTGCTTTAATTTTTTAATCAAGCAAATACCATTCACTCACTACAAATAAGAGGGGTAGAGAGGAAGGAACCCCCTGTCCTAGAACTGGCCTTAAGCTAAGAACTTCTTTGAATACTCTTTCATCAAAAAACAAAAATATTAATACATGAAAATTCTCTTCCATGTTCATAAATAAAATTTAAAATATTTTTTTTCCAAAATTTTCAAATAAAATCATGATTTAGCTGAGTTCTGTGACAGAAGTTGCATTTTAAATAGCCTCTTAATGAGCTGTAGTGTCAGTGGGTGTTTGTTTCCACTTTAAAGTGGACCCATCCTGCTGATGCCTAGTGATTTGGGGACTTTGGGCCCCCATCTGTCCCCTGGGGGGACGGTGAGTGCAGGACTCCTCTGTTGAGAGTACAGTACAGTGCCATTTGGGAGCCAGCCTCCTGCCCTGCATCTGAGGCTGGGTTCTTTACCCAGAAAAGGCTGACACTGAGGGCCAGCCTGCCATTGGTGCCACAGATGCCACCGTAGCCCACTACTCTGTACCCACCTGTTACCAGTCTGATGTACTCCAAAGTCCTTTTTTGGGAGTTATTCATTTGCTCTGCTGGTATCAGGTTTGGAGATAATTTTATTTTAAAATGGCACTTATTTGTTCCACTCTCTTCCCCTCCCCGCGTCATAACTCAGTAACCTGTGCCCCAGGCAGTGCCAGGAATGTGCTTAGAAAGCAAGGGGAAGCCTTTGGGCCGGCACCCACACAGCTCCGAAACACCCAAGGACAGTCTGCCTGAGTCACTGCCTTGGTGGCAGTGGGCCAAGAGAGGACTCATCCTGTAGCGCCTCTGCCCTCACCGTCTTCCTTCTCCAACGTGTTTCTTGAGGGAGAGGAAACCAGAGGGAGGCCCCAGATCCAAGGCATTGACTCGGGCGCCCCCATGTGGCCATGGGGGTGGGTTCAGAAAATACAGCCAGATTCCTGGCCTTTCTCACGTGAAGGCCAGAGAGCCCACCAAGCAGGCTGCACCCTCCTATTTTTGCATAATCTTTGATTTTTGTCATCATTTCTTAACAGTTAAGCATCCCAATGCCACGTTTCACTTGAGTTGTAAAGCATGGTTGTGAGGGCCTCTGGATTTTTCCTTTGGTGTGGGGAACACTCCCTCTCAGTTCTTAGAGACTCCTTCCACCCCCCAGCCTCATGTAGGTCTGTGTTCTTATTAAATGCAGCAGGGGCAAAAACGAAGGCTTCCTTATCCCTCTTACACTTTTGGCCTATAATCAATCCGCAGGTGTTTACCCAACACCTGCCAGAAACTCTCTTGAATGGAATCTGCAGCAGCAAGCCCAGAGCCTGGTGGGGACACAGAGCTTCCAGGGAGAGCATTTTGAACTCCACAGAAGCTCCAGACTTCTTGGATGGGCTTCTGAGGTAATGACCACCCAAGAGGGTTTCCAGGGAAGAGCAAGGCCAACCCCCATTGTTGGGAAGAAAGGACTCAACTTCCATTTGTATTTATCTGTCTATGCTTTAAAAATGTTTTCCTTCTGTTTACAGTTTTCATAATTACACTTAAATAAAAAATACCTGCTTAGGGGATAAGAGCAGATGCTGTTGTTGTCTCAGCCTTAGCTGTGTCGCTTGGCCTGCTACAGAGGTCACCTTCACACTACACCTATGACTTCCTGTTTCTTGAAGGGTGACCTGAGTTACAATATCATGGGATGGGGCTAAAACCTGACAGGTTTCACATTTTAGGTGGTTTGGTTTTTAAGAACACTCCTCTTCTGTGTATATCATTGTTCTGATAATAGCTAACATTATTGAGGGTCGACTGTGGGTCTGGTAGTGTGTCCTAGTAA
This sequence comes from Ictidomys tridecemlineatus, assembly GCF_052094955.1. Taxonomy (NCBI): domain Eukaryota; kingdom Metazoa; phylum Chordata; class Mammalia; order Rodentia; family Sciuridae; genus Ictidomys; species Ictidomys tridecemlineatus. The sequence goes on along the minus strand of NC_135488.1, from coordinate 84,882,372 downwards.
TATTCTCAATGTCACACCAACTCTGCCTTCTTTAGAGATGAGGAAACTGAGGCAGACAAGTCGCCAAGGGGCTCTGGGAGAACACAGGTCTCACTGGAACCAAGGTCTGTCGCCCTCCTGGCCACCACACGGGATTCTCTGCTGTGGGACACGGTCTACCCTCATCCCCATCACTGTCACTCAGAAGCCTGACTGCAAAGTCTGTCTCTCTCTTCTTCCACCTTTTCTCTTTCTCCTCCCTCTGTTCCTCTCGCATGCTCAGGAATCTGTGTGGCCTTGGAAATGAAGAATGAAGACTGTCTCCATTCACACGTAGCCATCTGCTCTGGAGAAGATAGGAGTACACTCCCCCTCCAGGGCAGGGCTGAGGGGGTGGTGTTGAGCCCCTCGGAGGGTCTGGCTGAATGCCGAAGCCAGTGTAGACAGCTTGCCTGCAGGGGTGTTATCTGGCAAGTCAGTGCAGCTTCTGGGTTTTTGAGAACTAAAGGTGACCACACAGTTGAGCCCCAAAGAAAGGACACAGTTGAGAATGAAAAGGGCACTCTTCACTATTTGCAGTGTCTGAGAACTGGGTGCAATGGAGGATTGTCCTGGGTGAACCGGAACTAACACCCTCCCTACCTACTCTATAAATACCCCCCAATTCCTGCCTTGTTTCATCAACCGAATTTTTGGACATTTTAGTGATCACCCCCAGCCATTCTTGCTGTAGTTATTTATTCAGTTGATGAACTTTTTTCCAGGCCTCTCATTTGCATTCCTTCATCACTTATAGATCTCTTGCCTTGGCATAAATGTTGCCCTTTCCCGGCTATTTGACCACAAATTTGTTGTATCCTGCCTTAGTAGAACAAAGTAAACAAATATGCAAATTTGCTTGAATTGAGAAAGCCTGCACTTGCAAACTTGTGCCAGTTTTCTCTCTCACTGATTTACAAGTCTCTAAAACATTGGCCTGCTTTCAGATGCATTAGATTGTGAACCCACAGGGCAGAGGCTGGGGCCTTCTCACTCCCTTAGGCCCAGCAGGCACCTCATTGGTACCTCCCTGGTGCGCTCTGAGCTCCCTGCCCTCCTGGAGTAGTGTGGTCAGTGCTCGGGAATCCAGCACAATAGGCTGATTCTGCTCTGGCTCCGACCTCATCCAACCCCACTGTCCTGGTGAGATCCAGCCCAGCCAGTGGGGAGGAGGTGCTGGCCTATAACTCTCCTTGTTGTTTCTTCTCCTGGAAAATGAAAAAACAAAAACAAAAGCCAGAGAAAGTGAACCTCTGCAGATGATACAGAGCCTCCCTCTCAGGGTTACTTGGGGCTTCGCTGGAATAATGGATATAGGTGTGTCAGAGACACTTGACACAGTGTGACATGTTATTAAAGATCTTAAGCATTTGTTCTAGTCTCCCCAGCAGTGACAGGCAAGAGACAGGCTTGGGTTTAACCAGCCCCACCACCTTCCTCTGGGCTCCTTTTTCTTACCTAATGTGACTTACTGGCAAGTGGCTGGACCCAGGGACACACCTTACTTCCCCCTCTGCTCCTCATTCTTCATTTTATCCCATGCGTTCCTGGAGAGTGCCCTCTGGTCACTTTTCTTTGACCAGATTTCTAAGACTTTCAGACCCATTTTCAAGTTCATGCCATTAAGAGAAAATGCAATGAATTTTAAAAATGTCATTCTCAAGTGGCTCCAGGGGCAGCAAATGCAGTTTTAAGGCTTGCTTGCTGTGCATTGTGGGAATCTGCTGTCATTGCTGGGATGTGGGTGTGATCTGACCCCTCTCTGTGCTGGGCTGGCAGTGAACTGCCAGCGAGTACATTCAGAAAACAGGAACACCCTCGCATGCTCCCAGTCTGACCGCCCAGAGTCTCCTAGCTTAGTTGACTTGGTGTTTTAGAATTCATCTGTGTCTTCCTGTCTTCCTTTCTCCCTTACTTTCTGACTTTCAGAAATTTGCATCAGCAATACAAAGTGCAGGTTTCTGTCTTGTGCAAAAGAATTCAGACTTCACTTCCCATTCATTACCTGATATATGCTTCGAATAATATAATAGCCCTAAGTAGGATGTGTGTGTATGTGCATGTATGTGTGTATATGTGTATGTGCATGCATGTGTGTGTGTGTGTGTGTGTGTGTGTGTGTCTAGGAATTGGGGAGAGACCAGATTAGAGGCAGCTGTGGCTTATAGGGAGTGTCCAGAATGGAATTTGTAGAGAGCCCTTGCTAGGCAGGATGAGCTACTGGGATTTGGAAACAATAGACTTTCCATCTGTATTCATTTTCTTACCTAAGAAACAGCAACAAAAAATGCTGGGCTTTAATATTTAATGTGTGAACGGCTAAGAGTACATTTTTATAATTTATAAGGAAAAAAATATTTGGCTTGTATGTGAAATAGAAAAAAAAATGTGTAGACTTCTGGCTTAGTCAATCCAAGTAGGAGCAAAAAAAAAAATGGAACAAGCAGGGAGTATGTCAACTGGAGCAACAGCAAAGAAGCTGATGTGTACGTGCACACTGTGTACAGCGTAAATGTGCACACTCACGTGCTCATATGCTCACACGCTTATGCTGATGCCCACCCCACACTCATATAACATATGCACATCACACATACACTCACCTTTGCTCACTACCATACATACAAACACCAGCACCCCCCGCAAACTCTCAAATACATTGTAAAAATAACTTACAGTGATTGAAAACTTCCCAACTGAACAAATGACTTAGTAATTAACCAAACGCAGGGACAGACACTCCCAGAAATGGAAGGGGCACCATAGCATAGTTAGTCCCGTGGAAAAGCCCTCTTGTAGCCACCTGCTGCCTGCTTTAACCCATCCTGATTGCCTGGATCAGTCTTGAACCTCAAGAAGCCAGCACGTGGCACTAGACCTTGGGGATCAAGGCCTTCTCTGTGCAGCCAGCCAGGACATCATCTATTGTATCATCCATGGTACAAGGTGATCTGGGGGCAGGTGAGAGGAAAAGGGGTGGCTGCAGCTCAGGAAGCTTAATGCTTGGGTTGGGAGGCAATACAGACCTACATCAGACTTGTCACTTGTGGATGTTTATGAAGTGCCAGACTGTAGGAGGAGGGCTACGATAGGTGGCTCTGTGGGAGGCTTTCAGGAATTTATAGGACTTCAGCTGTATCCTGAAGGATGGGCAGTTGAATTAAAGGGGAGAGGAAAGGGGGAATTCAGCCAGCGCAATTCCATCAGTTGAGGGCCTGAGGACCAGATGAAAACTAAAGTCACTTACCCTGACATGAGAGGTGCCTTGGTCACTGGGCAACTCAAGCAGGCACTGGAGGAGCTGTGGAGGGACTTCAAGTGATGGAAAGTTATTGACTAGACAACCTTGAAGGTGCACTTGAGCCCTAGCATTTTATGATAACATGATGGCTTTTCCTGGCTGGTTCTTGCTAGGAGGTGATAAATTCACTGATTGTAGGGAGGTCGTTCAATGGGATAAAAGACACTCGCTGCAGGAGAGGTTTACCTTTTCTACTCTGATTAAAACAGGAGAGCCAGGCAAGAGCCTGCTGCAGGTAGCTGAAGCTCTGTCTGAGGTGGCTCCATCTTTCCCAAGAGCAGTCAAAGCAAACTCTTGGAAACCAAGCCTAACTGCTGGTCTGCATTTGTTACTTCTTTTTGAGGTGTGCCTCCTGGCATGATCCATAGAATGTGAGCACTCTTGCTTAGAGAGAGATGTGTAGGGACCAGGCACTAATAACAAATAATTTTTTTTCCTTCTCAAATTTATCTAGAGCAATTCCTATGAGACCTTGATTCTGATTCTACCTGTTAAATGTTGACAAAATGAATTATTGCGCTAGTTAAGTTCCAAAGATGCCAATTAAAGGAACATTTTTGGCCAAAGACTGCTTATCTGGGTGCATCCTGAGATGCCTCAAAAAATTTCCAGGTGGGAGTTGAGCATGGTGGTGTATGCCTATAATCTCAGATACTTGGGAGGCTGAGGCAGAATGATCACAAGTTTGAGGCCAGCATGGGCAACTTAGTGACTTTGTCTCAAAATAAAATAAAAAGGACTACAGGTACACTCAGTGATAGAGTGCTTGCCTGGAATATGTGAGGCCCTGGGTTTAATCTCCAGTACTGCAAGTATTATTATTATTATTATTAGTAGTAGTAGTAGTAGTTATATATAGATAGGATAAGATATTGACATCATACTATTGTTTGGTTGATGACTTCCGTATTGTACAAGTGAAAAATATAATACAAGGTATAAGCAATATATTCCTCCCTAGATTCCATTTAGGTGGTATAAATGAACAAGTATCTTATAAATTTCATTATAATCAATAGTATTGATTGTCGTATTACATGTGACATGTCATGCATGAGGAATGTACATCCATTATTATATGAAAGGTCTCAGGGTGGGACCTGGGCTGGTCCAGGGCATATAATTAATAAATTACTGGAGAATCAATGAGAGGGTCCTCACAGGAAGAATTCAAACCTGAATGGAATACAAATTCCACTGTGTGCTATGCTGTGTTACATAAGCATAGTCTGTTTTCCAGTTCTGCAATTAACTGTTGGGAAAGTCACTTAATCTCCTTGAGATTCAGCTTTTTCAACAAGAAAGTGCTTTATAACACATTATGCATGTTTTAGAACATATATAATTAAGTATACATATTAAACTTTGCATAAATTTTTAAACTTTTAACTATTAAATGCCATATATACTAATAGTAAGACACATTTAGAATTATTTAAGAGTCTTTAAGATGTAAAATGAAAAATATCAAACCTCCCCCGCCTTGTAGCCCTGCTTTCCAGAAGTAGTTACTGCTGTTCTTTATATACTTTAAAGCGTTACACAAATATGTGTGGTTAGAATTATCATTTATTTCAGACAGTATTTCAACTTTTATGGCATTTAGTAAATGCCAAAGAGAATGATTGCATCTTGGGGTGAGGACTCAGCAGCAAAGATTTGGGTGGCTTTAAGAGTTCATTTTAGGTAGTTTGCCATTTTTGAATATTGTAGGTGGTAAATTCCTTTGTTAAAGGACACGATTAAATATACCCTAAGCCAAACTAACATTTATACATTTGTTCCTCCATTAAAAATGATTTTGCATTTACCATGAATAAAAGCACTTATCCAACCTACAAAAGATAAAAAGGACCATAACATCTCATGTAGGTACTGTTGTATTTGTGCCAAAAGAGGGGTGCAGGTAGAGGGCCCTGAGATTTCTACTTGCAACCCTCTCACCAGGGGCTAAGGCAGGGCTTCAAGGGAACAGAAACCTTTGAATTGGCCTTTGCAGATTAGTTAGAATTTGGACACACAAGATGAGAATTGGTTTTCCTATGAAGGCTCAGAATCATTGAGATTACACTGTCCAGAATTTCTTTTTTCAGAACCTTTTTTTGCCCCTTAAATCTTTTCTAGTTTGACTGTCCCAGATGCCTTTGGGAAGGACACAGACATATAAAGTTTTCACCAGATGCTAGAATATTTTTTTTTTTAAAAATGGCACTAAGTTATACTATCTTAAAGTAAACCAAGCCTCCTCTCCTGCTTTCCTGGGTCCCCTTTATCAGGAGAGTTCCCAGTTTGCAGAATATACCAGACAGCTGCGGAGGAGGCTGAGTCTGTGTTAAGTAAACAAAGGAGAATTTGGAATCACCATGCAGCAACATTGTCCTGCCTAGAAAACCAACCCAGGGTGAAGTTGCTAGAGGCAGAAGATGTGAAAGGGTTTGGTCTGCTCTCATTGTTTTACAGGTTTGGAAACAGGCACTGAGCTGTGATGTGATCTGTTCAGAGGCAGAGCCAGGGTGATGTCTGAGTCAGGTGTGGAAGAATCTAGGTGTTCTGGTCTATTCCCATGCTCAGCCCCCACAAGGCCATCCCATGCATATTCATGCCTGAATTCATTGACCTCAAATCCTTTTAGGACTGAATCATTTGGTGATGACTCAGTTCTGCTCTCCATTCCACATTACTACTGTACTTCTCTTTACTGCCTCCTGATTTCTTGATACTACTTTTGTTCTGTTGCTTGTGGGTGGCCTCAGGGACTGTAGGGAAGGGCCTCTTGTATCTCTGAGCTGCTATTCCCAAGCTTGACCTCTGTAAAGGATGCTTTCGAGCATGCACATAAAAGACTGTTCTGGTTGGAGGGGTGGCTGTGCTGCTATATACAGTTGTCAAAACTTATTGACTTGTACATTTAAGATCTATGCATTCCATGTTGTATAAATTAATCCTCAATATAAGCAAAACCAAAACCCCAAAACCCTCACTTCAGTGTCTTCACTTGTTAATCCTTGTATATTTAGGCTGGTGAATTTTCCACTAGAGGATTTTGCAATGGCAACAGAGGTGGCTCCTAGTAACGCAGGGACCCTTGTCATCACCCTTTCCCTGTGCACTAGTGGTCTTTCCACTTCCTACTCCTCTCTCAGTCTCCCCACTCCCTGGTTTCCCCCATTAGGCAGGGAGATGATTGACACATCAATGCATTAAGACTAGGATGTGTGCAGGAGGATTTTGGTGTTGGAGGAGGTTTTCACCCAGGGCAGTGACACTACACAATAACTACAGCATAGCTGTCATTTTCTGAGCAAACACTATGCTAAGTGCTTTCTATGAGTTATCACATTGAGCCCTCACAGTCACCACTGAGGTGGATACCACTATTACCTCTTCCTTACAGACACCGTACAGAGAGGCCACACAACTGTGCTTCACTGTATAGACCAGAATTAGAATCCAGACATCTGGCACCAAGGCCAGGACTCTTTTTATACAGCTCTTGGGAGGAAAGAATGACTTTTATTAGGCACTGGTGGGGGAAGGCCATTTGAAGAAGGGAATCCCCATTTCCTTAAAAGATACCTCAGGAATGGCCACTTATACCTACGTGTGAAGCCATAATTGGTGGTTATGATGAACCAAAAAAAAAAGGGGGGGGGCTCATGGAGTAGATTTGATGCTATCCATGTACAAGTTATTTTGTGTTTATTAATTCCATAAGTTTTTCCATCTGCAAGAAGAGGATTGACTGGGAATACATGGCAGAGCCCTCTCAGAGTATATAGGATATTGCTGAATAATAACCAAGATGACCAGAGTGTGTGGAACTACTTTATGAAAGACCCAGGAGGAGACCTGCATCTCTTACCTCCCTGCCCACCACCAGGCTCTGGGATTGCCATAGGACCCTGGATAGGATCATTGGTGGCTGTGAGTCACGCTCGGTCAACTGTGACTAACTGTGCAAGAAGGCCATTTGGCCTATTTGCTTTCCCATTTGTTTTCTGGCTTGCTTCACTCGAATCTATTTAAATTTTGTGGAAAGGATATGGGTTATAAATGACCCAAGTCAGAACCTTGAAACATGCTGGCTCAGCACTTCCTAGGCTTTGCAGGGAAAGCAGGTAAACATATGTCCATTTGTGGGGAGAGAGGATGATGGCCCTGAGAACAGAGCTGTTTAATCCCATGAGATTCAGCCCTCCAGCTCCTATTCAGGGTAAATCAAAGATGACAAGAGAAGTTGATGGTCTCCCTGCCAGCTAACTGTCCCTAAACTTAGTGAACTTCTGGCTGGAGTCTTGGGAAATAGCCATTTGTAAGAGGCTCTTGGTGAAATGCTATAAAGAGGATGAATTTGAGGTCAATGGAATCTGGTTTGCTGGTCAGTTCCTTCCTTGCCTGTCTGATGGGGTTTCTGTGGGGAGAAAGTATGAATAAAGGTGACTGTGTTCTGGAACAGCTCAGGATTCTGCACCAGTGCAAGCTTAACTGCTGCTCAGTGGAGTCTCAACTCCTCTACACCAGGTGTATGTAGCACGGTGGTTCACAGCAACCAGGAACTCCAGGAACAACTATCTGATGTAGTTTCTTGGCAAACCCTTGAGACCTAGAGGCTGGGAAGTTTATGTTCTCTAGCATCTCTCATCCACCAAAAGAAATACATGTCCAAAGAGAGTGGACAGAAAACTCTCTGAACCACTCTCCATCACCTGGTATATTTATTTTTTTGTAAAAACAGGTCCATGAGCATGAAGTATGGTATATACATGCAATGGAATAGTATTCAGTGATAACAAGAAAGGAAGTACTGATGCATGCTACCACATGGATGAACCTTGAAGACATCATGCTGAGTGAAAAGTAGCTGGTTACAGAACACCATATATTGCATGATTCCATTTGTATGGCATGTCCAGAATAGGCAAATCCATAGAGACAGAAAGTAAATTAGTGATTGACACGGGCTGAGGGCCTGCGGGATGGGAGATGCCAGCTAGAGGTATGGTGCTTTTTCAGGGAGTGATAAAAAATGTAAAATTGTGGGACTGCTTGCACAATCTGTTAATAATGGTGCACTTTCAGCTGGTAAGTTGTATGGTATATGAATTATACCAAAAAAACTATTGCCCTTCAAAATATATTTAAGAAATAAATGATACAAACTAAAAAAAGTATTAAAATGTTAAAAAAATTAAAATAATATTCATACTGAGCTCTTTTACTTGTACACATCAGCTGATCTTTGGCTACCCGAAGACATGTTTTTATGAGGTATGTCAGTGTGCTCTTGGAAAATTTCTTTTTAGTAAGCATTTATCCATTTTGCCACATGGTCTTTGCAATCACCATTTGTATTCTACCAGTTTGCCAATCTGCTTGCTCCTTTTTCCAGTTGGTAGGCATCCAGATTTGTGCCAGAGGTGATTCTCTACGTGGCATTTCTATAGAACTAAAATTGTGTGATTAGGGTTATTTCTTGGGGGTGAGACTATCAAGTCAGGATTTCTTGCTATGAACTTTGTATTCCTTTTCTCACCTATTTTCCCCCAACAAAGTTTGGAGGTGTAAAAATGAATTATATAGCCAGGCAAAGTCACACATGCCTATAATCCCTGTGACTCGGGAGGCTGAGGCAGGAGGATCTCAAGTTCAAGTTCAGCCTCTGCAGCTTAGTAAGACCCTAAGTAATTGATCAAAACCCTGTCTCAAGATAAATTAAAAAGGGCAAGGGATATAGTTTCATGGTAGAGTGCCCCTGGGTTCAACCCCCAGTACTACAAAATAAATCACATTTTTATTTTATTTTAATTAATTAATTAATTTGAGTATTGGGTTTGAACCCAGGGCTGCTTTACCACTAGCTACATTCCTAACCCTTTTTTATCTTTTAATTTTGAGACAGGGTCTCTCTAAGTTGTTGATGGTCTTGCTAAGTTGCTGAGGCTGGCCTGGAACTTGCCATCCTCCCATCTCAGCCTCCTGACCTGCTCAGGTATTGCTCACGTATATAAGCATGCCAACTCTAAATGTTAGGCACTGCCTGATAACTGTGGCTCTGAGGAACAATGAATAAATCTATAAGTTGCATCTGTTTTAAAGTTGTACTATACAAGACGATTGCATATGTCATGTTTATTGTCACATCTTCAACTTCAGTGCACCGGGTCCTTGCTGTACCATAGTGTGGCAGATCCAGGACGAGTGCTTATCAGTACATGGGCACCCAGAGCCATTAAAAAAGTTGAAAATATTTTAAACAGATGAAAACATAAGAATAATTTAGTGGCAGTCTAAATATTCATTACTCACAGTTTACAAACACGAAACATTTAATTGTTGCTTTGGATCTTTTTCATTTGCTCTGTTAAAGAAATAAAACATTAGATCCGGTTGAAGTACCCTTGAGATTGGGGGTTTCTACTCTTATGCCCCCCCTAGATATAACTACTGGGCTGAATGAAATTTGGTATTTAGCCCATTCACATGTGTGCTTTATAAAGAAAAGCATGCTTGTGTATCTATAAATGTTTGTGTTGTGAATTAGGTTTTATATAAATGCTATAAGGTGTGTATTATTTTGTAATTTGCCTTTTAAAAGAAATCACTGTGTATTAAAGATGTATCTGTGTTGATATCATAAACCTAGTTCATTCTTTTTAACTACTAATGATATTCCTCCTATGACAATGTCACATTATTAATCCATTCGCTTTTTGGTGAATATTTTAGTTCTTTTGAATTTTTTACTACCACAGTGTTCCGGCGATTATCTCTGTGTCTCTCTGGGTATATTGTGCCACTTTCTCCAGGCTGTATCCTTAGGAAGGAACTGCTGTCTCATAGGATGTATTAATCTGCCTAGTCAATTATTGCCAAATTGCTTTTCAACAGGGTTAAAAGAATTCACACCCCATCAGCAGTATGTAAGCATTGTTTATATCCTCACCAACACTTAACAATGTCAGATTTTATTTTTTGCCAACCAGTTAGTATAACATGGCATGATGATATATGGTATAACGATAAGGAATTATTGTTTCAATTTGTATTTCTCCAGTTACTTATGAGGTTGAGGTCCTTTTAGAATTCCTTGCAATTCTCTGTCCCCCAGAAGAAAATGTTCCTGTCCTTTGCTTATTTTTCTCCTTAGTCATAAGTCTTAGTCTTTTTCTTATTGAAGGTAGGACCTTTTGATATACATTGAACAAATAAGCCCGAATTTGTCATCTGTTGCAAATGTCTTTTCTCAGTGTTTGTGGCCTGTCATTATAATTTGTTGTGTCTTCTGGCAAAAAAAAAATTATATTTTAGTATGATTATATTTGACTTGTATTTTTTGCATTCTGTTTAATATATCCTCTAAATGACATGTTAATATTTTCTTATTTTTAAAATAAAAGTCTTGGTGTTTTGCTTCTTATGCTTGTGTCTAATTCTGTCCCCTGCCCCACCCAATTTGACAACCGGTGAACCTAGGATCATTCCATGTTTTCCCATTGAACTTTCTCTTGTTTCTGATTTACTTTGTTTATTTTTTTTATTGTCTGTTTGTGCCTCTGAGTCAGTTTACACTATTTTAATTGTTTTAACTATAAAGTAAATTTTGGTATTGGAGGAGCCTCCCATTATTTATTCTGCTTTATCCACACTTTTTGCTATTTTTCTTCCGGGCATTTGAGGATTAGTTTTTTAAATTCCATAAGAAACCTACTGGGATTTAAAGTACAGCATTCATATTTGAATTACTGATTTTTTTTTCAAATGGTTAGATTTATTCACGTTTTGAACTTCTTCCTTATGAAGCAAAACCCTTGCCTAAAATAAATCCTTAGAAAATATGCTCCTAATTGGTATCTTGGGAAACCTAACTAAAAAGTTTTCCGCAAAGTGAAATTTTGACCGAAGGCTGAAGAAGTCTTCAGCAAAGTTATTATTCTTTTCTTTCATGAAATCAATACATTTATGAAAAACTAATGCTTAGTTTTAAAAGCAGGATTAAAAACAGGTCACTGTTTTTAATCAGATAATTTATCACCCTGTAATGGACATGGGCCAATCTTTGATCTTTAGACAAGTGTGTTTGATTTTCATGTTTTATTATGAAGAGCTTTATCTTGAAATATCCTGGCAGACTTTCAGTTACATTCACTGAGAGCTAATTTATTCCTGCTTCTCACATTCTAATTTTGAAGATAGCTGATAAAGATGTCACAGCTTATTTGCATGAGGAACTCTGGCTGAGTGAGGAGAAAATAGCTGTCAAGGTCATTACCAGGGTTTATTCTCGACTCTGCCCCAGTTTCCCCAGGGATTACCGGATCCCTGGTCTGATGAAGTCGTAGGCCAAATGTGCAATGAGACATAGAGAAAAAGACAACTTCAGTTTCACAGAAAGAGACAGATGGTATGGCCGGGGTGGGGTGCAGCTCAGCCCTATGTCTACCCAGGGTCTCTTGGTCTCGCTTGTCCTGTTGGCTCAAGGTGAGACACGTTCAAGGACCAGGTGCAGTGGTTGGTGGGCAAATGCAAGGATTGGCATTTCTTTAGTCCCTTGAGATCCTGGCTCCTCTCATTAAATGTCCTTGAGCTACTAGGCTCAACTCCTCTATTTGCACACTTGGTGGCACAGGGGGTTTCTGCTTGGGGCCATATTCACTTGGTCACCAAGACAAGAAAGCCCCTAGTGGTGTCCTTGCACGTCCTCTGGTGTTGTCTATCGTGGTCATGATTGTGAATCGCACTCTGAACCCTCCAATGGCGTAAATAAAACCCAGTGCCCAGCCCTGCACTTTAAACCAGTGTTCTTCACACCCTGTGATGTTGCCTGCTGTGCTGGCTACAGCGGGTTTCCTGGGGAGCTGAGTGGAGTGGCTCTGGAGTCTGTGGCTGTACCAGCTTCCCAGGTGAATAAGTGACCAGGACTGTGAACCACTGCTCTAGACAAGCTTTAACCTCAGGCCGTGGACAGGAACCCGGTCACCTAAGAAGCAGCTTCACCGAGACTTCATGGGCATCTCAGATGAGGCCCTCTGCCTTTCAAGTCTTTGGGCTTCTACAACTGCCGCTTAATCCTTATGTCTTCATTGAAACTAGGGGATATTCTGTATCCATGGCCTCAACACCTGAGCCAGGGCCCCTCCCAGCCCAGAAGGGAGGCCTTTTGACCCAGGGCCACACTGAGATGTTAACCACAAAATTCGAGCTCCACTGCTTTTAAGTTTAAATGTCCACTCTTGCCCCAGCTAGGCTAGACCATGCAGCACCAAACAAAATTGGGATCCCAATAGAGGCAGTGCAGCCCTATGCAGGAGGCAAGTGTAGCAAAGGCTGAGGGCTTTTGTGCAGTGCACAACCTATGATCAGACACAGTGAATTTGGCTTTCCCACAGTGCACCCTCTGAGTTTGTGCCAACCTGATTAAAAGTGCTATCAGAGCAGTTCTAGGACTGTAAAACTGGCCAATCTCAGCTGATGTAGGCTGTCCACAGAACCCTCAAATCCTAGAATATCAGAACTGAAAAGGACTTAGGAATCACTTAGTTGGCCATTTCCATATCTTCACACAGATAATCCGAATCCCAGAGAATGCAAGGAACTTACCCAAGGCACAGGACTAGGAACCCAGGTCCCCAGCTCATAACGATCATGCTCATTCCATTGTACCATGCTCCTCTTGGGCCTTACTGTAAGTCATTGTGCTGTGTAACTCTCCCTCTCTCCCTCTCTCTCTTTCTCTTTCTCTCTCTCTTTCTCTCTCTTTTTCTCATTGATTCAACTCACCCCTCCTTTTGCTCAAAGTATACATTCTAAAGGAGCATGAACTCAAGCAAATTTATTAGAAAATACCCCAGGCACTATTGGTAAAAGTTCAAATTAAAGGAGCATAAAGCAACCTCTATTTTACGCTGAAATTGCTATGTTAAAATTTAGATTTACCCAATAGCTGAATTAAGGTGTAATTATTAGCATTACTAAAACATTTAGTCACTCTTCAAAAGCACTCTCCACAGGGTACCCCTATATAGCATTTAATGTACATCAAATATTAGGTTTGATGGATGGAAAGTACATTGATGTACAGTTTTCCACACACTTTTTTTTTTAAAGGAAAAGAAGACTGAAAGTGCTTTGTTGAAGTCGTGTTGTGCCACACAACACCAAGATCCCACATTAGACAGCCAGGTCCTGTTTTCCAGGAGCTTATAAAACATCGGGACAAAACACAGCCAGCCACACAGGACTGTGGGTTACCTTGGGAGGATGTGCTTTCCACGGCAGGCTGGGCTCACCCTGACAGCGCAGTGAGCAGGCGGGAAGGTCAGGCCAGGCACCTTCGTGACATTACTGAGCAGTGTTTGACATGATGAAATTCTCAAGTGATGGTACTTCTGTGCTGAGCCCAGACCAGTTATTTTCAAAACTTCGGCATTTGCATGAGATGACTTGACAGGTAGCGGGCTCTGGGGCCCCCTCCCCCACTGCCATCTGGTCTAGGCAGATGCACATTTAACACCCTAGTGATTTTGATGGGATACACCTGGAGGATCTTAGTACCAAAGGGGACTTGAAGACACAGACTCATCCTATGCAGTTTTATCTCTGGGAGGATGAGGCCAAGGCACAAGATATGACCTCCCCAGGGTTCACGTACCTGAGCAGTGTCAGAACCAAGTCCATTATGGGACTCCTAGTGAGGGCCCTTTTCCTGCCCTTCTCAATTTAGACAGAGTATGCTTCCTTCTTCCCCTGTTTCTCTCCCCCTCATTCTGAATACCCAATCCCTCTCCTCCTAGAAAGCCTTGTAGGATTTCTGACAGAGTAGTCCCCCCACCCCCAAAAGTGATATTGACCAAAACACTTGTTCGATGTCACTGGTAGCTTCTGAAGCCCTCATTGCTGTGTCCCTCAATGTCTCTTCTGATTTTTTTTGTTTGTTTGTTTTCATTTTTAGTACCAGGGATTGAACCCAGTGGTGCTTAACCAGTGAGTCACATCCCCAGCCCTTTTAAAAATATTTTTATTTAGAGAACTGCTTCCCCTGCTCAGGATGTAAGAAGCTGATCTCTCGCCAAATTGCTTTAGGACCTTTCTAAATTGCTGAGGCTGGCTCAGAACTTGCTGTCCTCCTATCCTCCTGCCTCAGCCTCCAGAGTTGCTGGGATTACAGGCGTGCGTCACTGAGTGCGATACCTCTTCTGATTTTGGTTGGCGCCACTACCCACTTTCTATCAGGTCCTCCCCAACACTGACTACACAGTAAAGTCCCCAGTGCCTGGCTCCACTCCTAGAGCTTGAGCCTCGGCTGGCTTGTGGCCCACCACACAGGTTTATCTCAGAGTTCTCCAGGGGAGTGTATTATGCATCCAGGGTGGGGAGCCAGTATCCTGCAATATTCCTTCTCGTTATTTTGGTACCTGCTGAATCTAGTTTGCTAGTTGGTGTGGGCAAACTTGGAGAAGCTGTCTATTTTCCTAATGCATGGGAGTGGCTCTGCCTTGCCCCTGCAGTCATACCTAGTGCTCTTGCCTATTAGATTTAAAAATTCACATTTAAACACCATTTTCTATAGCTCTCTTAAATGTCCTTGCTATGAAAAAAATGCCCTCATTCCCAGTTCAAGGAAAGGAAATGTGAGAAGAACAATGTGGACTTTGGGACCAAGAAACCCAGATCTGGTCTACCCATGGTTTTCAATGTTATTTTTTGGGTTAAAATCACCTGGGAAGTTTTAGAACTTTCCCGTGGGAGGACCAAGAACTGTTCCCAGAGCATTGAAATGGGACTGTCCTCTCTGAGGACAGGAACAAGGCGTGCATGTATTCAAGGTGGCCACTGTTTTATAGGGAGAAAGTCTCCAGTGTGTCTCACTGGAAGGAAAGAGGAAGAAGCTGATCATAAAACCGGAGCTTCTCAGTTTTCCATGTGGGAGAGCATAGATGACCAAAGGAGAGCTCTGCTGCTAGGCAGGGGACAGGGAGGTATCCAGGCCTTCTGCCTCTCCCTCTTAGGGCAAAGTGCCCTCCTTCAGCCCCTCATGAGACTTGGCTGCATTTGCAGGGGCACCGGGGTGCCCTCCTAATCAGGGACTCTGTTTCCCCTTTTGTACATTCGACCTTCACTCAGCCATTTGCTCGGTTGCTGTATGGGTCACCTGCGCACAAGAGCTGCTTCCCCTGCTCACCAGGTAGCAGGAGGTAAGAAGCTGACCTCTGAGACTCCCCGTCTACCCTCCTGGAGACATTTTACTAGTGCCTCAGAAGCCCCTCTCTCCCGTCACCCTGAGCTGCCTCAACTGGCAAGTCTGGAGCACAGAAGAGTGACCTGGGGCATTTCCCATCTCAGCACAGACATCTCCAGCAATTCTGGTGACCCACGGGACTGCAGGCAAGACAGGGCAGTGGTTCTTAGAGTGTATTCCCTGGGTTTCAGGCCTGTCCGCATCTCCTGTGAGTCTTAGAATATAAGTTCTCAGGCCCTGACGTGGAATTGATGAATTGAAACTCTGAGTGGGGACCCAGAGTTCTGCCTTAATAAGACTCCAGGAGATCTGAATGCACGAGCAAGTCTGAAAACCCACAGGCCTACTCCTTTGGGTTTGTCTTACTCGCTGCTATAGTCGCACTTGCACGTCCAGTTTACTTTGTCTCCTTGGGGATATCCCCAACCCACACGTTTAGGTTATAGCTAGAAAGTCCTGGCCTTTGGTGGAGTTACCAGTTTGGACAGCGATCTCACCTTTCCATGCCTTTTCTGTGCTCCTCTCCCATAATGAAGGGAGCTTTGGTGGCACAGGGTGTTCATGCGGTTCTAGTGGTTCCGAGCAGAGAGGAAAACCATCTTCAAATACATTCACCCTGACTCCATGACATTACAAAGGACTGGTACATCCAAACCAGGTGAGGACTAATGGTTTCCTGATCACTGAAATCTCGATGCTGAGGCAAATGACTTTATATGCCATTTAGAAAATTTCTGAAAAAAAGAAATATCCTCACCATCAAATAATTCTTTATCAACATTGCATTGTCCATTTGTCCTTTACGGTTATCAGATGACCAAAGAACACCTAATGAGATATAACATGAGACTCCAAATATGCTGGCCTTAACCCAGCATGACGTTCTTCTTGCAACTCTGTTCTGCAAGATTAAAAGACTAATGAAATTGAATGATTTGACTTAAGCATATGTGAAGACAGGAAACATCCACAGAGAGTGCATATTCACTCAAGATGCTTGGATTTCTAAAAGAGAAAAGAAAAATACAAAATTGGTTTGATTAGTGTTTTTGAAAAGGAGAGAGTGGGAACCCTTCTTGCAATGTGCTGTAACATGAAAGAACTCTTAGGTTGGAAACAATTACACGTCAAGAAGCATATGTACTTACTGTGCTATTGTGGTCCTCAGTGGATTGTTAAATTGTGAGAACTGGGGATGGCTTTTATTTTGTGAAAAGACATTTTAATCACATTGTATTTATGGAAAAAAATACTTAGTTATTTTGAGCTGTAAGAAGATGAATCACAATATGCTTTAATACCACATTGCTTTCCTTACTTATTATTGTCAATACTTTGGTGTTTCACTCAATTAATAATGATTAGAGCTAGCGATGAGGGTTTTGGGGTGAGGAGGGAAGAAAATTGCAAAAGGAATCTTGACGGCTACTTAAAGTGACTGGCAGTCTAGTGGAGGAAGCCAAGGAACGCTACAGGGCGCACTTGAGGAAGTGCATGATTAAATGTTTAATGGATGAGCCACGAGTTGAATGTTAACGACTCCGAGTGCTATGGTGGTTCAAAGAAGAGGAGATCTCTGTGGACTGTTCTGATAAGGAAGTTTTTCATGGGGGAGTGAGTTGGTAAAGGATGGGAAGGATTTTAATTAGGAGGTGGAAGAAAGACCCATGTACAAAAACAAGGAAGATTGGTGGCAGTGGAATCTCAGGAAGAGTGAGTGTGACTTCTGGATGCAAAGTCAGGAGACTCACCTGGGTGGGGTGGTGGGTGCCCCAGAAAGGAAGAATGAAAAGCCTGCCAGTGACATTATACCAGACACAGCAGTTTTCTCTGAACTCATGGTGACAGTGCCCTCTGCTTGGTGGAGTCCTCAGTGGCAGGTTAATTTAAATCTTTCAGTTGCTGTGCATTCTAACTATCCTCAGGGCCACTCTTCCAATCTGTATAGCTCCTGGCATGGGACTGAAGATACAGTGGGTCCTCCCTGCATTATTTTTCTCCATTTTTTAAAATAAGATTTTATTTACATACAGTAAAATTCACTGTTTGTTTTTTTTTTAGCATACAGTTCTGCAGGATTTTTTTTTTCAGTTCTGCAAGTTTTGACAAATGCATGCAGCCATGTAACCCCTAGCATAATTAACATGTGGACTGGTTTCATGATCCCCAAATTCTCCCTTTATCTTTTCCCTTTCGTAGACAAACCCTTTGTTCATCTTCAGCTCCTGGTGACCATGGATCTCTTTTCAATGCCTATAACTTTGCCTTTTTCAGAATGTCATTTAAGTGGCATATACAGTCTATGTAGGCTTTTCCCCGCCCTAGCCAACATCATGCTTTGGGATTTATCCGAGTTGCCTTTATTCATAATTTATTCCTTTTTGTTGCTGAGTACAGTTTCACTGTATGAATGTGCACCAGTTTGTGGGTTTATCCATCCCCCAGTTGAGGGAACTTTGGATTGTTTTCAGTTTTTTGGTGATTATAAAGAAAGCTGCTAGGAATATTTGCATATAGGCTTTTGTGTGAATGTAAGTTTTTACTTCATTCGAATAAATCCGTAGGAGTAGGGTTGCTAGATTGTGTGTGCCAAGTTTTTTTCCCAAGTGCCAGAGCCATTTTGAATGGTGACCAGCAAGTGAGAGGCTAAGAATCATCCTGAAGTTCTTCTGCTTAAGGACATGTCAAGTTTTAGGTACTTCTCACCCAGAAATCAACTGGAGTTGTTCTCTTGAGCTGCAAATTGGAGGGTGGGGTGATTGAGCTTTTAAAAAGCCCCAGGAGAGGAGGAGGAGGATTGCTCTGCTCTTGTGTGTTGGACAGGTGCAGGAAGAACCTCCTTTCAGCAGATCATCTGGGTTGGGCCGCTAGCCAGAGAGTCCAGGCAGCTCCAGGATGAAGCTCGACACCTTCCTGAACACCACCATCTTGCTTTCTCAGGAAGCTGGTGAAAGAACAAAATACAGAACATGGTGACTTTGTTTTATCTCTCCTGCCTTAACACACACACACACACACATACAAACCCACACACAGAGACACACACACACTTTTAAGCTCTCCATTCTAGTTTTCTGATAATAAGATTTGATCTGGGCTTTGCTGTAGGGAAAAAAGAATGCATTTATTTAAAAAATGAACAAACAGGGCTGGGGATGTGGCTCAAGCAGTAGCGTGCTCGCCTGGCATGCGTGCGGCCCGGGTTCGATTCTCAGCACCACATACAAACAAAGATGTTGTGTCTGCCGAGAACTAAAAAATAAATATTAAAAATTCTCTCTCTCTCTCTCTCTAAAAAAAAATGAACAAACAAACAAACAAAAACCTTGAAGTAGTTACGTCAACCTTTGCAGCTTCAGGATTGAAGAGGAGAGTGATCTGTGAGAAGAGAATAGATTTCTTCATTCCTGCCCTGAGGTCGACAAGTTCCACAAGCACTCTGTCCATTATAACTGTTTCTGTAGGGTCTTGGGGTGGTTCACTGTGTGAGCGAAGGAAGGTCCATCTCCCCAGGATGAGGGGCGCTTGGGTGGAGGGCAGAAGGATAGCAGGCTCACATCTTGGTCAGTAGGAACTGAAGGACCAGGGAAAGTAGAGTATCTTACCTGAAACAAACCCACCTGCTTTCTGGGAAAGTTATGGGGTCATTTAACCACTTAACAGCTGGGCTCAGTGACTTAACCATCACCTGCACTTCCTGTCACTTTTATTATTTCTCTTTCTCCTTCTCCTTTGTCTTACCAGTCTTCCTTTGCCTTTTATGTTCTTCTTTTTATCTTCGAGCTCTCTGAAACTCTCTTTCCTGCCTAGGTAGTCTAGTAAGAAATATCCACCTGGTCAGCTTCATGGGAACCCTGCCCAGGACTCCAGATTTCTTTGGGAGAGGTCATGATTTTTCTTCTTTAATTTTAATTTTAAAATTAATGAGAGATCCACACTTCCTTGGCAAAGAAGCGGTTTGAAAGGGGGGGGGAACAAACCTAGTACATTGTGGTATTTTGGAAAGTCATATAGGTGCCTAATCTTGAGCAGCTCTCTAGGGCCCACAGTGGGGTATCTAGGGTCACCTGGGCATGAGAGGCTGTGATTGTCAGCACACTGTGTCCATCTTCCTTGAACTCTGCTGCCTCGTGGTGTGGGAGATGGGAATGGCTGATATAAACAGCACTGGAAGGGCGTGGACCTCTCAGTAAATAACCCCATAACCTTTAAAGCTGCGGTGCAAAAAGCTTGCTGTTTATTTGAGGGGGAAGGGAGATGTCAAACTGGGCTTGGCGTTGATAGTACCCCCCTCCCCACAACCACGAGCTAACCACTGGGGACAGACAGATACCCAGCAAAGCCAGGCACATGTAAATACTGCATTCTAAAACACGAACAACAGCAGGACCTGACCCCATGTCACAAAGTACTCAGGTGCCCGAGAGTTCAGCGAAGGCTCGGTTTCCTGTGATTCATCCTGAACATCACTGACACTTCGGGGACTTGGGGCCCCTCCCTTGGCTGGTGTCCTGAGTGGCTGCTGGGAGCCCTCTTTGAACTTTTAGCAGATCTGCCTGAAGGGTGTTTTGCTCCGTGGTTTCCTCCTGAGGTTGTGACTTGCCTTGGGTACCAGCAGCTCCACTGTGACTCCATCACATAACAGAACAGAGAAAGGAGGGGACGACGAAGGAGCGAATGGATCTGGACTGAGAGCCAGTAAACTTCCCCCTCGAGAGAAATCCCTCTCTTCAGGGCTTCCTGCTCACCACAGTGTCCTTGGCACCAGAAAGCATAGGCCAGCAGAACCAGGGTTTGCCTGCCCTGTTTTTCAAACCATTGACACCTGTTACTCAGTTCACACCTGTGCTGTTGGTCCTGCCCTGTGGATATGCAGTGACTTGAAGTGTTTTATTTCTTTCCTATAGAGCACAAGCTAGCCATGGTTTTATTGTCATAACTGGACAGAATATAAGCTCTGGCATAAATACAGCAAAGGTCATTCAGAAAGGGAAGAAGAGCCAGAAGAAAACGGTTTATATTAAATTTGAGATGCTAATCTTGAAATGCCACCCATGCTCCTCTGATTAGATTACACACTGAATCAAACATGCAGACAATCCCAGGCCTCGGTGCTCAGACGCTTCTGAGGCTCATTGTGTGAGTCCGGGAAGATACAGACAACCTAGAACCATCTCTCTGAAGGAATTACTGGCCATTTCCTCTTTCCTGTTTTGAACGTGATTTTTTTTTTCCCAGTGTATTGTGAGAGCACAACATGTAGGATGGACTCTTTGGCATCACATAAATGTTTACTTAATATTTAAAACTCACTGTCATGAAGCATTTGTTTCACTTGAAAATATTATAGCCTATTTTCTTCAGGGAAAATAAATACATAAAAGGCCCTGCTGCTTTGATTTTCAGTACCCTGTCTTGTTTTGCTTTCCATCCTTGCATTTTTAACCAATAAATCCATAAAGTCAAACCAGGGAATTCTTGAGAGCCAAAATTAAACTCCCCAGTGGTCAGGCTCTGATGTGGCCCAAGGCTGCCACTACTAGCTTGGGGTTTGAGCGGAGCCTTATGTCCTCATCTTGATAGTTAAGGAAACAGAAGCCCCCAAGAGTAAATGACTTGTTCAAGGACATCAAGAGAGGTGAAAAGAAGGAGCTCAGGGAAAAGAGGTCTCACAGCGTGCCTCCTTGTGCAAGACCCTGAACATGGAGAGTCGATGGCCAGCCGTGCCTATTGGTGAGTCTGGTCTGAGTCGAGTTGTCACTTAGGTTAGTTTATCCTTGCCACAGGTACCTTAGAAGGAAGTGTGGCCTCCAAGGGTTCTCAAGCCTGAGACTTAGAAATTCCTGCTAGATTTTCCTAAACTGAAAGGGATCCTGAGAAGGCCAAGGTCATGGATATTGATGATTTAGATATGAGGTACCCCCACTCCCACCCCCTAGATCAGGATCCTGTGTTGATGCAGGAATACTGAGAGGTAAAGTGACCAGATTGTGAGAGCCTTTTGAGTTTGAATGGGCTGGGTGGTGACTGCAGGCAGGTGGGGTGTGGCTGTTGGAGGTGGGTCCTTGGGGGTGTGTCTGGGAAGGATGCATCTTCCCTGTGGGCCCCTTCCCACCTCACTGGGCCCTTCCCCCATGACATGGGCCTCACCTTGTGCCCAGAGCAATGGAGTCGGCCCCTATGGACTGAGACCTCAGAAACCATGAGCCCAGATAACCGTTTTCTTCTCTAAGTTGTTCTTTTGGGGTATTTTGGTCACAGCAACAAAAACACAAACTGAAACAGATGCCTGTGACCTTATGTGAGAGCTGCGTTTGGTTCTCTGGGCTCCCTCTCAGTGCAGGAAGAGATGTGGCTCATAAGGGAGGCCACAGGGGATCAGGGAAACCTTCAATGACCAGATCGGCCAGAGAATAACGTGGTGTAGAGTTTGGAGCCAGGGCCCACGTCTCTGTCTTCAGGGTGTCCCTCTGATCTAGCTCAGAAGTCTACCCACCAAGGAGAAGGGAGCAGGTGAGTTAGATCAACAGAAGGACAACTGCATGCTGCAGATCTCTTTTTGCTTTTCCTGCCACCTGCCTGAAACCTGTCGTAGATTCTTCTGCAACGGGGCTGTTAAATATTCATTGGTGTAAAAGCTCCTGGGAGGTTGAAATTTAGAGACTCTTTGAAGGCAGTAGAAGACATGCCGGGAATGTTGCTGAGGGTGGGGGGCCTGGCCGCTTCAGGGGACATGGCTGCTCAGCTTTGTGCCTCTGGTGCCTTCTCGTCATTACACCTGACCAGCCAGGATTTCCCTTTCCACAGAAAGTTTCACCAAAGAGATCTGGCTTGGTGTCCATCTCTCCCCCACGTGGCTTATCCCTTCTGCTGTGTGACAGAGGCAGCAGTCCAGTAGGGGACCTGTGAAGAGCTGGATGGGTCTTCTGGGAGGTCGGCCAAACTTGATTCTGCCTCAAAGGCTGAGGCAAAGGGACAGTCACCCCGGCTGCGCATGGCTGAGTGGCTCCAGTGACAGCCAGGAGCACCCTCCATCCGGAGTGAGTCAGAGGTGTAGGGGACAGGTCTGGACACTCTGGCTGCCCCTTGGGCCTGGCTGTTCACTTGGTTCAGATCCACGGCAGTTGGAGAGCTGATGACGTTTGTCATCTGTCCTGTTCTCCATGGCAACCTCTGGTGCCCTCCACGCCTCTTCATGCCGGGGAGTCCCCCGCAGCATTGCCTGCGACTTCAGGTGGAGAGAAAGCTTTCAAACATCACTGGAGAGCCCTGGAGAACATTCTTAAAACTACGCAAATACATAATCCCAACATCCTCGTGTGGCTTAATTTTTTTTTTTTTTAAATATTAGCTTCGACCCATAGACGTGTCATTTGGGATTGGGTTATTGTTCGCTCTGCTTTCACGGTCTGGTACTATATTTCCCCCAAGTTTCTCTGGTCTTCTCTCAATCTTAAACTCGCTGTAAATGTAATATGATTATGTCATTAGACCACTCTCCGAATTTTTTTGGGCGGGGGAGGTACCAGGGACTGAACTCTGGGGGGCTTGACCACTGAGCCACACCCCAGCCCTATTTTGTATTTTATTTAGAGACAGGATCTCACTGAGGTGAGAACTTTTCATCCTCCTGCCTCAGCCTCTTGAGCTTCTGGGATTATAGGCGTATACCACTTTGCCTGGCCCACTTTCCCAATTTTTAAAAATTTCTTTCTATTTATTTATCTATTTGATACTGGGGATTGAACCCAGGGGCACTTTACCACTATATTTCCGGCACTTTTTATTTTTTTCATTTTGAGACAGGGTCTCACTAAGTTTCCCAGGATCTTGCCAAGTTGTTGAGGCTGGCCGTGAACTTGCCATCCTCCCACCTCAGTCTCTTGAGTCACTGGGTTTACAGGCAGGTGCTACCCTGCCCAGCATTTTTTTTTTAATTTCTATTTGCTGGTTAATATAGCTATGCAGTGGGGAATGTCTATAAGTTATTTAATTATTAGAGTTATTTCCTAAGGAATTTTCAGATCAAAGGACGTGAATCTCTTTGTACTGTTGGCTATGCACTGTGATATTGTTTTCTGAAAATGTATGTCAACTGGCATTGCCTCCAGCAGTGAAAGAATAAATGAGTTTCCTGGTAGCTTGCCAATAGCGGAAAATATCATTTTTAAACAAATGTGTTTCTTTATTAGGTATTAAATGTTACGTCTGCCTTATGTCAAAGCTGTTCTGCTTTGCATTTTTAAAATTCCTGATGAGTGAATATTTTACATTTCTCCTTCCATTCATTTCATGTTCATGTCATTGATATGGTTATCTGTATGGATCCTGAGGGATACATTTGGACTTGTTGATCCTGAGGGATACATTTGGACTTGCTGATACATAGATCTGTGTGGTATTCTTTCCATTTACTCTGAAACTAATTGGGAAGAAACAATCAAACAAGTTCATGTTGTGCAGCATTCTGTAACACAATACCCTGGACACACCATGAATGTATCATAGAAAGAAAGAAAAGAAATTGTTCCAGACTAAGGAGACAAAAGAGATCTGGCAGCCAAGTGTAATGCAAGACCTCCAATGAGCTCCTGGATGAAAAAGAAAAGAAAAGAAAAAAAAAACTGTGAAGGACATTTTGGGAACAATTGGGGAAATTTAAATATGAACTACATACTAGATATGTCATATTAGAGTTTTCTTTATTTTGATATTGTGCTTAAGTAGGAGAATGTCTTTGTTCTTAGGAGGTAAAGGTTGAAGTATTTAGGGGTGAAGTGTCACTATGTCTTGGATAGTTCAGCAAACTATATGTCATATATATTATGTGTAATATATGCTATATTATCAATCAGTATATGGTGTACATTATGCATAATACATAATATATAATATGTTGTTCACACGTGCAAATGTATATTTGCATACTTATTCACTCACACACAATATATTACTCTTACTATGGGCACTAAATTTGATTTTTATTTTATATTACTCTTACAATGGGCACTGCATTTGATTTTTATTTGTCTGATTTTTATTTTCTTCCTTTTTTGGTGTTATATCCAAGAAATCATTGCCAAGACCAATGCCAACAAGCATTTCCCATGTTTCCTCTGAGCCTTATGATTTGGGTCTTTAAGTCTTTGATCCATTTTGAGCTGATGTTTGAGTATGGTATGGGAGGTGTCCACATTCACATTTTTTGCAAGTGGATGTCCATTTTTGTCCAGCACCATTAATTGAAGAGATTATCCTTTCTCCATTGTAAATTCTTGGCATCCCTGTTGAAGATCAATCAACTCTTCATGGTTTAAAAGAGTCAATATTGGGGCTGGGGCTGTGGCTCAGTGATAGAGTGCTTGCCTAGCATGGGTGGGGTCCTGGGTTCGATCCCCAGCACCACATAAAAATAAATAATTAAAATAAATGTATTTTAAAAATAAATAAATAAATAAAAGAGTCAATATTAATATATTGTTGATATTGCCCATATTTCCCAAAGTGATCTATAAATCAAGTGTGATTCCTATCTGAATCTCAAAGCCATTTTTCTTTCAGAAACAAATAAATGAGTCTTAAAATTAATACAGAACCTCCAAAGATTGGGTAGCCATAGAAATTCTGAGCAAGAAGAACAAAGCAAGAGGTATCACACTTCCCGGTTTTTGAAATTATTACAAAACTTCAGTAATGAAAACAATAATTTACTGGCCTAAAATATTATCAATATTATTAATAATTAATTAATAATTAATATTATCAATAATAAAATAATAGTGATGATGATGATGATATTATCAGTAATAATTAATATTATCAATAATGAAAAACAGACATATGAACTGAGGAGACAGAATAGGAGAGCCCAGAAATAAATCCCCACACTGTGGGATAGCAGAAGCTGTGTTTTGAAATGCTATAGAGATCTCTTCTGGTGGTGG
Source organism: Ictidomys tridecemlineatus (assembly GCF_052094955.1). Classification (NCBI taxonomy): domain Eukaryota; kingdom Metazoa; phylum Chordata; class Mammalia; order Rodentia; family Sciuridae; genus Ictidomys; species Ictidomys tridecemlineatus. Next base: position 84,856,874 of record NC_135488.1, on the reverse strand, counting down.
ATTCTGGGGCCCAGTGGAACTGTTCAGGGATGGGGTGGCTGAGGAACCCAGTGTCTTCTCCCATCACATTATGGTGGCTGCTTCCTTCCCAGCCTGTGGGTGGCAGGGCCCAGGGTGCTTCTGGGTTCAGAGGAATGTGGTAGAGAGGTGTTTTCACCAGCCGTGGACTCTGGTCTACTTTCTTCTATTTCCTTCTCAATTAAAAGGCATGCTAACTGGAGTGGACAGTCCCTCCCTCCTCCTCAGTGGGCACTCCTGTAACAGGGAGATGGTATGAGGACACTTAGCACTTAGCACAGCACCTGCCAGAGGAAGCCTGGTGGCCTCTTAGCCATCTCCACTGCCTTAGCTCAGCCTAAAACATTTATTTCTCCCAGTTCTAGAGGCTGGAAGCCTGAGATGAGGTCCAGTGAGGCCCCTCTTCCCGTTTTGTAGATTGCTCTGTCTCACTGCAGGCTCATGTGGCAGAGAGCAACTCACTTGGTTTCTCCCTCTTGGAGACTTATCCCACCTTGGGAGGATCCCACCCCGATGACTTCATCTAACCCTAATTACCCAAGGGCCAATTTCCAAATACCATAACACTGGGGATTAAGGCTTCAACATATGAATTTGGGGGCAACACAAGGAGTTTCTAACAATCATTATTATTTTTGTTGCCACATGTTACTCCTCTTGCAAAGCGTCCTTAGGCTTGGAGTAACCAAGGTGAGGGAAGAATCTTCAGTGGGGTGGTGGATCTCGAGACTATGAAGGCATCTGCTTTCATAGTGTTATATTTCCTTCTCCTTTGATCTTGGAAAAAAAAGGGATTACTTGATCTAGTCTGAGTAGAAGGGAAAAGGAAGGCTGCAGATTGTTTAGACAGCTACTGCTCAGGCTAGTCAGTTAGGTGAGTGAGAATTCACACCGCTGACTCCTCCCAGCCCACCGCCCACTGTGGTCAGCTCTGTAGTCCTGATTTATTGAGGGAGATGCCCACAGAGGCTCTGGATGAGGAAACAAAATCTGTCCAAGGTCACACAGTTCAGAAGTTGAGCTAAGATTTGAACATTGAGCATTTTAACCTCAGGCTCTTGAAACATGCAGCTGGTATGTGCAGGAAAACTGAATTTGGTTTGGGATGGACTCTTGAAGACACAGGTAGACACAGTGGGAAGATGTGTGTTCTGGGTCTTCCCACCCGTCGGGTACGCTCACTCCATCCAGCTGAGCAGTGAGACCCCTCAAAGCCCCAAATCCTTCAGTAAGCTCAAAGACTTCCTCCCACCCAGGGCTGCCTCCTCATCTAGGGGTTGGCTGCAGCAGGAGGTCAGTATGAAGATGCACTAACTCACACTGTTTTCTTCTCTGCTCTTGTCCTCCCCCAGCCCCTAAAGACAATGAAGAGCGTGTGTTCAGGGAGCGTATGCGGCCAAGGAAGCGGCAAGGGGCCGTCAGACGCAGGGTCCACCAGGTCAATGGCCACAAGTTCATGGCCACCTACCTTCGGCAGCCCACCTACTGCTCCCACTGCAGAGACTTCATCTGGTAAGCCCCTCTCTCCTGGGATCCTCTGGATATGACCTCACTGTGGCAATAAGGTGGGAAGGTGGGGGAGATCATAAACTTCATTTAAAAAGTGCTGATGAGCCAGGCGCAGTGGTGCATTCCTACAATCCCAGTGGCTAGGAGGCTGCGGCAGGAGGATTTCAAGTTCAAAGCCAGCCTCAGCAACTCAGTGAGGTCCTGTCTCTAAATAAAATATAAAAAAGGACTGGGAATGTGGCTTAGTAGTTAAGCACCCCTGGGTTTAATGCCTGGTTCTGAAAATGCTGATGTAAAGGTGGGAGTCGTGGTACACACCTGTAAACCTTAATCCCAGCTACTGGGGAGCCTAAAGCAGGAGGATTGCAAGTTCAAGTCCACCCTGGGCAACTTAATGAGACCCTATCTAAAATTTAAAAGGACTGGGGATGTAGCTCAGTGGTAGAGTGCTTGCCTAACATGTATCAGGCCCTGTTTTCTATCTCAGTACCCCAGCCACATACAAAAAGTGCTAATAATAAACAAATGATGATATTTTATTATAAAAGTTAATAATGAATGAGGTAATGATTTTTTTCACACAAAAACCATTGCATTTTAATTTGAAATGAAGAAGAGATTTCTTGAATAAAAGTCTATGCATGAACAATATAAATGTTGGGGGGTGGTTCTAAGGGTAATTTTGACATCGTTTCAGCATCCTGATTTTAAAGTTTAAAAGATAATCTCGATAAGGAAAGAGCCTTGCCTTCCTTGAATCTTATCACAATGCAGAGCTGACAGGCCCTTGAAGGATTTGATAATGACAGCAAGAATTTCCTCTAATAAAATAGGTTGTAGAGGGCTTTCTGAGATTTCAAACTCTCGCCGAAATTGAAAAATGATAAATTTCAGATAAAATAAATTCTACTGGGTGTATTGAAAGAAATAAAATAGAAAATAAGCAGCATTATGTCTTTATCTGATCACAGAAGTCTGTTCCAGTGGTTAAATGTGTGTGGGTGCCTGGGAAGAGTGAATGGAAAGAAGAAACTGGTTCTTGGGGCCTCTGCTTAGGATCATAACGTATTTAAGGAGTTAAATTTTATAATTGATAATATGGTTATATTTTTAGGAAAAGCATGACTTTTAGAGGAACAAGCTGAACTATTTACAAATTAGCTATGATTTGTTTAAATCTATGTCTGGAATTTGTTTAAAAAAAAATTACCTGGAAGAGGGGAGAAGGGCTAGGGTCGAGATGAGGTGGAGCAGCCCTGGATTGGTAGTTGGAGCTGGGCAATGGGTATGTGAGGGCCCCTTATATTCATTGCTCTACTTTAATATATATTTGAATTTTTCCATAATTAAATGAAAAAAATACCTGGTTGCTGATCTCTGTGATGGAAAGCAGTTTTCAGTAACTTTCTAACCTGGTGGTTCCCAGGATGTTGAGATCTAAAAGGAGCAAGAACACAGCAGCAGTGTTTCGAGTGGCTGGGAAGGCTGCCTGGGGAAGTGGCATTTCTCCCTTCACACTTAGGATTCTGACAGGCAGAGAGGACGACGAGGCCATGGGCCTTTTGAGTGGCGGGAGGAGGATATGGAACACTGGTCTTGGGCTTGGAGGAGAAATTTTAATGAACGTCTACACATGCCAGGTCCTGTTTTTAGGCACTGGAAATATTTAATTAAATTTCCCCATTATCCTATGAACTGTGTAGTATTAACTCTGCTAACAGTGCTGGCACTCAGAAATGGAGAAGAGACTAGTCCAATGTCCTCTAGCCGGGGAGTGTCAGAGGCACAGTTCCATTTCAGGTTGGCCTGACTTTAAAGCTGATGCTTTTCATGACATCCCACCGGGCTTTCTGGAAAATTCTCTGAGCGTCTTCAAAGCTGGTAGTGACGTGGAGGACACCTATGGATCCGGGCTGGACAGAGCAAGGAAAGTTGAGTTTCCTAGTAGAGAAGATTTGAATTGGGCTCTGGGGCCCTCCTGGTTCCTGAGGCGTGTCTCTTGTCTTACCCTCATGGTGTTAACAGAACTAGCCACTGAGGTGGTTGTGGACAGCTGAGATGACACAGCTCAGGGGAAACCTGACAGAAACAGAAGCAGTGGCCTTTCCAGCTGTGACACTTCTCATTCCCCACACCCATTCACCATCTGAGCTCCATTGTTGGTATTTTAGACGTGAATCAAGCGGTTAGTCTCACTGGCTCAGGTCTCCCCTAAGCCTGTGGTGAACATCATAGCCCCAGGTTCCTGGGGTGCGGCCCCCAGTGACTTTTGGCTCCCCCTGCTGGGATGATCTGGAACTGCAGTAGGCTCCCTGACCTGCTCTTACAGGTAGACTGAGGACAGGAATAAGACTAGGTTGTTTTGATTGATTGTTCTATTTCTGTGTTGACTTCCAACCTTGCCCTGGGACCCTCCTCTGGCCATGGAAGGGATCTCTAATGTTAGCCTTCACCCGAACGATAGATTGAAGCATTAGATGTGACCATAGACTGCCTGTAACACTTGGTAGCCTCTGGGATGCTCAAGAAATGTCTGCCAGCCACAGCCCTTCTCCACCATCAGGGAGTGAGTCCTGGCATTGCAAGGCGAGAATGTTTATCTCATCCATGAAGAAGAGAGTGTTGAACTGTCCAAGGCCTGTCCAGAGCAAGCAGGGTCATTTGTATCTCTGGCCCAGCTGTCTGTATAGGAATCCAAGCCCCAATGCTGACAGACCTGACGCCTTCTGCAAGCATTGGGTTACCCTCCAGGGCCCCCTGGCAGCAGGCATTTTGAGGCTCCCTGAGAGGGGGAGTGACATTGCACAGCTCAGCTGGCTCTGTGGCACTTAATACAACAGGGGTGGTGGCCACCGTCAGCTGGCTGTAGGTGTTTATTTTTTGACCTTTAGTAAAATTGTGTTTTCTTAAAGGATTGTCTTCTTCTTTGCAGGGGTGTCATAGGAAAGCAGGGATACCAATGTCAAGGTAAGAGGTCTTTGATAAACTAAATCTTTGGAGGCCCTCGTTGGGTTCAGATGACTCACTTATGGGAGGTGTGTGCCAGGTTGATGACATGGGGACTCTGCAGCATTTGCATGCTTTGATCGTTCCTCTCTAGGGAGCAGGACCCTGCTAGCTTTGTGCCTGAGTGGTCACTTTCAAGTAAGGGAGGTGCCTTTCAGGTAACTCCCACCCGCCAGGCTTCCAGCAAGTTCCCAATTCTCCAGAATTTTGTGTCGGCGGTAGCAGGCAGCACTTTGATCTTTCCCAGTGAGACAGGAGCCTTCAATTAGAGGCTCTTCGGAAACCCCACTTGTCCTGCTCTGGGTCTGTGTGTCCTATCAGCGAGCACTTCTCTTTCTCCCTGAAGGAGCTCCTGACCTGCTCTTACAGGTAGACTGAGGACAGGGCTCCCTAGGAGAGATGGGAAGGAAGCTGGTTCCCAGCCTCAGCAATGCACAGTGAGAAAGTTGCCCAGTCCTCTCAAAACTCACGAAAACTGCCAGTGTCCCCTGGACATGATTGCTTCATTCTTCTCCAGGGCATTTAAGAAACCTTCATGGCTTTGGTGGCAAAATTTTTTGGAAATAACTGCATTAAGGGCTTTAAGTATTAAATTAAGATTCGGTGGCAGAAGGAGAATGGCTCTCCTTGTCCCTCACCGGAGCCCTGATTCCATCTTGGGATGAAGACTTTCTTCTCCAGCCATCACTCAGCCTTCCTATCTCTTTCTGGTTTGCAGTTTGCACTTGCGTCGTCCACAAGCGATGCCATGAGCTCATAATCACCAAGTGCGCTGGATTAAAGAGACAGGAAACACCCGATGAGGTAAATATTTGGAACACTGGAATTCTGTGCTTTCTTCCCTTTGCTGCCTCCAATACAGTCCCCAAGAAAACCTTATCTCTCTGAGATCCTGCTGCCTTCATTGTGTTGATCATAAATGAAGGGAGTTGTCCAGAGTCTTCCGGTGCTGGGCACATGCCGTGGAGTGAGCACAGCTCCCAGTTGGTCTGATGCAAGAGCAGGCAGTCTCCAGAGCTGAAGTGCACAAGGAAAATGTAAATTCCTTTATTTCATTATCTCAGTGGAACACAGGCATGGCCAAGTGACGTAGGTACCCAAGACTCCATACGGGTAATGAACAGAGACAGACAACTCAGGAGCAAGAAGCTTATCTTTAAGGGGGTGAATGGGGAAATAGAGTGGAATGAACCATCCAAGGAACACCTAGGAGGCAGAAATAACCAGGCTGATAATCGTAACCAGCATTCACTAGGCACTTGCCCTGACCTTAAGTACTTTGGCATATGTTATTGAATCCCACAACAACCTTAATGGCATAGGTGTTATTATCATCTGCATCTTAGAGCAGAGAGACAAGAAAGCACAGAGAGGTCAAATTAACTTGTCCCAAGTCACACAGCCAGTATGTGAAAGAGCTGTGTTCAAATCCATGTGGTCTGATTTAGAGTTTGAGCCCTTGACCTCTGCACTATGTTGGTGTCCTGATCTTTGAAACTGGTGTTGGACTGGCTTTAGGGAGGTGGCTAGGGATAAGGAAGCATGAACAGTCAACAGGGAGCCAGGTGTCCCCTAAATGAGCAATTGGAAGAATGATTTTACAACGAGCCCTCCAAAGGAGGTGACAGGTATGATTATGGGCAGCACAGGTGTTATCTGTGTTCAGAACAGTTGATTTCAAAGGTGTGCTTTTAATTCAGGGTGAAATACATACTGTATAATCATAGGTCACTGGAGTCAGGGTCAGAGAAAGACCCTGAGTAGATTTATAATCATCTGGGTTTAGATTCAGGTGGGCTTATAATTTGGCTTCCAAAAGGAGTGATTATGAAGACCTTTATACCTACTTCTTAAAAATGATTCAAAACCAGGTACAAGGGCACATGCCTGTAATCCCCAAATCTCAGGAGGCCGAGGAAGGAGGATCCAGAGTTCAAAGCCAGCCTCAGCAAAAGAGAGATGCTGAGTAACACAGTGAGACCCTGTCTCTAAATGAAATATAAAAAAGGGCTGGGGATATGGCTCAGTGGTTGAGTCTCCCGAGTTCAATCCCCAGCCCCCGCCCCTAAAAAATAATAATTCAATCAAACAAAAATAATATCTTTGCATATAAGACATTTCTCTTCTTGCATCTCATTTTGCTTCCATACCATCTTTGGAAAGCAACAGGTGGCAAGGCTGACACTGAGTCTTCTGTGCCCTGAAGGGTAGACAGAGCCCTGAGTGCTACAGTTGTTTTCAGAGAGTCTCTTGGTTTGGTTAAAGGAGCACGCCAGCACCTGGATTTCCTAACTCCTGATCTATGGTCAGAAACCAAAGAGCATTGTTGCTCTTATTGCTTTCGCAAGAAAATGAAAGAAGGAAACGGCTTGCCTGCTGCCTGACTTCCTTCCTTCCTGGAGACATTCCACTGGGTACTGATTGGGCACTTCCTATATGGCAGGCATTGTGCCAGGTCCATAGAAGCAAAGAACACATGAGTCCTGTTCTCAGGGGCAGGAGTGCCCATCAGGTCCTGCCCATCAAGTCTCATCCTCAAGGAACCTCTGCAGGCTCTAAAGCTTTCCCTTGCTTCCATGGAGCGAAAAGTCCCCTAAGAGTCATGCAGGTCGAGATGGTGACTTGAAATGCATGGCACCCAATTGACCTGCGACCTACTTCTTCCTTCTCTCTTTCCTGATAGATGAAGTGGTGGAAAGTCTCCAGTGAGCTCTGGAGACTCCAAATTTGGTGTGTGTCCAAACTGCCAGGGACTGAGGAAGTAGGGCTCTTGGTGGGGTCAACTGCCTGTCCTGGTGCACCTGCCACCTGCCACCATTATATGCTTCCTGGGGCCAGTGTCCTTCAGCATCAGTGTATTTAACCCATCAGGGTGGTGACTGTGCCCTCTGCCAGGTGCTGCCCATGGAGACCGACCTTTAAGTTCCTTTGTGCAGCCACCTTCTGTGCCATGCCTGTGTACAATGCGTCTGTGTACATGGGCACCACGTGCAGCTCCGAACACCATGCCGCCAGCCCTCCCTCCTCTCAGCAGGTGCTCTGCTGATGGGCCTCTTGGGGCTTTTGCACCTGAGCTTGTGACCAGTCGCCTTCCCTGTCTCGTGTCTGCTGTGCCAGGCTGAGGACTCACACCCGTGCTGCACTGCTATGGTGTAACCAAGGCGTGTGCTGTCTCTGTGTTCGTCACTTTTCTTTCTTCCTCTCTTTCAATCTTACAATTCTTTCTGCCTCTGTTTTCTGTGAGTCCTGCTCACCCTCTTTGTGTCTTCTGCAGGGGGTGTGGGGATGGAAGCCTGGCCTATCAGCTGATCAGCATGTTCTTGATCTCACTGGGCCTTAATTTCCTCATCAGTGAACTCAGGGTCATGATGGTCCTACCCCAGAGAGTGGTGGTCACATTTCACTGAGATACGGTGCCTGGTGTGTGGTCAGCACAATACCTTAGTGTCTGTGGTGTCCATCTTCATGTAATTATTGCTTGTTCTAACAATGACCCTGGTTTCCAGGACACTGCTGGTTTGCATAGTGCTTTACAGGCTCCTTGTGTCCAGCTTGGAGCTGCCAGAAGCCCCCTGCTGGGTGAGGCTTCCCTGTGCGAAGCAGTTCTGAAGGCACACGGTGCTGCCTCGGGTGGCTCAGGTGTGAGGCACACCACTGCCCCGTGATGCGACTTTGGAAGGCCTAAAGTCCTGGGGGGCAGGCGTGGGGGAGGAGGCCGGGCCTTGCCAAGCCAGCCAGTGCAGCAGGCGAGGACCTGGGGCCATCAGGAGTGAAGGCGGGGCCCAGGGGAGGCTTTCTTCATCTGGTGTCTCAGAGCCAAGCCTACAGTGGCACATGCTTTCTGGGGAAGAAGTTCCTGAGGCTCTGGGCCTCCGAGGAGCTGGAGGCCATCGGCTGACTCTGTGCTTTGCCATCCCGCAGGTGGGCTCACAGCGGTTCAGCGTCAACATGCCCCACAAGTTTGGGATCCACAACTACAAAGTCCCCACCTTCTGTGACCACTGTGGGTCCTTGCTCTGGGGTCTCTTGCGGCAGGGTTTGCAGTGTAAAGGTGAGTTGCCCCCTGCTCTCCCCACACCCTCCATGTGTCGATGTCCCCTTTTTTCTCCTGTTCGTTAGAAACAAAAAAAAACAACAACAAAAAAACCAAAAACAACAACAATAACAACAACAACTTTGTCTGAGCCTGGACAGCCAGTTCCAGATTTGGCTGGAGCACTGAGCACAAGCCCTTTTTGGCCCTGGTTGCTGACCATGTTACGGCTCTGTGCAGAGGCCACCTGTGACTGCATGGAGGGAAACATGGTGGAGGATGAAGGCATGACCCACCTAGACTGTTACTGAGCTGGGGACAGAACAAGCCTACAAAAGTGTAGACATAATGCATGTAAGGGGTATCCTGGGGTAGGAAGGAAGACGTGCTTTTGGACTTAGGCTTCGAAGTAAGTAAATAGATAGGAACTGGACTTTTCTCTCATGAGCTCCTTCTTGGAAGGAGCCAGGCTAGGATGCTGTCACAGGAGACATCTTACTGATCCTTCACAGGCTTTGACATGTGAGAGTCTCCCCATGTCCCCAGGGAGGAAACTGAGGCTCAGAGATGAAGTCATTTGGATACATACACAGCTTAACAGAAGTGGGACTTGATCCTTGGACCCTGAGTCTCAGGTTCTTCACTCTGTCCCTCCTGTCCCTCCTGTAAACTGTCTGCTCCAGTGAGTATACTGGGTGGTACAAGGAACAGAACATCATATGGGAACATACTCTGGGAACCTGAATGAAGAATCCAGTTTTATAAGCTGGACTAGCCTATAGGAAGGCTGGACTGTGAGCAACCATGAACCATTGGGTAAGAAGAGTGCATGGAGATTATTTTCAAGTAGTATTTATTGTTTGTACTGGATGTATTAATAAATTCCCAAGGTGGGAGGATTTTTAAAATAGGTAAAGTATAAGGAAATAAACTGAGAACATGGACACATTAGTCATTGACAGGATCCCAGTGAGAAATTATAAAAATTGAAAATGAGGTAATGATGGCAGTGGAATAAAGAGAATAACTTAGAATTTCTGAAGAGGAGTGATTTGTTGGACAGAGCGACCAGATCCCACCAAGGATCGTGATGTGTTGTTCACAGAGATGGGGACTGCATGAGGGAGGACAGGGCTGGAGGCAAAATGGTGGAATAGGTTGGGGATGTGGTCTCTTGAGGTGTCTGTGGGAATCAACACGGAGGTGTCCAGCTGTTTCTCATGGAAACCTGGGAGAGAGTTTGGGATTCGGGATTTGGATTTGTCTGTATCTGGTAGGGGTTACAGCTATTGAGTAGATGTCATCCTCGGGGCCAATGCTTGAGTGGATGGAGAGAAGAGCCAGAGATAACACCTGGGGGAGCTGGGGTGGCAGTTGCCAGCATCCAAGGATGAACCTGCAAAGCCCACGAGAGGGAAGGACCTCACAGATGGGGGTGGGGAGTAGCGAACAGCAGCATGGTAGGAACCAAAAGTGTCAGCGTATTTAAAAAACATTAAAAAGGAAGTGGTGAAGGATGCCAAGTGCTCTTGAGAGGTTTTCTAAGGGAAGATGTGAAACAGGAGATTGGATATAACAATGAGAAGGTCACCATTGACCTCAGCTAGAGCTGTGTTAGTTGGTCAGTGGGATGGAAGCCCATGTGCAATAGGCTAGAGTAAGAATGGAGGGGGAAGTGTTTTCAGAATATTTAGACAATCAGGAATAAAGTAGAAAAGGAGACTTTGTAGAGTCAGAAGAGAGAAGGAACCATTGATACAACCAACCGGGGCAGAGACCAGGTAGGGGAGAAAGCAAGAGAGCCTCACCAAGATGGCGGGGAGGTTGCAGACCAGGTAGGTGCAGGCACATCTCTGGCGTCAGGGTGGGGTTTCAGGGCAACCCGAGTGGGCAAGTCATTATGTGCGCTTTGAATCCATTGACATGAGATTTCCCTTCTTTTCTGAAATGGGGGGAGTCCTTTTTGAAGTTGAGGGGAGAACTGGAATTGTGGGAGGGACAGAGAGAGTGGCAAAAATTGGGAATAGCTACTATGGGGACCAGAGACGATGCTGGTCCAGGAAGAAGTGCCGACTGTTGACACATCTGGGTTCCTTGTGACCTTCCCAGCATCTCCAACGCGGGAAGTGAAGCCTTCCCTGTCTCCTCTCCTGTGTCCTTTCACACACACCACCTTGAACAGAACAGGGCCCACCTGAAATCCTGTGGGCATGAGGTGAAACGCAACAAGGGATGAGGAAGGAAAAAAAATGGACCGGGAATCTCAAATGATTTTTAACAAAGAAGTTAAAAAGCATTTCTGGAAAGGGGTTGCCAGGAACATAGAGCCTGCTTTGGATAGGAGCCTGATGAAGTGATGTCTGGTTGTTAGACAAAATACTAATTATTAATGTAAATGAAAAATCTAAATGAAGGTACTCTCATCCCATAAATATTAACGTTTTAAGTAAGCAGTGCACACACCCAGGTGTTGCTGTTAGGACTGGGTCCCTGGCTGACCCTGGAAGAAGTGTTCCAGGGGAGGTGTTCTCCGTTCTTTTGGCAGGAAGTGTCCCTCTACCTGCTCAGGTAAAGGAGGGGAAAGTGAGATATGTGCTCACAAGACCCCAGGGGAGCAGGCATGGGGTGGGACCACTCAGGAATTAGGAAATAAAGGCTTTTCATTCATTATCACCCAAAGTCCAGAGTTCACATGAAAGTTCACTCTTGGTGTTTCACATTCTATGGGTGTAGACAAATGTATAATGACACAGATTCAACCTTAGAGCATCATACAGAGTCACCTGTCTGCCCTAAAAAAATCTCATCTGTTTATCTTTTCCTGAACGCCAATCTTCTTGGTCATGGCCATGAGGCCAACATGGCCTGCTTCTGCCCAGATCCAAGGCAGGGTCTGCTGCCATGACTACTAAGAACAAATCAAGATACAGTGACCTGTGTGGGAGCCCAGTGGAGCTGAAACTTAAGCCCAGGCACCTTGGTCCTGTGTCTGGCTCGGCTCAGGGCCCTCCCCCACACTCCCTGCTCACGAGGCTCAGCTGGGTCTTCATGGCTGCTGGACCCTGCTGGTGGTCGTGCTGGGCTTGGACCCTGCTGGCTGGTCATGCTGGGCTGCAGCCTTGCTCTCCTGGTGCTGGTTGCATATCAGCCATGTGGTTGCTGCTCTGTGCTTCAGCTTTGAGGCCAGTCCCATTCCTTGGAATAGGTTCCAGTAAAATAGGTTTCTTAAGAGTTTGAACCCAGAAGGAAGGACCCATGAGATTGTCCTGGTCACTCTCCCTTCAGCCTACAGTTGACCATGCCTCCTAGGCTTCAGTATTGTGTATTTACTCTCTCACGGACTGTCTCTGGTCAATGAGAGCACATTTCCAGTTGTGCCTTGTTTAAAGGCAGAAATATTTCTAAGAGTTGCCTGCTTGGGAGATTTTGCTGGTGTGCAAACATCATAGAATGTACTGATGATCAAAGGTGACTTTAATGTCTCTGGGTGATATAATCCTGCGGGACCACCATTGTTTATGTGCTCAGATGTTGATGGGCAGACACTTTGTTAGTGACTGTACTCCTGTTTGACTGGCAGGAAACAGAACTGGAGAGACTGGTGACATGAACAAGGACACACAACCAGGGACTGGCAGGGGACTGGCCTCTGTCTCTAGGTTGTCCTTTCTCTGTCCTCGGCCACAGAGGGGCCAGACCCTTGGAGGATATCATACAATTGCTGGGTAACTGGGCTCTTTAGCCAAGGGCAGAAAAGCACTGGCACCCAGTGCACAGGTGGGAGACCTCATCCCTTTTTTTTGTCCTTGATGCCGGCATCAGCCCTGTCTGAGGCTCTCCACCTTCGTCCCTGGGCCTGTCTGAGCACCACAGCCTGTGAACGCTCTGGAAACTGCTTCTAAGGCTCAGATGCTAGGTCACGAGGCTCTGGGGCATTTGAACGCTTGGGTTTGTGACTTCAGCCCTGCCCCCTCCCCTAGCCTTACTCCCACCTGCACAGCAAACCGGTCTGGGCTCTTTCCCTCCTGTGTCTCAGTTTCTCAGCTGACACTTGTGGTCGGTCCCCCGCACCCCACCCAAGGAAGCCTCCAGTGCTTCACAATTGTTGTTTCCTTCTCAAAAAAAAATATGGGGTTATCATGATGGGATACAGCCCATCCTGTCCCCATTTGTCTTCGGCTCAAGCTCCCGTGCTCACGTCTCAGCCCAGCCACCCCGAAGTCGGCAGATGCTGAGGGGCAGTTTAACGAGACAGCCAGAGCTCCTTCCACAGCTTGAAGTCGCCTACAGGGCCACAGAGACCCTGCTTCATCACAGCTGTCCAGGGGGCTCGGTTGCAGCTCTGTGCTGAGGTGGGAGGAGCATGTGCCTCAGGAAGCCTGACCTGGGAAGTCCTCTTTGGCCTCTACCCCTCTCTGAGATCCATCTTAGTAACTGTTCTGATCTAAGGCTGCGTTCACAAACTGAGGCACAGTTGTCACCTGCTCTCCAGGACATAACCAGTGACAGAACCCTGGAGGAGCTGCAGCCTGTTGAGATCCAGCCTGGGAACTGGGGAAGCTGTCCTGCCCCGCTTTGGTCACTGCCTGCCTGGGTGATCAAATGCAGGTCACCTTAACTGCCCTCCAGTGCCCTCCTGCCGCCCGAGGACAGTCATAAAAGTAATAAAAGCAGAGTGACCTTAGGTACATACCTCAGGGGGTGGCTATGCAGAGTCTCCCTCCCTCCCTTCCTTCTTCTCTTCCTTCCTAAAAAGGAAAAAAAAACTATTTTGGATATTTAAAAAACTAAAAACTTGAAAAAAGATTTTTATTCTCAACATTTTTGAAAATGTCAGCCCTTTACTATTTTTTGAACAGCCAGACCCCTTGTCACAACTTCAAACTTTATTTCTATTTTTATAATTAAAAGAACATAGTAATATACAAATACACCCTCACTGTAAAAGATTCAAGCAAAACTTGAGAGAGAGAGAGAGAGAGAGAGAGAGAGAGAGAGAGAGAGAGTGTGTGTGTGTGTGTGTGTGTGTGTGTGTGTATGAAATATTAAAGTTTTCTTTATAGTCTCTTTGGACTTCCATCCCTAGACTTAATTGCTACTAAAAATTTGTTAGGTGTTTTTTGAGACTGTGTTCACTTACTTCACAACACTTACACACACACACACACACACACACACACACACACACACACACATACACACGCACACACACACACCACAGAGTTTTAGTATCTATTGCTGCAACTTAGTGATGTAAAACAACCCATATTTATTTTATGAGTATCTGCAGGTCAGAAATCTGGGTGCCGCTTGGCTGGGTGCTTTGACCCAGCAATCTCTCCGGAGGTTGAGATCAAGCTGGAAGTGGGGGCTGTGCTCTCATCTGGAAGCTTGACTTGAAGAAGAGCCACTTCCACACTCATTCATGTGGCCCTGGCAACCTCAGATCCCTGCTAGCTATTGGCCAGAGAGACCCGTTCTTGACCACGTGCCTTCATAAAGCAGCTCCCAACTCGGCAGCTGGCTTCTGTCAGAGCGGGCAGTCGAGAACATAAGAGGATGCCCAAGGCTCTAGCCACAGTCCTTGTAACCTCATCTCAAAAAATGACATCTCATCACTTTTGGCATTTTCTACCTAGAAGAGAATCACTGGGTCCAGCACACACTGAGTGACAGGGGGTCACCTAAGAGTGCGAATCCCTGTGGATGGGGGTCACTGGGCAACCCTAGAAGCTGCCCACCTCGTGCACACACATGCCCCCCCCCCAATAAATGCCGTCCCCGCGTCTGTGAGGGCTACGCTGAGCACCCGTTTAAAAATGGACACTCTCATCTTCCATCACCCTCCTCCGCCTTCTTTTTTACTGTGGCACTTAACCACCTTCTAATATCCACTTTACTTATTTATTACATCTATGTTTCTCTCCCCCATCAGAAAACAGGCTCCACGAGGGCAGAGATTTGTGCGTGTCTCTTATTTGCTGCTATTTCCCAGCATCTAGAAAGTGCCTGACACATTGGCACTCAACAAACAAGACATTTGTGAATCGAATCCTATATCCATTGTTCTGTAACTTGATTTTTTTTTTTTTTACTATTTCTTGGAATATTTCCAAGGCAGGACATACAGGGCTACTCCATTCTTTTTATGACTGCTTCATAGTCCACATTATGCAGGTTTAACAGGTTATTTAAATATTGACCTCTAGATGGATTCTTATTGTTTCTTTCTGGTCACTATTTTAATTAAGGCTCCTGCAAACATCTTCATTCAGGCATCTTCATGCCTATGGACAAATAGTTATGAAAGAAAGCCTCCTAGAAGTCCTATTTTAAAAGCCCAACTCTCAATCCTCCTGCCTCAGCTCAGGAGGCTGAGGCAGGAGGATTCAGAGTTCAAAGCCAGCCTCAGCAAAGCGACTCTATTCATTTAGAGACCCTGTCTCTAAATAAAATACAAAATAAGGCTAGGGATGTGGCTCAGTGGAGGAGTGCCCCTGAGTTCAATCCCCAGTAGCCCCGCCCCTGCCACAAAAAAAGCGCCAAGTCTTGTTTTGGTGGTTGAATTACGTAAGGAGGACATAAATAAGGGCACTTTTATTTGTCATGTGTTTGTTGCTCAACAAGCCATGTGAATTGATCACTCTCCCTTCTTGTGCATTGGTATTTAACTTTGCACAGTCAGCAAAAATTCGTATATCATGTCATTGTTTGGGATTTCAGTTCCCTGACATCTGCTGGGCTCCGGGCTCTGGACTGACAGTTTCCATCTGTGCTGCTGAAATATTGCTAACTTACATCAAGCTGGAATACACTCAAAGGCATTTCACCCTATGAGTGAGTAAGGGCTTCATTGAGAACTTGGAGATAAAATATGATTTTAGTCTTCTAGAAACTTCAGGAAGTAGAATACTCCCTGAGCATTAAGTTGAATAATAGACCACAGGTCAAGTAGTGAATCCAAATATTAAATGTGAATAATTCATGGGCGAGAGAGACCAGTACAGCTAGGGTGGTCAGGAAAGGCTTTTGTGGGGAGATACAGCTGGAGCTATACTTGAGGGTATAGAAAGACCTGGAAAGGTGTGGGGGGACCATATCATAGGTGGAGAGCAGGAGAGAGAGGGAGCAACTCGGCATTCAGAACTACAGTGCCACAGAGGGTTCTTGGTTGGTTTTGAGCCTCTTCCAGTGGTGTCTGGCAGTGCCTAGGGACCATGACGAATGTACCCCTTACATGTGGAAGGTGGATGCAAGATGTAGTTTTTGACGAATTCTGGGGAGCAGACAATGGGCCACTCATTCTGGTCTCTGAAAAGTGTTATGATTCCAATGCAGTCCGACTCCCAAGTCTCTTTCTGGGGACATTTGTCCCAGTATGACTCCAAGGGACCACCCCAGGACCTCCCATCTCCCTTCTATCTGGCACTCTGCAGTCATCCCCTCTCCCAACCCTGCCAACGTCCATTACACAATTCCTGTTTCCAATTGTTTGCTGTCTATCTCTGAGCATAGGGTGGCTGATGGTAACCTGCTATGGAATCCAACCATTGTCCTGACTCATCTTCAAATTAGCCTAACGTGAGGAAATGTTTAGATAGGTGTGGTGATGCAGACCTGTCATCCCAGCTACCGGGGAGGCTGAGTCAGGAGGTTTGCAGATTTGAGCCTGAGGCTGTCGCTCAGTGGTGTAGCCTCTCCTTGCTTGAGAGAGGGCCTTGGTTCTACACACGCAAAAACTTCTGCAGCGTACATGGGCCCAACTAATCTCCTCAGGCATGACTTAGCCATTGTCCTTAGAGACTCTGCTTGTTTTAGAAGAATTCCTATTAGCTTGACCCTCCTTGTTGCAATCCTGGCTTTAATCTCATTTACGCAAAGGGTGGAAACATGGAAATGAAGTCTCTCCAAAAGGAGATGAAGGTCACTGTGCTCAAACCACAAGCTGATCTGAGAGGATTCTGCTGCTGAAGCCCCTCCCCACACATAGTAGGTGCTTAACAAATAGATGGTGACTAGCTGGGTAGCAGGGTAGGATTATCCATTTATAAGAGCCCTATCTGGGTCAAGTGGTTCTGTTTTTCCTTGGCACAACTTCATTTGGATGAGACCAGTACAAATGCATGTTAGCAGGCATCCTAGAAAAAGAAGCCTTAAAGGGCAGCTTAGGGCTGAAAGTGGGTTGGCAGCCCAGGGTTAACAGCCCTTGGCTTCTGCCATCTCCATTAGTGACGGGGTAGGGGCGTGGGGGCAGTGACATGCGTAGCTCATTTGACCACATTAAAGTGAATGCTCCTCAGGTTTCTTTTGCTGCCAGCTGGCATGTCTACTTTCCTTTGCTGGTCTGCAGCCTCCTGGTGTCACCTGCAGCCTCCAAAAGCCCATGTTCCCAGTGTGGCTGCCTGAATCATCTCGTGCTCTCAGTCCTCAGCCGGCTTAGCCCTCACCTGCCCAGACTTTTCACACCACTTTCAATGTCATTATCTCATGTCATCCATTTTTAACTGACATGTGATTAGGATTTTTAAAACATATTAAGGCAACTACAAGGCTTTCCTATGGAAATATCAGGGTTTTAAAAAATATGAAACAAAGTCCTCTAAAAAACATTTTCTACTTTGCTGTTCTGCCAACTGGTCACGATCCACGGGTTTGACATTTGGACACTAGAGGGCGCCAGTGGTCAAATTATACCGACCCTTCGCACTTGCCAGGAAATTCTCTGAAAGTGGTCCCTTGGTTCATGTCCTTTCTGATGCTTCACAAAGAGCCAGACCAGGGGCTGGTGGGCAGAGCAGGGAAGATGAGTGCGTGTCCAGCGGCAGCTGTAGCTCAGGGGAGTGTGATGAGAATTCTGAGCAGTGCCGTTGCCTGGAGTATGAGTGGCCCTCGGCCCTAGGACTTTTGGCCAGGCATTACCAAGAGCTCCCTCGTCCAGTCAGCTCCATGGCTGGGTGGGTAGAGCTTTCTTCTTTGTTTTTGTAATCGGAGAAAGCCACTCTCTTACACGCCCCCCGCCTTTAATCCATCTTCTATTGGATAGCTCAGTTGATTTCTCCAAACCAGGCTTAGGGGGCTCTGTGCCGTCCCTCCCTCCAGGCCGATGACCAGGTTATGCAGGGCAAGCAGGAGGTCTGGGCCAGTCCACATGGTTTCATTCTAGGAACAGCTTTGTGTTTTCTAATTGTTCTAATAGGCATTATTTTTTTTTTACAACAGTTTTAGGTTCATAAAACAGAGATTTCCCTTATGCAACCTCCTCCCGCACCCCCAACTCAGGCATAGGCTTCCCAACCATCATTATCCCACACCAGAGTGGCACATTTATTACCAACTGATGGACTTCCCTCACCATACCATCATCATTCAAAGATTGTAGTTTACATGAGGGCTTACTCTTGGTGGTGTGTAATCCCTGCCTTTAGACAAATACGTAATGAAATGTATCCACCATTATAGTAACATACAGGGTATTTTTGCTGCCCTAAAAATCTTCTGTGCTCTGCCTGTTCATCCCTCCTTGGCAGCCACAGAGCCTTTTACAGCCTCTGTAGTTTGGCCTTTTCTATGGGGCCATGTACTTGGGATGGTATCATTTGGAACCTTTTCAGGTTGACTTCTTTTACTTAGTAACGGGCATTACATGTTCCTCCATTCCTTTTCATGGTTTGATAGGGCATTTATTTTTGAGATTAAATAATATTTCAGTGTCTGGATGGACCAAAGTTTGTTTCTCTATTAGCCTACAGAAGGACATCTTGCTGGCTTGCAAATTTTAACAGTTATGAATAAAATTACTAAAAACATCTGTGTGCAGAATTTTGTGTGGACATAATTTTTTAATGCATTTAGGTAAATACCAGGAGTGTGAGTGCTGGAGTACATAGTAAGAATATGTTTTGTTTTATAAGAAACTGCTAAGCTGTCTTCCAAAGGGGCTGTACCATTTGACACTCCCACCAACAATGATTGATTTTACATTCCCACCAACAATGACTGAGAATTCCTGTAGCTCTTATCCTCACCAGTATTTATTGTTGTCAGAGTTTTGGATTTGGGCCATTTTAATAGAGTAGTGTAGGAACTAATTAATTAATTAATTAATTTTAATAGAATTGATCTAATAGTATTAATTTGCAGTTCCCTAGTGATGCATCTTCTTGACTGGCTTACCATCTGAATATCTTCTTTGCTGAGATGTCTGCTCCAATCTTTTCCCCATTTATAAAATTGGGTTGTTCATTTTGTTACTATTGAGTGTGGAGAGCTGGCTGCTTTGGATAACAGCCCTTCATAAGGTATATCTTTTGCAAATACTTTCCCTCAGTCTGTGGTTTTTCTTCTCATTGTCTTGACAGTACCTTTTACAGAGCAGAAACTTTTAATTTTCATGAAGCCCACCTTATCAGTTGTTTCTTTGGTGGATCACGTCTTTGGTATTGTTATCTAAAATGTCATGTCCATGCATAAGGTCCCCTAGATGGTCTTCTCTATTAGCATTTACAAGTTTCGTTGTTTTGCATTTTACATGATCCATTTTGAGTTAATTTTTATGGTAGGCATAAATTCTGTGTCTAGATTCAGGGTGTTTTTCTTTGTTGTTGTTTTGTTTTGTTACTCTGGCACCATCTGTCAAAAGGACTGTGTTTGCTCCTTTGTCAAAGATCAGTTGACTATATTTATATGGTTCTCTTTCTGGACTGTCTGTTCCATTCCATTGATCTATTTGTTCTTTTGCCAATTCCACACTGACTTGATTGCTATAGCTATTTGGAAAGTGAAAACCATGAAGATGTGGCACCTATTAAGGTATTGTTTTAAATTCCCAATTTGATCATTGTAACATTGCCTGCCATCTCTCTCTCTCTCTTTAAATTATGCTTTTTGCCTTTTAGTACACCTAGTAATTTGTTCTTGGAAGCCTGACATGCTGTACTGGGTAGAGAATGGTGAAATATGCCTGTGATGGTAGGGAGTGAGGACAGGGGAGGCCTCCCATGGTCGTCTGCATAGATCTCAGTCTGGTAGGGAGCCTGTTCCACTGTGCTGCTTGTCCTCCCCTGGCCTCTGGAGGTTTGGCATGACTGGAGTGGGCTGGAGTGGGCATTTCCTTACTCCTGGGTCAGTTAGGATCTGATAAATCCCCGATAGTTTAAGCTCTCATAAAATAGTTTCTCCTAAGGGCAGGTCTTGTTAAGAAGAGCAGAATGTTCTGACCTGTTTGGGAATGGTTTGTCTTCCCCTCCCCCTGCTGAAAGCATGCAGAGATCTTCTTCTAATTGCTGTGGAGCGCCCTGTATCATGTGACCCCCGCAGAGGAGTGGAGCTGACTGTGGACATGTGCCCCATTTGGGTGTAGAATTCAAATGAACTTTTTCTTCCCCCCACCCCGGAGGGATCAATGACGTTCTTTTGGAGTCAGTATTCTATTCCCCTAAATGAAAATGAAATGTGATATTTGTCTATCCTCGTCTCAGACATGTAGAAAGAGTGGCTGGAAGGAAGTAACTAGAAGGAGTGTTATCTCTGCAAGGTGGTTCTGTGTGATGGAACGAGTGAGGATTTTTATTTTTCTGCATTTTCCAAATTCTATCAAATGAACTTATGTTATTTTTAAAAAAATGTATCTATTCCAATCTGTTACATATGACAGCAGAAGCAATGCAATTCATATTATACAAATAGAGCACAATTTCTCATGTCTCTGGTTGTACACAAAGTAGAGTCACACCATTTGTGTTTTCATACATGTACTTAGGGTAATGATGTCTGTCTCATTTCACTGTCTTTCCTCCCCACATCCTCCTTTCTTCCCCTGCCTCCCCTTTGCCCTAAAGTTTGTGTAATCCTCCCATGCTGCCTCCTCCATCCCCACTATGAATCAGCCTCCTTATATCAGAGAAAATATTCAACATTTGTTTTTGAGATTGGCTTTCTTCACTTAGCATTATCTTCTCCAACTCCATCCATTTACCTGCAAATGCATGATTTTAGTCTCTTTTAATGCCGAGTAATGTACCACATTTTCTTTATCTATTCATCTATTGAAGGGCATCTAGGTTGGTTCCACAATTTACCTATTGTGAACTGTGCTGCTATAAACATTGATGTGGCTGCATCACTGTAATATGCTGTTTTTAAGTCTTTGGGGTATAGCTGGGTCAAATGGTGGTTCCACTCCCAGTTTTCCAAGGAATCTCCATACTGCCTGCACCAATTTGCACATGTTACTTTTTCAAAAGGTAATGCTTTAGACCATAAACACTTGGATATCTCTCCCCTATGTCTCCTTACAGTCTGCAAAATGAATGTTCACCGTCGATGTGAGACCAATGTGGCTCCCAACTGTGGAGTGGATGCCAGAGGGATCGCCAAAGTGCTGGCGGACCTAGGTGTCACTCCGGACAAAATCACCAACAGCGGCCAGAGGAGGAAAAAGGTGAGAGTCTGTTGGGTGGTGTCTCTGGAACTCTCTCCTGGCCTGCCCTTCATTGCTGGCCTCCTGAGAGTGCTCTGGAGGGGGACCGGAAGATTCCTGGGGGTGAGGCATCGTACTCAACACAGAATGTGTTCCAAGAATAAAAGATAGGAAAAAAGAGTTCAGACAGGTAACATGAAAGTTTCCTTCCAATCTGGGCGCAGGGCACATGTCTGTGATCCCAGCATCTTGGGAGGCTGAGGCAGGATGTTTGAAAGTTTAGGCTAGCCTCAGCAACTTAGCCCTAAGCAACTTGATGAGACTGTCTCAAAATAAAAAAGTAGAAAGGACTGGGAATGTGAGCCAGTGATAAAGTACCTCTGGGTTCAATCTGCAGTACCCCCTCCCAAAAAAGGGGGGTCTCCTTCCACATTAATAGTGCAGAAGCATGTGTGTGTGTATGTGTGTGTGTGTGTGTGTGTGTGTGTGTGTGTGTAAGAAACAACAAAGTATGGCTCAGTGGTTGAGTGCTTGCCTTGCATGTGTAAGGCAGTGGGTTGGATCCTCAGCACCACATAAAAAATAAAATAAAATAAACAAAATAAAACTGTTCCAGAGTTTGATTTAAAAGAGAGAGAGAGAGAGAGAGAGAGAGAGAGAGAGAGAGAGAGAGAGAGAGAGAGAGAGAGAGAGAGAGACAACAAAGCTAGCCTTGAGAGGGAGGTACATTTGTCAAAAAGACATAAACTTTGAGATGAGGAGTTAGAATTCTAGAAAAAGCATAACAATTCTAGACAAGGAAGTAGACTTACCTGCCTGCAGATTTGGCAGGCAAGCAATTTCAGTGTGTGACTCCACCCTCAACCCACGCTCTTCTCTAGGGAGGTGCCAAGGTTTGTGCTGGAGCCAGCGATGGGCTGCCTGGGGAATACCCCCAATGCCCCACAGCATTGAACATCTGGGCCTTTCTTTAGAGACCAAAGCCCTGCTCCATCCTTGTGACATTTTGAATGTCACAGGGAGGAGATCCGCTTGCTAAGGTGTTCTTTTGATAAGTCAGGGCCTTCAGATATGAACAGAGCTAAAGGCATCTGGAGCGGCCCTTTAGCCTGACTACATTTTTTTTTTTTTTTAGCCTAGAAAATTTAAGAGATCTCTGAAAAGTAAACTATGAGAGAATCAGAACAATGTTACCTAAGTGAGAAATCCTGGTGTGGGTGGGTGAGGAGAGGCCCTCCCTGCCTGAGGTTAAACATCACCAAGCACTGTACTAAAAAAGCAAGCCCACCTGTGGGTGCCTCCTGCTGCCTTGACTCTCAAATGTTCTCTCCAGATTGGCCTTGGACCTGCTGAAGGGCCTATGTTTCCTTGTCTTCTTGGTTTAGAACCCGCCTGTGTCTTTCTCCTGGTGTCCCCAGAAAAGCCTTTTTGTTTGTTTGCTTTTTCATCTTAACTGTCTCCTCCTTCTCTATATTCCCAGCAAACAAAACTGTTTTGCAAGAGTTGCAATAAAAAAAAAATTCTATTTCTGGTTAACTGTGAGATTTTGTGCTTTGGGTGTCCCTTCTCGGTTCTCTAAATCCCACTGGTAACAATAGGACTTCAGTTGTTGATCCAAGACACTGGAATTGCAAGCAGAAGGTTAGTACCCGAGAATGCCAGGGGCCCCCTGGAGAGGCAGGTTAAGCAAACAGTCTGTGGTGACACTGTTAGCCTGACTCATGGAGGAGCTCTAGAGAGAGTCCTGGCCAGAACAGAAGTTTTGTTTTCCTTCCAGAAGTAAAGTAAGACAGACTCTTTCGTTGTCATTGAACATTTGAAAGAAAACTCAGTAGCAATCTTCTTCTTCAGTCCTAAAATTTTTATGCCTGAGATGCTTCTGATGAAAAATCTGGACAAAAGGCGAGTGGTCACCTAAGTTAGTGTGAAGGATGGGAGAAGCCCTCCCCTGGTCAGAAACTAAAAGGTACCCACAGTGGGTAGACCAAGAGCAGAGGGAGCAGGAGTGCTACCGACTTCATGTCACTCAAGGTGGATATTGCCAGACCTATGCCAGGGAGCACACTTCATTGGTGCATTCTGTTAAAATTTGCCAACAGATATCAAATACATCTGGAAATATTTATTGAGTGCCTATTATGTCTATTAGTTTGTACCAGTCACCGGGGGCATGGACAGTACTATATTTTTTACCTTCAAAGAAAATATAATCTGTCTGAGTAGAGAACCCCATGCAATGTACACATGCAGATATTAATAATGATGTAAAGCTGGGTAAGATATAAATAAATGCCAGACAGATGGCAGAGACAGCCAGCGTCATGTTGCTCTGGGTAAGAGTGTCTGCTGCTTGGACAGGCAGAGGGAGGCTTGATTGAAGAGGTGGGTGAGCTTTGCTTGTTGCATTTGGATAGAATAAAAGTTGAGTGAGCTGAAAGTCCCTCATTTTCTTCCTGTGTTTGGCAAATGAAACTCCAGATCTGAGCTCTCCGACTGTCAAGTCAGCGAGCGCTGCTATGCGCCAGGGGCTCTTGTCTGATGCTCTTGTCACCGCAGTTTGACACTCTTGTCTTTAGGGACACTCATCCTCCTTTCTGATGCCTCTCTCCCTTCTTCCTGTCCTCTCTAGCTTGTTGCTGGTGCCGAGTCCCCACAGCCAGCTTCTGGAAGCTCCCCATCTGAAGAAGATCGATCCAAGTCAGCACCCACCTCCCCTTGTGACCAGGGTGAGACCCTCAGATTTGCCTTTTTTAACCCCTGGGTTCTGTCATCCGAAGGACCAAGGCATGTGAGGCCTCTCCTCTCAAGAACAGCCTGTGAGAGCTGACGCGGCTGGCGGCCCCGGCAGGTCCTCCCACGCCTTTTCTGTATTGATTTCATAATTGTTCTTTCCCTCTACAAGGCTTGCTTGTGTTCATGTTCCTAGTTTTACACTCATACTGACTCTGTGTGGGCGCTACATTGCTGCCCCAAGTTACAGGCTGAGAAGGGGAAGGTCAGAGAGGTGAAAAGGTTTGTCCCAAAGTCAAGAACTTACTTCTGGTAAGGGTGGGCCTCTGTCCCTTCTGTGCCATCTAACCCTCCCTGGGGGTCATCATTTGTGACCAGGCTTCTTGCTCAGAGTCCATGTGCCATTCCTGGGGGCCACAAAATAACTGGTCTCACCGGGCATGGTGGTGCACACCTGTAATCCCAGCGGCTTGGGAGGCTGAGGCAGGAGGATCACATGTTCAAAGCCAGTCTCAGCAACTCAGCAAGGCCCTAAGCAACTCAACAAGACC
Organism: Ictidomys tridecemlineatus; assembly: GCF_052094955.1. Lineage (NCBI taxonomy): Eukaryota > Metazoa > Chordata > Mammalia > Rodentia > Sciuridae > Ictidomys > Ictidomys tridecemlineatus. The sequence continues at coordinate 84,832,609 of NC_135488.1, read as the reverse complement.
CTGTCTCTAAATAAATAAAACACAAAATAGGGCTGGCAATGTGGCTCAGTGTTTGAGTTGCCCTTGAGTTCAATCCCTGGTATCAAAACAAAAACAAAAAACCCGAAATAACTGGCCTCATTTCCTTTTTTGTGTAGCTCTGTTTCATTTTCTGTGTCTTCATTTTAAAAGAGATCTGACCCCTTCTTAAGTATTTTGATGGTACTATGGTACCTCCAGACTTGTTGGAATTATCCTGGACAGGGTAGGCCTTTTCCTGTTTCATTTTAAGGCTGAAACATCCCCAGGGAGCTTCAAGGAGATTGGGTCAAATGGTAGAGACCCCAAATAAAAGTGAAGTGCCAATGGTGGCTTTTAGGTTTGGCTGCTGCCCAGCATGTTGTCCGGCCCCACGCAGGGCACAGTACCTCTTGGGACTTCTGCTCTTACAGTTACCAGTCAGTGTAGGCACTAGAACTTCCCAGCAGTGATGCAAGCGCTCAGGGATGGGAAAGCCCTCTTAGTCAGATGTGGCATGCTTATAAAACAGAAATAAGCCACAGTTTCTCAGTCCTCCATTAGAAAAACTCAGAAAGACATTGTCTTCAAGCTCTGAGGCCCCGAACATCTTAAGTTCTACCTTCCAGAATCCACTTAATAACTGACTGACCCTGTGGTGCAACTAAGAGCCATCCTTAGTTCCAAGTGAGCGTTAGTAGGTAACTGCTGAATCAGTGTCGGGGTGGCTGGGGTCTCAGAGGCCATCCCCATCTCTTTCCTCCCCAACACAACTGCCCCACCTCCAAGGAGCCCACTCCAGAGCTAGGAAGCTCTTCAAGTTCTCTGAATAGGATTTTAGGGCCTCCATCCTTCTGAAAAGAAGCTAAAGGTCTTTCTGTCAAGTGGCACTGGGTCACTCATGCCTGAATTGTGTTTCCAGGAGTAGTCTCTCTTTTCCTTCTATAATCCTGGTTATTCATGAGCATCTTTTAAAATTGGCTTACCCTCAAGCTACACATTTTTACAGACAGGTGTGCATGTTGGTGAATGAATTGCCAACAATAAAGCTTCTTCAAATAGAATAGGTCAAAGGATCACCCAGTGTTATCGCTGCAGGTAATTCAGGTCACCTACTCCAGAGGGGTGCGAGATTGTCTCATGGTTGTGAAACTGTCCTGAGGAATTCCTGCCCCATCAGAGATAAATTTGCAACACACGTCACTGTGGGAAGCAATTCTTTGTTAATGATAAGCCCATTGCTTGTTTTGTCAGTACCCTTGTGTGGGGTACTAGCTTTTAGAGAAAACCCAGCATCAAGGCCATTTAAAGATCAGAGAAGGTAAAGGCTTCCTTGTCCCCTTTGATGGGATAATTATATCGCCAATGATGACTGCCATGATGATTCTGGATAGTTTGACTCTTCAAAGGGAACTTGAAGGGTACTTGTTCCTTTCTGACTCTGCACAGTCCCAGTGAAGGCCTGGATTCCGGTACCACACCTAGAACCATGGAATAGGCCACTAGTCAAAGGGGGCTTTCAGAGAGATATCTGGCTTTGATATAATCCAAAAGGGGTTGATGGTGAGCAAGTGCTTCAAGGGCATTCAGTCTCCTTGAAGCTCCCAGGGGATGTCTCAGTCTTAAAATAAAACAGGAAAAGGCCTACACAGGTCAGAATAATTCCTACAAGTCTGGAGGTCCCATAATACCATCAAATTATTACAAATAATTATTACAAATGGGTCAAATCTTTCTCTCTCTCTCTCTCTCTTTTTTTTTCTTTTGGTACCAGGGATTGAACTCAGCAACACTCGGCCATTGAGCCACATCCTCAGCTCTATTTTGTATTTTATTAGGGACAGGGTCTCACTGAGCTGCTTAGCACCTTGCTGTTGCTGAGGCTGGCTTTGAACTCACAATCCTCCTGCCTCAGCCTCTCGAGCTGCTGGAATTACAGGCATGTGCCACCTCGCTCAGCCAAATCCCTTTGTATACTGAGGCGTGGCTGTGCTTTAAGTGCCAGTGAACTTGCTGGACAAACGAAGACACACACCAAGGGAAGCCGCCCTGGATTTGTGACTGTGAAGAACTGAAACCGGGTTCAGAGTTCATGTGGGACATTCTGAATGTGGAGTCCTAATGGGAAAAGTCCATGAGATACGTACTAATGCAATATCTTGCTCCCCTCTGGTCCTTAGAACTAAAAGAACTTGAAAACAATATCCGGAAAGCCTTGTCGTTTGATAATCGAGGGGAGGAGCACCGAGCATCATCGTCCACGGACGGCCAGCTGGGGAGCCCTGGTGAGAACGGTGAAGTCCGGCAAGGCCAGGCCAAGCGTTTGGGCCTGGACGAGTTCAACTTCATCAAGGTGTTGGGCAAAGGCAGCTTTGGCAAGGTCTGTGGTGCTCACGTGGAGCGCTGTGAATTTTCTCACTGGTTGAATCTAAGATCCTTCTTTGTCAAGTGGAAATAGGCTGAGGCCAGGCACATAGGAGCCCTGGTTCTACTGTTACTTGTCTGTTGGACTTTCGTGTGGTCATTTCACCTCTTTAGGATTCACTTTTTCTTATTTGTCATCCTGTAAGAGGAGGGAGAGAAGCCCTGTAGAAGATGTAGAAGGTTTTGTATGTGCTCAGCATCCACTGTCAAGAATAACATGAATGCCTGTCTTCCCTCCTCCAAGATATCCATCTGAAGCTGTTATTTCATTGTGATGCATTTGAACATTGTTGTCAATGTTGTTTGAACTGTTGTCAATGAACTTAGGGTTCCGAACAAATCTTACCAAGGTGTACTTTGGAAGTTAAATGTTATTTAACTGATCTTTTTTTTCCTACATGGGGCAAGAGAATCAAATAATTATCTCATGTCTTGGATCAGAGTCCTCTGCCCTTGGGCCTGTTCTCCATATCCTGCTCCCCACTGAGACGAACACAGTGGTGTGGGACTTACCTGTCGGTGTGCTGCATGAAGGATTAATAGTCAGTCACTGTTCTGATGGCTGGTGAGATGCAAAAATGCTCCCTGTTCATTTTAGAAAGATGAAGGGAGCCATAGCCTAGAAAGCTGGTTAGCATTTCAAATCAGACTCCTGATTGTCCCCTTGATCTTCTCAAAACCATGCCTGAAAGTCAATGAGAGTTCCCTTTCCAGAATCTTCCAGAGCAGAGAGCTCCTCCTCTGAGGACCAGACAGCTCCCAGAGGTCACACGGCCTCACATGTCCTGGGTGCTTGAAAGCAGAAGCCTGTGGACCAGGCACTTGGCCAGCCGCAGGCCCATTCCACTGTCCTCCAACATGAAGGGCTCTGGGAAGCCGCAGGGCACGGGGCCTGCTTTCCAGCCATCTCACCTGCTCCTATCTCACCCTGAGATCACTTGGCAGGAGTGTAACCGGGTAACTTAAATGCCACAACTGAAGCAATTACATTCTTTAGAGACAAGCTCAATAAGAAACAAACCCCAGGCCTCTGGCTTAGGCATGACTCCAGGATGTGAGAAGGACCTAGTTTAATTTTGAGCAAGATTCAAAGGAAACAACCACGCTCAGAGTTTCGGGGCTTCTGTACGGTGGAGACAGGATTGGAAGTTTGATGACTCTGGGGCTCGAAAGTGGTGGTTTAGGAACAATCGCAGACAAGGTTTGAGTCACTTTTAGAATCTGTGTTTTTTGTGAGTGGTAAAAAGTCTTCAGATTAACATCACAAATTCCCTGATGAAGTTTTTGGTGGCTGCTCTTTAGCTTTGACAACTCACATTGGAATGCTGTACTTAGGAGTTAGTGTTTTAAAAAGAGAAAGACTTGTGATGTTTGTGGATGAGTGAGTGCAAAAATATACAGTGAAAGGAAAACTTCAAGAAAATAGAACTGCGAATTAGCTCTGGGAGGAGGGATCAAGTTTCCAGCTCAGAAGCTGAACAGGAAACCATAGAGACAGACCAGGGCAGATTGAACTGTATAAAGGTACCTACTTCCATTCAACAGGAAAAAAATGGCAGAAAATTTTAACACAGGCTTAGAAAAAAACTTTGTAAAAAGTTAAGGTTTAGTATCTTTTATATCATCTATATACAGATCTGTAAGAAAAATATAACACAGCAAATACTGGACAAAGCAGACAAATAACTGACCCCAAAAGAAAAACAATTAGAAAATAAATATCTTAAAAGTTTCTTTGCATTGAGGCAACATTTCCAACTTGTTGAGCAAAAAAAAAAAAAAAAAAGAAAGAAAAATAAAACGACATTTTATTTTATTTTTATATTTATTTTTTAGTTGTAGTTGGATACAATACCTTTATTTCGCTGAAGATCGAACCCAGGGTCTCGCACATGGGAGGCGAGCGCTCTACCGCTGAGCCACAACCCAGCCCAAGAAAAAGACATTTTAAGTGAAAACATGCAATGTCACAATGTCACCATGAGATGAAAATTCTTCTACATGGCTAGCAGCGTGTTGCTAGCCATCCTTTTTAAAAATTAGTGAGAAAACGTGAAAAATATCTAATCATTAATCTGCTTTTAAAAATGTCTATCGTAAGGATGTAATGCAAGATATTTAAAAAATCATGTACAAAAATACTTAGTATACCTTATATAATATTTAATAATTAGATATAATAAGTTTCTAATATGAGGGAGATAACTAAGTAAATTGTGGAATATATATACTTTGAACTGAGTAACAGTAACTGTGATAATGATGAAGACTCTGCAGAAAATGCTTATGAATTAATGTTTTTCTTAAAAAGGACAACCCTATATTTGCCATATCATAATTGCAAATATTACAGTATGTCTGAATCATCACATAACAGATGTGAATTAAGCTTCTCTACTTTCCTTGTACAGGCCAGTGAGTTGTAGTAGTTATATTAGGATCGGTGTTTTTCCTTAACATTTCTTTTCACTTTTTATTTTATTTTATTTGCAGTGGAATTGAACCCAGTGCCTTGCACTTGCCAGACACGCACTCTACTTCTAATCTACAGCCCCAGCCCCCTAAACATTTTTCAATGCAGTCATAATATCTTTTTTTTAAACTTTTAATTATTTTATTTTAAATGTGTCTTAAATTATAAAATTAAAAAAAATTTAATTTGTTTTAATTAGTTATTCATGTTAGTAGAATGCATTTATGCACTTTGATATACATAGATGGGATATAATTTCATTCTACTATCTTTCCTATTTCTGTATCCTTCCCCTGCCCTCCCATCACTTCCCTCTACCTAATCTAAGATAATGCTGTTCTTCTCTAGTGCCCCCTCCTTACTGTGAATTAGCATCTGCATATTAGAGAAAACATTTGGCCTTTGGTTTTGTGGGATTAGCTTATTTCACTTAGCATGATATTCTCCAACTCCAACCATTTACTGGCAAATTCCATAATTTTACTCTTCTTTAAAGCTGAGTAGGAGGCATCACAATACCAGACCTTAAACTATACTACAGAGCTATAGTAATAAAAATAGACATGTAAACCAATGGTACAGAATAGAGGACACAGAGCCAAACCCACATAAATATGGTTATATCATATTAGACAAAGGTGCCAAAAACATTCACTGAAGAAAAGATAGTCTATTCAATAAATGGCGCTGGCAAAACTGGAAATCCATATGTAGCAAAATGAAATTAAACCTCTATCTCTCACCCTGCACAAAGATCAACACAAAGTGGATCAAAGACTTAGGCACTAGAACAGAGATCCTGCGCCTAACAGAAGGAAAAATAGGCCCAAATATTCACCACGTTGGCCTAGGATCTGACTTCCTTAACAAGACTCCTAAAGCTCAAGAAGTAAAATCAAGAATTAATAAGTGGAATGGATTCAAATTAAAAAGCTTTTTCTCAGCAAAGGAAACAATAAAGTGAGGAGAGAGCCTATAGATTGGGAGAAAATCTTTACCACCTCCACCTCAGATGAAACATTAATCTCTAGGATATATAAAGAACTCAAAAAACTTAGCACCAAAAAACCCCAAATAACCCAATCAATAAATGGGCTAATGAACAGACACTTCACAGAAGAAGAAATACAATTGATCAACATATATATGAAAATGTGTTCAACATCTCTAGCAATTAGAGAAATGCAAATCAAAACTACACTAAGATTTCATCTCACTCCTGTCAGAATGGCAATCATCAAGAATACAGGCAACAATAAATGTTGGTGAGGATGTGGTGAAAAAGGTACACTTATACATTGCTGATGGGACTGCAAATTGGTGCAAACACTATGGAAAGCAGTCTGGGGATTCCTCAGAGAATTGGGAATGGAACCACCATTTGACCCAGCTATCCCACTCCTTTGTTTATACCCAAAGGACTTAAAATCAGCATACTATAGTAATGCAGCCACATCAATGTTTATAGCAGCTAGACTATGGAACCAACCTAAGTGTCCCTCCATAGATGAATAAATTTTAAAAATGTGGTATATATACTCGATGGAATTTACTCAGCTTTAAAGAAGAGTAAAATTATGGAATACTATTTTAAATTAAATTTAAAAATAAGTTTTTAAAGTATTTGGTATTAACTTGTGTTCTGCCTTTGATTTCACATACACGTAGTGATGGGGATGATTTTGATTGATTATAGGTCATGTTGGCGGAACTCAAGGGCAAAGATGAAGTATATGCTGTGAAAGTCTTAAAGAAGGATGTCATCCTTCAGGACGATGATGTAGACTGCACGATGACAGAGAAGAGGATTTTGGCACTGGCACGGAAACACCCATACCTAACCCAACTCTATTGCTGCTTCCAGACCAAGGTACGTTTACCAAGAAGCTAGCTGGCCGCCATCTTGGGGAAGTACTGTAGGACATTGGTATCTGGACTGTCAGGTAAAGTATCCATTTTAGACCTTCTGCGTTCTTCCCTGAAAGACTTTGTAAGGTGAAACATGTTTTACCCTTGAAGAGATCAGTATATTTGAACACCATCTTCTTTTTATGGACACAGGATTTTCTATTCAAGGTTGTGCTTATGAAGGATTTTAGGGTCTGGGTCCTGGGAGGATGAGGATTGGGACTGGTAGAACTCCTTGCAGATGAAGCTGGACAAAGCCCATGGCTAAACCCAATATTTGCTCATTGAAAAACCAACAAGTGTGATGTAGCCTTGCTCAGCTCCTGACTTTCTGTCACTCGTTGAATCACTTATCTTCTGTTTTGCTTTCTGGTCAAAAGAAAAAAGAGTAACTTGTGTAACGTCATAGGAGGCAAAGGATGTAAATAGTTGCTTAAAATTCCACAGTGAAATGCAGATGTTAGGTGGCATTTTTAGATTCACTCTGTAGGTGCCTGAGGACCAGAAGGTGGCAGTGGAGAAACGAGACAGTCAGAGTCTGATCTCTGATTTGGTACTTAAGCTTAACAAAGAGAAGGAACCCTCACATTCTTCGTGAAGCTCCTATTTTATTATTCTTTTCTGTGGGAAAAGGGGCAGGTTAAAGTTTTCTATGGATACATTATGGATTTCCAATGTTTAGCTTCTTTAGAAAACAAAAATGACCAAATCCCGAACTCCTATCTATACCAGTCTGGAGCCCAGACAGTGAAGGCTGGCAACATGGGGAGGGGTTTTGGCTCTTTGATATACTCTTACCACCCTGCTGTTGCAAATGCCAGTCTTCCCACTTAGAATTCAACAATTACTCCTACAGAATTTTTTTTTATTTGATTGAATCTTTCTCATGTATCTAGTATTGTGTCAGGTGCTAAAGATACAGTGGTAAACAAGACCCAGTCTCTGATCTCAGGAATTTTACAATCTCTTTGGTTTGCAATTTCCCAAAGGCTGTTTCCCAGAACCCCAATCACTTGAGAAACTGTAAGCATGAAGGACTCTGTGGCCATAGAGGGGGACATTGCAATTTGGATCTCTCTTGTGGAGTCTCCACACATATTTGCTTATTGGAGTTTCTGAGAAGATCTACAGTGAAAAAAGAAAAAGATTACCTTTGTTTAATCTATTATTTCCCAACCGATCTGATCCCAAATCCCATCTCTCTCTCTCTCTCTCTCTCTCTCTCTCTCTCTCTCTCACACACACACACACACACACACACACACACACACACACACCTAATGCACAGTGAGAAATACTGATCTAATGGAATTTGTCCTATTTCTCAGATCTCTTAGAAGAATATGAAATAGCTTCTGAAAAATCTCATTCTGCTCATCCTCCAAAGGTGTGTGTGTGTGTGTGTGTGTGTGTGTGTGTGTGTGTATATCCTATGAAACAACAAAGACCCTGATGAATAAAAATCTACTCCTTTTTAGGACTCAGTGGCCACCCTTGTTTTTGCTCTGTTTTGGGATACCCAACAGTGCCAGGTCAGCGTGAGTGCATGTGTATGTACAAACGAGAGTCCAAGATGGTGATAGAGCCTCAATGATGGAGGCTAACTTTCTTTTTTCTCCACTACAGCTTAGTTCTTGATTTATGAGAAATGTACGATATCCATTTATCTTTATTTTCTTGGTACTGATCACAGGATCTTACACTGGCTGGTGCTATCAGAATCAGACTTGGGAAAATAAGTCTGTTTTTTTTTTTTTGGTGGGGAGTGATGTACTGGAGATAGAACCCAGGGGTGCTCTACCACCGAGTGACACCCCAGCTCTTGTCATTTTATTTTGAGACAGGGTCTCACTAAGTTTGCCCAGGCTAAACTTGAACTTGCAGTCCTCCTGCTTTAGCCTCCCAAGTAGATGGGACGACAAGTCTGCACCACCATGCCCAAAAAAGTTCAAGTCTTTTGCCTGGAGCCCCTCCACACTGGCACAGTCAGACCTGGCATCTCATTTGGCCTCTGAGGTCCCACTCCAGTGTGGCCTTGCTGTGGTATCAGAGTGCTACTTTCTTCTGCCTGGGCCAGTGTGGTATTCCTTCTAGGAGGGAACTCATCTGCCTCGCTGCCCCTGAGGACACCTCTCCCACCTGCCTAACGTTACTTCTCGGCAAGGCGCCACACTGGCATTCTTTCTTTGAACACACTGCCCAAAGGTCCAGCGTCCTGGGAGGAGTCCACCCACTCGTGAGGATTCTGAAGCCCCTGAATGTGGTGGATCTTGGGAAGCCACAGTTGAAGGTCACCATGGTGAATGAGGAGGAGAGGAATGGGTAGTGGCTTTAGTGCCGGCAGTGTGTCCTCTCTGCACTGCAGAAGATCAAGGCCAAGGTCCTCACTGTGAGGCAGTTCCAAACACAAGATGATATTGACTGACCCCATGGAGGAATGACCCCTTTGTCTGCGGCAAAGGAGTAATAAAACTGGATTTTAGAGTCTGGGTGATGGAGGATGAGGATTGGGAGGAGAAGAAACTGTAGTTTTGAGGTTTAATGGTTCTTCAGGTCAGTGCCAGGAAGCCACGGTTACAGGAGCAGCTTGGTCCCCTCCCCCATGTATGGCAACTCAGTAGGACACCTTTACCTAACTCATGTGGATTCATCTAATTTTTAAAAAACACATCATAATTTAACCCCACTGAATAACCTTGATGAACTAAGGAAGGGAACCTCATGAAGAATTATCTTATAGACCCCCTAGTCTAACTTTTAAAAACTTTGACCTTTCCTATGGTGACCAGTAGTCATATTTTTATTTCATTTTGTTTTATTTTTTGGTACTAGAGATGGAACCCAGGGGTTCTTGTTCACGGAGCCACATCCCCAGCCCCTTTTGTTTTTTATTTAGAGACAGGATCTCACTGAATTGCTTAGCACCTCACTGTTGCTGAGGCTAGCTTTGAACTCGCAATCCTCCTGCCTCAGCCTCCTGAGCCACTGGGATTGCAGGCACCAGATGACTTTTAAATGGGTAACATTAAGCTATTGTCAGGAGCGGTTCACTTTTCTCCCTGTCTCTCACACAACTGTTTTCTTGCTTAAGAAAAAAGTTATGGGCTTTAATTATTTCAATGAATAGAAAGTATTTATCGAGCATCTACCATGTGCTAGGCCCAGTCCTAGATTCTGAGACTACAGAGCTAAAACATGTCACCTCTAAATTCACAGAGATTGTGTGGCTGTGTACCCACTGGCCAGTTAAGAGTGACGTTCCACAGCATGGCAGCTGTGCCGGGGGAGCCATGTAGATTCATCTCAGGTTCTGCAGAAGGCAGCAAGGAAAGCTTCCTGGCAGAGGTAGAACCTCACCTGGTCCCTGAAGCATGGGTAACATTTGGAAGTGGATAAGGCCAGGAGATGGCTGCTAAAACCTAGAAGTTATCCCTGGATCTTACGTCCATTTTATTTCCAGTGCTGGAACTCACCATCCCTGGATCCTGCTTCTTCCAAGGAAATGATATGAGGAAGGGCGAGGAAGAAAGCAAGGGTATTTAGAAAATAAGGGGAAAAATTCCTGCCTCTATGAGATGGGATACTGAGAGGACACGTAGTATAGGGAGCCCTCTTGTTGTGCGGAGGCACACTGCTGGACTCGGAAAGTCATGGGCTTGGTCAGGTCAGATTCAGCCCGATAAGTGATTTCAGGAATTGTCTATCCTGGTTCCGTTCACCCACTGACTGTGAGGGATAGGAAAGCCACAGAGAGGTAGATTTGTTTTGTTTATTTTGTTGTTACAGGAAATAAAATTCCCAGGCATTTTCAGATTCTGTGTATTTGTATTTTATGATCTTCGTTGCGAAACCGTCCCCTCCAACTGGATCCCACAAAACCTGCCTTGAATAATTCCACCCATGATTTGTCCTCTGTAAAACTTGGGAGCTCCATACAGTCCTACCATCCCCCACCCTCTGGCATTTCCTGCCAGGCCTGGGAAGCCAAATCCTGGAGAGTTTCCCTGCAGAGGATACAGGACTCCTGCAGGATCTCCCTGGGCCAGCCAGTCCTAGGGGGAAGCGCAGCACAGAAAATCTTTAAAATCAACTGGAGACATTTTTCAAAATGCGATTGAATGACCCTTGTGAGCAGGGGGAGAGCTGCTGAGGATTGCTGACAGTGTAGGAGAAAAATTATAGTTTCAAGGAACTCCGGTGTGTGTTTGGAATATTCACATAGAAGAACAGCAAATCCAAAAAAAAAAAAAAAAAAAGCTGTTGGTAGTTTTTTTTTTTTTTTTTTTTTTTTTTAATGAGATGGAGATGGCAGAGAGAACTGAAGGAGCCCAGGAAGTAGGGCGGCTTTCCTACTGACCTTGAAGAGTGTGAAGGGTTTTGACCCCATGTGGTGCGTGCCTGGGAGAATACATGGAGATGTGCAGAGCCACCAGCTCGTCTGTGGATTAGGCAGCTGCCCAAGGATCCATGTGCTTGCCACGAAAAGATTTCATATGGAGATGGTGTCAGTAATTTCTAACAGAGTCCCGTGGAATGAGTCCTGGGGGCTGCTACAGGCTTCTCATTGATGGGGACTTTATCTATTTATTTATTTTTAGTTGTAGATGGACACAATACTTTTATTTAGTATTTTTTATATGGTGCTAGGGGTTGAACCCAGTATCTCGCTCGTGCTAGGCAAGCGCTCTATCACTGAGCCACAACCCCAGCACCCCCGCACACCCCGAATCGCTTTTATCCAAGTGAGTCAGACTCCTAGAAGTTCTACCCATGGCTGCTGAAGACCATCCTTGCCCCGTAGTGGGCTGGACACCGGCACTGTTGTCCCATCAGCCAGCTGACACCTGCCACTGAAGGCCCGTGCCCTGCAAACTCATGTAGCAGAACAAAATTCTGATGAGAGGGCCTATGGCTAGAGTCTGGGACAGCTTGGTGTCCTGGGGGCACTGGAGGATGAGAGTGTGATGGGGGATCTCCATGGGGAGCCATTGACAGGCCAGGAACTTTCCTGCAGAGAAACACCACAGGCTTTCCCAACCAAGGAGGCCTCAAGGAGCGGCAGCAGGCCTTCACTGGGTCTGAGAGCATTCTGGAGTTCATTCTGAAGAGGCAGGCTGTGGAGTAGATTGACAGTCCTGTCCTGGCTTGGTGCAGACAAGGAGGAGTGCTGGCTCTTTATCTAGATGTTGTTGCCTCTGCTCACTTTGCTTATGAGGAAACCTTGCATTCGAATAGGTCAGTTGCTTTTAAAAATGCCTTCACTTCTATCAGTCACCTCTCATTTACCAAGTAGTCTCTCTACAAAGTATGGGCACTTTCTTTTCTATTTACATTTTTTTAAATTGTGGCAAAATACACCTAATATTTACCCTCTTAACTATTAACTCACTTGCAGTGGGATAAAGTGCATTCATCATATTGTGCAACCGTCACCACCAGCCCTTTGCATCTTGTAAAATAGAAACTCCATACTCACTAAACAAGAACTCCTCATCCTCCCTCCCTCCCACCTGCCCCTGCAACAACTATTCCAAATGCTTCATTCAGATGGAGTTATACAGTAGTTATCTTTTTGTGACTGGCTTAGTTTCTTAGCATAGTGTCTTTAAGATCCATCCCTGTTGTGGTTTGTGTTGGAATTTCCTTTTTAAAGGCCAAATAATATTCCATTGTTTGTCTATACCACATTTTATACATCTGTTCATCCACTGACAGATACTTGGATTTCATTTTAGGTATTACACATAATGCTGTGAAATGTGTGTCCATGTATCCCTTGGTGATCTTGCTTTCAGTTCTTTTGCCTGTATGCCTTGAAGTGAGACTCCTGAATCACACCGTAGCCCTATTTTCCACTGTGTCTGTACCATTTTGCCTCCAGTGGATGTGAAGTGATAAGGATCCCAATTTCTCCACTACCTTGGCAACATGTGTGACTTTCTGGGTTTTTTTTGTTGTTGTTATTGTTTTCTTTGCTTTTCTGTTTGGGCAGTAGCCATCCTGATAGGTGTGAGCTGATGTCTCAATTTCCCTAATCATTAGTGGTCCCTCCTTTTTATAGTTGAGAAAACTGAAGCCCCGTGAGGTCTCATAACTTGTTTATAACAGAACCCAGATTGGAATTAAGGTTTCCCAGCAGCCTTTGTTGTTCACACTGTTTTTCTGCTCCCGACTCTTCCCTCCTGTCCAGTTCTCTACCTCTCATAGTCTCACCCCCAGATCCCTTCTCCCAAGTCCCCACTTACTGTACCACAGAGAAAGGATTGGAGGGGAAGGCTTAGTTTTCCTTGGACTCAAATGAGATTGGAATGAAAAAAACAACCCACAATTAATGCGCCTTAAGCCGGTGAGAGTAGCGGGTCAGCCTTGTTCCTTGAAATATTTTCATTTTCTGAAATTGCAAGAGACGAGGGAGGAGAAAGGGGGCCTGGGCACAGGAGTCTCATCCTGTGTGTCGGCTCAGCCCCCTCAACTATGGCTAATTCTTCTAGAGCTGCTGGTTTTCAAGTTGGGTTTTATGGAGTCCCTCAGTTGCTGCTGCTGTGTGTGTGTGTGTGTGTGTGTGTGTGTGTGTGTGCGCGCGCGCGCATGTGTTTGTGGACATGTATGTAGACACACACGCCCTGTGGATGCTAGACTGGGACTCCACCCTCTGCCTCCTCCATCCAGCAGGGTAGCCCCACTCCTCCCGGCTTCCCGTGTCAGTGTTCCGAGAAAGATAATATTTAAAGAAAGGATTTCACCTTGAATAAAACGTTTAAAACTATCACAGCTGTAAGTGACAGACCAGCCTGGGTCTTTTTATTTCTTGGTACGGGGGATTAAACCCAGAGGCGCTCAACCATTGAGTCACATCCCCTGTCTATTTTGTTTTTTGAGACAGGATCTCACTAAGTTTCTTGGGGCCTTGTTAAACTGCTGAGGCTGGCTTTGAACTCACAATCCTCCTCCCTTAGCCTCCGGAGCTGCTGGGATTACAGGAGCGCACTATCCTACCCGGCTGGTGTTTATTTTTACCTACCAGTATATAATCTGATTATATATGTGGTATCATTTCTTGTCGGTTTTCATTAAAATGGGTACGTTCCGGAAAGCCGGGTAGAGATGGGATTTTGGAAGCAGATGCCTTTCTCATGTTCAGCAGGAGCGCTCTTTCATCTGATCGCATCACTAACTAAAAGTGAGGACCCACTCTGACAGTTAGAGAAGCCTATGATAGAGAGAATGTGACTGGGATATGACACCACTCCGTTGATCATGGAATCCACTCTGTATCAGAACATTCTTAAGTGCCACTGGGAGATGACTGGGACAGGGACTCCTATGTTCAAGAAGAAATGCCATGAGATATAGCAAACAGTGACTTGGAATAAAGGCTGTATGTGTAAAAAGAAAGGACAGTCTTACACTTACTGAGCACCTATTAAGTGACAAGGCTTGTGCAGAGCTAATTTCATAAGTCTTCTCTAAGTCCCAGGGGGTATGGGTTTTGTTGCCAGTTCTTTGGTCAGATGAGGAAACTGAGACCAGGGAGGCTCAGCCACTTGGTCAGGATGACACAGAGGCAAATGAGAGAGCTGGGATTCACATCAGTAATCCCCACCCTTGCCTCCTGGGGGAGAGAAGGGCCACTATGGGGAAGAGTGGATGAGACACATGCTCTGTCCCCTGTGACTGGGTAGGGGAGGAGAAGGGGCACAGAAGGTTCAGAGAGGGAGGAGTCTGCGGGAATGGATTCCTAACGCCAGAATGTGCTGGAACAGGAGGCTCACGCTGGCAAGTGGTGAGAAAGACAACTCTGGGAGGAGATTCTGGCTGAGTGTGGTGGCATTGTGACAGTGTCGGGCCAGGCGTCTGGGCTTACTTTGGAAGAGGACTTCTTGAAGGCATATAGGAAGTGCTGCTTTAGTGCATGGGCCAGCTCTGTGGAGCAGGGATGAAAGGGAAAGATGCAGAGAGAAGGGCCAGGAGGTAGTTTTAGGAACCCAGGAATATCGAGGCTGTGCAGAAGGCTTCAAAGGAAGTGACGGAGACATTTCTCTTCTTGCATCTGGAAAGGCCAGCCTGCTGACGGGGAAAGCAGAGTACTCTAGAAAATATTGACTAGGGAGCCCTGGACAGATTAGAAATAGGGACTTAGATCACCGCCAGTGGCAGTAAGTGACCTGCTCCCGTCCTAAGGTGTCATTTGCTCACTGTTCAATGGGTACATAATGATCCAATCTGAATAAAAAGTTTCATCTTGAAATCTAAAACCAGAGGTCCAAGTTATCTAACCCGTTCACCAAACAAAGCCAGTTTCCTCGTGGCTGACGTCAGACCTCCCAATCTCTTCCCAACACCCGCCATCTATTGGGTTTCAGGATTTTAGCGTGTCTATTTTTAGACTGCGGTCAGATGTTTTCCACAGGGAAAGTCACGTGGCCTTTTCTGGAGAAGCTTCTACCTCGTGTATTGAAATCACTCAGCTGGAGTGGCCTTCCTCCTAGAACCTGAACTTTTTGTTCCCGTGGTCTCTGGTACTTCAGATAACCCTTCCTGCTCTCACTGGGAATCTTGCCAGGTGGGGGGTACGGCCATTGCGCCCTGGGAGTTTACGAGTGCTCTATCGATCTGCAGGGGGGGGACCCATGAGAGTTCAGACTCTGGGGTTTATAAGATGCCCCCCCAGAATCTGATGCTAAAGACCTGTGAACGTGCGACTCAGTGGGAGCCACAGGAGACCAGGCCAGGTGCAGCGGTTGCTGATGAGATAAAGATGACGATGACATTAGTGAGCAGAGCTTCTGCCCAGTGCTCCTTTTTCAAAGCTCACTTCAGTAAATGCTCCTCCCCTGATCAACAGCTTGAGGGTTGCAAGACTGTCATTCTACACACCAGGTTACAAACTCAGCACTCTTTCTTTTTTTCTTTTAATTTTATTTTTTAAAAATTTTTAAATTGATTTTATTTTTTTAAATACATGACAGCGGAATGCATTACAATTCTTATTACACATATATACCACGATTTTTCATATCTCCGTTTGTATATAAAGTAGGTTGACACCCAATTCGTGTCTTCACACATGTACTTTGGATAATGATGTCCATCACATTCCACCATCCTTGCTAATCCCCTGCCTCCTCCCTTTCTCTGTCCCCCCTCTTCCCTATCTAGAATTCATCTATTCGTCTCCTGTTTCCCCTCCCTACCCCACTATGAGGCAGCCTCCTTATATCAGAGAAAACATTCGGCATTTGTTTTTGGGGGGTTGGCTAACTTCACTTAGCATCATCTTCTTCAACGCCATCCATTTACCTGCAAATGCCATGATTTTATTCTCTTTTATTGCTGAGTAATATTCCATTGTATATATATGCCACATATTTTTTATCCATTCATCCACTGAAGGGCATCTAGGTTGGCTCCACAGTTTAGCTATTGTGAATTGTGCTGCTATAAACATTGATGTGGCTGTGTCCCTGTAGTATGCTGTTTTTAAGTTCTTTGAGCTTAGACTGAGAAGAATGATAGCTGGGTCAAATGGTAGTTCCATTCCCAGATTACCAGGGAATCTCCATACTGTTTTCCATATTGGCTGTAGCAATTTGCAGTCCCACCAGCAATGTATGAGTGTACCTTTTTCCCCACATCCTCGCCAACACTTATTGTTGTTTGTCTTCATAATGGCTGCCATTCTGACTGGAGTGAGATGAAATCTTAGAGTGGTTTTGATTTGCATTTCTCTGATTGCTAGAGATGATGAGCATTTTTTTATATATTTGTTGATTGTTTATATATATTCTTCTGAGGAGTGTCTGTTCAGGTTCTTGGCCCCAGTCAACACTCTTTTTTTTCTTTTAAAATTTCTTTTTTAGTTGTAGATGGATACAATACCTTTATTTTATTTATTTATTTTTTATGTGGTGCTGAGGATCAAGCCCAGTGCCTCACACGTGCTAGGTAAGTGCCCTACCACTGAGCCACAAGCCCAGCCCCTATTTTTTTTTTCTTTTTTCTTGACTGTACTAAGGATTAAACGCAGGACCTCACACAGGCTGGGCTAACTGATCTACCACTGAGCTACACTCTCAGCCCTTTATTTATTTATTTTTATTTTTTATTTTTTGAGACAGGCTCTCACTAAGTTGCCCTAGCTAGTCTGGGATTTGAAATCTTCCTGTCTCAGCTTCAGAGTAACTGGGAATACAGGTGTGTCCCACGGCTCCCAGCTGTCAAACAGCTTCAAAGACTAATGGGCCTATCTCAGAAGATCCATCCAAAGGTATTAAAACTGTCTCATTAAAGCACAACAGTTTCTACAACACGATGGGCACAAAATCTTTTAGTTTCTGTCTTATCCAGTAACAGTTTCAATGTCCTTTATGCAGATAGGCCCCAATTGGAGTAAGAGCTTTGCCGTGGTCCTCTTCGCCCACATTGTCTAACCCCTCAGTCATCTAGTCATCTCACAAGTGCTTGGTGAGGGGGGGCATGAAGTAAGAAATGACTAAGGGCTAGCCCCTTCCCAGAAGAAGTTAGACCCAGCTAGAACATGAATGCTGTGTTAGAACATTCTGTTTCTCAATTATAAAAATCTATTAATAAATTTAGAACTGTAACTAGTTAGTGTGAAGGTCACATCTTTGGCTCTGTGTCCCTAGGTAGCTTGTCCTTCTGACTGCTCAACCTGTAGCTTGAACTGGGGCTAGCACAAGTCAGTCACCAGAACAGTGGCTTCTTGCAGCTTCTCTGAATGCTTTGGTTCATCCACAAGATTCCAGTGAATTCCTACAGGAATCTGTCTCCTTCCTGTCCTTAAGGGAGGTCACGTATTGGGACTGGTTCTTTAGTGTGGGGGAGATGGTTACAGGTTCCAGTTAAGAACACTGTGGACAAAGCTGCCCTCCTGGTAGTTTTCTTTAGAGGCTGCTGATATTTCTGGAAGGGGAGAAGGATCGTCTAGGTGGCTGGTCATTGTCATCTGTTTCAGTGTTGTCCTTGGCTCAATAATAATAATAGAGGCAAAAACTTATATAGTGCTCTGTGTGTGTTCCGTTCAATTTCAAGCATTTTGTATATATTAGCATTTAATCACCACAACAACTGTATGAGGTAGGACTATTATCCCAGGGAAGTCACACAATTGGAAGTGGCCAAGCCTGGATTCAAACCCAGTTCATTGGCTTCCAGCAACTTCATTTGGTTTGAATGCCCAGAACAGATTAGATTGAAAAGTCATGAACACAAATCCAAATCTCAAGACATGTAAGTAAAATGGCAGTTGATTACAGTGGGATGACCAGACTACGGAGGCAGTGTTGCCCCGTGTACCTGGGATGCTCTTTAGGACTAGGATTTTTTAGGCAGCCCAAGTTGTACAGAGAAAGCAGAAGAAGGAAAAGCAGACCCTCTCCTTCTTGTTAGGAGGACACTATTGAAAGTTGAAGCACCCACTTTTGGAGCACTGGAACATTTTGTTTTTGTCACAACTTTCCAGAAAGAATGTCAGGATGGATCCCTGGCAAAAAGAATTTTCTCAGTTGGCCCCCTTAGGAGGTACAAATCAACTTCTCTTTGGGGCCGATACCATAGTCACTTGGGATTCATCAGCTGTGTGTAATCCATTTATCAGGGACACTCACGTGCAGGTTGCTAGGGAACTAAGCTCATTACCTGGCTCTGGCTTTTAGAGCTGAGCCTGCAGCTCTGAGACTGAATTTGGCCTTTCCTTGTCCTCCAGAAGTAACTAGAAGGTTCAGTAGAGTACTGTGGATCAGCATAGTTGGGGAAAATGATCTTTGTTCTCATTGTTTCCATTACTGTTTATCTGACCCATACTAATTTGTTGCTTTTTGTTTTTCAAGTAATAGCTTAAATCCAACCTCCTTGATCAAGCTTTAACTTATGAACACTTTTTGGCTTCATCAATGTTAACACTAAAAACACACCAACAACCAAATAAAACACATTGCTATAAATGTTGAAATACTTCCACAGTCTAATGAGCTTAGTTCCCTAGCAACCTGCGCAGGAGTGTTCTGATAAATAGATTAGCAACAACCAAATAAAACACATTGGTAGTAATGTTAAAAGACTTCCACAATCTAATTTACACAGCTTTTAAAATTTCTTTCAGGGAGTTTATTAGAGAGTTGGGAAGTATTTTTTTTTTTTTTTTTGGATATGTGTAAACTGGAGTTAAACTTCACAAAGAAATAGGATCCAATAGAAGAAAACTTGAAAATAAAAATCTGTCTTTGGTGTGAATTGTTAACCTTACTAAAGCCAACTCCTACTATAATACATTTACAAAGGAATTCACTAGAAAATTCCCTGGTTTGGCAAGACCATTATATTGCTGGATGGGGTGGCCAAGGTATTAGACAGAGTAACTGAACCCTGATGTTTTAAGAACAGAGCAGGAGAGGCAAGACACCTGGAATAGGCCCTTTCCATCTGAGAGAAAGAGTTCTGCTTCAGTATATACCAGTCAATATTGTATGTATTCCTGGTGCAGCTTCAGTTTAGTACCAGATATTCCCGAGATAGAAAGAGACACAGTCCTTGTCTGTAGAACTTCTGGTCTACCCAGGGAGGTAAGGCTAGCCCAGGTGGATCAGAGAATGAAACATGATTCTGTATGAAAATGAGCAATGCAGAAATTATTTTAGAATCAAAGAAGAGAGATGAGTGGGCTTGGGAGGTAGGCATACTCCTATGAGTTGGAGAAAACCAAGGAACCTCATGCTGTTCTTTCAGGGACCCACTCCTGTCACATGGGAAGGACTCTTTCACAGGTCCTTGGGTCTTACTTACTCCTCAGACACACAGGGGTGAGAGCCCATCAGATCAAGGGGATTGGTTCAGAGGAGTCCTGTCATGTGGAAAGGAACAGCCCTCTGGTGGAGATAGACGTGGGTGTTTATATGGCTTAGATCCTCCTATGCAGCCCCCTGGCCTTGCATTGTCTGTGCTGCTTTAAAACCACATTAATCTTCAGGGGAGGACTAGCCCATTACCATGAGAACCACAGAGCACCTATGCTGTAGGCAGTGAGTCAATCCTGGAAGTCAGTAGCTTGTGGATGGCATAGACAGAATAAACCGGAATCATCAGGTATTTGAAATGATAGGTAGATGCGTCTGGCACAAAACTGATTCCTGTGCATCTAAATGTCCCAGGAAGGATGGGTTCTGTTTAGCTCTTTGAACTAAGTGTTAATTCTTGAAACACTGAGTTTTGCCATAAAATGCAGATATTCAGATTTGCCTTACTCCCTTTTGGGAAATGATACTAACAGTATGCAGAATAATGGGAGTCAGAATCCTATCTGATCCAGGCAGATAAGCATTTATGCAGGGGAGGATACAAAGTTATAGAGCTATGTTGAAAACTATGCAAATTATTCAAAGGTTAATGTGAAAATGTGAAACTTAAAATTCCACCTCCATCAAAAGGGCCATTTAGACTTCATGAGAGAGAAAGACTGCAAAATTAACAAGAATGTGGCTCTTGGGAAAAAGTTACCTATTTTGGAAGATGGTATCTGAAAGGTTTGACCATGTTTCTTTGATCTTTAAATTTAAAAATGTCACTTTGATGTCAGGAAATAAAATTTGGATTAAAAAGGCAGGGGGGCCGGGGTTGTGGCTCAGTGGTAGAGCGCTTGCCTAGCATGCATGAGGCACTGGGCTAGATCCCTGGAACCACATAAAAATAAACAAATACAAGTATTGTGTCCATCTACAACTAAAAAAAAAGAAAGAAAAAAAAAAGCAGGAATCAGACCACTATCTACCTAAATGTGGCAGACAATTTGTTAGAGAAAACAATGCTGTGTGTCATGATATATGGAGAATGTTTGAGGGATGTTTTTCAAGGTCTTTTAAAGGATAAAGAGGGATCCCTTAAGAATAGAGGCCTGGAAATATAAAATAGGGCTGGGGATGTGGCTCAGTGTTCTAGTGCTCCTGAGTTCAATCCCCAGTACCAAAAAAAAAAAAAAAAATCGAGGCCTGAATCATAAGAACTGGTGATTAAAAGGGGGACACACAGACAAATGGTAGAACGAAAGAAGTAAGTCCCAGAAAGATACGTGCAGCATGATTCCATGGGTAGAAAAGTTCCCAAACAGACAAAGCTAAGCATATCATTTAGGCTTAAATATATAGGTGATGAAACTAGAAAGAAATCAACACAGTGATGACCGGTGATTACTCCAGGTGGGGGCAGAGAGGGGAAGATGTAATCAAAGAGGTTGGGAAAGGCTTCCCGGGAACAGCAGGCATGGGATTGGTCAATGTAGGTCATGGCTAAAAGGGAATTTACTTGATTATTCTTTAAAATATGCATATATGTTTACATGCTCTTCTATGAGTATATTTTACAATAAAGGGAAAAGGAGAACGAGACCATGAAAGTATTCAAACTATATCAGACATTAACATTTTAATAGATAACATGCCCTCAAAAAAAAATCCTAACTTTAATAAAAGCTGAGGTTGAGGACAATGTCTGCTGTCATGATGTTGCTATTGAAGTTTTGATTTTCCTGTTGTCTTTGGCAGTGAGGGCTGTCTCAAGGACAGGAAGCGTGGCAACTGGTCACATGGTCTGTGTAGCTGGAAGGATGAAGCCTAGGCCTTTGGCTTTTCCCAAGACAAGGCCACAATGGGGCTGCAGACTGGAGGTTCACCTTCAGCCTGGCCTAGAGCCCTGCTCTTGATGGCCGAGAATTCTTAAGGAGTAACCCTGCCCAGGCCCAGCCTCAGCACGCAGCTCTGACTAGGAGAGAAATCCTTCCTGGTTGCCACAACTTTGGTGTTTCTCAGTATTTTTCTAAGCCACGTTTTACAGCTAACAAGACGTAGCAAACGCTGCATTTGGCACTGAGTGTGGTGAACACCAACGGCATCTTTCCATTTTCACCTATAAAATTATAAATGAAATAAACTTTTCAGCTGTACACGTCTGTATTCTTTCCAGATTCTGGCAAATCCTTTATGAGGGAGGGGCCCTCGCTGTACCCCTCTCCCCTCTTCCTGCCACTGGTTGAAAATAACTGCTCTCCTTGCTGCCATCACAGCAGCTCATGTTTATATTTTCTACAAGCCAGCAATAGCAGCTGACGGTTTTATAGCACTCATTACATGCCTGTTGTTTTAAAAAGCCTGTTACAAAAATATATTGATTAATTCATCTTTTTTTTTTTTTTTTTGGCACTAGGGATTGAACTTGGGACACTCAACCACTGAGCCACATCCCCAGCCCTATTTTGTATTTTATTTAGAGACAGGGTCCCACTGAGTTGCTTAGTGCCTCGCTGTTGGTAAGGCTGACTTTGAACTCGAGATCCTCATGTCTCAGCTTCCCAAGCTGCTGGGATTACAGGCATGCGCCACTGTGCCCAGCCATGATTAATTTTTGCACTGGATGTAAGAGGTGGGTACGAGATGCAGGGAGGTAGAATGACTCCTCCAAGGTCCCACAGCTAACAAGTGGTAGAACTGTGACTCAAACCCAGGCAGTCTCTGTTCCGGTGCTCTCCAGGACTTTGTGACCTTCAGATACCGTGCTAACAACCTTACAGGTGTAGCGCAGTTTCTTCCACACCTCTGACAGTTTGGTTATTCCCCATTTTCTGGATAATTGTACTGAAGTTGGGAATTTCATTTCATGCCTGGGTGAATAGCAGAGGAAGCCATGGAAGCATCTCGGGGAAGGGACCAATGAGGATCCCTTTCATATGCTGCCCTTGACTCCCTCTCCCCTGGAATGGCCTCCTTGTGTCCGTCTGCCAGTACCAGGGTGAGTGGCTCCTTCCACAGGAGGCAGGACAACAGCCAAGCACACAAGCAAGCCTGTTCGCTCAGCTCGTTGCTTAAACATCATGGAAAGGGGGCCTGTTTTACTGTTTTTTTTGTTTTTTTTTTTTTTTTTTTTTTTTTGGTGGGAAAGCTTTTCATACAATGCTGGCTGACTCCTGAGCCTTAAAGTAAACAGCTACCTCATCCTGTACAGAGTCAGGAAAAGGAAACTGCAAGAAAATATCAAACTCCTGCAGCTCTCTTTAAGAAAAAAATAGAAAAGAAAAAAAAAAGAAATAGAAATGGAGGAAATGATGTTTAGGGAGATTGACTTATAATAGAAGGCTCCGTGGGTAATGATACCCTTCCCCAGCTGTATGTCTGTATAACTCTGTCCCATGCTGTACTTGCTTCTAATGCCCTTTCTGTGATGTAGAAGGGGAATCCACCTGCAAAACATGGCTAGCAGATTCTGTAAGCCTGTTAGAAGGTTCAGTTGCTTTTCCTCAAGAGTGGTACAGAGCTCTTACTTGGAAAACTGGGGTGACTTGAGCTGACTGTTCCTGAGGTTCCCACATCTTGGAGGTGCAATGTTTTCACTACCATCTTCTTCATTTGTCTTCATCAACTAAGAACATGGAAAAAATTCTAGACATTCCCCTTGCACATGGTGAAGACAGCACAGGTGAACCTTTCAGATTACAGATACACCCAGATTTAGAGCCGACTTGCTGAAAACAGGCTCATTTTCTCACAGTATAACAGACAATCTCCTTGTCTAATGCCTGTGTCCTTTGAACCCACAGCACGAGTCTCTGGAGGCTCCTTCTCTGGCTCCCTCGCTGGGCTTAAGCATTTCTGTCATCCCAGAATACCTCAGGGCAGTGGCATTTGGCAGGGAAAAGGTCTAGGACAGAAGACGAATTGATCAAAATCACATGGCCATTCCAACCTTGCACCAGTTGTGGAGATTCCCAAATGCTGTCCCTTCTTGCCAGTTGCTGTTAGTTTGGGAAAAGCTGTTGCATCCTTCAGATAGGATGCAGAAGATGTAAAGCCACCCCTCCCAGGAGCTCTGAAATGAACATCTAGGGTTGCTGCCATGGGGACACCGTCCCACAGCAAATTGGAATTATGCCCCAACAAAGAGGAATTCTCCACTTAAACGATTCGCCCTTCCTCCTCCAGTCTACTGCATTTTTCTTGTTCTGTGTGTTGTAAGTTAGTTCCTGTCTTCCCATGCCACAAACTCCAGGATCCTTGCCATCTTTGTCATCCACAGAATGAGTACATTTTTCCCACCCTGAAAATAGTTTGTGCTTCCTTTTAGGATTGGTGGGAACTTCTCTGGCCATGCGTCGTCCTGCACAGGCCCCTGTACACCACTCGTTTTGTAAGGCGCCGTGTGTTTAACAGCTTCCTTGTGAATGAGGTAGCAAGCAACACACTCTTTTGGATAGTAACAGGAGCGGCGGATTGCAGTGGGATAGCCATTCAGATTTTTATTTGAAATGAATCACTGGCGGATGTTGTACAAATAGACCAAGAGCTGGCCTACTTTTGGCATCATTTA
Source organism: Ictidomys tridecemlineatus (assembly GCF_052094955.1). Lineage (NCBI taxonomy): Eukaryota > Metazoa > Chordata > Mammalia > Rodentia > Sciuridae > Ictidomys > Ictidomys tridecemlineatus. The sequence goes on along the minus strand of NC_135488.1, from coordinate 84,808,443 downwards.
TGGCCTGTAATGGCAAATGTCATCCTCTTCCTGCTCTTTCATTGGACCTCAGCGTGTTCCCTTCGGCCTCTCTGCCCGCTTTCTGGAAACTCTGGCTTGTGAATTCCTGCCTACTCCCTTTGCCTAGAATGACCCAGCTCTGCTTCTCCAGCAGTCCTGCTCTCTCACCACCTCTCTCACATTCTGCCTCCTCCATGAGCCCTGACATTCACCCAAACCCCTCTACTTCTTTCTCAAGCAGCACCCAGCATGGATAGCCTGACTATTTAAATTGTATGCACAAATAAAAAAGTGGTTTTTCCCCCTAAGCCAGTTTTAAATATCCAAAGGCAGACAAGACAAATAATTTCTGGAATTAAAGTTAGCTGATTTAATGGCTTTCATCTTCCTGCTAATCCATTATTGTTCCTCTCTCAGCACATGGCTGTAGAATCCTGATCATCGTATGTACCTCACAGCCCCTACTAATGGATTGCAGTTAGCATAAGAGAGAATCCAGGCTTGGTTCTTTTAAAACCCCACCTTAGACCAACCGCCTCACAGCTCTTTAGGAATACCATATGTCGTGTTGAATAGGTCCTCAGTTTCCAGGGACTTCTTGTTTTTGTTTGTTTTAATATCTGGCAAACGTTAAGAATACCAATGAATCTTGGTTTCTTCCTTTGCAAAATGGAAATGATAATGCTTCCCTCAAAGGACCACCACGGGAATGGTGATAGCTTGTGTGGCCATTAGCACAGCACCTGGCATGTCGCATGCATTCGACTTTTAAATTGTTATACAGGGTCCTTTGTCACTTCATCTTCACAGGAGTTGCCTATGAGATAGGCAGAGTGCTAGGATATTTTTTATTGACAGATGAGGAAATGAGCACAAATAAGTGAGGGGACTTGCCCCAAGGCCCGCGATTCATTAAGACCTAAGAGTGGAACTGAGGTTTTTCCAGGACCCACTAGAGTGTTGATGGTCATTCTGGAGAGGAGAGGTAAAGGGCAGCCTTCACTCATGGAATGAGCCTCAGGTTCCAGCTTCTGCCTGTGAAAACTACCATCCCTCTCCTTTCTGGCAGGACTTGCTTATAATTGTCGTCAGGTTACCTCTTCACCCCCAGTCTTCCAGAACCATCTCCCAGCCCGCCTCCAGTTGTATGATCTGTGAAAGACTACCATGTATTTTTCTTGCATCTCAGTCATCTGAGAAATTTCCAGGATGACCTGAGAGTTTTCATTGGCTAGGTTGAAAAGTACCCAGGCAATCATGATGTGTTGATGCTTAGAGACAGATTAACGAGAGCAAGAAGTGATTAATGCAGAACCCTGTAACTCTAGACGGGCCTAGTCAGGAGGCCGAGAAAAAGGGATGAAGCATTTTAATCCTCTCCCTAATTTCCTCATTAAGAATGACTCTAATTAGCCATGGGTAGAGTTTCTCTTTTAAGGTGTGTGCTTTTTGAGGTCACAGAATGTCATGTTGCCTTGCAGAGACTTCCACCTCTGTAGCCCGCCAGTGTTTGGGGCTGTGAGAAAATAACTCTTTGCCAAAGAATTCATCATGTCCTGGAAACAGGAAAGTATGGGTTGAGGTGGTTACCATCAGTGGTACTTGTGAAGGTCAAGGTTTCATTTATAGAATTGGAACCATTGAATTGGAAGAGAGATCCATTCTCGTCTGTAATCAGTATGGCAGGTGTGAAAGCACGGATCTGACAGCCTGTGCTCATGAAATAGTACCGAGAGATCAACACGAAGTATTTACAAAGATGAGTCATTTCTGGGAGGAGAGGAGGGGAAAAAAGTGAACCAAACATTTGTGATGGACTTAGGCTTATCATTTATTTTATTATAAAATATCATATATTTTATTATATCATTGATATAGCAGTGATAACATATCACCACCTCCTCATCCCGAGGACAGAAGAGGAAGTGGGTAGCCATTCCTGCTTAGCTTCTTCACTAGGCATGGTGGCAAGAATTCCCACCCAAATGGGAAGTTCCCTTGGGCTCCACAACAGAGTCCTATTCCTCAATTTCTGGTGGCCCTTGAACATGGATCTTGCTAAATCAACAATTGCATGTCCCTTGTGGCACAAACATTAGTGTTCAAAGGCTATTACAGGGCTACAGTTGAATGGCAAATTAAGGGTCCCAACCGTTTGAGACACTGATTCAGTAGAGCTCAGGGTAATAATAAATAACAAATATTTATTTGCTTGTTCGCTTATTTATTTATTTATTTATTTTGCAGTGCTGGGGATCGAACTCAAGTCCTCATACATGCCAGGCAAATGCTCTACCACTGAGCCGCATCCCCAGAGATTTGCATTCTCTAGTACAAGGTGTTTGTTAACCACATTTTGAGAATGATTGCCTGATAGTGGAATAGCCCTTCCCTATAGGAAAGAGTTGGCTTCAAATCAGTCAGCAAGTGACTGCCTCGGGCCAGATGGAATTTGGAAGAGATCCAATTGCTGTGATTCTTATCTTTAAGAAGCATATGTATAAAATGGAGTAAGCAGTGCAAGATTTGAAAGAATCAGGTGCTGAGCTGCTGGAGGAGTTTCAAGAATGCTGGAGAGTCGGGGCTAACTGGGCATGGGAGGTGACATCTCAGCTGAGCCTGGAGGACTGGAGGATTCAAGTTGATGACTTAGGAGAAGGAGAACATTTCTGATAAAAAGAATATATGTGAAATGTAGTATGAGGGCAGCCTGGACCTTGGCATTTCATCGGCCTGAATAGCATATGTTTCAGTTTAGAGAAATCCCTGGACTCAGAGGACATTGACCAAGGCTCCCTAAAATCTGGCATTAATATAGCTCGAATGAGTACCAAGTTCAGGCAGATGGTCCAACCAACCATCAGCAGGTGGTGACTTGGCCCATGCCTGCTAGAGATGGCAGAAACCACTTTGGGTTTTTAGAAATTTTGCTCTGAAATGAAGGGTATCTCAGAGCATCCTAAGAGCAAAGACTGGTCTGTGATTTCAGAACCTCAGTACTTACACCTTCATGCTGCTCATAACGCATGGTACAGATTTTTGAAGCACTTCCATGTAACCCTTGGATGGAAACTCTGACCTACCCTATGGAGTTGTGATGAGGATTGAATGGGTTAAGCAGATCACCCCCTAGCACCAGGCCCCTAGGAAACAGTCAATTAATGATGGTGATCACTAGGGCCTCCCCCTCGCCTCCTCTCTGGAGGGGGCTGTGTGCATATTCTTGTGTATTTGGTGTTGTTTTTTTTTTTTTTTTTTTGGTCATCAGAATATCTTCCATTCCAGCTCTCATCAAAAACATTCTCCATAAATTTCTAGCCTTCATTCCATCAAAACACAAGAAATACCAGCATTGCTGCTTCTTTCCCATAGACCACCCTTGCACCTCTGCCGGGGCTCCACTATAACTCCTCTCTGTAACCATCCTCTATCATGGCCTTGGAAGAACTCTAGCCATGAGTTCATGAGAGGAAGCCTGGCAGCCTGGACAAAACCCCAACCAAGAGACCAGATGAGGTGCTGCTGCCTTAGCACACCTGAGATCCTTCAGCAAATTAACTGTTCTGGCCTACCTGGGAGGGCTGCTGGGAGGATTTGAGATGTATAATGTCATGCATGACTCAGAAGCTAATAAATAGTAGCTTGGCTCATTTCTGTTGGTAGTTTTAAGATGGACTCCTTGCTCCTTGCACATTCTGCCTAAACATTGGAGCGACCATGTAACTGCAACCCTGTATGTGGTTTCTGCACATCTTGCTTCTGGGAAGGGGACATAAATCTGGATTTCACCTGTGAAGCCCATTCTCAGAAGCAGCCTGTGATCATAAGGGTTGTACTTCTAGGAGCTTCCCCTTCCCTCCAGCAGGGGAGTCTTTTTCATTCTGACTCAGCAAGATCTGAGGGCTTTTGAGCTGAGAATGCTCACAGGGTCCACCAGCCAGCTAGCTCAGGTCCCTCACACCAACAGACACCAACCTGCCTGCCCCAATGGCAGCTTGTGAGACCATGCCTCAGGGTTGGTTTGTTGCTTCTCCAGAAACCTCAGAATTGAAGCTGGGGAAAGTGTGTACCTATAACCCGAAGCAACTGAACTCTGTTCTCACAGAGGGAGGGAGGCCCAGACTTCTGTGTGGGTGAGAAGCCCAGAGGACCCAGCTTTATATCACTGGACCACACCCCTGTAGAGGGTCCTTTGGGGGAAGCACCAACTAACTTGAGAGTTTTCCCCTTGACTTCTCATAGCTACCAGCCAGGAGTCTTCCTTTAACCAGGGGTCAAGTGGGCAGCTGTACCGTTGTCGTATGAACACAGAGCTAATCTGCCTGTGAGGTGGTAATGTTGGAGAGAGTGAGACAACAGGACACTTTGTCCTTCCCAGTCCCTGCCTGCTCAGCTCCACCCTGTCTTCCCTCTTCAGTCTAAGGGCAGAGACAGTGAGTGTGAAGACACTAGAACATCCTCCTGGGGAGCAGGAGGTGGTGGTCAGGGAAGACATCCTGCAAGAGGCAAGGCTTAAGTTGTCAAGCCAGGTGGACACCTGAGTATGCTCCTGTCAGGAGAGGTGTGAACAAAGCACAGAGGGGAGCTTGGGTTGGGCCCTGGTGAAAGATAAAATGGAGGACAGAAGTAAGGGTTGGGTGGAGGAGGCCTCGGGTGACAGGCAGAGAGCCACATGCAAAACCAGCAGAAGGCTAGCTGTCCCCACCCTGTTCCACCAAGCAGGCAGCTTGGCCCAGGCTGGTTGAGATGCCACCGCTCACAAGCTGCTTAAATGCAGTAGCAGCCCAGCTCTTCACCCTGCCTGTCTCCCAACAGCCACTGCCCATGGCACTTGGGTTCATCCTCCACTTGCTGACTCAGACTTTCCTGTACCCCTTCCAGTGATGACTATCACTCTGCTAGGGGCACAGACAAGGTCCCCTCCCAACCACAGACACCCTCCCAGACATAAATCTCTAAGGTCTGCGGGAATGTTTTCTGCATTTCTGGAACGGACTAGAATCTCATGGGGAGATTTTCTTATGGAAAGTCATGCTTGGGTTCCAGACTCAAAAGACGGTCAGGGCTAAAGATAAGGATCCCAAACCCCACGTCAGGCTTTTCTGTAAGCAAACCCTGCACGCTCACTTCTGCCCTTCCGTGCCCTTCCGGCAGTCCTTACCTGTGTGTGAGAAAAGCAGGGAGGCATTGTTGCTCCATGACATGGCAAAAAGGGATTACCCACTAATGCCATTTGGTTTAGTGATGCATTGTTACATAAAATACTCTGGAAGAGTCAAATAACCCCTGGGCTAAGGCTCACATCCCCAGGTTGGTAACACTATAGCCAAGTATTGTTTTACTTGCCATTTTTCAGAAGAGGGGGGGAAAAATACCCAAGCCACTATTCTCCCTAATGATCATACTTTTGAAGGAAACAACCACAACTCTCAAACCTTTCTTCAAAGGGCAGGACTTTGTGGAGCTATTGTTCCTTCTCAGGCCACCTTTCAACCTGCAAAAGACTGGTTTGGACAACTGTCGCATTAAGGATGCTGTTAGGAGGTGTGGGGAGTCAGAAGGTTTTGAAGATGGCAACCCAGCTCTAGGGAAGAGGCAAACACCACCACTCCTTCAAAGCCAGGTACATGTGTGGCCTCGACGTCTGGTGCTGGTTGACTCTGGCCAATTACTGAACTTCCTGGAAGCTTAGTTTCCTCTATGAAAAGGAGAAGTGGGAGCTGGAGTTGTGGCTCAGTGTAGAGCACTTGCCTCATACGTGGGAAGCACTGGGTTTCATCCTCAGCACCACATAAAAATAAATAATTAAAATAAAGGTATCGTATCTACCTATTTAGTTAAAAAAAAAAAAGAAGAAGAAGTTGCGGGTGGGTGGGTGACAATGACCATTTCTTAGGGTTGTTTCAAAGTTGGGAGACAGTGACTTAATTCCAGTCCCTGTCAAGCCTCAGCTGAGGCGTTGAGTATGGCATTGAGAAGCCGGGGGCCCTTCCTCTACATTTATCTTCCTTATAAGTTGTTCATACTGTTGGTATAATTTTGAAGAAAAAAAAATCAAGAGGCTACATAGCATTTAAAATTCTTTTTTAAAGACATTCTGGAGGCAAAAGCCAAATTATTGAAGTTCCCAGACGAGAGAGCAAATGTCGGGTCTTGGCAAAGTGGGATGGGGAATTTTCTGAGTGTGATATTTGAATAAAGAAATCTAAACTGGGAAAAAAAAAGTTTCCCCAGATCTTATCACTGTACAATGAAGAGCTGTATAAAAACTGTTTGTCCCCAACGCATGTTTACTTACCAATGGGCAGGATATCTCAAGGGCCAAAAGTTCAAACTACTGTTTGCTCCCAAATGATGTGTGAACTTAAAATGAACCGGTTTCAAAAGACGCTCCCCAAATGAGTAGGTCCACAAAGCTCCCTCCTTGCCAGCAGTCCCCAGTAGTTGTCATGGTCCTTAGTGATGTAGTTTTGAATATCTAGAAAAATGAAGCGAAGGTATGATGGTAACCGCCCCCCTGCCCCCCAGACACACGCTCTCACACAGATACACTTTGTCCAGCCATTTTCTCGTGACCGTCTTGTTCCATTACATCAAGCCTGTAGACTTAGCCATACTTTATAATGATAAAACAGAGCTCCTCTACCAATTCCAAATAGGGGAATGCCAGAAATAAGTGATTTATTAAAGTTTTTTTTTTTTCCCCCTTTGGTACTGGGAATTGAACCCAGGGGCACTCTACCACTGAGCTACATCGCCAGCCCTTTTCTTATTTTTTTTATTCTGAGACAGAGTCTTGCTAAGTTTCTTAGGGCCTTCCCAAGTTGCTAAGGCTGGCCTTGAACTTGCAATCCTCCTACCTCTGCCTCCTGAGTTGTTGAAATCACAGACAAGCAGTACTGTGAAGGCTGTTATGATTTTTTTTTAATGCTGATTTACTTTGAATTTTCCTATTTATTGCCATGATAACTATGAATGTCTTCAAGTTGGAAATCAGATCTTATTAATCAACAATCAAAGCACCAATAAAATTCTTGGCTGTGTGTGTGTGTGTGTGTGTGCGTGTGTGTGTGCGTGTGTGTGCATGTGCGCACACATGTATAATACTGAGGATTGAAATTGGGTCCTTATGCATGTTCAGCAACTACTCTACTCCTGCCCTTTTTTTAATTTTAGTTTTTATGTTGAAACAGGGTCTCCCAAAGTTGCCCACACTGGCCTGAAACTTAACAGTCCTGCTTCAGTCTCCCCAGTTGCAGGGATTAGAGGGGTGTACCTCCACATCCTGCCAATTCTTGGCCTTTAATACATATTCAGGAAATGTGGGTGTTTTTTTTTTTTTTGGTACAATCTAAGTTTCCTTAGGCATCTGAAATACTGTTAAAACAAAGCTTAGTGTGATAGTAAGAAAATGACTTTAAATGGCTAACTTTAAATCCTACCTCTGCTCTGACCAGCTATACAATTTGGGTCAAGCTACTTAACTTCTCGGTGCTTCAGTTTCTTCATCTGAAAAAATAAAGATAACAGTGGCCATTAATAGGTTAATTCTGAGGATTAAATGAGTGAATACTGCATGACCTTTTTAGGAAAGCGCATGCCAAGTATAAATTGCTATGCTTTTTATTATTCTCTTCTAGTTTTCCGACTCTTGCTCCCCACTTGCTACTCGGTGTCTCTCTCACACTTTTCTGTGGAAACAGCAACAGTTTTCTAGCTGGAAAACCAGCCGTCAGTCTGCTGCATTTTCTGTTCACAATTGCACTTGACCCATCCAAGCCTCACATTCCCCCATTAACTTTCCAAAATATTGTTGCTAGATAAATCTTAACTTGGAGCTCTCCTTCCATCTCTATGGATCATGTTTTCCTGGATATATTATTGGTTCATGTTATTAAACAATAAGAAACAAAAACCACTTTGTTCCCGGGGTCTAAATTAGAACTCTGGATTGGCTCAGCCTGACTCTTCTTCGAGAAGCCTGAAGGATATTAAAGGTTAATATCCTTTAAAGTTTTTTTCCTCTCCATTTTCCTATGATTTAGTCCAGAAATAGTTAAAGATGACAGTGTTGACATCTAGGCTGGAGTGCATACGAGGCCCCTCAGTTGCCCACAAGGTTCAGCTTCTCTCCCTCAGTGGACCTGGAGGAGGGTATCAGGGCCTTCAACACAATCTACTGTCCATGGGTTTCTTTGTGGGTCTCCTGACATCCTGGGTTCATTCATCCTCTGCTTGAGGTGACTGTATTTCTTGCTTGCAGGCTGATCCTGTTTCTAGAATTGTCTTTTCACCTCCCACGGGGAAGACGTTTCATTTGAGTGAATATCTTAAAAACATTTTGGTTTCTCATTCTGTCCTGCTTGTCCTTTAACTGTGGCTGGGGTTCCCTGAAGGCAGGGCCTGTGCTATGTGCATCTCTGCCTTCCCCAGGCTGATCACCAGGTCTGACTCACAGTAGGCGCCTCGCTAGGCAATGTCCAGTAAATTGAGGTGAACAGGGCCTCGGAGATGACTGAGGGTTTAGCTGGTAGACGTGGAGAGTGAGGGGCATTCCAGGGAGAGAATGGACAAGAAAGAGGAGACGGGTGGGAAGCAGGAATTGCAAAGGGTAAACAGCAATTAGACTGCAATTTAGTTACACACAGGAGTCATTGGAGGACAGACAGATGACAGAGTGCTTGAAATACCTCAGGATGGTGTTGTCTGTCCTGACTTTAGGTTGGAATCACTTGGCTACTTCAAAAACATACGCCTCCTGACCCCAGCCGCATTCATGTGAAACAGAATCCTTGGGCCTGGGGTCTCAGGGCACCTTCTGGGGGAAGATGGGAGCCACTGCTTAGGACTTCCAGGGACACATACCAGAGCCCACAACAGGAGGTGTTTTTTTCCTGTACATAACTCACCCCCTTGAGGAAGTAGCAGCTGCTGACTCTAGGACTCCCGAGTGACAGTTCAGAATTTAGAATGAACCTAGGAAAAATTGGGTAAAAATCATCGATGACACAGAATCCATGCCAACGAACCAGTAAAGCCCAGGACAGGCCATGCCGAAGACTTACTAAGACTCTGCTCCCACAATCCTCCGTTTCTCTTAGTTGTATCCTTCATACTCTGAAAATTTCGGATTTCCCAAAAGCTTGCTAAATAGCTAATCTTGATTTTTCAATGAAACTCAGACCTATTCTCTATCTAGGTCATATCTAAAGCCATCACATGTACCAGGAATGAGAAGTTTGGAGTTAATTAGGGTTTATATTTCCAGCATTCAAAATAAATCATTCCATTTAGCTGACGTATTCTGACTTTTTGAAAATCATTTCTGTAAGAGAGTAAATGGCATGAGGTATTCATTTCATAAGTAGGTTTTTGTTCCACGAGTCTCTAAGCTCACAGCCAGAATGAGGTCTTAAGCTTTTCTCCTAATGGTACCAGTTTGTTAAGACATAGGTCTTAAGCTAACAAATTATTAGTCTTAATCGTAGAGTACTGGGTGCACCCACATCCCATGGAAGAATTTTCAGACAGTATTTTTTTTAAAAAAAGGCTTTTTGAGAGGCTGTGCTGTAGTTCATTGGCAGAAGCTCAGTGGCAGAGTGCTTGCCTAGCATGTGAGGCACTGGGTTTGATTCTCAGCACTACATTCAAATAAATAAAGGTCCATTGACAACTAAAAAGTATTTTTTAAAAAAGAGAGAAAATAAAGGCATTCTTCCCATCTACAACTACAAATTTTTTAAAAGGATTTTTGGTAGATTAGTCCATTGATCTTTCCTTCAATAAGTCATTATCTTATGCTTTGACTTTTTGACATCATGCTTAAAGAGCCACATACAACTCCATTGTGAACACTTTGAAATTTAAAGAGAGAAAAAATACTTATACATATATTCTCCTATCCTAACTCAAGTCACATCCATGCTGGCTTTTAGAAAAAAAAAAAAAAAAACAGAAAACTTTATAGTACAAAAAGGTTTAGTAGTTGCCAGAACCGTGGGCATCTTCACATGTGGTCCCAGATAAACTTCAAGAGTATTGGCCTAGGTACCACAAAAGGTGGTGACTTTGGATTTGTTCACCAAATGAACTGCCAAGTCACAAATAATGACTTTATTTTTTTTCTTACCATGGAATGAAGAACATGACACCGAAGTATTTCTCTGTGAATACCTTTCTATATTCATCATGACAAAATATAGATCAGTTCACAGTGTATTGTTTAATTAAATTTAAAATTCTGTGAACTGGAGGAATTTGCCCTAAAACTGCACTACACTGCCAACAATTCGATACTGAAAAAGCAAGCCCCTGTCTTAATATTTGAGCGTGAATCATCTTATTTCCCAAACATAAAGCATGGCTGAAGCTTTTCTTTCCCGTGGTTGACTTTTTTTAAAAATATATGTCTTCTATATCACAGCTTGTCATATAATTTGATGTGATCATCCCCTTCCCAGGAATCCTTTTTATTTATTTATTTTTTACTGTGACATTGTTTGAATATATGAGTTCACACTACACTCCAAGCATTATCTACTGGGAATACCAACCAGTTCGTATTAACACTAATCAAAGTCCTAGGTTAATCTGAAAAGGAAAAGTCAGAATCATTAAATTAGTAGTTTATTAAAAGACTAGTGCTTGCTGGTCTTTTGTTGTTGTTATTGTGTTTGTGAGACAGGATCTTGTACATTATTCAGGCTGGACTCAAACTCCTGTGCTCAGGTGATCCTCCTGCCTCAACCTCCCAAGTGGCTGGACTGCTGGTGTGTGCACGGTGCCCTGTTGTCGCTGGTCTATATAGTGCATAGATTTCTTGAATTCCCATGACATCCCTGTCTGTCCCATATTGTCTCTGTGAGTTCTCCTTTCTGTTTTACTCTCTCCAGGGTCCTAGTCCCCAAAGAATAATGTTGCCACATTTTATTTTTATCGAGGTAAGGAAAAAAAAGTTCTTTCTCATTTGTTTGCTGCCTAATCGGTTGAAGTTTTTCACGAGAAACATCCATAAGAAGGAAAAACAAATAAAAGCAAACAGAACGGGTCAGAGTCCAAGATTCTGTTCCAAATATAACTGATGTCTAAACACAGGGAAGGTTGGCCAACTGGGCCTAAAAACACTTATGCCAGCCTGCAGGCCTTTCCTTTTGACTCTGCAGAGTGGTGGTCAAAGCCCTGCTTCAAGATTCATCATCTCACTGCTCTTGGTACTTTGGTTTCATTTTAGCAAACAGCGTGAGCCCTGCGCAGTCTTCTATTAGGTAACCCACGGGAGAAGACATCTCCCCCAGCCGCCTGCTTGGGAGGCTTCTGTTCCATGTTATGAAATACTAGAGGCAAGCCCCTCTCCTGGTTCTCCCATGAGAGCTGGTCATGGTAACACCAGTCCGACTATGGGTTTCTTCCTCGTCATCCTTCTTCCCAGGCCCTGCCCTGGTCAGCACTTGGGTTTTCAGATATCCCTATACCAACAGTGTGGTTCTGCTGTAACATTTTTAATTGAAGGAAGAATATAGTTTCAGAAATCATGTTGTCCCCTCTGGAGCTCCAGAGGTCTTTTCAAGCCCCCTTTGGAATTGTGGTGTTTTCCAAGGAAGAACTTTATTCTAAACTCACAAGACAACTTCTCCATCCAGATTAAACATTCAAAGTAGGAAAATTATGTGGGCCCTTCAGCAAAACAGTTTTTTTTTTTTTTAAAAAAAAAGGTGTTCTGTAAATACGGGATTATTACTGATCCTTGTGTCAAAGTCATGTTAAATAAAACAGTTTCAGATCTGTACTTTTAGTGACCCAAAGCTCTCTTTCATCAGAATTATGTCCTTAATCTGTTCTAGGATCACTGCCATAATCTTATCACTCTAATTATAGCCCCCAAAAATGTGAAGTATGTTATATAACTCAGAGCTTGTTTGGACTTCTTATAGACATGCTTATATGGCAAGGAAAACAACTTTCAGTCCAATAGTGAAGGGTAAGAGTCATACATGCAGTAACTATTCCAGTTTTTTTTAAGTAACATTAGAAATGCCCTGTTGACATCTTTTTAATATATTACATTAAAAAAATTTAGCTTAAAGGGCAGTTACATAGCATGTCCTAGAAATAAGTGAGTCAGAAGGCAGTTGTTGTTTATATGGTATTAGGGAAATGATGGAAATATCTGCCAAGCTTTTTCATTTCAGTAAAAGCAAAGCATGCTCAGTCATGTTTCTGGGCAGTGGGGATATCATGGAGGTGGGGAATGGGGTGGAGTTTGGGGAAACTGAGGTGATATATCAAGAAAGGGTTCCATTGCTTATGATCATGCTGGGTGTACCTCCATTATGAAATTCAGAAAGGAATTTCTGTGTGTCCATATATCATTATAATTCAATTTGTTCTGAAAATGTGAGTATTTTTGTATTTTGAACTAGTGGCTTGTTATATAAAAGTGTCCCATTTATTATTGTGGCAACCATCTCAACACAGATGAAGGATTCTGAAGATGGAAGACCTTTTTGTATAAGAATCATAAGCATCTGGCCCATTGGCTGGAGTATCCTGAACATAGTGGCAATGGTTCTGCCCTTCTTAGGATTTCATGCCAACCATCTTGGATTAGAGGCCAAAGAACATTTCTAATCCTGCTCACCAATTATGCAAATTAAATTCAGTCCTATATTATAAGACAGATGACTCCATGCCAAACCCTGGTCTAGAGACCCAGAGGAATTAAGATAACTTCATTCTTAATGGGTACCCAGTGTTTATTGAATGAATGAGAGAGTCTGTCTTGACCCTTACATTCCTCATTAAATAATAAAGAAGATTTAGCTACATGAAATAATCAAAGAGTACTTGAAGTCCCAGTTATATAATGTGATTTGTTGAGAAAAGCACTACCTTTGCAACATAGGCTGGCTGGCCAGGGAAGGAATTCCTTATTTGTTTATTTATTTATTTAAATTAGGTTTATGACAGCAGAATGCATTTGATTTCATTGTTCACAATTGCAGCATAGCTTTTCATTTCTCTGGTTGTACACAATGTGTATCCTATGTGCAGTCATACATATACATAGAGTAATAATGTCCATCTCATTCTGCTATCTTTCCTGCCCCCATACCCACTCCTCTCCCCCCTCTCCCCTTTGCCCAATCAAAGTCCCTTCTTTTTTCCCATGCCCCTGCCCCCCATTATGGGTCAGCATCCACTCATCAGAGAGAACATTTGGACTTTGGTTTTGGGGGGATTGGCTTACTTTGCATAGCATGATATTCTCCAGCTCCATCCATTTACCTGCAAATGGCATGATTTTATTCTCTTTTAATGATGATTAATATTCCATTATGTATATATACCACAGTTTTTTTATCCATTCATCTATTGAAGGGCATCTAGGTTGGTGGGAAGGAATTCTTGAAGGAGATAAAATGGCAGCATTTGGAGTTTGAGAGAGGAGTGGTGGGAAACACTGCTGGCCAGACTGAAGTCTTAAAGACGAGGAGAGCCTAAAAGGAGAATGAGAGAATGTGCATGTGGTAGAGGAGGATCATGGTGAGGGAAGACCATGAGGGCACCCCCATGACCAGAAGAGTTTGAGTAGGAAGGTTTGGACCAGTTGATAGGAGGGTATGGATGTCTCATCCCTTAATGACATGGGGCAAAGCAGATGTGTAATTGGTCCACCCAGTTCCTCTGACTGGAGCAACAAGTATCGACCCAGCAGTAGCACCAGGGGAAATGATCCCGTAGCTATGCACTCTGGCCAGTGAATGACAACAGTGAATGGGCTTGCCATTCTAATAGTGGTCTGAGTATTTTTCCTTACAAAATATTCAGGCAAGTGGCTCTATCAGTTTTTCCTCTCAGCATCCACTGCTTCCTGAACCTGTTGTTAGTCTCACAACAAACAAACAACAATAACAAAAAAATAATAGTGGCCTAGGTTGAGTCCATCTGGAGCTTTGGGGACTTTGATTCAAACACGATTACTTATTTTTTAACTGGAGACATTCACATGATAAAAACTGTAGCCATGATAGGATCCCCATTTTTTTTTCTCTGTACTCAGAATTTTTCTTCGTATTCTTGCTCTTGAGTGAGGGAGTTGCTAATTTAGCATACTGTTACTAACTTTAGAGTTTGTATCATTTAACACCTTGAGTGCAGAGTCTCATAGGAACCAAATGCCCAGCAGCTCTTGGGAGAGACAGGAATGCTGTGGGGTCACCACACACAAAGCTTTCATTTATGCTAATTTAATTTAAAGTGGTTGGTGGATAAATAAATTAGGGCAAGTGTCCTGAGTTCCACTCTACCTGGGGGTGGATGTGACACTGTAGCTAGGACCTGGTTGGTGCTCTGGGGCTTCCAGCTCCTCCCACCTCCCCAAGAGGGGCACCGTTCACACCAAGGATGAATGTAGTGTTATTTCCTGTGTTCGTACCTGGTTATTCTGTATTGTACTTTATTGTGTGTTTTATATTCTCATACTGTATTTTCCAGAACAGTATACACAAAATTATGTATCCTGTGCTCTGCAGGTGAGATACAGCTGCATTTTTCTTTCTTTTTTGGGAACAGGGGATTAAACTCCAGGACACTTGACTACCCAGCCACATTCCCAACTCTACTTTGTATTTCATCAGAGACAGGGTCTCACTGAGTTGCTTAGCACCTCAGTTTTGCTGAGGCTGGCTTTGAACTCATGATCCTCCTGCCTCCCAAACTGCTGGGATTACAGGTGTGCACCACCACCTCTGGCTAAAGCTGCATTTTTCAGTGTTTAACCAGTAGGTCCGATTGTGTTTAATTAGTAGGTCATGAAATTAATTTAATGTGTCTCCATGAGCATTTTCACTTTAAAGAAATAGAGTAGAATAGAAAATACAAGAGTACACCACATATAGTAGAGATAAAAATTATATCAGGTAATTCAGTTACTTGTGTGTGTGGGGGGGTGTACACATGCATATCATACACACACACACACACACACACACACACACAACACAATCTCAAATGAGTGAATACATGGTTTCCTATATGTCAACATGTGTACATTTACTGATTCATCAGTGCTGTGTGTTGTAAGAAATAAACAAAATACTGAGTCAAAGAAAAAGCAATTTTGACCATCCTCTGACCATGCTTTTGCCTTGTGCTGACACATCTATCGCTCCTGCCTAAGACAGACCATCACTGAGTGTCCAGGTTGCAGAGATGTTTATGTTGGCAACATTGGAAGGACTTCTTGGGCTTTGATGCTTAGGGTCCTGCATCTTGTCTTGCTCCTTCCCTCTTCCTCCTCTAGAGTTGCAGGGGTGTCCCCTCCGCTGTGGAAAATGGAGTACGTTGGACTGTAGGTCTTGACCTACATTGTGGGGCCTGGGCAGGGGGATCCGAGTCAGACACCAGAATAGTATCTCTGGGAAACACGGACAATGCCTGGAGACAGACCTGAGTCACCGTGGACATCCTCAACTGCCATGGAAAGATGGTGGCTAATGGTTAGTGATATGCCTCCACTTTTTCTGACAGGCGGGTGTCCTCATTCATCCAGCAAGCTGTGGATGGGATTTATTCCCGGCAGAAGTACTGGGTGAGAATCATCTGTCATCCTACATGCAGGGCAAACCAGCAGCTCCACAGTTGGCCAAGCTGCCAGTCTCCTGCCTCCATCCTGGCATAACCT
Organism: Ictidomys tridecemlineatus; assembly: GCF_052094955.1. Classification (NCBI taxonomy): domain Eukaryota; kingdom Metazoa; phylum Chordata; class Mammalia; order Rodentia; family Sciuridae; genus Ictidomys; species Ictidomys tridecemlineatus. Next base: position 84,792,761 of record NC_135488.1, on the reverse strand, counting down.
TCTTGAACAGTCAGGCATGGGCTCCAGGGCTTCCCCACCTCTAGGGCTTTTCCCATCAATGTGTGTTGACACCTAGATCCTCAGGCCAGTGTTCCTCCAACAGTGGTCTTAGAACCTTTGATTTTTAGCCAGGCAGGGTGGTGTATGCCTGTAGTCCCAGCTGCTTGTGAGGCTAAGGCAGGAGGATAGCTTGGTCCACAAGTTTGAGACCAGCCTAGGCAACCTAGAGAGACCCTGTCTCAAATAAACAAAACAAAACAAAAACATCTTTGTGAGATCATCCAAACCAACTCCTGAAGCAAAACTCAAGGTTGAGGCCCAGGTGATATTAACCAGCCTTCTTGGGGGTTCTTCTGCATGTCCAAGGTTGAGAATCTTGGCTTTAGGGAGTTCTTTGATACACATAGCACTCTGAAAAATGGAGAAAAAATTAAGCTTGTAGCTTTTATTAAGAAACCTTTAAGATGGCTTAATTTGGAGTCCTTCTTCTGGTGACAGTTGACATAGCTGGTTGTAACTTTAAAGGAGGGTTGGGTAAGTTAACAGTTGATCTAGAGCAGCAACACTATGATACTTTCCTGAGGGTCCACACCATGGACAAGACCCTTCAGGAGTCCTATTGAAAACAACATCTTCTAAACAAGAACTTGGAGCATGCTATCAACCAGGTCCCTTGGATGGGATTCAAGAAGGCTCTACCTTCCCTGTTTATTTCTAATCTAGTCATTGGGTGGAACATGATTCAAATGGTGCTGTTTCCATTTGCATCTACTAGTTAACGAGCAGCTCTTTAAAACTCATCTTGTACCAACACAGAGCTTTTCACCTCTCCTCAACCCAGTGAGGAAGCACTCTTCTCAGCTGTCTGCTCTGTTCCCTTTTCCCAAAGAGTATTCCTTTTGAGCCAGGAGAAATGGAGCTGATACCCAAGAACTAACTACTTGAGGGAGAAGGGCTGTGGCATTGTTTTCCAGCTTTCTGGCCACGTGAACCCCTAGTTAGAGGAATTTCACAGCATAGGATTTAGAGCAGGCTGGGCCAGGTGGATGGATGGCCAAGGACTTTCACCAAACTGCGTCGCTTGTCCGATGCCTCCTTGCTCAACTCCTTTTAATACTCACTGGATAAAAGATTCAGAAATCTCACCTCCAGTTGGCCAAGAAAACCCCAGGTACTTGAACTTGACACAAGATCTTGTAAGTACAACTGATATCTGATGATTCGGGTGCTCTTTTAAAGATCAATGAAGACAGACATGTGGATGGAACAAGAGAAAGGACAAACTCAAGTCATGGAAAACTTTGTTCTAGAAAGTCATGGCACCCTCCACCAGCCTCAACAGGCTGCTGAGCCCACGGTGCTCTGTGAGCCCCAGCAGGAGGGCTTTCAATGGCACGGGCTGCGTAACTTGCTGAATTAGAGATCACTTTGAAGCTCAGTCCCATGAGTCACATGCTCAATGTTTGAGAAGCTGCATATTTCACAACATCGAATTCGATCAGAACAGACTCTGGACAATGTTGATTATCCAAAGCTTCAAATCAGAGTGCTTCCCTGTCTCCTCCCTTTGTTTAATTAACAAATATATTTTTGAGTCAGAATGCTACAATGGCTCAAAAGCAAAAACTTAGGGGGAAACTTTTTCAGTTGAGAAGATGTCTTGGCTTAAAATGAGTCCCATCAAAGTATTTCTACTGATTGCTAACCTTTGACACCTCCATCCAGGAAGTTTTCTGTCAAGTACCAAGCCAATCTTGGGAAATTGCATTTGATTTTTAAAATGCTTTTGGCTTCACTAGGACCAGTTGGGTAGCTCATAAAATGAAAATAGTGCTTTGAAAATTGGAAAGCCAACAACACATGTTAATTGTCCTCAATAGTCATAAAATCAGTGTCTGTTAATTTAACTCATCTACTTCTGCTCGGTGGTCAAGAACATCACAGATGTGTCCACCTGTACAACATAGCGAGAGTCAGTGACTTGCTTTTAGGCATGTGGAAAAAAAGGAATGTTAAGTTCTCCTGTCTTTCTCTAACTTGCTATGGGACATTAAGGCAGCCACATGATCTCTTTGGGCCTTTGTCTTCATTTGTGAAAGGGAGACAGCATTCCTTCCTAACTTCATTCATTGGGTTGTCCTGAGGCTTAAATGATAGTATTTTGAAAAATCCCATGGGTATTAATAACATGGAGAAGTCCCATCCACTTGTTTGTTTTGTATTCCAACCCCTCTCAATATCCCACTTTGGGGAGCTCTTCACTTCCAACAGGGACCCACATGGGAATCACTGGACTCGATGCTCCATCAATACCCATCTGCCAATTCCTCCTAGTAAACATATGACTTTCTGAGCAAGGTCTGCTGATCTCAACACAAAGAGGCAAATTCGCCTGGTGTCAAGGTCTGTCGGTTGTCCTTGATCCCATTTTGTCCTACCTAACACTTGGCTCTTTTCCATGGGGAGACAGGTAATGGCTAGAAATAATCTGCCCTGCATGGAGGTTGGGGTCAGTTCTCACTCTCAGCCTCTGGGGAGCCAGCATCTTCCAGGTGATCTTCGTCCTTGGGAAATTCACTGGGCTTTGAATGCAAAAGGGCCTGGCCAAGGTGCTCAGGATCTTCTCTACTTGGGAAAATTTTTCTCATCTTGAAAGACCCAAATAAGCATGACCCTTGTTTTCTTCCTTTCTCCATCCCAGAAAGAACTTTCATACCTCCACATGACACAGATCTCAGGACATGGTAGTGAGTCAGACCTGGGGTTAGTGACTCTCCAGGCATGCCTGATGTCTGGCCAGCATAGGAAGAATCCCAGAAATGTTCTATAAGCTGCTTAACCAGGCTCTTCTCTGCAGTCTGTACTCCCCAGGCCTCCCTTACAGTCCCCTGATGGATGACTCTACCCCTTAGAGTCAGAGCTAGAAGGATAGGAAGAAGAACCTTTCTTTCCCCTCTGGACTTAGTGGGTTCAAGATTGTCCAGACCCATCTTTCCTGGATCTGCATGTGTCCTATCCCTTTCCCTGTTTGGTGACTTCACCACTTAGCACTACCAGTCTAGTTGCAGAGTGGGCTCAGAGTAAGCCAGGAGCCCCACCTCAGCGGGTGGCCGATGCAGAGGGGCCTGACGCTGTACACAGCTCAGCCCTCTCAGAACTCCGGCTCCTTTTGACTTAAGTGGCCTGAGATAGAGCAACAGGAGATGGAACAGCGTGTGTCTGATTGGTGCAAAGTCCTTTATACACACTCTTTGCACTTAACTACAGGTCTGGACCAGAATTCAGCCCTGGATTGATCCTGAAAAATACTCTAGTCATGGGGCAGCATGTGCCAGTTTTGTCCTTGCTATGGGAAGAACCTTCTGGTTTTCTTATGAGTATGGAGAAATATGAGTTCAGGAAGGTCTCCCAATGCATTTCCCAAGGCTTGAGAGGCCCCCCTCTGCTTTTCCAACACAAGCTCTCCTAAGACCCTCCTGCTCAAGAATATCTACCCTGGTCCCCTGGCACCAGTGTTCTCCTGCCCAGCCCCTTTTGCTCCACGTCACCTTACCTCTTGATGACAAAACCACTTTAAGTTCTACGGTTGATTTCATGTAAATTAAATTTTCCCATCATGACTGTGAGACCCTTGGGATAAAGACCAGGCAGGTCCTTTTGTCTAAGAATCCAATACCATGCAGGTCGCACTGCATCCACCTAGAGGTGCCTGAGGCACCATCATCATGACCAGTGCATGAGACTGGAGTGTCAACCCTGACCCCATTGCCTGATGGGAAAGCTGAAAGCCCTGTACAACAGGAGGCCCCTTCTCTATTGGCTTCCCCTTGCTCCCTCCATTGCCTGTCCATAGGGTGACAGAGGTGAGTGCCCAGCCTGGGAGGTACCTGCCCTGGTTGGTAAAGTCATTTCCCTTAAACTATGTTTATCTTTCACAAGAACGGGGCCAAAGTAGGAAAGCTTGGCAGAGGCACTGCCACCAAGACTTGAACACTGGTAATTTCTTCTGAGCCCTTTGTGATGGCAGAGTTTATGAAATTTAAGTAAACAGTCTTCTCTTAATCCCTGAGCTGTGAGAAGCTGTCTGAGGGTTTATTTGCTGAGCCGTCCCTGCATGCCTGCACCGTGGCACACCTAGGCTCCAGTGTTCTGCTTATTAAAAGGTGTCTAATTTCTGTAATCACCTTGGAGTTTCGTGTTTTTAACCATATGGGTTGCAATGGAGAGAAAACATGATTTCCTGTCTTTTGGCTCCATTTCCTGCCTCCCCCCTCCTCCCTCTCCTTGCCCCTCCTTTGGGAGCTGAATAGATTATGAAATCTTAGGTGTGACCTTGTGGGCTGGGAAGGAGGGAATGCTTTGTTTCTCTCTCCCTCCCACTTCCCCAGCAATGGCCCTTGATGAAGTGCCAAAGGTGACAGGGGACAGTTTCAGGACACTGCCACCCATGGTCTGGAAAGAACATAAGTGGATAGATCTTGAAATTTTTTTTCCCCCAGTCATGTCCTAGGAATAATTTGGAAGCAGGGCGACACATTTTAAATCTCTCTCCCATTTCCTTTCTTTTTGTCAAAGCCTTACTCTTGTATATGGGGGAAATAACCATGGGCAGAAACATCTGTGCTATCCTCTGGAAGTCCCATGAAGACCTGATTCTCAGTGACCCTCTTCTTTTTTTAAAAAAAAAATATTTATTTTTTAGTTTTCGGTGGACACAACATCTTTATTTTTTAATTTTTATGTGGTGCTGAGGATCGAACCCAGCGTCCTGCGCATGCCAGGCAAGCATGCTACCCCTTGAGCCACATCTTGATGCACCTTATTTCCATATTGTGCCCCATGGGAGAGGGACAGGAAGGAGGAGGGCTTCTGTGTGTCATGTCAGGTTAGGGAAACTGGCCCTCTTCATAGGCACCAAGCACTGTTAGACAAGCCCACTAATGAGTACCCAGAACTAAGCTGATTACCAACCCTCCTTCCAACCATGATTCTCACACACACCTTCAATTTCCTGCTCATGTCATTTGATGCTCAGATCTGACCTTCCCAACCCAGGGTGTCATGAGCAGGGCTCAGGGCTGTTGGTAATATGGCTCGTCCTCTCAGATCTTAAGATTCTTAAGGGAATGCAAAGGATTCTGAAGAGGCAAAGCAATCTTGAAAAAGAAGAACAAAGTTGGAGGGCTTATACTTCCTGATTTGAAAACTTGCTCTAGAGGTACAGGCATCAAAACAGGTATGGAACTGGAATGAGCTCCACATCAGTGGGGCAGAGCTGAAAGTCTAGAAATGAACCCTTTCATTTGTGTGCATCAATTTGCTTCCAGTGCTGAGACCATTCAGTGGGGAAAGGACAGCTTTCAGCAACTGGTGTCGGGACAGTTAGACTTTCCTCTTTTGCCATCCACGAAAATGAACGCAAAGTGAATGCTCACCAGAAAGGTCAGAGGCTGTCATTTACTTCCTGTGAAGTTATAAGGATGACAATATCCAACATCGAGAAGAGACAGAAGCAAGAGTGTAGGGTCATCTTCGTCAAGAATTTCAGTGATTTCAGAGAAATAATTAGATAACAGAGAAAGAGAGAGAGAGAGAGAGAGAGAAACAGTGTGAATATCGTGAGAATCTTTGCACAAATGTCTATTTCAATCCAAATAGGAAGAAACTATTTGGATTGAAATAGACATTTGCACCCTAAAAAGCCTGGACCTAGAAACTTGAACCTTATAACCTTATGTTATAAGGGAATGTACTTTAAAACAGCTACTCCCCCCCCCCGTTTTTATTATGACAAAATATACATAAAACTCCCCTTCCTAATCATTTTTAAGAGTCTTGCTTAGTGTTATTAAATACATTCATGGTATTACACCCATATGTCCATCAACATCCATCTCCATAGCTCTTCTCATCAGGTAACATGGAAAACTCTGCCCATTAAACATGAACTCTCCACCACCCCATTCCTATTGCCTACTTATTTCATGTAAGTGATATCATATGATATCTTTTTTGTGACTGGCTTATTTCACTTAGCATAATGGCCTTGAGCTTCGCCTATGTTATAGCATGTATCAGAATTTCCTTCCTCTCTCCGGCTGAAGAATATTCAATTGTATTTTTATACCACCTTCTGCCTCTCATTCATCTGTTATTGGACATTCAGGTTGCTTCCACATTTTAATTATTGTGAGTAATGTATTCATGGAACATAGATGTACATGCATCTCTTTGAGACATGTTCTTTGGGGCATAGACCACCAAATGGAATTGCTGGATTCTCTAATAATTCTGTTTAATTTTTCAGGAAAAAAATAAAAAATAGCACCTTCTTATTGCAGAGTGATACTAAGTGGCACTTCTGTTCCAAGCGCTTGACAAATTGTGAACTCCCTGAAATTACACAACAGCCCTAGGAGGTGGCTACTGTTATTATTCCTATTTTGCAGTGAGGTTATTAAGGCCAAAAAAAAAACTGGTTTTGTGACTTGCACCTTGGAAAAATGCAGAACTAGGATACAATTTCAGGCAGCTGACTTCACCACATCGCTTCTTATTTCTTGGGTTTGATAACTGAGGAAACCGAAGTCCAGAGTCACTCATGGTTACACAGCAAGTTAAGTCTGACCTGACCAGACCTGGTGTTTTTCTTTGGTCCTATGGATGTATTTCCACATGTGTTAAGGGTTAGGGAGAGAAGAATTACTAGAGGATGGAAACTCTTCAATCCTAGGGACAACTCTTATCCAAATTCAGAGTCCCTGCAGTTTCAACCAGGCAGAGTCCTAGAATTCAGAGATATACCTTAGAAACCCTCAAATTCAATCTCACTCAGAGCCAAAATTCTTCCACAGCTTCTGCATTTTCTGCAATAGAAAGCTCACTCCCTGTAACTACCAATTCTTTGATACTCCTACTAAATAGAAAATTCTTTTAGACACACCCACTGGCATGGGCTTTGCTGCGACTTCCATTCTCAATCCTGTATCTGCTCCTTGGAACAAGGCTCCATGGGTCTAGTTCTTCCATGCCTGTCATTGGCAGTTGAAAGTATAGGTCGCAGGAGTCCCAATTTCCTGGATTTGAATCCTGGCTCTGTCACAGACACGCTCTGTAACATTCTGCCTTAGTTTTCTCATCTATAAAATGGAAACAAGTTGTTCAAAGGAACGCTTAGCCAGGGATGCCAAGTCAGTAGGAATTCAACCAGCTGCCTGCTGTTATATTTGGGAACAATAATTACATTCTATCTTAACCTTCTTCACTATTAATATCCCTGATTCTTATATTCTTATATTAAATAAATGAAAACACTTTTTTCCCCTCACTACACCTCTTGACTTTTAATCCCATTGCTTTTAGATTTTTCTCCTGTGGGTGAGCTTTGCCTCCAAATATCTGTCCCAAAAAACAGAAGCCAGAGTTGAGCTTGGTACCACCCCACCCTTATGGAGACCTTCATGTCCTGTATGTCGTCTGCAGGGATTTTGTGGTACTTTCCCCCAAATCCTTTCCTTTTTCCTTTCTCAAAAGGTATTATTGTATTCAGACAAAAATTGGCAGTAATTAGTGAATTTAAGTGTTTTCAAATTTTAGATCTCTTTCTTGAGTCGATTCATTAACAGCCCTCCTCTGCATTATGAGTAACTATTTCCTTATCTCCAGATATCCATTCGGTTTCACCACTCACACCTGGAGTTAGATTTTGTCATCAACTGTCCTTTGTGGGTGGTGGCTGGACTAAAACTACCTTTTCACATTCTTAAAGACAGCTTTAAAACTGTTTTTTTTTAAGTGATGAAATTCATGGTTTTAATATTAATAAGACAAGTATATTAAATAAATGAAAACACTTCTGGAACTTGGAACTGTTTGGGTTCATATTTCTGCTGAAGAAGTGTCCTCACAACCTTGAGGCCCTCTGGTTAGTTCTGGCTCAGGGTGTCTCTGTGGCTGCAGTCAGATGTGGTTTTAACAGTGGGGGAGGGTGGAAGCCGCTGGGGTGGGGGGCGGCTGGCTGCACATCTCCTTCTCTTCATGGCAAAGAGAAGCACACATCTCAGCATCTCTGTGTGGTCTCTCTACATGACCTGCCGTAGGCTTCCTGATAGCATGGTGGCCTCAGGTCAGTCAGCCTGCTTACATGACAGCTGAAATCTTAAAAAGAGAATATTCCAGCCATGTGCAGTGGCACACACCTGTAGTCTTGGATAATAAGGAGGCTGAGGCAGGAGGATCGCTTGAGCCCAAGAATTGGAGGCCAGCTTGGGCAACACAGTGAGAACCTGTCTCTAAAGAAAGGATATTCTAGGGGCTGAGGTTGTGGCTCAGCGGTAGAGCGCTTGCCTAGCATGTTCGAGGTGCTGGGTTCGATCCTCAGCCCCACATAAAAATAAATAAATAAAGATATTGCGTCCAACTATAACTAAAAAAAAATTAGAAAAGGAAAAAAAAAAAGAAAGAATATTCCAGTGAACAGTGTAACTGCATTACTTTCTGTGGTGTAAACCCAGAAGTTACAAAGCATCAATTCGGCCATTGAAGCCTACCATGTTTTAAGGGGCGTGTGGAATGTGAATATACCTGCAGTTATATTCTAAAGATACATTCTTCTCTCCATCAAGTTCTCCCCAGATCAGAGCTCTGTGTTTTTTAGTTTAAAGTTATTGGTAAAGAGAGGGAAGCTTCGAATAAGAAAGCAAAGATTCTTTTTTCAAATTCTTTTAATGTTCCAAATGATCACAGGAACTTGGGTTTGAATGTGTTTTTTACTCAAGCCTTCAGAAGTTTAGCTTGTCCCTCTACAAAAAAAAATGAGGATCAAGACATGATCACAACTCCCTTGCCACGCATTGTCAAGATCTGATAAATAGCCATTTATGAAAAGATCTGGGTATAAATATGACTGGTAAGATTATTCAGTGATCCCTTTTATCCTAGCCAGAATGCAGAAAGGGCAAAAGAGCTGTTATCAACTGAGGACCAAGAAAATGAAAAATTTAGATTCAGAGTTCAAGAGTTACCTCCTAACCCCATGCCTTTTTCTCTGCCCTCACTTTTTCGTTTGCAACAGCAAAATAATAGGAAAAATTCTTGGTTTCTAGGTTGAGCTGGAAGGAGCCCTAGGGACCCTCTCGTTCCATTCCTGTTGGGTAAATTGACCTCCTCAATGAAGCTCACATAGCTAGAGGAGGCTGGAGGGAGGGTCAGGCTTGCAGCTTCTGCAGACTCCCTGCAAGACACAAACATCCTGGGCTTAGTGGCCTATGGCAGGTCAGACAGGAGGAGCTCAGCTGGCCACACCATCCAGCTGGCCTTCTGGAAACCTGGAAGAGGCCTGGCTGGGATCCAGACTCTCATTGTGCAGGAGAGGAATGAAATGTTTCCAAAGGAACTGGCTCATTGTTTAGGTGACTAAATATTTATTTGATCCAACCAAACTTCAACCAAAGTACCCAAAGTGACTGAATTCTAAGTCTCATAAGTCTGGCTTGGAAGCAACAGGCCGTGTCAAGGGAAGGTGAGAATGATTTGAAATAAGATCAAGGTGGTTAGGAGGTTCGTGTAAGGTATTCTGCCTGTCACCTGGAAGAAGGAGGGCTGGCCTCCCCACCAAAGCAGCGTAGGTGCTTCCAATTCTCCAGATATCCCAAATGCCATGGGTTTTGTCACATTATATAATCCTGCATTCTAGTACTTAAGATCATTCTTTTTAAATAAAATAAACTTATATGAAAACCTATTTATTTGCACCATAATTATTTACCTTTGGCTAGAAAAATTCTCTTCTGCAACTTAGATGCAGTGGCTTCAGCCCAGGACGCTGTGTCAGGGATGAGCCTTGCCCATAGCTTCTTTATGTAACCTGCCTAGCCATTGACCGGTCCTTCAAGCACGAGAGCTTCTCTATTCTGTTTCTGCAATCTGATTCAGAAAAAATGCATCTTGGAGGCCATTTGGATTCATCAGGCTTTTCCCAAGAGTAGTGATTTTGCTGATGTTTCCAAGCAAATTAGAAAGGCGGCTGGTTGTTTGGGTTATTTCCTAGCATGCTGGTACTTTTTAGCATCTGAAAATCCTGGGTTTGGCCTGGGTCATCCGTCTGCCACTTGTAATTTGCTCATTTATGACAAAAGTTGAATAATTTGTAAAAATAAACTAAAAGTTAAGAGCTGTTGAACATTTTAGAGATTAGCCAAGAATTTCCTTTTATTGCTACTTTGACATTTCCTTATTGCTTTGTGCTCCAGGTCATGTCTTTGCATCATGACTACATACATGCTACAAATAAAATAAAAAAATATTACAGGACTCAAGGAAAAACAGTGAATAAGTTGAATGTAAATTATTCTGTATTTTATTAAAGAACATCAGAATGTATCTTTGGCTTTGTAACACATGTTAATGGGAGTTGGGAGAAGACTCGCTTGGCTGTGTGTCTTTTCCCTAGAGAACACGCTATTTCAATTTAGGAATGAACTTGCAGTCCCCAAGCTGAAGTCAGCAGCATGGATGGTGAAGGTAGAAAGTTCACATGGGTTCAGGGGGGTCGGACAGCCCTTCTCTCCCTGGGCATTGCCTGGGCATCCCAAGAGCCTGCACTACTGGTGGAACAATTCTATCCAAGGTTTCACGACACCTATTGTGAACGAGTTCTGGGGTGAGCAAAGTGGAGGGTTAACTAGGTTGTCTAGAGCTGCCCTGCCTTTGGGCAGCCCACGTAGGCAGTGAGATGGAACTGGCATCCAGGGGAAATGGGCAAGACCGGAAAAGGCAAATGGTCCCCACTTGATTTCGCCTCACAAAGCATTTACACACACATACACACACAAATATGCACAGACACCCGCCGTCGCTACAATTTAGTTTTGTCATCTCTGGTATGATGGGGAACCAGTTCTCTCAGGTTCGTTGTTACTGTGCTAAGACCAATGTCCTCCAGCAGTATTTTGGGGTGGGTTTGGTAATGGAATTCTTTCTGAAAATGAATCCTGTAGTGTCACGGAGGGTGTGGCTCAGTGGTAAGCATGAGCTTAGCATGTGCAAGGCCCTGGGTTTGATCCCAGCACCAAAAAATAAAACAAAATGCTTCAGAGCTGGGGGGGGGCGGGGAGGGTACCTCAGTGGTAAAGTGCTTGCCCCATACATGCAAGACTCTGGATTCAATCCCCCAGTCCACAAAAAAAAAAAAAAAAAAAAAAAAAATGAGTCCTGCAGAGGCGCTCACTATCTGAAATCATAAAAAGGGAATCCCTTTGTGAATGAAGGGAGCTAGCCACTTATGAAACCATTGGTGGCTGGTCCCCAAAGCACCTTCTTGGTGTCCTCAAGGATTCTTGCAGTTAGTAGAGTCTAAAATCCCTCCTTAGTGGTTGGGGGATATCAGGACTGGCAACCAGTCTCCCGGAGATAAGCATGGTGCTCGCTTTCCAAATGCCCTTCAGCCTCTTGCTCTTCATCATGCATCAGTTAAATATGTCTTGCTCCATTGCTAGGTATAAGGTGCCATGTCAGTGCTGAGGATGTGGGAATGAGCAGGGTAGACAGTGCCCCTATTTGCTTGCTAAAGATGGGGTTTAGACTTCAGGAACACAATCTGGCTGGGTGCAAAGGCTAGGTTCTATGTTCTGGTGACAGGTCCTCCCTGTGGGTGTTACCCAGGCAGCTGTGTCCACCAAGCTTCTTCATGCAAACCATTCTCCTTAGGAAGCCCTGAGAAGCCCCCTGTGCCGAGAATATCCTGCTGGGATTCTAAAACTGTCCCTAGGAATTAGGGACTGGACACAAACTGTGGAGACTCAGAGGTAAATGGGAAAGTTGGACAGAGGGACGTGTGTGGTGCTCAGTAATGCAGTAAGCCTGTTTTCTTCCGGCTTTCCCCCTTCCCCTGCCCCACCCGCTTCACCTCCAGTATATTTTTTTCTAGCTATGAATTGAAGGATACAAGCTCAGATTATTAATGTATGTCTCCTACACTAAAACAGTCACACCAATATTCACGCAGTTCTCCCCTTTCACTAAGTGAATTCTTAGAAATCCCATAAGAAAGCCAAATGGGGAAAGTGGGATCATGTTTTTCCTCTACGGTCCTCACTTGAATATTTTCAGTTAATGACTTCTGCCACTAGAGGGCGATCGTAGTTGGAAAGGCAGAGCTAAGTGGGTCAATACAAAATCCGGACTGTTCATGGTGTTTGATCCATCCAGGGCCAGAAAGAGGAGACTGAAGACCCAAAATACCTTAGACTTACCTAGGTAAGCAAATGTGTAACAGTCAATAAGGATAAAATTTGGAACAGCCTTTCTTTCCAACATTGTAGCATATTTTATATGCAAGATCTTAAAGTTTAAAAAAATGCACAGAAGCTCAGCCCATTTTTTCTTTTAAAAAATAGGTACATAGAACCCTGTATATGTTTGTTCTTGTTTTGTGTTTTTGTTCTACTTCTAAAATAAAAACAGCTGAAATAATTTCCGAATTGTCCTGGTCTTGGGAGTGCAGACTGCAGACAACCTTTGAGGTCTGGACCCTCAAAAACCCACCTGATGAGAGATAGCTCTCATCTTTGGAAAAGAGCTATTTGAGGTGAAGTAGCCCGTATTTGTTTATTTTCCCTTGCATTTGAAAAGGGAAGTCAAGCATGCTCCTAGGACAGAGAATTCAGCAATTCAGAAAGGATTTGCCAAGTGTTTGGTTGGACAGAGACTCAACTCTGCTTCCTTTTTCAGTCCTAACTAGTCTAGTGACTCCTCTTCTGTCAGAACCAAGGTGGCATTTCCCTGTCAAACTCATTTAAGACACAAATTACTACATAACCTATGAGAAGGGAGGAACATTCAATTTTAATGATTTCACAGACTCCTAGATGCTCTATGAACCCCAAGAATTGACTGAGGTTGTGGTTCTCAGATTCTTCATTGGCTGATAATATTTCGCTGTCTCTGAAAACGGTTAACAGCCCTTAAAATACACAGTCTTATTAAAACTCACAGTCCTGTTCCTTTCACATTTAGTTATCTAAATGTATTTACAAGTGAAGTCCACATGAATTTCAGTTAATGATGCTTTTCTCCATACTAATTGGCAACCCCAAATTCATCAGATTTCCTTGCACCGATGCTTCCTTTAATAAATGGTACTGGATGATGATGGAAAAACATTCCTAGCAACAAATGTTTAAAGAGTAGCTCAAGGGATTCAGATTATCATCAACAGCCTGCCCCAGAAGCAGAATGCTATCTCTTTTCTAGATTAGATAGAAAGAAGAATTAGATGCAAGAACTCATTTTCTAAGGAAGATTATACTCTGATGTTGGTGACAGCATAAACTGGGGGAATTGAAAAATGCCTCACTGGCCTAAAACCAGTAACTTGATAAATTAGTACCCAAGGCTGAGTTACATTCACAGAATGTTTTTGTAGCTCTCTTGGGCTTTCTCCTTGGGCTCCTTTGTGTTGTAGAATGGTGTAACTTTATGCTCCTTTAGGTCTCTCTGTCTCTCTAAATCCACGGTCTGTGAACTTTGCCCCCTACCCTGCCTGATGTGGAGTGGGGAGAAGGGTTGTGGGCGGGGGGGGGGTATGGTTGTAGGGCACAGTGAACCTCCCTCATTCTCCTTCCGATGTTGGGCTTCATTTTTAACCAGAGTATGAAGGAGAAAGCATCGACTTTCAAATCTTGCTTATTTTTTAATGTTTATTTTTTAGTTTTAAGTGGAGACAATATCTTTATTTTTACATTTATGTGGTGCTGAGGATCAAACTCAATGCCTCAAGAATGCTAGACAAGCACTCAACCACTAAGCCACAACCCCAGCCCCTCAAATCTTGCTTTTTGAGTCATGTGGCCCTTGTATATATTCTGGATCCTGCAAAATTCTGCCACACTTCAAAGCTGGGACGTAGATGATATGAGGATGATTCTCCAAGCTTCTTTTATTCAAATAGGTAAAGGAGTGGAGGAGAGGAATGGTTATTTAAATTTCTGGATGACTTAAGCCTGAAACTGCCTGTTAGGCTGGGGATGCAGCTCAGGGGTAGAGTGCTTGCCTAGCATGCATGAGGGTTCTGGGATCCATCCCTGGTACCCCCCAAAATAAAAAATAAAAAAGTACTTTGAAAGGTGGTTATTAAGAAAAAAGAAGAAGTCACTGTTTCAGACCTGAACCTTGAAAGAATGCTGTCGCTCCAGTATCCTCGGGGCAGGGAGCATGTCCGTGGGGAACTTTGCAACTCCTGCAAGAATCCCCAGTGGGAAACAGTGTTTGGGGCTTGTCATAATTTCTCACATTCTCTTGAAATAGTTGGTTTCCTAACAAAGGAAAGCAAGTGTCACTTCATGCGGAGACTTTCACTGCCTCTGCAAACAGCATGGCTACCTTCTCTTCTGTCCACTTTAGCTTTGGAGTCAAAACACGGCCATTTTGATAAGAGCTGCTTGTCTCCCCCATCGGAAGGGCCAAACATTATTTGTATGTGAGTATGATCCAGTTCAGATGAGATCTGTCACAGCGAATCTTGGAGAAATTAACTTTTCTGATTTTAGCAGAATGCCTTTTACCTTCCTGTTCTAGATGGATCTTTCCTTTGATCTCTATGTTCAAGAGCTGGTGTCCCTGGGAGCTGGGAACATATGTAAAAAATGAAAATGTAAATATTTTCCAATGGGAAAGTTATCCTAAAATATCTTTATTGTATTTTCAAGCTATACGTGATCACAGGTGCTTTGAGTCATGTTGTCAATTCCAGGAAAAGTGTTTGCGCAAGTTTGAAAAAAAAAATAGAACAGACTGGTTGATTCATGCTATAGCTGATGGCATTATCTCTTGGGGAGCTTTTGCCTTATGCAGATAGGACTGGTGGATCCATGTCTTAACTCTAAGACTGAGTGCCTCCCATCTGGCTGGACCCTGTGCACCCATTTGCAAAGATCCAGCAGCCTCCCAGAAACTGCTCTTTCATAGACATTCCAAAGGCTGGGTGCTGACAGCCTAGTCGCCATTTTGACCTTGGCATTTGCCATGAGAGACTGTAGGGGCAACAGTCTGTGACTTAGAGGTAGGACAGGGAAGTGGTGAGGGGCTTCAGGGGACCGTGGGATGATGACTAAGGTGCAGCCTTTGTAAACTTCCTTTCCTCTGTTTTCCTCTCTGTTTCTGCTAACACACCCATCTGAGTGCCGGCTTGGCTAAAGTCACCCAAAGGAAGTGTTGAAGTAATAGGAATCACCTATCTCACTTTATTTATTTAGGCATCACTTTCTTTCCCTCCATCTCTTCCCCCCAAAATTTATGAATGGAAATAGATAAGGGGTATATATCCAGTTTCCAGGGGAAGAAGGCAGGAAATTGTCTAGCCCAATGAGGAATCCTAAACTTATATATTCATTTAACAACCATATCCTACCCATTACATTTTGTTCAAATGAATTGTGAGAATGAGTTATTTCTAGTTCTTGGGGCATAGTCTTTGAACTGATCCGTCTGTTGTATCATCTCTTGTAAACTTTCCATTTGGATGATGAGAGCTAGGCAGAAGTTCCTTGCTGTGTTGTTAGGCTGTATGCAACTGTTGTCACTGGCTGACCTTAGGTTATAAGTCCGTGGGAACCATGTCCTAGGTTTCTTATTCGGGAGAGAAGAGTTAATTCTGTGGTCAGATCTGTCTCTGGGTTGGTGGGAAGTTCTTACTCATAAATCTTTTGTCAATACTTCTGTTTTAACCAAGTTGGCAGGATTTTATCTTATTCAAACAGAGAAACATGGCAAAAGAAAACTCATTTAGGCAATTAAAACTGGTGGTTGATGTGGATCATATGGAATCTGTTCAGAAAGATGACATGACATTACTTCTGTGATGGACAGGATTTAGAACTGCTAACAAATTGGTACCAGGTAGATAGTCTGAGGAGCCTCCCATGATAAAAAGATAAGTGTAATTTTAATTACTTCATTTGCTAAATAGGTGAACATTATTGATGTGTTCAAAAATGTATGTTCTTAAATTGTTAAAAAAAATGTATGCCTAGCTGTTAATTAGTCAAGCAATGCATTTCTTTATAAAAGATATTATTTTTAGTCTGGAACCACTAGATATTACAATATTAAGGGCTGGGAGTGTAGCTGACTGCCAAAGAAGCTTGATAGAGCTCATGCTTTGCATGCTTGAGTCCCTGGGTTTCATTCCCAGCACCTAAAAGAGGTGTTACCATATTATATTTGAGTGTCAAATGAATGGCCCACACTGAATAGTGAGACCCTGTCCAACAAAACAGTTTGGTTCAAACAGTTTGGTTTAATAGGAGAAGAATGGCACTTGAAGCATAGTGCCAGACTGAAGTGGCTTCAGAGAGGCACCCCCGCCCCCCGCCGCCCAGGTGGCTGCAGAAGGGGAGACCTGGCAGCCCAAGGCGGTGAATGCAGTCCTGTGGCCTGGTTTTGCTGTCTTGCAGTCTCACCTGTCTCTTCTGCATGTTCTATGTTCAGATATGGGCCCAGCCTACAGGGCACAAAATAAGACCACAAGTAGAATGTCAAGGACAGACACATCTTAGAATCGTGGGAGAAAGATGAAGAACAAGCAGGGTGGGAGGGGAGGCACACTGTGTGTCTGGCAGATGCACACACACAATGCCCACCAAAGATGGATTGGCATTCATGAAAGTCATGCTCAAAATCTCCAGTCAGTTCAAAGCAGAAGCACCAAGGTCCACAGTGGAGGGATTGCTTAGGATCGCTTAGGAGGGATTCTTAGAAAGCCAGTTCACTTAATGATCATTATTTGTTTGTCCTGCGAACTTGCAAACCAAGAATTTAATGCAAGGCCAGAGTACCATCAAAGTCATGTGAACCTGGGAATACACATTGTCCGAGCATTTGTTTAGGTTCCAGGCATTGAACTGCTTACAGGTCAGTATTGGAAGAGAATGCACACCTTTTTTTTTTTTTTTTTAAACTTAATACTTTTAGTTGAAAGCAGGCTTTTCTTACTGGCTTAGTTATTCTTAACTGAGGGTTAGTCAGAAAGCAACTGAAAAATCTTTTCATTGCTCAGGGCTAGTTGTTTGCTGGCATTTTACACTACTGGTTGATAGAATTTCCCTTGAGATTCTTTTTTTTTTTTTTTGGTACTGGGTATGGGACCCAGGGGCACTTTACCACTGACTCAGCCACATCTCCTACTGTTCTATTTTTGTTTTATTTAGTTTTTATTTTGAAACAGGGCCTCACTAAGTTGCTTAGGGCCTCTCTTGGTTGCTGAGTCTGGTCTTAGACTTCCAATTCTCCTGCCTCAGCTTCCTAAGTCTCTGGGATTATAGGCATGCACCACCACACCTGGCCCCTTTGGGGATTCTTAAAAGAAGGGTGATGAGTGACTATAGGCCTTAGATGGTCTGTATCCAGAATGAAGAGAGGTAATCAGGTTGGGTGACCCACTTAAGGAATCAGCCACTGAACTTATGAGGATTCCTACTCTGCTGGGTCCTATAAAGCATTCATAAAGAGATGTCAGGGCTGCTAGGGGAGTTAAGACCACGAGACAGTGCTGCATTGGACTGTCTAGAATAATGAGGCTCATCTGCCTTGGTAATTCAGACAATGTTAGCTCTGCAAAACCAGAACTAGATAAACTATATTTATTAATGGAGCTAATCAGTCATTATATATTGGTTAGCAATTCTGTGTGAAGCACCGCTCCTGCTCCTGAGGACTGAGAAAGTCCAGCTGATGGGGTAGGGTGGAAAAATAATAGCAGAACCCTCTCAGACTTCAAAACATAGGCAATGTTATAAGGTAATCTGGTGACTACTCCTATTCTGAACATAAACATTAGGTTTAGGAATTGCCATGAAATCAGAAGGGGTAGAAATCTCTAAGGACTCTCTTTATTTGAAATGCGCGCAACATTAAGGAGGAAGAGAGGATTTGAAGCTACATCCAAGATATAGAGAGGAAGGACTTGAAGCCTTTGCTCAGGTGGTTCAAGGTTGACCAAGAGCAAGGAGTAGTTGTGATATGAAAAAATGTTGACTTGTGTCAGGTGTGGTGGTGCATGCAAGTAATCTCAGTGACTCAGAAGACTGAGGCAGGAGGATCATAAATTCGAGGCTAGTCTCAGCAACTTAGTGAGACCTTGTCTCAAAAAAAAAATATGAGAAAAGGTCTCCCCACTGTTGGTTAAATGCACTAATTGCATGGAGATCTCCGCCTTCATGCTTTCCTGTACCTGGAATACCCCAACACTACTCATTTTCATTCCCTTCCCCAGGTAAGCCCCAGTTTCTGGGTGGAACCTTCTTCCCCAGTGGACCCCACACCCCAAATAAAGAAGAAAAATATTAATGGAAACAGTATTTTTTAACACAGTATTTAAAACACTGATGGAAAGTGTATCACAAACAGGGATTGACTATGATCAGATCTGTTTCAATTTAGGTTCCAGGCTCCTGTCTTTCTCATTCACAGCGTTGACAAATCTGCTAGAGGATGAATTTCTACACTGAGAGAAACAGCCTCCTATCTGAGTTTTTGGCCCTCAGTCCATGCTAGAGCTTTGACCTGGTCCTGTATCTGTGTCACCACCTTTTCCCGCTAATTGAGAACAAAAGGCTTGTGAATAGATGAAACACAGACTGTTGTTGTTCTGCTTCTACCATGGCCCGCGTCTGCCTACTGTGGACTGCCTGATGTTGAATGGGGTCTGTGCCCATAGAGTTTAAATAAACAAGACATACAGGAATCCAACACCCTCTTCCAGTGCCAAAATAATGGTTCCACAATTCTTTGCAGCAGTTTCTATGCTATTACACCAAATATTTATGGGTTCATCTCATCGGACTGCTTACTGTTCTGGGTGAACCCGAGTGGAAATGCAGAGATCAAAGAATTTAACAATCAAACACCTGTTCATGCTCTGTCATGTAATGAAGGTATTAGTGAAGTGATACGGAAACCCACGTTGACAGGCTGCAGCCTCGAGCCTTGCCCCTTCTGATCTAAAACAATGTGACCCAGTATTCAGGATGCACAGGATTGAGGTGTATGGGTAGGTGAGAGGATTATTTCCAAGTTGCCAGTTTCCCCAGATGAGAACATTTTAATGTTGGCTTCATGAAAGCTGTCAGGATGGACACCAAAGGGGGATTTAGCAGCGTGGAGTTGTCAAGCACACTTTCTTACCATCATGAAGTGGTTGTCTTGGTCTGGGGAAGCCATGTGTATATGTGTCTATAAAACTAAAAGGCAACTAGTGGGACAAAAAGCACAGTTATGAAGTAAAACCACCACGATCTAGCAAAATGGGTGGGAAATTCAGCCCTTGATTTGTTTCATCTGATCTTAAGGCATAGTATGAACTAAACAGAAAATGTTTTATTAAGGTATTGAGACTGGCTTGGATGAGCTCTGTAGAGGTACAGCCAGAGGCAGGACACATGGCCCTGCTACGCCTAGGAGACAACTCTTGTAGAATCTCTGCTTTGGGTGCAAGTGTACTTCATTGATCAGTGTTCTGGGAGAGAAGACTAGACACTGCTATCCAAGAATGAATATTCTAGTTGGATTTAGCAACACACAAAAGTATTAGAGAAAATGACAGAACAAAACGCAGTAGAATCCCCAGATCTTGAAGTTAGAAAGTATGCCCCCGGCACTGGTTTAGTCCACTGATTCCCAAACCTCACCACTCCTGAGGAGCTCTCTGGGGAATTTGAACATAAATGCACATTCCCAGCCTCAGAAGCTCAAAAAATGAGGGGCCTGGAAATCTGCATGCTTTAGAATACTCCAGCCTCAGAAGCTCAAAAAATGAGGGGCCTGGAAATCTGCATGCTTTAGATTACTCCAGAGGGATTCTGAAGCTCAGCCAGCTCATCCAATTCAGCCTCTCCATGAACAAAGAGTGTTTCTGTTAACAACCCTGAAAAGTGACCATCCAGTTGAGGCAGGCATCCCTCAAGTTGGAAGGAACTCACTGTGGAACAAGGCAGTGGGATCCAAGATTACTAGAAGATTGGAGTTATTAGAAATCTTTCTTCTGTGGTAATAAAAGGGGCCTTCATTGCTATATCTTCTACACTGGTCTTAGTTTGGCAGTAACACAGACCAAATCTCATTACAACATGGAAGTCCTTCAGATGTTTTAAGCGAGTTCCTCTTCAGTTGGTTCCTTTGTGTGATAGTTCATTTGTTTGTTCGTTTGTTCATTCATTCAGTCCGGACTGTCAGTCTCCTCAAAGATAGGACTTACTGAAGCTGATCATTGCCACATTGCTTCTTGTAGGTTCTGGCCCTTCCTCACGTTCCTATTTGCCTTCTTCCGGGTGAACTCAAGTTTGTCAGCATCAAATATGGTGCCCAGCGTTGGGGTGCCATGCTGACCATAAGGTTTGACCATCAGAGTCCAATAGGAACAATAGGAGCAGTTGCTTCTGTGTTCTGGCCTCTGGCCTGCTTCTATTGAAGACTGTTCTGAATAATCAAGGGCCCAAACTGATGCAAATAGAAATCGATGTGGCAAATCAGGAAAGGAAGAGGTCAGTATGGTTGAACTTACCAGGTGTGAGCCAGGTCCTAGTGAATGTATGTACCCACTGGAATTGAAAAGAAGACCAGCTCCCTGGTCCTCCAAATGAAGAAACATCAGTTTATTGGATTCTTGATTGCTGCGTCCACCACTGTTTGTGCATATTTTCTGGTCTATATGCCTCCTGTGTCATTGTTCTCCTTGGTAGAATCAGCTCTGACTGTCATACCAAACCCTCTTTTGAGGGTGTGATCATCCTAAACATTCCATCTAAGCAGGTGATATTTTTTTTCCCCCACACTTAAAGGGAAATACAGTGTCCATTCTTTCTTTGGGGCAGCTTCCTGATATTTGCTTATCTTTAAAACTGTGATAAGAACATGTATATTTTTAAGAAAGAAAGGGGTAGAAAATTGTGGTATTGAAAGCTGTTAGTAAAGTAAGAGATTCAATTAACTGGTCCCTTGTTGTAAATATACAAGATTGAAAAAAGTTTCCTTGATTGCTTTTCTCTGAATTGACTGGTGGTTTGAACGTAGATATGGGCACATTCCCCTGGTTGGTTAGCAGGATTCCTTTCTAAATTGCGTAAGCAAGCAAAGAAACAAAGAAGGTAGATAGAGAAGACAGCATCAATAGTGGCAGGACTGAAATGGTTCAGGACTCACCCTACCTGGAAACAGGCTTTATTTCAGAACTCTAACATGATCTCTGTAGGTGCTGCTTTTTCTGTTGACACACAGTTGGTGATAAAGTGACTCTGAGTTTCTGGAATCAGAATAACCATCTCATAAGCTGCTTCAGTTCCGAGGGGGACCATCTCCAGCAGCAGCAAGTTGGAAACCAACTAGACTCATTTGGTTCTTTATTAAGCTACACAAGCTCTGGGCCTTGACAGATGAGGATACACAAAAGAGGGGATCATGAGTACCAGCTGTCAGCCACTTATGTCCTGCTAGGACACAGGAAGGCATACAGGTGGAACAGTTTGATGCAGTCTACACCTTGGGGAAGAGCCTGAGCTCATAAGAAGCACTGGTAGAGGGCAAGATCATTAGTAAGGCCTTGGCTGAGTTCGGGAAATGAGATTAGAGCAAGAATACTTGTACTTTTAGGGTTAGGAAGACTTTCAAGAGCCAGGCACGGTGGTGCACATGGCTCGAGAGGCTGAGACAGGAGAATCACAAGTTCAAAGCCAGCCTCAGCAATAGTGAGGCACTAAGCAACTCAGTGAGAGCCTGTCTCTAAAATCCAAACAGGGCTGTAGATGTGGCTCAGTATTTGAGTGTCCCTGAGTTCAATCTCTGGTATACCCCACTCAAAAAAAAAAAAAAAAAGACTTACAAGAAACACCCTGTAAGTCCTTAACTTTGACTTCAAACAGCTGGCTACCCGGTGTCAGTGGGCCCCAGTGAGCAACCCATTTTTTTTTTTTTCCATTTCAGCTCCAATGATTTCTTGGTAACATCAAAACGGCTTTATTTCATCTTCTTGCCCAGTGTAGGCAGACCAGATTCTAGGTGGGCCCCAGGCTTACCCCAGAAGCCCAGACCTCTGCAAGATGACCAGGTTGCTGGGTAGACCGGACGACTAAGGGGAAGGTTTTGAAGGCTTTCCTGAAGTCCAGATATGCCATGTTTCACAAGTAGCAGTTGATACAGCCAGCAGTCAGTGGGGTGACACCAGGAGGGGTCCAGATGCTGGCTTGGATGTTGATGCGGATCAAGCAATGGAGAAAAAGATAGAGCCTCCCCAAAACAGGACCGCTGTGAGGCTCCCTGTCGAAACTCTCTTGATTCTGTCATTTTCAAAGAGGAAATTGACCCCATACCATTCCTGGTCTGTTTGTACTGTCATACCATAGGATAGAAACTTTGATTTCATAAGATGCTGGTGATCCCTGTAAAATGAAAGTGTTCTTTGATGATAAGGCAGAACTCCCCTCCTTTTCCCCAGCTTTCACACCCAGATGGAAATGTGTGGGGGGGGGCAGGGGCCAGGGATTTGAGGTTGTTCCCTGGGCCAAGTGCAGCTCTAATCAGAAGCAGGAAATGTTTATTTGAGTTTTATTGGGTGAGTCAGTTTGGTGCAGCTTTAGGTCACTTTAAACTTGGGCCATCCTGTTTAAGTCAAATAATCCTAATTTTACGCAATTAGAAACAAACATCATGTGTACATGAGTGAAGTTTATATCTTCTCAACCAGCAGATGAGATAGTGTGGAGTTTTTGCTATTTGGTTAATTCTCATTTGGTTAAGGGTTTCCAAGAAAAAAAGGCATCTCCCTTTTTACCAAAAGCAGGTTTAGCTCCACCCTCTTTGGCTTCTAGAAGATCATTATAAGAAATGGCCGTGTCTACATACAGTGGACTAATACTTAGCCTTTATTAGCCCTACCATGTGCAATGACATGAATGAAGCTGGAGAACATTCTGCTAAGTGAACTAAGCTAGATTTAGAAGGCCAGGTACTACATCATAGCACTTACATCATGTATCTAAAATAGTTGAACTTATAAAAGCAGGAAATAAAGTGGTGGTTGCCAGGAAGTGGGAGAGGGAGACTCAGGAGGTGTCAGTTGAAGTTTTACTTAGATGAGTGAGTCCTTGAGATCCGTGCAGTGACAACCAGAGTTACCAATACTCTATTATATGTATAAAATGTTGCTAAGAAGGTAATTTTTATGTTATGTTCTGTCACAAACACACAGATAATAAAGAGGGTAGAAGGACACTTTGGGACATGATGGACATGTTTGTGGCATTAAATGTGGTTAGGGTTCCCCTAGGGTGTACTTATCTCCAAGCTTACTAAGTTCTGTACATGAACTATGGACAGCTTTTTTATGTCAATCATACCTCAATCATGTGATTTTTCTTTTTTTTTAATTTTTAATTGATTTTTTTTAAAAATAAATGACAGCAGAATGCATTACAATTCTCATTATACACATACAGCACAATTTTTCACATCTCTGATTATATACAAAGTATGTTCACACCAATTCATGTCTTCATACATGTACTTTGGATAATGATGTCCATCACATTCCACCATCCTTGCTAATCCCCTGCCCCCTCCCTCCCCGCCACCTGCCCTATCTAGAGTTCATCTGTTCCTCCAATGCTCCCCCTCCCTAACCCACTATGAATCAGCCTCCTTATATCAGAGAAAACATTCAGTATTTTGTGGGAGTGGGATTGGCTAACCTCACTTAGCATTATCTTATCCAACTCTATCCATTTACCTGCAAATGCCATGATTTTATTCTCTTTTATTGCTGAGTAATATTTCATTGTGTTTATATGCCACATTTTCTTTATCCATTCATCTATTGAAGGTCATCTAGGTTGGTTCCACAGTTTAGCTATTGTGAATTGTGCTGCTATAAACATTGATGTGGCTGGGTCCCTGTAGTAT
This sequence comes from Ictidomys tridecemlineatus, assembly GCF_052094955.1. NCBI lineage: Eukaryota > Metazoa > Chordata > Mammalia > Rodentia > Sciuridae > Ictidomys > Ictidomys tridecemlineatus. The sequence goes on along the minus strand of NC_135488.1, from coordinate 84,768,818 downwards.
GCTGTTTTTAAGTCCTTTGAGTGTAGACCAAGGAGAGGGATAGCTGGGTCAAATGGTGGTTCCAGTGGTTTTTCTTTAAAAGAAGAGGATAAAAATAATGGTGTTGCATTCAGAAAGAAAAAGAGCCATGTAGAAATCAATTTTATATTTCCCATACTTCTGTTGGTATTGATGAAATTGGTCATTACTATAGGAACTTGGTTGCCATGACCCTGAATTTGGTGAAGGACAACAAGGTCATTATATCTGAGTGAGACTTGTAACACTAGGAGGTGGAAGGAGGAGTAGGCCTATTGGAGAAGGGCTAAGAATGTGGGGAAATAGAAAAATTCATATTGCTAATGATAATTATCACTCAGAGGAGACGATTTCACTCTCTGAATTGGCAAGACTCTTCCGTGTGCTTATCCACACTGACCTCCCGACGGCACACAGTGGCTGATGTGTGACAGCCATTAATCGAGGCTCTGCTGGTGTGCAGGGATGGGGCTGTGTTGGCACGCGGTGTGTCAGCTTCCGAGTGGGAAAGCCCCGCATGATGCTCACTGTTTGTTTACTGTAATGGTGACTGTTCTATCTGTGGCTCAACATCCAGAAATGAGCACATAAAATTCATGTGGTGAAGTTTCCCAAAGTGGTTGCGTCTTTTCTTTGCTAAACCGAGGAAATGTAATGATGAGAAAAAAAGGTGGCCTGATTTTTTGTTTGTTTATTTTGGTTTTCACTTTTCTTTCCTCTTTCTGCTTTTTCTTTCTCTTTCTCACTCTTTCCTTCCTTCCTTCCTCCCACCCTCCCTCCCTCCTGCCTTTCTTTCTTTCTTTCATCAGCCTAGGGATGGAGGTTAGTGGTACAGTCACTTTCCTACCATGCACAAGCCCTGGATTCAATCCCCAGCACTGCAAAACCAAACCAACAAAACAAAAAAAGAAGAAATAAAAACATTTTAAAGATAATATTTAATATAAAATTGAGATAGTAGAAATGGAATAGCTTTGTCCTACCTTGTTCTAATCTATTTTTCAAAAATGATTTTTCTTAAATGAGTATTAATTATGTCATCTTTTAAAAACTCAGACTGCCAGCATTCTTATTGGCCACTTCGTTTTTGATTATCTCTACTTTCTTTCCAACAATGCACAGTGGGCCAGTCTGTCTCCTTCAGAGGCACCCCCGGACTCTTTCACACCTGTGTCCTGGGTTTCCAAACCTGTTCCTAGATGTAAAAAACAACAACAACAACAACAACAAAAAACTAATCATCTTTTGTTTTGTCTTATTTCTTTATGGAGCTCATCCTGCTTGCCTTCCTCATTCCCACCTGAGGGTTTACCTCTGCTCAGTTTTCCCATCAAGGCTGAGCTTCAAACTTGCAGGGCCTTCTTGTCCTCCCACCTAACGTTGTCTCAGACTTTACTCAAGGGCAGGCTTTCCTCCATTTCAGGTTATCTCAACCAAATTCCCATAGCCATGCCAGTTCCACCAGTAGGGTCGTATTATGGAAAACACACAGGAAGAGTTTTCATACGACTTTCTCCTGCGATGATCTTCTATGAGTGATAAGGCCTGGGTGACCAATCACTGTTCTTTATGACAGTCAAGGAGATAGAAACAAGACACAAAGGTTTCACAGTCTGAGTCGATACCAGAGAATTTAGTACACACTGATGGATTGTCCTGTGTGCTCCAGAGTTTCCTGTGTTCCATTTATAGCTCTCAGAAACCAGAAACATCATTTTCCATATCCCCTCACCATCAGAGAGCGGAGAGCCCAGGACAGACCTGGTGACAGGTTAGATGATACGCATGAGGAAGAGGAAAAGAGACATTTCAGAACATGAAATGAAGGGTTGGAGATGTAGCTCAGTGGTAGAACTCTTGCTGGGCTGCACAAGGCCCTGGGTTTGAACCCCAGCACCACACTAAAAAAAAAAAAAAAAAAAAAAGAATGCCACGAGGACCCACGACTTCCTTAGGTGCACATACGTCACTGACATATCCGAGGCATGCTGTTCCAAGTCTGGGCTTTTGTTGGGCACTCATGTGAAATTGACTTAAAAGCGATAGAATCTTTGCACATATAAACAGCCAACAACTGGTGGAGAACGTGTGTCCAAACAAACCCAATTGGCAGGACACGCAGTGCCACTGGGAGGAAGTCTCTGGCTCTCTATCACACCTTCAGGGATGAAGAGGGCGGGCCTGGTCTTCCCTTCCAAGACAGGAGAGGCTAATGCTCTGGGAAAATAGAGCCCAATGGGAATCTCAAACATACGCTGTGGCCCTTCCAGCTTAGTGGCCAGTGTCCACTATTCTTACCCTACATGGCCATGACACATAATCACTTTCCTAATTTTATTATTTTCCTTGCTATCACAAGACCATAACTTTTTAGACATTCAGGGGAGATTAAGGGAGGAGGAGGTAGAATAAAGCCTTTAAAATCTTTGATTACCTCAGAAAACATATTTGCTTACTTTACCAGGAAGTTGGTTTTTCGTTTTGTTTTCTACCGATGCCAAGAGGGGATTAATGAGTGGCCGCTGGGTTTGCCAGCTTTCTTTTGATTTCAGTTTATATAATTAAGCAGTTCCCAGAATGACTGGAGCTTCTCCCTCTGCGTCAAAACGTGCTTCTCAAATAAGTTGGAGTTAGAGGTCAGCGACAATCCAAACTCACTGCAGAGCAAGAAGGGGAAGGCTTCCTGGCTTTGAAATACCCCTAATACATAAAGAGGGTTGATTGTGCTCTGGGGGGCATGCTCATTGAGCTGTTGAGAAGAAATCAGGTTTAAACTAAACTTAGAATAGCTCAAGATGAGGTGAATTAACAAAAGAAGTAACCAGAGAAACCAACTCTGGTTTACTTTTGAATTTCTAGCAGTGGGAACTTTGGCCATGTTCAAGAATGTAGGCATGAGCCTGTAATCTCAGAGACCTGGGAGGCTGAGGCAGGAGGATCACAAGTGGGAGGCTCGCCTGGGCAACTTAGCTAGACCCTGTCTGAAAATTAAAAATGAAAAGGGTTGGTGATGGAGCTCAGTTCAATCCCCCCAGATTAAAAAAAAGAAATACAGGCACAGAACAGGAACACAGGTATACCAGACCCCCCATGGGCCAGGCTCAGTTCTGGCTGCTGGAGATATAGTAAGGAACTGGAACAACCAGGATTTCTCCTCTCATGATATTCAGTGGAATGAGCAGGCTTGGGCGGGATGGTGATCATGGTGATGGCGGAAATGGAGAGGTGTAGGGCAACATGAGAGGTGCAGAGACACAAGAGGTAGGAGCAGAAAGGTTTGGCGATGAATTTGAGAGATGAGGGAGAGGGAGGATCAGTCGAACTTTCGATCCTCTTGCCTCAGCCTCCTGTGTTGCTGGGGTTACAGGTGTGCACCACCACACCTGGATCTTTTCAGGGGTCTCTAAATCCCTTAAAAAGACAGGCCAGAATTACCAGCAGTCTTTGCTCTCTGGAGCATTCACATTCCTGAGGGAGAAAATCATGAATCAATTACACAATAAAACCTCGTCTGGGCTGAATCTCATAATAACAAGTGTAGGACATCATGGGAGGACTTGACCTTGTCATTGGAAAGCTTCCCCGAAGAATAGTTGTCTGCACTGTTATAAGTCTATAGGACAAGGAAGGATTCATCATGAGAGGAGATTAGTCAAGGTCCTGGGGCAGAGGCAACAAGGGCTAGCTGGAAGGCAAAGACTCGGAAGATTGTAGAGTCCTTGAAGCTATTTATTCTAAGAGTAACAGAAGGCTTTTAAAGAATTAAACAGAGGGGCTGGGGTGGTGGCTCAGTGGTAGAGTGCTTGCCTAGCATGTGTGAGGCACTGGGTTCAATTCTTAGCACTGCATATAAATAAATAAAATAAAGGTCCATTGACAACTAAAAAATATTTATTAAAAAAAAAGAATTAAACAGTAAAGTGAGAGAGAAAAGGGGTTGAGTTACAACTGGGTTTCCTGTCCAGCAGGGTCCCTCTGCCTATAGAATGACTAGCATGTGGATGGGGTGCTGGAATAAATGTGGGAGACATCGCTAAGAGTCAATGCAAGGATCTAGATAAGACAGAGATGCCAGTCACTTGGCGGGGATGATGGTCATGGAAATGGAGAGGCGCAGGCCAACGTGAGAGGTGCAGAGACACAAGAGGTAGGAGCAGCAAGGCTCGGTGATGGATGTGAGGGATGAGGGAGAGGGAGGATCAAGCTTGACTTCCAGGTTTCTGACTTAGAAAATTGGCTGAAGGGTGTAGGCCTGCCCTGAGCCAGGCAGCCCTGGCCAACGGCCAGTCTGTTAGGGAAAATCATGGAGTCTGTTTCAACATGTTAGTCTGAGTGGCTGTGAGGCATCTGGGGGAGGGCAGAAACACTCTTGGATAAGTGAAACTGAAGCCCGGAGGAGAGGTTTAAGTTTGGGAGTCATCCGTGTAGAGGCCCTAGGAACTGTGGGTGTGGACAAGGTCACCCAGCAGCAGAGCAGGGAAACAAGAGGGCTGGGTCCTGATCCTGTGGGGTTCCCGCACTTCATGGCTGGGAGGAGGAGAAGCATATAAGAGAGGAAGGGAGAAGAATACCCCTAGGGTTCTTCTCCTGAGAGCCACAAAGCAGTGTTGGTTGGAAGAGGAGGTAATTAGGGAAGAAAGTCATGGGGAGGTTAGCAAAAAAAAAAAAAAAAAAACAACACTTGATAATAATGCTAATAATGCTAACAGCTACTATACTCTCTGTAACAATAGACATGAGTAATCTTTATGGAGCATCAACTATGAACCAGGCATTTTAACATGGAATTTAATCCTCACAAGAAGCCAGTAAGGCAGGTCCTATTATCCTCCGTTTTACAGGTCAGGAAACTGAGCCCAGAGAGATGAAGTCATTTGCCTGAGGTTACACAAGCAGGGAGTGATGAAGTCAGTCGAGGTGGGAGTTTTTTTCTCACTCCACAGCCCCAAAGCTTCAATGCCATGTATCCAATGTTGTAGAATAAAAATGAGCCGGGGAAGAGGGCGGGAAAGGGAGGATTTCCCCCTTTAGAGATTTGCATTCTTTCAAATACAGTCAAGGAAACACTCCATTGTTCCTGCAGCCGAGTTCGGGGTGGGTGGCTCTGGAGGGCGTTGCAGTGGCTGTTTCTCATGGTGTGGTTCAGCTCGTGGGCAGTATGAAGTGGACGCTGCTGCTCTACTTGTCATGTGCAAGGCTTGTCCCCAGTGCTCTAGAGCAAAGCTTCTCAAAGTGTGGTCCCTGGACCAGCAGCATCAACATCACCCCGATGCAGATGTACAGGCTCCACTCCAGATCTTCAGAAATCTGGGGGAATGCGTGATCTAGTTAACCTTGTGTGATTCTGATGCAAAGTTGAAGAACTCCTGTTCTTGGGAGAATCCTTAAAAAGACAAAAAGGACGGTCGTATAAACCACAATCAACCCACACAGATATAAAATACCTTGACAAAAGCCAGATAGAGCCCATGATTTTCAACCCTGGCCACACATTGAAATCACCTGGGGAGCCTGGGTTCCCCGCCACTTAGAGATATTGATTTTGTTGGGGTGGAGTGGGCCTGAACATTTTGTTTCCTCTATCCATGTTTTTCTATTTAATCGGTGCATTATCGTTGCACGTGATGATGGGATTTGTTACATATGGGACATGCACATAATATAACAATTTTATTTGGCCAATATCACACTCCCCAGCACTTCCTTCCTCTGTCTTCTCTTCCCAACTCCTGGTCCCTTTCCTCTACTGATCTCCCTTTGATTTTCATGAGATCCCTGTCTCCCCTTACCTTCCCCCCCTCCTTTCCTCTGTAGCTTCCAACATATGAGAGAAAAAAATATGACCCTTGACCTTCTGAAAGGTTTGCTCAACATCATGTCTCAAGTTCTATCCACTTTTCTGCAAGTGACATAATTTCATTTTTCTTTTATGACTGAATCAAACTCCATTGTGTATATATATACCACATTTTCTTGAACCATTCTTCCATTGATGGACACCTAGACTGGTTCCATAGTTTACTGAGCATTGGTTTTTGAAAAAAAAGGTTTGGATGCAGAAGGGATGACTGCATGAACAGTCAGCAAGGCAGCTGCTTCACCCTGGGGAGAAAATGAGGCAGGCCTTGAAAGGGAAATATAACAACTCAAGGAAGAGAAATTTAGCCCTTAACCCTTCTTGAATACCAGCAAAGTCTGAGTAATTCCAGAGATATGGTCAGGACATATATTGACTCTGGGATTATTGCCTGTAATGTAATAGATATACTTCATGAATAAAGAAAGTACCCTTGGTAATTTTTACTCAGTCTTAATGAAAAACAATGTGCTCCGGGAAGCTTCAGTTAGCCTGTGTATTAAGGATGCACTCTGGCCCGGTGACCTCTCACACCGTTGTTAACCTTCCTCCCAGCTGATCTGGTCTGTTTGCTGGCCCCTGGACATGCTCACTCTGTTTCCAAGTCCTGGCATTTGTTCCTGCCTCCCCTACCTTCTCTTTCTCTCAAGAAAAAAGTCCATCCCTCCTGCTTCCATGACAACGAGTGGTCCTTTCTCTAAATTCTTTCTGTACCCAGTGTAACTTTGCTCCTGTGGTTTAAAAATCATTCTTTCCATCTCCCATCTGCACCCCTGAATTATAACCCCCACTCTCCCCAGGGCAGTGATATACTTCATTGCCTGTCTAGCACAGTATTCCTTAGAAAATAGTCATCAAAAAACTGGGCACAGTGGTATACTCCATAATCATAGCTACTCAAGAGGCCGAGGCAGGAGGGTCTCAAGCTTGAGGCCCAGCCTCAGAAACTTAGAAAGACCTGTCTCTAAATAAAAATAAAATGAGCTGGGGATGGATTCAGTAGTAGAGTGCTACTGGGTTAAATTCCCAGTGTTACAAAAATAATAATAAATAAATAAGAAAGAGAAGGAGAAGAAGAAGATGGAGAAAGAGGAGGAGAAGGAATATGAGGAGGAGGATGAGGAGAGGAGAAAGAAGAAGGAAGAGGGGGAGGAGCAGAAGAAGAAGAAGAAAGGGGAAAGAGAGAGAGAGAGAGAGAGAGAGAGAGAGAGAGAAATGAAAAAGGAAACTGTGCAAAAGTGAATTTTAGTATATCCTCTCTCCATTTTACCATAGATTGCAGATAAGGAAGTGCCACCCTCAGTGAAGTCTGGCAGTGTCCTGGGTCTTCCTGAAGCCTGAGGGAGGATTCATAGGAATCCTAGAGGGAATATCTTCCAAAGCACAAAGTGGCCCTCCCGGGGGACGGGAGGTCTCACAGCCATTATTATTTATTGCTGTAAAATTGATGACAAGGTATTTCACATTACAGTCTTCTAAATTTCCTAGGACTTCCTTAACAAATTTCCACAAACTTAGTGGCTTAACCCAATAGAATTCATTCTCTCACATTTCTAGAGACCACAAGTTTGAGAGAGCATTCCTGAGCCACAGTCCAGAGGTCAGCGTGCCAGGCCGTTCTCCCTCCAGAGGCTCCAGCCTCTGGCCACTGCCTGCGTTCTTGGACTTGTGGTTGCAGATGCTCGAGTCTCTGCCTCCATCGTCCCACTGCCTCCCCATGCTCCCCAAATCTCCCTTTACCTCCCTCTTGGAAGGACACTAGTGATTGCCCAGGGCCCACCCCAGTGATCCAGCCGAGTCTCTCCTTCTCAGAATCCCCGACTTCATCACATCTGCAGAATACTTTTTCCCCTATAAAGAGCCACACATTCCAGGGATTAAGGCCTGGGCATCTTTTGGAAGATCATTATTCAGTCTACCCAAAAGGAACCCAGTGCCTCCAAAAGGGGAAAGGCTTGTCCAGAGCCACACCTCAAGTTATGACCAGAATCAAAGGCCTGGTTCTCCTTTCTGTCAATTTAAATAAGACAGAGAACAAAGGGTTTATTGTTGTGGTGGTTGGGTTTTGTTTGTTTGTTTGTTTTGGTATCAGGGATTGAATCCAGAGGCACCTGCCACGGAGCCACATCCTCAGCCCTTTTTATTGTTTGAGACAGAGTCTTGCTAAGTGGCTGAGGGTCTTGCTAAGATGCTGAGGCTAGCCTCAAACTTGCAATCCTCCTGCCTCAGCCTCTCAAGTAGCAGGGATGACAGGCATGTGCCTCCCCACCCAGCAAGAAATAAGTTTTTAAATAACACTCTGTACCCTAACTTATGTGCTTCATTCCTTTGTCCTCTTGCTGGCTCACGTGCTCCCAGCATTTACCCACCTTTGAGCCTTCCTGCCCCTTGAGCCCTGGTTGTCACCCCTGGCTCATAGCATAGTGGCCTGCGTAGACAGGCTGCCACAAAATGACCTAAATGGCATTTTCTTCTCTCCCTGCAGGACCGCCTCTTTTTCGTCATGGAATATGTGAATGGTGGAGACCTCATGTTCCAGATTCAGCGCTCCCGAAAATTTGACGAGCCTCGTTCACGATTCTATGCTGCCGAGGTCACGTCGGCCCTCATGTTCCTGCACCAGCATGGCGTGATCTACAGGTAGCTCCTTCTCTCCTCTTTCCTGAAAGCCAAAGAGTAAAGACTTCTCCAGCCGCTTGAACTTGGCTCTTTTCCCAACTGGTCTCCCAGCAACTGGCTTTAGATGAGTTGTTTGTTCTAATTTGCTTACAGAAGACTTTTGGGGGGACTGTTTATCACTGTGAATGTTAATATTTGAATGGTCCCTGGAGATTTGACCCACTGTTTGTGCCAGTTTTGATTTAAAGCTCAGAGATGACATTTAAAGGCTTGGCGCCGAGTGACCTTGGGGCGACTTTCATTTCTCTCTCTCCCCCACCCGCTTCCTTGAGCATCAGGGCATTCTCTTGGCTTTTTCCTTCTGTGCCATGAACTTCCTCCCCTTCCCGATCTTTTGCCTCTTCCTGAGTTTGTTTGGCTCAGTTGTCTCCAGCTGATAGAATCAGGGAAGGGGGAGTTGCTCCGAGGGGACTGGGGAGGGGTGGGTTATGATCTAGGATGGGGGAGGGGAGTGGGAACTAGACATTACCCAACAGGAAGTGACATTTTACAGATTGTCCAGTCCTTTATTACTGCCCAATTCCTTCCAAGAAACACACACACACACACACACACACACACACACACACACACACACACACACTTTCCGGTAACGGAGCATGACTGTTTAAGCAGGCTTTTCTGTGAGGTCAAGAATTCTGGGAGGAGTAAATATTTATAATTAGCAACAAGGACATTGAAGTTCCCTAAGGTTTTTTTTTTTTTTTTTTTTTTCCAATGACTATCAATATCTTTACTTGGTCTTTGCCTCCTCATTTTTTTTTTGTTTTTTTAATTGGGTGGAAGAGCAGCTGTCTTGGTTTAACTTAGAACTTAGTTACTTGAAAAGTTTTCTAACCTGCCCTTGAGAGCAATGGCCTGAGTAAATGTTCTTTGGGGGGTTCTGGTCAACCCCACCCCAGGCTTCCCTTCCTTCTGTCATCTCTCAACTTCCTAATGCAAGGAAAAAATAGTGAATGGTTCTCTCCAGCCCACATAACAAAGCCCATACTTTTTATCGTGCTATCACGGCCCTCCACAATGGAGCCCATGTATTTATTTCCTATTGTCTATATAACCCATAACCACAAACAGAGGCTTCGGACAGCACCCATTTATTATCTCCTTGTTTTGCAGGAGCCCAGCTCACCAGCATCCTGTGTTCGGGGTCTCACAGGGCTGTGACTGAGGTGTCAGCTAGGCTGCATTCTCCTCTGAAGTTTGAGCTGCTATTCCAAGCCCATGTGCTGATGGCAGAATTCTTTCGTTTCCTTGCAGCCTTAGAACTCATGTGGCTTGCTTCTGCAAGGCCAGCAAGAGAGTCTTTCCTGCTTCAAGTCACTAACTTCAGAGAAGTCCTGGACCCTTATTGATTTATTTACTTGTTTTTCTATGTGAGAGGTGGAACCCAGGGCCTTGTGCATGCCAGGCAAATGTTCTACCACAGAGCTACACCCCAACCCAGGCCCACCGAAGGAACCTTAATTATATCTACAAAAATCTCTGTACCTTTGCCATATAATGTAATGTAATCACAATAGTGACATCACATCTTTTTTGCCTACTCCATTTGTTAAAAGTTAAATCATAGGTTGCATCTACTCCAGGGAAGTAGCTGGAGTGGGTAACTGGGGTGTGGCTCATTGGGAGTCATCTCAGGTAGTGTCTGGCACAGCCCAGTGTACCATTCTCACCCCCATTCTAACAATGCCTTGTTTTGAATCCACCATCCCAGAGGCCACTTGCAGTGCTATCTGCCTGGCCCCATCATCCAGCGTGACTCTCTCTATCCCTCATGCTGTCATTGGTGAATGAATTGCAATTTGATGCTCTCATTGCTGCACCTGCCGTTAGCAGTAGACCTCCACATGTGTCCTTCACTAAGTTGGAAACTCTCCAAAGGGCCATTTCTTCTTTTTAAACCTTTATCTTGTTGTTCTTGTTCTTCATTTTCTTGCCTTGCACACAATTTATATCAAATATGACTGTTGACTTCAATTAGTCTTAAACTCTAATCTTTGCCACCAAAGCAATTTGCAAGCTAGTTAGAGATGTGGAAAGATCATCCATGCTACTTGTCAGTGCCTGGTGACAAGAAAAATTGCCATTCCTTGGAATGTCTCCCCAATACCATCCCTGTTAGAGCAGGTACAAGTCATCCACAGTTTACTAGCATAGATAGAGACTCTGGAATAATTGGTCCAAGGTCATTCTTGGTAAGTGGCAGGAGTATTAAGTGTAAAATAAGTATTAAGTGTGTAATACTCACACTTAAGAGTATTAAGTGTGACATTTCCTGTTGTGCATGTGACACTTGTTAGGATGCTTTTTCAAGTCCAACTCCAAGCTCTTTAGCTTGTTATTCTAGGTGCTCCAGAACTTGACCTTCCCTTATAGCTCTGCTTCCCTCTCACCACACCTGTGACCACTTTTGCTCTATTGGCTTCTATGAACTATTCTCTCTTCATCTCTCTGGTGTTCTCCTTTCCCTGATCACGGCAGAACCTGGGCTGGCTCCTTACCTTCCTGTCTCATTCTTTAAATGCAACTTTTCTGCAGGACCCTTCACCCCTCTTTATTCTTACCCAAAATATTCTCCCTGGGGAATTCCAACCTTCCCATGGCTTGGAATGGCTTCTATATGCCCCACGATTCTCTGATCTCTATAGCTAGCTCCCAGTTCTCCCCAGAACCCAAACAAAAGCAGTTCCTCACATGTATCCTACCCTCTTGGTTCTCCAAATTATTTGCTATTCTACCCCAAATACTCATCTCTACCTCTTGAAGCTTGACCTTTAAGGCCCTCTTCCCTCTTTCCCTGGATGATTTTTAACAGTTTATTGACAACTCACTCCCTGACTCTTGGTTTTCCACCCTCCCAGTCTGTCCTCCAACCCCTCTGTTGCTACTCAGTGTTATTTTAAAGCTGATTGCCATATGGTCCCTTCTTAGCATCCTTTGACCCTTATAAGAGAAAGCCCAACTCCCTGCATGGACTCAGACTCCCTGCCACCCTGGCACTGTGCAGCTCTGTGGCTTGGGCATGGATGGAAGTGAAGGGTATGGCAGTGAGTGGGAACAGCACCTAGCCCCACTCTATTTGCGTGAGTAGCTTCAACTCAAGAAAGAGGTGTTTTTGTTTTTCTTCCCAAAGGTGTCTTTTTGTGTATCTTAGGTCATTTTGTGCAGTTACAACAGAATAACTGAGTGGGTAATTTATAAAAGACAGAGCTTTCTTGGCCCACAGTTCTAGAGGCTAGGAAATTCAAGAACAAGGTGTCAGCATCTGATGAGACTTTCTTGCTGTGTCATAACGTGGTGGAAGGCATCATGTGATCCAAGACCAAAAACAATGGTGGAAAGAGGAAGGGAGGGCGGAGATGAGGGGCTTATGCAAGATAGGGTAAGCTCACTCTGGGGACAATGGCATTGGTCCACTCATGAGCGCAGAGCGCACATAACTTAAACGCCTCTGAAAGGTCCTACCTCCCAGTACCATCACAATGGCAGTTGAGTTTCAAGGTGAGTTTTAGCATTGTGTTTCTCACAAAGACACCTCATGTGCTAACAGGGCCCTAGTGGCCCCTGATGATCTTTTGATTTCTATCAGCACCCTAAACATGTATCCTACCCTCTTAGTTCTCCAGATTACTTGCTATTCTACTGCAAATACTGTTCTCTTTCATTTCTCTGTGCCTTTGTTCCCTCTGGCCCTGGGATTCCCTTGTCTTAATGATTGTTTCCCAATTCACATCCAGGGTCTGTCTCAGAGTCCCAGGTTTTAAAAACAAAGTACCAATTCCATAATACTAGAGGAGGGGAAATAGATAAGGGTATAGATTAAAAAAAAAAAAAAGAATGGTCACGGGTTGATGATTGCTGAAGCCGAATGATAGGTATTTGGAGGTCATTCTTTCATCTACTTCTGTGTATTTTTTGCCACAATGACAACAGAATGCAGATAGATCCCAGCGTAACACACCTAGAGCCTTTGATTTCATAGGTCTGCTATGGGTTCAGGAATCTATGTGCTTTTAAAATGTTCTCCAGAGGGTTGGGGTAGGGGGCAGAGCTCTAGAGAAATTCCATCCTGCCTATATTACTGTGTCATGTGCCCCCTCCTCTGTGTGGCTTTCTCCATCATGGGATCAGGTCTCCCCTAAGCACCATAGCATCTCTCTGAACCATGCATTGAGCAGGTTCCCTTTGCTAACCTTGTCCTTGAACTTATGATACCTATTCTGTGGGTGAGAACTGCCCCAGAGGGAGCTTACCTGAGTGATCTAGGACGGCACCCTGTTTGTGGTTGGTGTTCAATACGTGTCTGTTTTCCGGTCTGTGCTTCTCCAGAACCTTCCAGTCTATGGGGTTGCTACTTCATAGGTGTGTACTTCTTGAAAGTCTCTGTTTAAAGCATTCCTAACAGAGCAATACACATTTTCCCCCTTGAGTATAAACAATACCCAGTTCCTCCTTTATCTCTGATGTTACCGATATAAGGGGACTGTATGCCCATGTTGCTTTTGTTCCAAGTTTCCCACATAAGGGATATAGAGGGAGTCAGTATGAGGTTGACTGAAAGGCTGTGGTTGTCCTTACCTATTTGTTTTTGGCTGTTCTGAATATAGGCAGAGACGGTATCTTGCAAGATAAAGACAGTTTATTTAGGAGATCGGCAAGACCAAGCTTTGGAGAATGAACTTCTTTGCCAAAGTTGAGACTGAATTTTCCAGCCTTCCTGCTGGAATTCATACACGTGCCAATTTAGTGGTGAGTTGGCCAGTGATCTCTGGCTGATGTTTCATACGTGAAAGACAATGCAAGCTCATAGGCACAGCCCCATTTTCTCTGGTCCTCCTTAGGGTTGGTCCATCTGCCCCAGGCAGCACAAGGTACTTGTTAGTGTCAAATCCGTGTGCTATGGCAGGCGACTGCATTAGATCACCGTGTTCCCACTCTTCCTGGCTGAGGCTTGGAAAAGTCCTTCTCCACCCACACTTACACACACTGGGAGAGGTGAAAGTATCAAAGGATGGACCTTCTGTCCAAACTTGATAGAGGGAACTTTCTCCTCCTCTATGTCATGCTTGGTACTTGTACATGTTCAACAGCAGCGACTGACAAAGACTGCACCTCACTCATGTGGCATAAAAGACAGAAGAGAGAGATTGTGATGGACCTCAGAGGGGGGAGAGGTGCACCCTGAGAAGGGAGCTTGGCACATAGAGAACCTTCTTTTTTTTAAGAGAGAGAGAGAATTTTTTTAATATTTATTTTTCAGTTTTTGGCAGACACAACATCTTTATTTTATGTGGTGCTGAGGATCGAACCCAGCGCCCTGCACATGCCAGGCGAGCACGTTACCACTTGAGCCACATCCCCAGCCCAGAAATGCACCTTCTTATTCTTTTCCAATCTAAAAGCCAGGAGCACTGCACATCAGCAGTGGTAAAGAACACAGACTCCACAACTCAGCCAAGTGTCTTAAAGCTTTCTGTCTCTGTGTCTTCATCTAGAAAGTGGGATTGACAGTTGTGCTTGTCTCCTGAAGCTGTAGGGATTTCATGAGTTAATAGCGCTCAGTGATTTTGAAGAATGCCTGCTTCAGTAAAGCCTAATAAATGTTAGCTAACCTAATAAGATTACATTGAGTTGATTTTTATTAAGATCTATCAAAAGAACATTGGAGATCTTTTATGCAATGTAGGCTCCAAAAGGAGATTCTGGAATCACATTAGAAGAATGAATTTCTTCTTACCCTTTTTCCTTCCTTCAGTAAAGTTGGACTTTTTTAAATGAAAAAAAGTCATAGGAGACATTGAACAAATAAAAAAAATTTTAAGACATATTTTTTATTTGTTGAGAAACGTTTATTTTATTTTTATGTGGTGCTGAGTATTGAACCCAGTGCCTCACACATACTAGGAAAGTGCTCTACCACTGAGCTACAACCCCAGCCCAAACAAATAAAATTTTAAACAGTAAAGAAAGAGTGTGGAGTCAGTTTCCTCATCACAGATCTCATAGCTGCCCAAGGGTAAGCAGTTTAATAGTTTCCACAGGATTCTTTAAGAAATCTCAAGCGAGTTATAGAACCTCTTTGTGACTTGTTTCCACTTGAGAAGTTCAGATCACACCTGGCTCATTGGTCTCCTTCTTCAGGTAGTTAAGAGTGATCGCCAGGAGTCCAACTGCCAATCGGTGTAAAAACAATGGGGAATGAAGGCCATTTTATTTATGTAAAGTATCCTGAAAGATTAACATTTGGCATTTGAGCACTAAAATTTGGTCTTGGTCCACCATTGAGGGAAGTTTTAAGTTGCAAAGCTCCCCTGCTCCTTCAATTTCCCAAGCCTTCTGATTCTTAATGAGCCATTGTCCTCACTTGCAGAGTCATCTTCCCCAGGTGCCTGTCACACTAGCTGGGCTCTCCAAGCCCAGACAGACTTTAATCTGGCCTTCCTGGTGGTCAAAGGGAGTGTGTGTGCCTAGATCCCTGGAATCACCTCCTGTCATTGGCACAATTGGAGATGGCCTTACGAAAACGTCTTTAATTAAACCTGTGTTAATAATTGGAAAGCCTGGTACTAATACTGAGGTCTAATATAGTCTCATCTCCTTCCAGTCCATTATCCAGTTATTTAAAGCTAATGCAAATCAGGGGAGAAGTGGATGGTGGAGTGATCCTCTATATTTGCCTTTCCAGTCTTCAAGGACCTGGTGACCAATAGAACTTGGTCACCAAGGACTGTTCTCAGCTCTTAGTTTTCCCTCACCTTTTATTAAAATGAAATTTGAATATCAAACTCCCAAGAGTCTAAGGGTAGAGTCTCTAGTGGGAGGATATCAGCTACTGTGGCAGGAATTGTGAGTGAATGTTTAATCAAAGGCCTCAGAGACTACAGAATCCAGCGCCTTCATTTTATAGATGTGGAATTTGAACACCCAAATTGGGCAGTAACTCACCCAAGTTTACACAGTGAAATAGTTTGAAGCCTAAATGTTATTTTTTAATCAAAGATATAATACAGATAAAGAAGCAACAGTTCTGCAAGGTGTTTAGATAAATAAAGAACAGTTTTCTATTCCCCACCCCCTTCTGCTCCATTTTCCCTTCCAAAGAAGCAACACTTTTACTTTCTTAGCTTTCAGTAAGGACCTCTATATTTCCACATGACATTATATTATTGTTACTTTTTTGTGTTTTAGGTCCTACCTAGTTACTTTCTTCTGTGGAAGATGAGGGTCTAGTTCTCTTTCCTGCTTACTCACCCCCTGTTCCCTGTCACTTAACACTCCCTTCCCAGTCCCACATCCTCTCTATACAGTTTACTGTACTTTTGGTTAAATGAATATACAGTGTGCTCACTATTATGACTGTGAAATATGCTGTGGAACTAAGTCATGTGGTATGCCATAAATACTTTCCCTTGGCTATATTTTTTGGTTAATAATTATCTCTTTGTTTTTCTGTTTACTCATTATTAATTTACCCACAAACTTACAAATTTTTCACATTATCCCTTAGGATGATTAGATACAATTGGTGTTCTATCAATTTCCCATTCTTGGATAAATTTCTTCCAGAAGCTTCTAAACTGCCCTAGTATGAAGAGGTGTTCTTTGTGCCAGTTGCTGGGATTTCCCCGTCACTGTTGTCCACTTCTTCCTTTTCTTGCCGTCCTGTGTTGAAGCTTCTGTTTCCTATATCTCACATCTTCCTCTTTCTTGCTAGACTCCCTCGATTTATTATAGCACTTGCAGTAGTTTTTCATGTCTAAAATCATCTTTATTTTATTCTCCAACTTGATGAGTGCTTGCCCACACAAAGTTGTCGAGATTGAAAACCGGTTTTGATCAAAATTTGAAGGTGTTCCAATGTCTCCTTACTTCCATTGTTGCTATTAAAAAGTCTAAAGTCATTCTGATTCTTGATCCTTTGTATGAACCTATTTCATTTTTTTCCAGAAATGTGTTAACAGTTTTCTGTTCCCATTATTCTAAAATTATTTAATGATAAAGTATAGGTTTGTTTTTATCCATTAGGTTGATTTCTGGATAGACCTTTTTAATTTGGAAAATTGACCTTCAGTTTTGGAAAATATTTTTCTTCTTTAACAATTTCTGTTTTCTCTTTCTGTAACTATCATTTGGATGTTGAACTACCCATCTTGAGGTTAATTCTAGACTAATCTGGCTAGCCACCCAGAAAACTCTATCCATTGATAAGAGTTAGACCTTCCCTCCTAAAGGGCTTAGATCACCCCAGGATCACCTTCTAGAGTCCTGTCTGAAGCAGGAAGTTCTGACAGCCTGCACTGCAGGAGTCAAGGGAAGGGAGAGGGCTGGAGGACCAACTTCCAGAGTACATGTGTTTGTCTAGTTCTCCTGTTCTCCCTGGTGCCCAGTCCCCTCCCCCTAGGTCTGGAGATTTTCTTTCTTCTCTTCTCTAGAGAATCAACCTCTTGGGGTAGAAAGAGGAAATAAAAGAATCTGGGTTTATAACTTCTTTTTGGTCAAAACTCTGGTTTTATTTCTCTATGCATTAGCAGCATCATCTCCATAGATAACTTATCACTTAATCCTGGACTTTGGAGGAGGGGATGAAATTATGCAATATAAATTTACTTTTTCTTGACTCTCCGCACTCACTGCTGCTTCAAGATTCAGCTTTGGATCACCCATTTGTGTTCCAGCTTCCAAATGGTGTGCCTGATGTTTCTTCTCTTGTTCTCCCATTTTTGTGTGTAGTTTGGGAATGAAGAGAAAAATAGTAGTAGGCATCTACTTATCCTCTTTATCTAAAGTCAATAATAATAACAAGGACAGCAATCACAGCTACAGCTGTGGCATGAGGTAACTACTGTTATTATCCATAGGATTCATGATCTTTCCAAGAAGACTTTTCCAGATCCTCTGTCCCACTTTCACTGCCAGAGCTGGGTCACCCTGTCCTGATTGCTGCTGATTGTGTGTGAAGCAAAGTTGTATTTTGGAGACAGTTCTGCATTTGGGTCAGAGAATACTGGGTCTGCCTCATTTTTGTTGTGTCTTGCTGGGTAGAATAATCAAACTGTTTGTAGTCTAGTTTCTTCTCTGTGCCTTGGGAATTATAACGCAAAATTCCTTAAGAGTGTTTTGAAAATTACATGAGACAACATCAGCAGAGTGCATAGTATCATTCATAGCACCTAGTAGGCTCCCTAAATATTGGTTCAGTGGATGGAGAGCATCAGATTTTGGAGTCAGAAGATGCTGTGGGCTGAATTATGCCCCCCCTCACCCAAATTTACAGGTTGAATCTCTAAACGTTGGTCCTTCCTTAAAGAGGTGATTAAGGCAAAATTAGGTCATTAGAGTATGTCCTAGTCCAACATGACCCATGTCCTTATAAGAATGGGAGACTGGGATACAAAAAAGCACAATGAGAAGCCCATGTGAGGACACCAGAAGGAGATAGCCATTTGCAAGCCAAAGAGAGAGGCTTCAGAACAAACCAGCCTGCCAGCACCTTGGGCTTGGACTTCCAGCCTCCACCATTAAAGAAAATAAAATTCTGTTGATTAAGTCATCCAACCTGTGGTTTTTAATGGAAGCTTTAGCAAACTCATCAGAGGATCTGGGTTCAAGCCCCAGAATTGTCATTTACTATGTCGCCCTGGGCAAATGGTCTCATTCTGAGCCACAGTTTCCTCATCTGTAAATGGTACTAATAAAAAATATTAAGCAAAGTAAGATGGTAAAACCTGTGGACTTGACATAAGTCATAAGAGTTAAATAAGCTAATGATCATAAAAATGCCTATGGAGGTTGTTTTGGGGTTCATCCAGTGGTCAGGGGGTATTGACTTATCCACAAAGAAAGCAGTAGTGTAAGACCCACATTTTGGAGAAGCAAGGATAGGCAGGTGCGTCTGTGTGTCTTTTGTGCAGGTTAAGGGTCGACCTAGGACAGGGCCGTGATCTCAGGACCAGGCAATATTACAGAAAACTGTAACTTTCTTTGGTGACATTCTATTCCTATTGGTATTTTGGAACCCTAGGGCAGGATGGTCCCTCAGAATTCATAGGGGATCAGTTTTAGGACCTCCTTGGGTACTAAAATCCATAGATGTTCAAAGTCCCTTACATAAAATGGTGCCTATTTTTATATAACTTATGTAAATCCTCTTGGATACCTTAAATCATCTCTGGTTTACTTAGCCTATTTAAAACAAAGTCAATGCTATGTAAATAGTTGTTATATTGTATTATTTTGGAAATAATGACTAAAAATCATCTACATGTTCAATACAGATACATTTTTTTTTCAGTACTAGGCATTAATTAAGAAATACTCTACCATTGAACTATTTCCCCAGACTTTTTCACTTTATTTTGAGACAGGGTCTTGCTAAGTTGCCCAGGTTGACCTCAACTTTGCAATCCTCCTGCCTCAGCCTCCTGAGTTGCTGGGATTTCAGGCGTACGCCACATCCAGCTCAGACATGACTCTTAAGAAATATTTTCTCATTAAGGTTGATTGAATCTACAGATGCAGAAGCCGTGGATTGGGAGGGCCAACTGTACTGATTAACTGCAGGAACACACTGATGGATCTGCTTACATTAGAAAGCTACAGTCTGACTGGGGCCTCAACCTCCTTCTCAGGCTCCCTTGCACCCAGCCACCTTCTTGAACTCCCACACAACCCCACCATCCAGTTCTATAGGATTTGCCTCAACAAATAAGCTGACATTGGCAATGTGCATATTAGTCATGAGGGTCATCTTGTCCCTCTCTCATGCTATATAAATGAAGGACTTGTCCCCGCTGATAAAGGAAAGCTAAATATCAGCCCAGGATCTTCTTTTTTTGTAAGTCCAAATGTACTTGAGAATGAGACCATCTTTACTGCTAAATGGTTTCAGTCAGGGTCACCTACTGATCACAGTGTGGCTGGAGTCACTGTGACATGATTCAGTGGGGGGCAGAAGGAGAGAGTGGAGACAGAGCTGGTTGGGACGAAAGCCAAGTTTACACTGCTCCGAGGAAGCCGCGTTATTGCTGACCAGATCAGAAGTAGCGTTCTGACTCCCGTTGACATCGGATGTTCAGGGCAAACAGGAAGTTTGGAACCAGAGGGAAATTCCTGATTAAATGTGTTTGAATGTTTCAGCTAGTAATGTGTGTTCAAAGGAAAAATGCCCAGGGAACTCTGTGATCTTGTGGCTCTCCTGGTACGTAGCATAGAACTGAATAGTGATTAAGAACACGACTCTGGAAGTCCTGGGCTCCAATGCTGCCTCTGCGGCTTCAATATATGATCTTGGGCAAGGAACTTAACTTCTTTAAACTTCAGTTTCTCCATCTGTACAATGGGATTGCTACCTCCCCCATGGACATGTTGTGTGCATCAGATGAGTTAAAAACGGGTAAAGCTCTAAGAACTATGTCTAGTACAGAAGAGGCGCCCACTACATGTTAGTGGCAGAAAGTATGGTTGATAAGATTCACTTTGTGTCTCAGAAATTTCATCATGGCAAATGGCAAACTGATGAAAACATCTTCTCTGTTCAGAATCTTCCAAATAAAGTGGTTGGAGGCATCAGGACCTGTCCTGTGAAGGAGAATTTGATACCTGTATATTACTTTTACTTTATGACTATGCAGTGTTTTATAGTAAGTAGGAATCCTGGAACAAGTATTGCTTCAATGTATTCAACAGTAGGGACTGAATTCTCCAAGGTTGAGTCATAGATTTTGTTTCTTCAGTGCTTTAGCAAATGATTGAGCTATTCAAATGCGGATTGTTTTAGCAAACAATCGTGGGCTTTGCGGTGGTAAGCCGAGTCTTGTGTGAACGCCTAGGCTGGTCTCCGGGAGGTTGGCTGTGTTTGTTTGGAGGTGACTTGGGCTGGAGGTGGGACTGGGGCCAGGTACTGTGGTGAAGGAGGCAGAGAAGAGCTTCTCTCTTTGGTCCTGGAGTCACAGGCTGAAGGATTGATGCTTGTAGTTTTTGCCACCAACTCTTTCTTTGCCTCTGGGGCTCTTCTCCTAGCATTCCTGGCTGATTGATTCTCCTGAGCAAGGATTTGGGGCATTCAATTGCTCAGAAGACTTTAATGACTGTGTTATCGCAAGATAATGTCCAGACTCTTCTGCCTCTTACACAACATCACCCACAAGCTTTGGCTTTCTCTGGCTTCATCTCTGGAATTTTTGCACCCAGGTCTCTTTCTATCCGCAGCTGACCCCTGCCTGTCTTCCCAGGTGTTTCTCCCACTGACCTTCTCTTTGAGTTACTTCTGGAGTTACTTCTGTTCATGGACAAACCTCTGGCACACCCATGCACCCTGTGCACTTTTATGTTGATCCTGAACAGAAACGGTCACAGCACATCCATTGGGCCTTTGCTTAGGAATATCATCTTTTCTTGCAATACCTTGTTTTTTTCTCATCCTTTAAGATTCAGGTTCATTTTTTCTGGCTCTTTCCAACAAAGTTAGTCATTTCTTCCTCCTCTTAACATTGCATCTGCTACATCGTATGTTAGCATCTCTCACACTGTATTGTAACTATTTCTTAAATGATCCTATAGGGATTCCACAGGTCATTATACGTTATATGGTTTTACCCAGTGGCCTGTGATTCTTTGGTCAATCTATTCAAATGCATCAAGAAAACATCTCCAGGGAGATGAGGGGATTTTTCTAACAGACTTCTTGCTGGACTAGTCTTTCCCTGGGCCTCCTTTCCATGTGCCTTGCCCCATTCCACATGTCTTTTTATTCCTCACGAAGTCTGATTGCTGGATTGCTACTGTGGGAAGAACCCCAGGCTAGACATAGGGCCAGGACTCTAATAAAGCCCTATGATAGCTGGGCTGCCTTAGGCAAATTACTTCTCCACTCCGAGCCTCAGTTTCTTCACCTACACAATGTGATGGCCAGATTGGATGATCTGGTTCTGCGACCCCAAGATTGTTTGGTCTGGGAACACCTTGAACAAATCTGAAAATGAATGTTCAAAAATACTCAAAGTTATGTTAGTGAGGCTGCAGAGGGTCACAGACTCTAAGTAGCAAGAGTGTCCAGATGCCCCTCAGGGAGGTTTAGAGATCATGGTCCATGATTCTGTGATGTCTTGGAATGTAAGACCTCATTGGCATGTGGTCCTGCGTTTAGCTCTCTGGTGTCTGAAATCACCAGCTGTGGGTCCACCCACTCTTATCCACAGTCCTCCCTCTCAATCGAATGAGTAGTTTTTTAAGGTTCTGATGTTGTCAAATTAAGTACTTATCCCGGTGGTAGACAGAGCCCCTTCTAGGGGCTGCTATATACCATGTGACCAAGGACTTCTGGTCCAGGGGCAGGGGTATTTGCTTGGAAAGCCCTGATCCTGTGGGGTTGAGAATCGCACAGCCATGGGGCAACAGCAACAAACCCTCGGGAGCAAAAATCCCTTGTTGGAGATCTGCTCATGCAGAAGCATTGGCTTTAAGGGGATTCTGTGACTGTTGGGGAGTCACCAAGGAAGAGAGGAAGCCTGTCTGCTGTCTGAACAGCAGTGTTTTGGCAGACAACGTGGTCAAGTGTGGTTGTTAAGTCACCTTGGTGTGCCAAGTGCAGGCCTTCAAGGTAGGATGTTAAGAAGAGACAGTCTCTGCCCTCTTGGCACTAAATTTGGGTGGGGACAGCAGACAATAAAACAAGCAATAACAATAAAAACTGATAAGATTTATGATGGAGGAAAATAAAGAGCGCTGCCAGGGAAACAGCCTGGCTAGATACCTCAGCTGGTCTGGAGAAAGTCGGGGAAGGCTTTTGGGGGGAAGTGACCTCTCTCCAAGAGGCCCAGTGGAGTAGGTGGGAGGTGGCCAGAGAAGGACATGAAGAGTATGCCAAGGAATGGAACAGGATGTGCAGAGGCTTCAGGGAGCGGCAGGAGAGAACACCAAATGGGTCTTTGGGTCTGAAGAGTTTCTGTGAGCCTGGAACTCAATGCACAGAGAGAGGCATGGTGAGGAATAAGTTTGAGGGGCATACAGGGACCCCAGCCTGAAGGGCTACAGATGACTCTCAAAACACTAAGTGCAGGGTCACATGACCTTGGGTTGTATTTTTGTGGGAACTCTGAAAAATAGGCCCCCTATTTATTAGAATTCCGAAGGTGGGAGAGAATTGAGGGGGTCAGTTACTCCAGTTCCATTTTTTATAGATGAATAAATGGAAACTCAGAGACTCGTCCAAGGTCACTCAGTCCCTTAGTGACAAAGACATAGCCAAGACTCAGTACTCTGATGTTTTATTGATGTGTGCTGATAAACTAACTCTGGGAAGGAAAAAAAAAAAAAAACAGCAAACCTGATTTGTAGCATTTGCTGATTTCTGTGCTGCAGATATTCCCCATGGGGCCAAATTTAAGATCCTCATGTTTACCAACCAGCTCATAAAATTCCTAAATATTTTGCAATCTGCTCTTGTAAGGTGGTGCGAGTCAACCACAGCACCCAGTGGAAAGCGGATGTGTGGACCTCTTCCCAGCATGCTCAGTCACATGGCACTGGTAGCTTGAAGTCAGCTCTGTGGGAATATTTACATCGTGGAAATTGGCAAATGCTGAAGGTGAATCTCTCCCTCGCTGGAGAGCCATTGATAGGTCTTTACCACTATACCACTGGAGTGCACTGTCTGCTGGCCAGTAGTCAGAAACTTCCTCAGAAGGCACCAGCTATCCTCACAGCTCTGGGCTTGACTTTCCACATCTGTAGGGCGCAGATCATATCAAAGTTTGATAAATTCAAGACTTTTGATTTTAAGACATACCATTGTTTTTATTCAAACTTTTAATTTTAGTATAATTTTAGAGAAAAAAGTTGCAAAGATATTACAGAGAGTCCTCATATACCCCACACCTAGCTTCCTCTACTATTAACATCTTCTACTGGTGAATTTGCCACAGTTAATGGAACAATATTTATACATTATTATTATTAACTAAGTCCATACTTTAATCTAGATTTCCTAAGTTTTTATCTGATGTTCTTCATACCCAACCTCCTGGTTCCCATCTAAAGTATCCCATTACATCACTTTTATAGTCATACCTTTTTAGACTACTTTTGGCTAGGACAATTTCTCAAATTTTCCTTGTTTTAATGACCTTAGCAGTTTGAGGAGTACTAGTTAGGTATTTTATTGAATATCTTCCATTGAGATTCATCTGATGTTTTTCTCTTGACTAGATAGTGATTAGGAGTTTGGAAGAGGAAGACCCCATTTTTTTTATTACATCATTTCAAAGTGCATGCTGTTGTTGAGAGCCACAGCTGAAGGGGCCCCAGCAAACTTCCAGCTGCCAGCAAACTTCCAGGTGCCAACAAACTTCCAGCTGCCAGCTGATGATTGGCTCACAGTGGCCCCAGCAACTTCTAGCTGCCAACTGATTGGCTCCTCTGCAGTGATGCTCATTGGGCTGTTTCCCCACCCTTTCAGACCATGGCGCTGCTCACTGGGGGACTTTTTTTTGGCTCCGCCCATGCGACCCAGCCAATCGGCCTCAAGAGCAGGAGGAGTGGGGAGGTTGAGAGGCTTGTGGGAAGCCGGTGGTGGCAGTTGGGCTCTGAAGGTTTTTCCTGAGGAGCTGTTTTGTTTGGCTTGTGTGGTTCTAAAAATAAAGTTTGTTTCTTTTGACAAGTGGCTCCTGAATTGTGCCCAGCCAGACTGCGGCATGCTGTCAACATGACTTATTGTTGATATTGACCTTGGTTACCTATCTATGTACCTGAGATAGTATCTGCCAGTTTTCCTTTTTTAATTTTAATGCCCCTGACCACCAAAAGCTCATGTCCACCTCACAGTGGAAAATGAGGTGAGGTAGAACATCTGGCAGAAGGGCATAGGGAAAGAAATCTGCTCAAAACATGGCAGCCTGCAAGCAGAGAGAGTTTACTAGGTCCCTCCACGGTGAAGTTACTCATTCCCCCCACTTTTCTTTACTGTATTCCTCGGAAGTTCAAAGTCACTATGAAAACCCCATACTTACCAATAGGGGGTAGTTATATTCCAGATCCTTGAGGGCCAAGTAACCACATAAGTTATTTAGAACTCTTCTGCATGGAAGATTTATTTCCTCCCTCATTATTTATTTGTTCATTTATTTATATCAGCATAAACTCATGGATATTTATTTTATACTTTGGGTAATAATCCAATATGACTTTACTTATTTTATTGTTCCAAATCTGCTCATTGGGAGCTCTTTCAGTTAACTTCTTTATTTCTTTAGTATACTGCCATCATTTGGTGGTGGGGGGTTGTTTAGTTTTGAGGACTTCCTTATTTTCTGGCACTATAACATGCCTCAGGCTTATCTTATATATTTCCTGCCACAGTCCTAAAATAACCCAAGGATTATTCCAAGGATCCTTGCCCCCTTTTACTGAAGGATGGTAATGGAAACCAAACTATGGATATGAGGTATGCTTGCTGATATTGGGGTGTCATTTCTTTCAGGCCCTCTCAGATGACAGAGCAGGGAATTATATATGTACTAACTCATGGACATAAACATATCTATACATATTTCTTGGTGTAGCTGTATCTATGTTAAGCTAAACATAAGCCCACAATGATGTCTCTAATCCTAATCTGTGACCACATGGGTCATCCTATCTGCCTCCCCTTACTTATGCCACTCTCATAGTGAGAACTGGCTTTCACAATCTGCCATCCAAGTACTTAACTGTTCATTTCCAGTATACGTCTCTAGTGATATCAGAATTCTTCACCTGAACTAAGATGGAAAACTACTTCATCAACGCGCATACTGTATTAGTTTGCTAGATATGTAAACTAATACAGTAGTTTTAGTTTTGTAATATGTAGTATTACACATTAACAAAATACCACACACTTTGATGCTTAAACTACAGATTTATTTTCTCGCAGATCTGGAGGTCCGATGCCCAAGATCAAGGTGCCAGCAATGTGCTTTCCTCTGAGGGCCGGAAGGGAAAGATCTGTTCCAAGCCTTTCTCCTTGCAGATGCCACCCTCTTGCTGCCTTTCACATGGCTGTCCCTCTCTACACACACATACCAGTTGCTTCTATGGGTCCTCATATCCTCTTCTTATAAATCCAATCAGATTGTATTAGAGTCCACTCCAATGGCCTTATTTTAAGGCCTTAAAGGCCCTGTCTCTGAATATAGTCACATTCTGCAGTACTGGGAGATTAGGATTTCAACATATGAATCTGGTGGCAGGAGGCACAGATTAGCCCATTGCTGTACAGTGCCAATGTATAGTTTCTTTTCTGCATAGTCTCACAGACTCCACTAATTTCCAAAGTTGCCATTCAATGAAGTTCTTGCAAATGTTTGTAATTCAGGCAGATTATTACTATTATTACTATTACTATTATTAGGTACTGGGGATTGAACCCAGTAGTGCTTAAACCCAGTGCCAAATCCCCATTCCTCCTCCTCCTCTTCCTCCTCCTCCTCCTCCTCCTTTTTTTTTTTTTTTGTTTGTTTTTGTGACAGCATCTCACTAAGTTGCTTAGAGCCTCACTAAACTGCTAAGGCCTACCTCGAACTTGCTCTCTTCCTTCCATGACCTCCTAAATTGCTTGGATTACCATACCCCAGCTCCAGACAGATTATTTCTTAACATCTTGCGTTTCATCCTGGGATTCCTCAACCTCCTAAATGACTTTTTCAATTCACATACATTGAGGCTTACTCTTGTTCTATAAATTTCTGCGGATTTTGCATAGTCCCACATATCCATATATGAAGAGTTACACTGCCTAAAAAACTTCCCTGCCCTTCTTATTCTACCCTCCCTTCTTCCCCAAGCCTATGGTAACCCTTTCTTTTTGCTTTCACTATAATTTTGTCTTTTTCACAATGCCATACAATTGGAATTGGAATTTTGTAGTATGCAATCTTTTCAGATTGACTCCTTTCACCTAGCAGCATGTATTTAAGATTTATCGATGTCTTTGTTGTTTAATAGGGTATTTTTTCTTATTGAGGAATAATATTCCACTTTATGGACGTACCACAGCCTGTTTATCCATTTATCTACTGGAGTTATATTCTAGATCCTTGAGGGCTGAGTAACCACATGAGTTATTTAGAATTCTTCTGCATGGAAGATTTATTTCCTCCCTCATGATTTATTTTAGCAAATTTAACATCTTCATTGCTTCTAGTTTTTGGTGATTATGAATAAGGCTGATATAAACATTTATTTACAGATTTTGGTCATAAATGTGTATTTTCAAACCAACTGGGACTTAGGAGAGAGATACTTAGACTACCGAATTATATGGTAGTCTATGCTAAGCTTTTTGAGAAACCACTATATTGCTTTACAAAGTGGCTGAACCATTTTGAATCCCTATCAATCAATAACAAATGATCATTATATAATAATCCACTTTATGACTCATAATATTCCTCTTTTATCATTTTATATATTAATGGGATTGGGAATGATATTTCAACTCATGGAGTATACCCTAATCAAATCCAACCCTCCTTTATCCACCTGTCACCTCCTTCTCAACCTCTAGGGATTGTCCCTTATTCAGATTGTCATTTTTTTTAACTTTCATAAGAAATAATATGTAGTACTTACCCTTCTGTGTCTTACTTCACTTAAAATAATGTCTTACATTTCCAGCTTAATGCTGCTTTGTCTGAAATTAGTATAGGCATTCTAACTTTCTTTTAGAAAAGGCACTGTGTTTTCACCCAGTTATCTAACTTTCTTTGGATCAGCATTAGCATATTTCTTTCTCTATCCCTTTACTTTTAACCTAGATGAATCTATCTTTAAGGTGGGCTTCTTGGAGACAACATATAGCTGGACCTATGAGGTTTTTGTTTGCCTGTTTTTGTTTTTTTATCAACTCTGACAATGTCTCTTTTGATTGGCACTTAAATTGATTATTGATATAGTTGGATTAATATCCACCCTTTTTGTAACTATTTTCTATTTATTATGTTAGTTCTTTGATTCCTTTTCCTCTCTCCTCTTTTTCCCCCCACTAACAAGAAAAGTTGCCAATTGCCAGATACATCTAATGTTAAATTTGCTAAAATGTGAAAAAAATTATGTTCTAGAATCCATGACATATTGCCAGTTGTACCCCCCTCTCAAGGAAGTTTTGAGACTTAAATAAAACAATTCATCAAAACACATACACAGTATTTGGTTTGGCGGTGAGCACTGCCTATCAGCCATTGTGCTAATTGCTGTATTAGAACTACCAAATGACTTTAGGAACCTCACAACTGATTTAGACTCTGCAGTCCCATCACCGAAACATGGATAACAATCAACTTAAATACACAGCAATATAGTTCTAGACCACTTTGTTTGTAGTCACTGTGAACATGTTCTCTTAGCCCGTCGTTAAATGCAGAAACCCTGAAGTCAGACAACACTGTTTGTTACCCACACTGTTACTTGCAGGTGTCTGGCCTTGAAGAGGTCTCTTCATCTCTCCAAGTCTCAGATTTCTTACCTTCGAAACATTTATACTAACACCATCCCCATTGAATGTGGTCAGGACCTAAATCATAGATTGGGTCAGGTGACCAAATCATAGATATTATTAAGGCTACTAGTTGTCATCATATTTCTTCCTCTGGGCAAGGTGCCCCCTGTGACTCTGTCTCTCATTTTAAGCTAGAAACTCTGGGTAGGCAGAGGCTGCATCTAAGGATTTAGATATTAGCTGAGAAAATGTCTTGAACTGTAGAGATAAATCTCCACGGGTGGAATCTTCAGCCACTGTCATGGCCATGGGAAAGAAGATGGCACGATTTCCTGAATGACGAAGCCAACAGGGCAATGTGACAGGGACAGTTCCTCTCATGCCCAGCATAAAGCAATGAACCTGAAAGGAACACCCGCCGCTTGTTTAGCCCAGTCCTGACATTTGCGGGGATCAGACACAATTCTGCTTTACAGCTGCTGTTTTCTCTTCAAGAATATTCTAGATACTGCTAGTTATTCATTTTTTTTTTTTACTTGTATTTCTCGTTTATTTTTGTTTCCTGGATCTGTAGTTCAAGTTTAGTGGGAACACCTTTCTCCTCACTCCTCTAACATTTTTTGATGTTTGAACAACTCCCAGGCTGGGCCTTTGGACCCAGAAGAGCTGGGAGACACACACGTTCAGAAGAATCCTGAAGTGCTTGGCTCTGGTTTACAGCAGGGGCGGATATGTTCAGAGCTAGGCCTGCCCTAGGAGGAAGTTTCTGTGTCTGTCTTAGTTTCCTGTGGTCAGGGGCTTTGTTGTGATTTTTCTGAGTCAAGGCCATGATTTTCCCAAACATTGGGCATAGCTTGCCCAACATGCTAGAAACAGTGTTGCCCTCCCAGAGTCCAAGGCTTCTAGGAGAATCTAAAACCCCTTCCTTAAGTGCCTTATGAGTCAATAAGAATTCTAATGTACTGATATGGGTTTAAAGTATGAGTGTGCATATCTACAGAATTAAGAACAATTAGTCTAGATTGCTGAAGCCAAGAAAAAGGCATAAGGTAGAGGGGAAAAAACATTTGAGGCCTTAATAATATATATTTAGGAATCTGTCTTCCCAAGATATGTGTTATAGACGATCCCGGGAAATCCTGTCCCATCAGCCTGAGCTGCTGAGGAAATACAGAGACAGTTCCAACCTGCCCTGTGGCCCTCCACAGGATCATGCTACTGGAAAATCGATACCTCTGATATTCCTCCTTGGCCAAAGAGTAGCTCAGTCCTAGGCAGCATTTATTCTGAAAAGATAGCAGAAAAGTAACATTTCATAGGTGATCAGCTATCTAAAGCACAACTAGAAGCTGAGATGGTGGCTCAGTGGTACAGTGACTAACAGGTACAGTGACTAACAATCCCCAGTATTGCCAAAAAAAAAATAGCACAAAATTTCCAAGCTCAGCCTGTCACCTGGGACCTTGCTTCCTGGCCTTGCCTCACTCCTTTCACAGGTAGAAGCTGCTTTCCATCCTTGCCAGGCCCCCGCAAAGCAGTGCAGTGGATTACCATATACTGGGAGTCTGAACACCTAACTGTGTTTTGCACAAAGAAATGCATATCTCACAAACCCCAAAACTCCAGTGAAAATTTTCCATCCAATTGGTCTTGCCCAGAGGTTCAAACCACCAATCACAACAGCTGAAAGAACAGCTAAGGGGTGCGAAGAACCCAGGAGCCTCATTTTTCTGCAGGTTCCCCAGAATTCTCCAGTGGTCCTGCTTTATTGTTGAAGGGCAAGTCTGTGTGTAGACCCCACGGGCTCCAGCCATCCATGAGAGACATCTTTGTATGCATGAGGCCAGATTTTGAAAATATGTCTATGTGCATCATTGCTTACTTCAAAGCTACCGAATTCTTTATGTGTGTCTATCTGAATTATAAATCAGTGTTTTAGATGGGAGCAAGATTCAGAGCTATAATTAGAACCTGCTTGGAACCAGACACAGGCTACTCTCCCCCTCTGTAATTAGCACCCATCCCAGAGGGTACCCTGGGGAACTCGGCTCAGAGAGTGTGTTCCCACCGCTTGCTTTCTTTTCTTTTATCTTTGGACATGATTCTTTGTCTTTATTTTTCTTTTCAACATAAGACAAACAAACAAAATTCCTTACCGTTAGGAACTTAGGGTTCTTAGTCAACTGAAAGCTTAAAGATACAAAGGATAAAAGTCGCTTCATAATGTTACAGCGGCAAGAAGATTGGGGTGAAATTTCCCCAAAAGGCAAATGAGCATTTGCCTGGTGGTTTGTGGCATTTTGGACCATGGATAGGGATTTGCTCAATCTCAGAATGTTTTGCTTTTGTTAGTGTTGACTCCCTAGCAAAATTGTTAGCCCTTGGAGATCAGGAACCATGAACTCTCCTTCTCTCATGCACTAAGGTGCTCAGGGTACGGATGAGGATGGAGGACCTGGGACTCCATGTGCACACCACCATGCCCATCTCAGAGCTGCTTTTTGGAACTTCTCAGAGAGCAGTGTGCAAAGGTGGGCATGAATTGCTTTGCATCTGCAATCCAGATTCTTAGCTAAAACATCCCTATGACTGAATAATGTGCAATTTCGTAACCATGACCTGGTTGCTGTCATCCTAGTTCCATTCAAAATATAATGATTAAGAAAAATGTGAAAGGAGATTGGAGAGCTGCTGAGGCTACCTGGTTCTATAGCACCTTGGGACAATTACAAAATAAGATGGGATTATTCTGTGTATTCCCCACTTCATCCCATTACACCCCTACTCTCTGCCCTCACCTGAAAAGACTTGGGGTATTTCATTGCTCAGACTTGGTCTGTGCTGTCAACACTACTACTGTCCCCCAGCCTGGCTTGGCTCATTAGGCAGGTTCATGGTCCATATACTTGTCCCCCTGCTCCTCCCTGAGACATGCCTTAAATACCCGCCAAGATGGCTATTTCTGAGAAGGATGCTAATTTAAGGAAAAATTCCTGAAAAGGCTGACTGGAGAAATGAGAGGAATAAAAACATCCTATACTGAAATTAGGAGAAGGAGAGGAGGGTATCAAATGAGAAGCTCTCTGGAGGTTAAATTGGAAGAGGGGAAACAAGCTGTGGCTATCAGAAAGACATTTTACTCGGAGAATCCAAGGAGTGGTGTGGTAGTGTGTGTATGTTTGTTTGTTTTTGTTTATTCCTTTGGTTGAAAGTGAAACCAGGAATAAAGAAAACAGGTTGGTCGAATTTCATATAAGAAGGAACATGAATAATAGCCAAGAACCCAATTTGAATGTGCCTGTAATCCCAGAGCTCGGGAGGCTGAGGTAGGAGGATCTCAAGTTCAAAGCCAACTTCAGCTACTTAGCAAGGCTCTGAGCAACTTAGCAAGGCTCTAAGCACCTCAGCAAGTCCCTGTCTCTAAATAAAATATAAAATGAGCTGGGGATGTGGTTCAGGGGTTAAGCACCCCTGGGTTCAATCCCTAGTGGTGGAGGGAGGAGGAGGAGGAGGAGGAGGAGAAAGAAGAAAGAAGAAGAAGGAACTCATTTGATGTTTGAAGGGAAGTGAAGAAATCAATTGATGGTGAAATAAATACACTGTAGAAACTGCCAGATTTGCTCTTCCAGAAAGCACATGAGGACATCAGCTGAATAGGAGCTTCTCAATTTTGCCATAAAGAAATAGACTTTTTTTTTTAACAAACATACCAGAGTTTATATATCCCAACAAATATTGTGCTGAGCCTTAACAGTCTTCTCAGGAGACTTCATTCTCAGGGGGGGAAAAATGCTTTAGTTCTTGGAATATTTTTTTTATTCTTTTCTAGGTTTTTATGAGAATAGTCTTTTTGGGTGTGTGCTAAATAGTCCTACTCTGAGAGTAAACCTGATTTCTGAAAACCATTTTATGTCAAAAATAATATGTGCTTATTAAAGGAAAAATGATTTTTCTGAGTATTTTTAAGTGATGGATTCTGAAACAAATTTAACACAAGGCCCAGAAGTCACACAGGCGGAAGCCCCAGTGCTTTCCACAGGACCCCCGGGGAGCCTGATGGGCAGCTGGGCTAGGGGATACACACCTGTGGGTCAGGGACACTTGCTGGGGGGATCCTGGCTGTTCATGTGGCTCTTAGGCCAGTTCTGTTTTCTCTTCTGTCCTCAGTTTTCTCACTAAATAAGTGGGATGGTGATAAGACAACTTCATGGATTGTGGTCAATGTTAAATGAGGCAATACAGAGAAAAATACAAAGAAAGGACTTAGTAATTGTTTATCATCATCATCATCATCATCATCATTATTATTCCTTTAAATTACCTTAGCATGTAGTCAGGTTACATGGTGGGTAATCACTAAATATGGATCTATCCGTTGCAAGGGTGATGTTAAGAATGCCAGGTTTGGACTTGAAAGTTCACCTGTATTTGAAGAATAGGATCTCCTGAAGTAACTGAAGAAGGACTAGAAAAAGCAGTTCTTTGTTGTTGTTGTTGTTCCAGGGATTGAACTCAGGGGCTCTCGACCACAGAGCCATATCCCCAGCCCTATTTTGTATTTTATTTAGAGACAGGGTCTCACTGAGTTGCTAAGTGCCATAGCTGAGGCTGGCTTTGAACTCACAATCCTCCTGTCTCAGCCTCCCAAGCCGCTGGAATTACAGGCATGCGCCACCACCCCCAGCTGAAAAGCATTTCTAATTCTTGTTCCTGTTCCAAGATGGAGTTTGTTACCCTTTCAGGTCTTTCCCAACTTTAATGGTCTAAAATCATGATATTGAATTATACAGGACAAGGAGATGAATACTAACAAGAAAAAATGATGTTGATAAGGAGCATGGGGAATTGAATAAACTGTCAGAGCCAAGTAACCCTAGAGGAATAGTTTTGGGGACAGTTTTGCAGAACTGATTACCAGAGGGGCTCCTTTATGGTCTTGCCATTTAAGATGATAAGCAGGAGAGGCGTTGCTAGGGATAAATCTACAGAAAATCGCACACACCAAGGAGAGTGGGCACTTGGGTGGTTGTGGGCCAAAGAGGAGAAAGAAACTGCTTAAAGTTGGCCAAAGAGCTGATCACCTTTATGTAATGGTCTTAAATTGGTTAAGAAGATTTTCACAGCTTTTCAGAAGGTTTGAAAGAGAGACTAGCCCCTGGAAGCTCACTGCACTGGCTTCAAATGCCAGTGTGGTCTAGTATTATAAGCAAGGTGTTTAAAAATGTTTTAAAAAATGCAGAGACAAAAAAAATGCAGAGACACAGTAGGGAACACTTCATGGAAATCTTTGAAGTGACAAAAGCAAATGAAGAGGAAGCTATTTGAGGATTATTGCATAATAGTTAACTTCAGTCCCTGATCCTCTCTTGTAAACAGAAGACAGAGTGAGAGAAGTGGTTGTAAACTAAAGCCAAAGAGCGGCAAGGTGAGGTATAGAAAAGAATAGCACCTTGCCCTTCTTGGGGAATATGTATGAGAATGAAGTTTCCTAGTGATGGACAAGAATCCTTAGGGAATCTTAGACGTTGACCTGCCCAGGCAAGCCTGGAACAGTGACCCCAGGCGTCCAGGAGCCTCTCCCAAAGCAGAGACTGGAACCCAGACCCTCTCGATTGAACAAGTTAGCAAACATTGCCTCTTGGGATGCTGGAGACTGAATGGGATAGGAGTCGAGGGGGAAGTGCAGGGACCGGACTGGCTGCTGGAGGAGGAGAGCAAATGGCCCGAGGAGGTTTTCCTGTCCCTGGTTCCTTGGAACCATAGAGTCAACATGATAAAATTAGCAGAGCTAAGTAGGCAGATTTGTGGGTTTTGGAGGCATAATTGGTCCTGTTTTTCTCCAGTCTTGACCTGACTGGAGTTCACTGGGTATGTAATGGAAAAAAAACAACCAGCTTGATATAAAAATACAGGAAATGCCTGCAATCACTGCTGATTACAGTAGCAGCTTTCCTTCTGTTATTTTTGTGAAGGAGAAAAAAAAACAGGGTTTGTTAGAACTCCCCCCCGCCCTTCTTCCTTAATGGTAGAAACAAGTTGGGCTATGAGTTCATTTTAAGTGTTCTTCACTGTAGCTCAATGATGTCACAATCTTTATAAATAAGGGCAGAAAAGGAGACATTCAAATTCTTGTCATACGTAAAATTCCTGCGAGTATAAAATTTATACAAATGGCTCTAAAGTTTAGTTCATCGGCCCTGGGAGTTCGTGTTTTCAGAATTCCTCCAATTTCCAGTCCCTCTAGACAGAACAGGATGGGTTTAATGTTTAGCATAGCACCTCATTTTGCAGCATGGTGTGCATTAGTTCTAGAAGAGGTAAAATTGTTAGCAGCAATTTCTTTCCCAGAAACCATTGTTGCTTAGCAAGTGAAGCCACACCTGTAAAGAGCCCCTCTCAATCCAGAGTGAGAAACACGTTGTTCTAACGGTAGGCAGAGAAAGTACTAGATGCTTACCAAAGCAGAGCTTGCAAGGAATGGCCCCACCCAGTCTCTTAGTAGCATTCATTTAGCCCATCTTAATTTTGGCTTCAGGATTCTCGATTCCTGTTGCTTGCATTGAGACAGAACTCTTTGAAATTTATAACTATAATATGCCTTTTATAATGTCCCCTGGGAAATTTCTCCTGTCTTTCAGTTGGTGGGTACCCTGGGAATTTGCAACTGGTAGGCACTTGGGTGCCCCCTAGGAGATTCTGGGCCCTGCCCCTCTTCCTTAAGCCCTGAGTCTCCTTTGTTCATAAAGCTCCAGGAGATGCTGTCATAACATTCAATAGAGGTAGGAAACTCAGTTCCCCAGCTCAGATAGAAAATAGAACTTGTTTCTTAGGGGGCAGCATTGTTTAGGAGGAAAAAACACTGAACTCAGCTGCAGATACTTACTGCCCATTTTTTCTTCACCTCCCTAATGAGAACAGGTGATTCTTGAAATTCCTCTAGTACTATGGTTCTCAAACACTGCTAGTGATTTTGCCCCCAGGGGGCATTTGGCAATGTTGGGGAAACATTTGGGTGGTTGAAACCTGGGGCTGAGGGGCAGTGAGAGGCTAATGCATCCAGTGGGTGGAGGCTGAGGAGCCATTAACCATTCTGCAATGCACAGGCCCCACCACTAAGGATTGTGCAACCTCAGACATCTGGAGTGCTGAGGCTGAAAACCCTCCTCTCGCCTCCAAGTCTGTGATGAGGAGGGGTTATGAGTAAAGAGGCCCCTTGTGTTGCTGATAAGATCTGTTTGGGTGTCACCAAGGTCTTCAGGTGGAGCTCAGCCAGAGTTGCAGGTTTTCATATCCTGAAGAAATCAGATGGAGATTTGAACTGCTGAACACAGAAGGCACAAGGGAAAGATTTCCAGTTGCCCTTTCTTTTCCTTTCTCCACTCAGCATGTTCTTGTAATTGAACTTCTCGGGTCATGTTGAACTTTCTTTCAAAGGATACCGCCATCTTTGAAAATCCAGAAGGTTTTTTTTCTCTTTCTTTCTTTCTTTCTTTCTTTCTTTCTTTCTTTCTTTCTTTCTTTCTTTCTTTCTTTCTTTCTTTCTTTCTATAAAGTTCAAGAAAGACAGTTAATCCTGATTAATGTAGGAATATCCGCTTCCCACCATTTGTGGCCCCTATGTATGATCAATGTGAATATGTGGTAGTTGACCTATGTGATCATAAAGATGATTTTTTTAAAGAAGAAACTGACTCATCCAGAGCTGTAAAATTTATTGTCTAAGTAAGCATGGTATCCTTTTGAACTGCTTGGATCTGTTCCCAAAGTAAAAACCATTTCTCTCCAGATGAATTTTGTTTCAAATAAAAGTTGGTTGTGTTTTTTTTTTCCCCAAAGTCTTTTTGCTGTCACAACTTGATCTAACTAGAGCATCTTAACTTCACCAACCCTCTCAGTGTCCTTTATGCAGCATTGATATCAGCAAATGATTTGGTGTTCTTGGGATTATAAGGTTCAACGCTATTCAGGCAGATGGTTCTCATTTCCACCTTGATGTACCTGTTGTAGACATTTCATGGTTTATGGGCTCTTGGAACCAGACTGCCTTGACTCTTTTATGGCATGAGATCAGTCTGAGGAGGACCGTCCCCACACTCTTAGGCAGGCTCCACCTAAGAACTGAGGGTGGTGTCTTGATCTTTCCCTCTGATACCAGGGTATCCTGGGCAGTCCCTCCTTGTCAAAGTCAAAGGACTCCCCCAGGTACCTGGAAATACCTGTCCAGTCTGTGCAGCACCATACTGTAGGCTTGAAATGTTGTAGCTACCTGGAGGCAATGTGCATCGCCTGGCATGAAACTGGGCTTGTGGGGATGGCTAACACATGTTGGATTATTGATTGATGGGAAATCTGGGGTCAGGCTCACAAATTTTAATATGAGGATCACGTGGCATAGGCATTCAGCAAATATCAACAAGTACATTTGGATCGAAAATAGAAAAGCATAAACATTCTCAAAACACTGAAATGTGTTCCCAATGATGCTCATGAATGCCCATATACAGGAGTCAGGATCTGATCCTGGGGTAAAGACAGCACTATTCTCTTTTACAGTCAACTCACTCACTGACTGGGCCTCTCCTGAACTGAGTTTATGGGTAATTTACTAATTTATAAACTTATTTTTTTGTTGCACTAGGGATAGCACCCAGGGCCTTGAACATGCTAAGCAAATGCTCTACCCCTAAGCTACACCCAGCCCCAGGTATGCCGGACTTTTAAAAGGAGCACGCTGGGCCAAGGGAAAAACCACACTGATAACTATTAGTAATTATTATTGCATTGTTAAATAGAACAAAGCAATGAGTGTTTTCTGTATGTTCTCTCATTGAACCCTCAGGAAAGCAATCTGTAAGACTGATAATATTGTCCCCATTTTACAGATGAAGAAATGGAGGCTTCACATTGAACTATGAAGCAGAAACATCTAATGGTCAGAAAGTGAGGGAGCAGCATTGGACTCAGCTTTGTTTGACCCAAGTCTGTTTTCTTTAGTACTGTGCCAACAAGTGTTTGCCTCCATTATTAGTAGAAGAGTCTTTGTGAAGCCAAACTATTTTTCATATAAAATTGAGTTCTGTCCTCCCTTGTAAAGTTGGAGAAAGAATTCTAGAGCACTTTATCAGAGTACCTTCCCCTCGGTCTTTGGGGTAATACTATTGTCGAGTGGCTCTGGTTTCAGAAAGCTCTCTCTGGAATGTATGCTTAAACTTTAAGAAGCATGCTTGCACCAGGTATGATGGCACATGCCTGTAATCCCAGCGGCTTGGGAGGCGGAGGCAGGAGGATCGCAAGTTCAAAGCCAGCCTCAGCAAATGGGAGTGCTAAGCAACTCAATGAGGCCCTCTCTCTAAATAAAATACAAAACAGGGCTGAAGGGCCTGGGGTTGTGGCTCAGTGGTAGCATGCTCGCCTAGCATGCATGAGGCACTGGATGTGATCCTCAGCACCACATAAAAATAAAGACAATAAAGTCCATCAACAACTAAAAAAATATTTTTTAAAAAAAAGGGCTGGGGATACGACTCAGTGGCTGAGTGTCCCTAAGTTCATTCCCCAGTGCCAAAAAAAAAAAAAAAAAAAAGAGAAAGAAAAAGAAAAAAAAAATATGCTTGCTCTAGTTCATTAGCAAAAATGTGCGAATACAAGGAAAGGAAAAGTTTTAAAATGGAAAATGCTGGAAGTTTGTTTTTTTGTTTTTGTTTTGTCTACACACTGCTGGAAACTCAGAGTAAAAAGAAAAGCAAATCACACACTTTCATGTCTCTCACTGTTAACTCCAATTGTGGGACAGTGACTGGGAAGTAGAAAGGCTGAAATGAGGATCAGTAAGATAATGAGGATAAAAGAGTTGCGGGAAGTCAAAAGTACTACATGAAAGCAAGGAATCTGTTTTAAGGAGAGAATGAATAATTTGGCCTATTTACTCCTAGAATCCTTAGGATTTCTGTATCTCGTAGACCAAAAGCCAGTGTGATAGTCTCCATGTTATATGGTATCCTAGTCACTCTTCAACACTTAGGTATTTGGTGGTGACGGTTGGTGCCTTTCCAAACTCAAAGAGATTAAGTTGCTGACAATGAACCAAGAAGCCAATGTTTATGAGGCACATTACTGATTGAAGGAAAGTAAACTCAAGGCAGAGGAGTTTAAGCAATTTGACCGAGCTAGAGTAGATTGAAAGTGATTTTTTTGGAGGTGGGGGGAGGTGTGGTGGTGCTGGGGATTGAACCCAGGGCCTCATGCATACTAGGCAAGTGCTGTATAAGGGAGTTATATCCCAGCCCAGAAGAGTGACTTTCAAATGTTTGCATATTAATAAAGAGATTTAGAGTCAATTGGCTGATATTACTGTTATTTCCCGTTTTTATTTTGGCATTGCCTCCTGAGACATAAATGACTATGAAGGGACAGCTGTCTCTCAAGAACTTCCTTTCAAAGAATAGTTCAGACTACTCAACTGGTATTAATGTAAACCAGTCCCTCTTCCTCTATGAAACCTTATTTGATCGGTTCCCTTGACTCTGTTCTGTAACTGTTTTCTTTGTCCAGTTAAAGTCTTCTATTTATGTTTAAAATGATCATGTAAAGCCACGGCTCTGCGTTGGTGTCAGGGCTTCTGAGAAGAAGCAAGAGATCATGTGCTTTGTCCTCAACGCTCCACTGATTGATCTAGGTTCTTTAAGCACTGGGGATGAGTCTATCAGCCCTCTGAGCTTCCACTCCTTCTAGAAAAGATCCTCACATAGTCAATGTGGGGAATGATATAGATAGTATGTGTGTGGTTACAGATTATTAGATAGCCCTAAACAATTAAAAATAATCTCTATAGTAGCAATCATCACTTACTTAGTGAATATGGTGAGTCTTAAAAAGAACTTTTTTATCTTATCTGGAAAGAGGAATGTATCACTCAGACTATCTTACTGAGGCATAAATGAAGACACCTTGGTAATTATCTGCAGTGATGTCTTATCTATTTCAGCCTATAATTGCCTAATGTTTTTTCCTTGTAGCAATTTCTCAAGTTCATCTTCACTGCATATAACTAAACATGGTGCATATATATATATATATATATATATATATATATACACATCACCAGATATTTATTAAGTTCCAACTGTATATATACACTAAGTGTTGAAGAGTGACTAGGATACGATATAACATGGACTTTAATTAGAAAATTGGACATTAATTGATTTGCAATTATATCTATCTAAATATTAGGAGAAATGTCTTTGGTAAAGTTATTTAAGGAAATGAATTAATGGTCAGTACTATAGATCATTCTGTAGAACTCAGTAGTCCAAGTTCTGATACAAATAAAAAATAGGCATAGTCTCCATCGTGTGGTTGACAAAGGGGATTGTATGGTTTCTGATACACTGTGCTTCTTTAGAAAGTCCTTTGGAACTAGTTGATGACAGTGACTTTTTTGGTAGACTATTTAGGTAACAATGAATGGATTTTAAATTAAAGTCTGAGATTCTGGGAATCAATGTATCTGGAAGAGGAATCTTTTCTGAAGTCCATATATTGTATTACAGTTTGGCTGCTATATGCAGGGCATAAACAGGGAAGGGGCAGGAGGACCAACTTACTGTATATGGTTATATATTGTGAGGAGGGAAACAAATCAGTCACTGCCTTCATCTAGCCAAATACAACTCATTTATGGACTTTTTTTTCACTTCTCAATGGCTTTCAATAATTTCCTTCTCCTAAATCCATATATGTCAGTAAATGTGGACATTAAAAAAATACCATTAACAGTAGAGAGACACTTAGTAGGTGTTTAAGTAAGGAACTTTGAGAATAAAACAAATGTTAAGCCTAAGACAATGAGTCATTCTTAATTCACATTAAGATTAAATAAGCATGAAAATCAGAGACCATTCATACATGATTAGTGCCATCACAACATGGAGTGTGAATCAAAATCCAGTTGTACGTGTCTTCATTGTGTGTAAGTGAAGTGCCTGTTTTAAATGATTAAGAATTACTTAAGACAGGTTAATCTGTGCAAAGATCATGGCAGATGTAAGCAACAGGGTTGGCGCTGCCAAGCCAGGCACTAATACCCCAGCAGGTTGGTTCTTGCTGTGGGGTTTCAGGCAGTGTTGCTTTGTCAGCTTGGCATCCATGTTTGGGCATAAGCAGTGTTATGTTTCCAGAAAAAAAAAATTTACCTAGTGGATCTTTCCTTAATAAGGACTTCTAAGGTGCCTCCTGTTTTGGAAGCTGACTCTGTTCAGCCCACAGAGATCTCTTTGGATCTCCTCTTTGTCCCTATATTCGTTCTTAACCACCAGATATTTATTAAGTTCTGACTGTATCCCAGGCAGTGTGCAAGGTGCTCTGGTGATTGAGTAGTGACCCAGATCCATTCCCCTTGTTCCCTCTTTGTGGACCTCATTGCCTTGCAGGGTCCTTCACATTTCCTTGTGGCAAATACTATGGCAGGGGAAGTCCATGTGCCTTGGACTTCTTAGGAGGGGCACTGAACCGAACTAGGGATTCCATGCACACTTCCTATAGGAAGTGATGGGAGTCATTGGCCAATGGAGAGAACAGAGGAATTTTGCACATGGAGGGAGCAATTTTTGCAAAAGCCTGAATGAAAGTGAGCAGTTAATAGTTTGCATCTTTTATTGGACATGTATTTCCCATTTTAATGCCAGATTAAACACCTTTTCCTGGAGGTAATTCTTTCTTGCATTCCTACATAGGTTTAGCACGGACCTGGTTTATGGCAAAGATTTGACAAATATGGGTCCCCTTTCCTTGTCCCTTGAGCATTCAGACTGAAGACCAAGGAATACTGCTATCACAGGCTCCCTGGAGAGTGGTGGGTGAGGAGCTGGGAAGAGCATGCAGGCTAGTGGGCATCACATGCAGGAAAAGGGGTACCACTGAGGCCAGGCAAGGATGTATGAGGAAAGCCACTGCAGCAAGTGAGGTTTCTTAAGGCCCAACATTAACACACGTTTCCTAGATCAGTTCCTCCAAGGTATGTGTGCAGTTGATCTTCAAACTTCAGACTTGATGCTGTTTTAAGCCTTAGGCCTTTAACTTAGGAGATGGGGGGACAAATGGAAAAAGAGAAAGGCTTGAGGCCAGAAAGCTTACAAATTTGGGCCTTTCTAGTTCATTCTGCCTCTTCAGTTTCGATTCTTTATTTAGCTTTCAGGTTTGCTTGGCTCAGCATTGTTGATCCTTGCCCCCCTTCACCATTAATCATGGATATTTTCTTCACATATCACTAAAACCCTGGATTCTTAGAATCTGTTTTAATATAAAAGCCTCCCACATAATGATTCCTGCAGGTTTTAATAAGAAACTTAATGTTTTATTTTGAAGTTGGAGACAGCTATGTAGAGTTGTTTTTATTTATTTTTTTTAATAAGTAAAAGAGAGCATGTACACCCTAAGCCAGCCTCTACCCCCAGCCTCTCAGCTTCTGCACATTCACAGTCGTGTCAACATCCATGGCCAAATCTGCCCCAATCTGCTCTCAGAGGAGAGGCTCGATACCTTCACTATTGCTTATCACTGCTCTTGAATGCTTTTCACGGTATTGAACTATGCTGTCAACCCAAGTTGTGTATTCAGCAGGTGATCAGCAAGTACCTGTGGTGAATGTACAATGCCCAGCAGGGCCTCTCCACCCTCCAACACAATACCCTACCTCCCAAGATAATTCCAAGTTTGTAAGTCTTGGATAACCTGCTACCATGAACGAGCAAGGTGGGGCCAGGGGACTGGTCAAGGTTCTTTATAGGATCTGTGGAGCACACACTCTGTACTTGGAACTGTTATGAACCTTTCCAACATTATCTCATTTGAGCATCACAGTAAGCCTTTGGAAGTGAGTGTTGTTATCCCCGTTTCACACATTAGGAGCCTGAGGCTCCATGAGATTAAACTGCTGTTGTCACATGTTGTTAATAAGAAATGAGAATAATCTCAGACTCGGCTCCATGAGACGTCATGTTCTGCTTAAAATCAGGCAGCTTTGTCTTACTGATCCTTAAGAGGCATCATGAAGGGTCCTTATTTTGACAAACACTCCCTAATTCTTACATCCTTTATATTTTTTTCCCTCATCTGTCTTAAATATTTCAAAAAATAATTTTTTAATTTGTTCTAATTAGTTATACATGGTAGTAAAATGCATCTTGACACATTGTACACAAATGGAGCACAACTTCTCATTCCTCAGACTCTACATGGAGCAGCATCACACCAGTAGTGGAATCATATGTGCATTTAGGGTAATAATGTCCGTCTCATTCCAATGTCCTTCCCATCCCCACCAACCTCCCCTCTCCTCACTTTCCTCTGCACAATCTAAAGTTCCTTCATTCTTCCCTACCCCCCACCCCATTACGGATCAGCATCTGCTTATCAGAAAAAAAAAAATTGGCCTTTGTTTTTTTGGTTCTGTCTTTCAACCAGTTTTCCAAAGGTCCAAGTCTAGTTTTTTGATTGACCATTAAGAATCCTGTTGATAAGCCAATGAACTGTGATTACTGAGGGAGAAATCAGGACTCGGGTAAGCACACTCCTCAAGGCCTTCCTGGCAGGAAACTTCAGCGGTCCAGAGAGCAACCAGACAGTATATCTTGACCACCTTCTGCTCCTGGCAGTGTGTGTCTAGGGAGAATACAGACAGTGCAGCAGGTGCAGATCATTCTTTAAGGAGCTTGCAGCTTCTTGGGACTTCCTTCTCTACCACCCATCTGGGCACACATGGAGACTGGGGTGGGTTCATACCTCACTCTGTGGGGCTCCCCAACCCTATCCTAGCTGTGGTCTGTGGGGCAAGGTACTCAGTCTCTAAATCTCAGTTTGGTCTTCTCCAAAATGGGAGTGGTAACAGGACACATTTCACAGTTTGGTTGGGGGGAGGAATGAAATAAGCTCTTTGACATAAAGGGCACTAGGAAATGCTCACCAAATGCCATCCTTGGGCTCCATATACCCTGCTGGTTTCACATGACGTTGGCAGAAGTCAAGTCTTAGAGTCACAGAGGCCAGGGGCACATGGAAGGTGCTTAACAAATGTTTGTTTAATGGGAAAGAAACAAGGGCATGACCAGAGTTAATTCCAGCTTAAACATTCATTGCACCTTCACTCCTTGGCATTATTTCTTGTTATATTAGTGGATTGTCTCATTTCATGCTAGAATGTAAGCTCCATGAGTTCAGGGACCTTATTTCTTAAAGTTTAAGAACAGTGTATGTCACATAATATACACCCTATAAATATTGGTATGCATGAACAAATCATTTTATTTTCCCTGTGAAGGGAAGCAAGCTAAGTGGGACCCTAGGACCTCCTGTGCCTGGGTGACCATCTTACTCTCTCAGCTGGGACTCCAGCTGGCCTGGCTTCTCGCTGGACGTCTCCCCTGGGACATGCCTGTGCCTGTGCCTTGCCCCAGCAGCTAGAGGACCCAGGGCAGGGCTCTGTGGGCTGGCAGCTGTTTAGTTTTATGTTGTA
This sequence comes from Ictidomys tridecemlineatus, assembly GCF_052094955.1. NCBI lineage: Eukaryota > Metazoa > Chordata > Mammalia > Rodentia > Sciuridae > Ictidomys > Ictidomys tridecemlineatus. Next base: position 84,725,282 of record NC_135488.1, on the reverse strand, counting down.
AGATTCAACTGGGAGTTGCTGCCATTTGGATTTATTATTTTAATTGTTTTACAGTTTATACTTGTGCCCTGCAGTGATTTTCCATTAAATCAGAACATTCATGGTTTCAAAAAAGAGCAGGTATGGTTGTGGGTGTTTATCTTAACAGCTAATCTCTGGCAATACATACACTATTTGCCAGTCATCAACAGATTAGAAAATTAGCATTTGTTTAATTAACCTCCATTAGGGACTGTCAGCACATGAAAATAGTGATTTTTTTTTTCTTAAGCCTGATAAGATGGCAGATTTTGCCTTTGTATACTCTTAAGCTTTTAAGAGTAATTGTTTTTTTGTTTTGTTTTGTTTTCATCTCGATTAGCATAAAGCATTAGGTTGGTAAGAAGAAATTGCAAAATTGGGAAAAGACCAACAACACAAAGTATGATCTAATACGTCACTTATAATTAACTTTTATTTTATGTAGTATGTACACTATATGTACTTTTGTTACATGAAATTAAATGACATATAATCATACAGAATAATCTTTTCATATATTAATCATACTATATACTGTATTGCATATATACTTTATTATATATTATTTGTTGTATATATATGAGAACATATAACTTCCAACATCTATCTACATATAGCATGCATTAATCATAAGGTATGCTTTATTGTATATGTACTTTTTGTATTTACCTTATTGTACAAATAATTAAGTACAGTCCTGCATAAAGAAGTTTTATTTAACAACAGGCTGTCTGAACAGTGGTGGTCCCATTAGATTGCATCATCTGGAAAGGTAGTCTGTGTAAGTTGTGATGTAAGTATGATGTTCACACTACAACAAAATCACCTAATGACACAGTTCTCAGAACATGTCCCTATCATTAAGTAGACTGTTTATATGATTAATAGATGGGACAGAGTAAGAGAGCTTGAGAGTTACTTATTACCTAGGCCTACTCTCACAGCACATACCTGCCTTCTTGCAGAATATATAAAAAGGCTAACTCTCAACATTTCTCTCCTCTCCGCATCTTTATGTGCTATTAATCATACTGTATGTCACACACACACTTCACTCTACATTATTATATATGTACTTTTAATTAAGATTCATGAATTGGAGCAGCCTCCACTCTACAAAATAGAATGAGAGCTCCCATAGTAGCAGAATAGTGGGTCTTGTAAGGAAAAGTGGGGAAAGAAAAAGAAAAATAAGAAAAACCTGGTTACCATCAGGTGACTTCAGGATACTTTTTTGTAAAGGTTAAATTGGAATAGACTTTCTTATCAACTAAAATTGGCTTGTTTGGGGATTTGGCTATTTATCTTATCTGATTTCTGGGAAGGTCAAATAAATAACTTGGTTTCAGCCTGGTGGTTTGGATCTTCAGCATGAGTAACTCCATTTTGGTTTGGTCTGTTGGGCCTGGTGCAAGAGGAGCTCAGTCCAAACCAATGGATGCCTATGAATTTCATGTAATAAATATATGAAATAAGGTATATGGTGTGATTAATACCTGTAGTGATGTAGATATGTGAGGATTGAGGGTTATATTTCCTGGCACACCCTCACAGCCTGTGTAACCACCTTCCTAGTTTGCAGTAAAGTTTCAGTTTTGGACTTGACACTTGCCATGATTTTTTTTATTTCAGAATAGAATAGTTGGAGGACTTATTTGTCATAGATTGGAACAACCAGCAAATTGTCTAAGCTCTTGCTTTCTGGCTGAGAAACCTTGTCGCGTATCTCTACTTGGTTTGGCTCATTGGCTGGCCAACTGACTTACCTAATACAACATCTTCATTAAAAATCAAATTAAAATGTGCATTCCACATAGGTAGAAATTGCTACTTGACCTTTGGGGATTCTCAAGATTAGTAAAACCATAAGAGCTAAATGTGAGGGCCTTCTGCTATCTGTGTGTGTACCCCATGTCCTCAGTGTACTTCCATGACCTGAACTGTAGGTTGACTTTGTTTAAAAACTGGGTGTCACTCTTTCCTGGAGCAGAGATGGGTCAGCCTTTTTGAAGTACCTCCCTCCATTGAACATAACTCACTCATAGCTCACCTACATCTATGGCCAAACCACCTGCGCGAGTGTGAGGATCTCTCAGTTGGTGGTTGCCAGGAAAGCCAGGAAGTGAACAGCAGCCTCAACCAAATGACATCAATCCAAATACTGTTGCAAGAAGGTTGTAGGATTAAAAAAAGGAAAAAAGAAAGCAGTTGACTCAGGATGAAGCTAAGCAGTGACCCTAAGGATCCTCAGGAGGCCATGCCAGGCCCCCTCCTGCAAGGTCCTGGGAAGTGGCGTTGGAGCCATGTCTGGCCTAAATCATTTACCAACGCTCTAGTCTTCTGATCAATCCATGTAGGTCCCCTGGAGGAGGTACATTTTAATCACTGCTTGCCAATTTATCTCCGTTGCAAATAGTTGGGAAGGACACATAGTACAGGGAAGGACGAATTTTAATAAGTAAGTAAAGAAATATCCAGAGTACAGATTCCCCCTCCAATGGAATAGTCTGGTAGGCATTGCTGGCCAGGGAACCAGAAGGCACTGGGCCTGGGAGTGGAGAGGACAGACAGCCCAGGAATGCTGAACTGCTGGCGGGTCAGAGCACCATGCACTGACCAACCAACTCCTCAGAGACAGCCTGGGATGGGCATCAGTGGAAGAAAAGCTGCCAGATCCTTCTAGACTTTAAGGCTAGAGTTCGTGGAGAATAAGCAACTTCTGTGGATTGAGCTTCTTCCTGCATGGGGACTGCTGCTGCTTTGCCCAAGGTCATGTCTCCCAGGGTCACATTTTCAGGGTTATTGCTTTTTTTTCTTGTTTTCCCTGAGTCAAATTCTGGAAATCCCCTCCTTTTTTCCCATGGCAAGTTTGAGGTTTAAGGCTCTTTTCGTTACTGAAGCTATTCACTGGGGCTGACCCTGGTACCTGATACCTCTATTGGCTTGAAAATTTTTTTCTCAAAAAATACAGCTACTGCTACTACTTATTGTTAGTATGTCCAAGTTATAGGTCTTTGGTTTTTGCTTTTTATTTATGGTGCTGGGAATCAAACCCAGGACCTTGCGCACACTAGGCAAGCACTTTGCCACACACTGAGCTTCACCCCCAGCCCCGTTATTATTTCTAAGTTGGAGTATCAAAGCATAGAAAGAAAACACCAATAACTATAAATAAGGAAAAATAACTATCTCCTGGGACCTCAGCTAATTATAAAGAGCTCTGAATTACCGAGTTGTAGAGCCCTGTCGCTGGCTGACTGTACCCTTTGCTTGAGATTCTCCCTCTTCCTGGGCCTCCGGACACCACTGTCTCCTGACTTGGCTCTCTGGCTGCTACATCACAAGTCCTAGCCATTCAGTATTGCATTTGCTCACCAGTCTGTTCTAGCCCTCTTCTCTTCTCACGCTACACACCCTCTTCTTAGAAGATCTCACTCATACTCTCTCTAGCCCAAACCTCCACATGGAACCACCTGGTCAGAACATTCAATAGGATGTCTCGGAGGCACCTCAGTCTGAGCATGTGCAGTCTGAACTACTGGTCCACCGTTCCCTACACCACAAAACCTGGCCTCTCTGGTACACAGTAGGTGCTCCATCAGTATTCACCAAAGGGATCAATGGAGGATGTCTTTATTTCACAAACTCCAGCAGATTGTGTCCTCCCTGATGAAGATGAGGGATTCTTCTCAACCTGCCTCATCCTCGTGCATCCTCCTCATCTTTTAATCCACAGATCTGAGCCTATAAGACCATGTGTGGGCATGAGCACAGACCTGCCCCCTTCCTCGCTGGCATAGACGCATGCCCTCACACGCACACACACACACACACTTCTGGTCAGCTGAAATGCACCGCGCGGTCTGAAAGCAAATACCTCCCCTGGCCAAATTAAACAAATACAAATGTGAGATTTCTTTTTTAAGAATAATAAAATCTGTTTTCTGTCCCTTCAGAGGTCAGTCCTTCTTTCAGCCCCCTGGCCCTGCAGTAGGCCTCTGATATCCTCCAAGTAACTCGGGTGACCCTCTGTTTGCAGGAAGACGTGCTTCCCCTACATCCCCCTCAACTTGTGGGGAATTCCATTTGCGTTTCTTCCACTCTTTTTGGGGGCCGGGGTGACCTGCAAAGGGCTGGCCCATCTCCGAGCACGTGGCTCCTTGCGTGGCTGAACATGGAAGATGTACACTAACTAAAAATTTTGGCAGCTTCTTCTCCTGACCAAAGAGCTTTTTGGATTTTCCTGTCTGGGAATTGCAGGCCCTGCCTCAGGTTCTGAAGACCACTTCCACCACGCTCCAGGCACGCCTCCAGGAAGGTTACTCTTGGTCCTTCCACTATAGTGGCGCTTGCTGTGATGACAGTGGTGGCTACACTAAGAACTGCGTATCGCTGGGCCCAAACAAGGCGAGGCCAGTAGCTGTGCCTTCTAAGGCTAGTGATGGTGTCCTGTTTTTTCCCTCTCCTGTAGAGTCCCTCATCCCCAGTGCCCTGGCCTCTGTCCATGTCTCCCTCCAGACCCTAGGCCCCTCCTTAAGGACAGGAATTATGTCTTTTTTCTCAGTATCTTCAAGGCCTGGCAAGAACAGGCTCAGAGTAGAAACTCAGTGAATACTGTGGAATCATTACACGGAAGGCCAAGTCGGTAAGGGATGTTGTTAGTTGTTATAATTAACTAGACTGTCACTAAAACAGACTTATTACAGGATCTGCCCATTATTCCATTCCAGCGTTCAATGAACACTGAGTACCAGGCACTTTGCAGGGCTCTGGGGACCGAGTTATAAACACAAAGATGCAGTCCCTGTTCTCATGGAGTTCATGCGAGGTAAACCAGTCATACTTCAAGAGATTAGCAAGCAAAGCAATTACAAGATGTGAGCTGTGCTGTGAAGGAAGTGACCAAGGTGCTGTGGCTGAGATTCAAGTAAGGATTGGGGGTGGGTTGGACTCTTTAGATAGAGGGATCAAGAGAGGCATCTTTAAGGGTCCAGCCGAGACCGGAACAATAAGGATTCTGTTCTCTAGGGGGAGAGAACAGTGCTGTGGCAAAGGTCTCAGGCAGGAAAGCATTTGGTGAGCCTGAGGAGCTTCCAGGGACCCAGGTGGCTGGAGAGAAGAGGAAAGTGGCCCAAAATGGCAGGGAGATGGGCCAGTCCCTGAGGCAGAATTAAGGAATTTCAGCTTCACACTGCCCGCCGGGAAGGGGCTGCAGGGTTCGCAGAGGACTCACAGTTGCTTGGGGCTCTTCCTGAATATGAAGGGGTGAATGGATGGGAGGATGCGAGAGTAAGCCAGATTCAGCTGTCTCTGATGGTTTTGACTTCAGTGTAATCCTTTTAATAATCAGGTTTGAACTTTTCTATATGTTTTCTGGAAATGTGTGCCTGCCAGGGCCTGGATCTGAGAATTCTCCTCTCTACTCACTTATGCCTTCATCCACTTGACCAAACAGTCCTGAGATGCTGGACTACACTGGCCACTATGGCAATCAGAGGCCCTCTCCTTGTGGCGTCGTCCATCATTTAAGACAGACACATAGTAGGGCCAATCGTAGGACATCAGGGTAGGAGATAGGGACCAGCTAAAGACCTGCCAGCCCCTAGTTGGGACTGTAAGGGGGACAGGGTGAAAAACGAGGCTAGAGGGCCATGTTCATGGAGACTGTAAAAGTTCCTTCACTCCACACTAGAAACCAGGTTCCTGGGACGCCATTGAAGAATACAAGGAAGAGAGAGCACCGTCTGATTTACATTTTGTATTAAAAGGCCTGCTGGCAAAAGTTTGCTCCAAGGTGAAAAGAAAACATTTGGTGTTCACTAGCTAGGATTGCAGGTCCAAGCTTCATGGGCTCCAACTTCCTGCACTTCCCAGGGTCATAGACTGGAAGGGTCCTTGGGGATTAACTCATCCATTCTTATCTTACTTTGAGGACAATAATGCTCAGGAAAGCAGCTTGCTTGGGGTCACTTTTGTTCTTGACTCCAGTCTATATTCTGAGCTGCTATTCTGATGAGTAAGTTGACCAATGGCTTAAAGAGGGTGGGAGACTAGATATGGGTGTCATAATGATCCTAAGAGCCACAGATCAATGCCTATCTCCCATTGGTGGGAGTCAGGAATTTATCCAGGCCTATTAAGGATAAGAAAGTGCTTGTCTTACTATGGTTTTAAAAAATAAATTGGATAATCATACAATCAGATAAGTTACTCTGCAGTGATTCCAAGTTGTAATGCCAAGGTACAGCCCCAGGCTATTTATTTTGGCTGTAAACTAGGTTGCTGTTTGACACCTCAGGTTCCCAGCTGTTGGTGTAATGGCTGAATGTCTGCTTTCTCCAGATAAGGGGCCATCTGGTGAAAATAGCCTTGTCTAGGTTATCAGTTACATCTTATAAGCATATTGCCACACGAGTCAGGAACAGCTACCATCTTAACAACAACAACTATACTCTCTGTCCCACAAAAGGGCAGAGTGTGGATGTAATATATTTTTTTTTCCTCCTCAGGCAACATAGTAAAGTGGCTAAGAATATGGAAGTGTTGTTAGGAAGGACTCACTGTCACTATTCACCACCTGTGAGCTGGGGATGTGGCTCAAGTGGTAGCGCGCTCACCTGGCATGCGTGCAGCCCGGGTTCGATCCTCAGCACCACATACCAACAGAGATGTTGTGTCCGCCGAAAACTGAAAAATTAATATTAAAGTTCTCTCTCTCTCTCTCCCTCTTTCTCAATCTCTCTAACTCTTTAAAAAAAAAAAAAAACTATTCACCACCTGTGTGTCTAGGACCAGTTAAACAACCCCTCAGATCTTTTATCCTTACCTAGGAAATGGGGATAATATTTATCCTATCAGAAGGGCCCAGTGGTACCTGCCTATACTTCCAGCTACTTGGAAAGATGAGGCGGGAGGATCACTTGAGGCAGGAGGATCACTTGAGCCTAGCAGTTTAGGGCCAGCCTGAAGAACACATCACCTTCATCTCTAAAAATGATCATCATCATCATCTACTAGATTCACAGAGTGTTTGTTGAATTAAATGAGATAACACTGAACCTGGCGTAAAAAGGATTGGGGGAAATTTTTTATAAAGGTATTTATTATTTTACTCCTAAATGATTGAGTTTCCCCCATGAAAACACTTGGGGAAAGGTTTCCCTGCAGACTGGCCCATATGAAATACTGCCATTGACTCAGCACTGTAGTAGAGAATTTTAAAAACCTTTACCTTGGGCTTTGAAACAAATTGTGCTTTTGCACTTTTTTTTTCCCCCATGGTACTGGTGATAAAACCTAGGGACACTTTGCCACTAAGCTACATCTCCGTTTTATGTTTGACTTTGAGACAGGGTTTCACTAAGTTGCCTAGGGCTCACTGATAAGTTGCTAAGGTTGGCTTCAAACTATGATCCTCCTGCCTCAGCCTCCCCAGTCTCTGGGATTACAGGCGTGTGCCACTGTTCCAGTTGTGCCTTTGCTTTCATTGGAGAGGCAATAGATGGACCTTGCTTGCTTCTTGGTTGGTCTAGGGAGGTTTTTGAGAGATTCAGCTTTCCTGGGAGCCAGGGAAGGTTCCTGCCACAGGGAATGCTACAGAGAATACTGGAGGGTTGCATTTATCATTGCCACAACATTGAAGGGAATCTGACTATACATTTCTTTGGAAGGTATTGATTGTTGAATATGAAGGTGTCTGGTTTCATTTGTCAAAAACATCCCCATTCCCATCTGACTAGCCACTCTCATTCACAAAGTCTCTACTATTTGTCCAAAAATAAGCCGAGTTTCTTTATAACCTCCCTCAAGGAAGGGCCTGTGCTCTGGCAACCCAAATACTTGGCATCCCTGAGTAATTTTCTGATCTCTTATCTTCAAGTAACTGAAGGAATTTGCTCTCATGTGCATGGCTCTCAGGCCTGAGCTTTGTGGAACTAATGTGCCACAGGGGCTAAAACATTAAAAATTCAGGTTCTAGTTAAAGGATTCAGGCACATATGAATCTCATCTTTCATGATGAATTTTTGAATCATGCAAAAAGATTTTTTTTCCTTTTTTTTTTTTTTTTTTTTGCCTGATAGGTTAAGAGCCTCATGTGCCAACCCTCTGCTAAAATGCTGTGTGGTTTACTGAAGGAAAAGTTTTCTGGCCCTTACTCTGGAGGGGTATCTACCATCGCATTTGGAAGATACAGTGGCCCAAATGGGAAAGGCTGTGTTCAGAAAGGAAGTGACAGCTGAGCTGCCCAGTGAGGCAAAAAGGGCTCCATCCAACATCTGAAGTTCAGGTCCTGGCTCACTTCACTAATGTGGGCTTATTCACTGCCCACCCCCACCCCTGGAGATCCCCAGTTGATAGCATGTGGTAGCCACTCCCAGGGCCGAGATCCCAGTCCTAAGAAGATTATTAAATGTCTGGAAGCTGTCACATCCATCCTGGTTATTAACAGCTGAGTGGTTCCATTCCCACCCCTACTCTACCCCCGACCCTCACCTTTGGTTTCTTCCTGGGGAGCTTCGTGTTCTCATGCATGCATGGGGCGGGGGTGGGGGTCCTATAATTTTCTTATAGCTAGACTGAAAGTCTAGTGTGTCTCTCTCTTTCTCTCTCTCTCTCTCTCTCTCTCTCTCTCTCTCTCTCTCTCTCTCATCTATCTTGGTGGCTCATACCAAATAGGAGATACTACATATTTTTCAAAAATGAAGAGTCATTAGGGATTTAGTAACTTTTCCTGGCAAGGGATCCATGTTTTAAGAAATGATTTTGAGAGACCCCTGGAGAAGGCAGAATTTCTGAAGTAACTACATATCCCAAGCACTGTACTAGAGCTTTCACACAGGTTAAGTTGTTCCATCCTGGCAATATAATCCCCATTTAGCAAATAAGGAAACTCAGTCTCATAGGTATGTTGGACCAACCCACCATTAACCAGCTAGGAAGAGCAGATTCCCGTTCAGAATGGCCTCACTTCCTACCTGAACAAGGGAAAGAGAGAAGTTGGTGGTCCCACTCTGCATCTAGATTACAACATGAAGGACTGACCACTTCTTGTGTATATACCACTGTCACAGATTTGATACACACAGCGCCATACCTTGGGGGCAAGTGTTAGAAGCTAAGGTGTGTATTTCAAATTATTCTAAACACATTGCTGTAGAGCTCCACAGTTGGTTTCTTGTCATATTGAAAGCATACTTCACTGGGCGTGGTGGCACACACCTTGAATCCCAGTGGCTCAGGAGGCTGAGGCAGGAAGATCACCAGTTCAAAGCCAGCCTCAGCAAAAGCCAGGTGCTAAGCAACTCAGCAAGACCCTTGCCTCTGAATAAAATACAAAATAGGGCTGGGGATGTGGCTCAGTGGTCTAGTGTCCCGGAGTTCAACTCGGTAACTGCCCCCCCCCCGAAAAAAACCCGCCCCTCCCCCCAAAAAACTCCACATACTTCTGGGAATGTAGCTCAGTGGGTGGAGCATGCGTTGGCATTCATGAAGCCCTGGGTTCAGTGCTCAGCACCCCTTCCCCGCCCCATATAGCATACTTTTGTTAAAAACACTGTCTAACCTATCATACGTGTCCACGAGGTTGCCTTACACACCAGTTCTCTCTCAGTATTAGGTCCTTTTTTCCTTCCCTCACAGCAAACTCATTTTAGGGACCCTTGCTTTTACCCACAGACCTTTTCCCCTTTCCCACCCCAATAAAGTAGCAAGTCTAGTTGGTCTTAGAAGTCAAGGGTTTTTTTTGTGTGTGTGTTTTTCCCCTGAAACGAACTGCTAGATTTGTTTTCCCTTCCTCAGATAGGTTTTATAGAATTTTTTTAAGTACACTGTTGAGGGAGTTTCCTTTCTTGACGTCTTTTGGTTTTCTGGAAGAGGTCTGCACTCCTGCCCCAGGGGAGCCTGGGTTCTGCCATCCTGCCTCTAAATCAATCCATCCTTGTCAGTGGCCGTGATCTCTCGGCCTCTGTGGCTCCCTTCTCACCACAGTCTTCTTTTCCCAGCCCAGAGGAATTTGGGCCCAAACATCACATAGAGATTTCCAACTCATGCATCTTACATTTTAGCTAAAAGGCAATGTCTCTCTCTCTCTCTCTCTCTCTCTCTCTCTCTCTCTCTCTCTCTCTCTCTCACACACACACACACACACACACACACACAGCAGTAACAGTCACTTGGGGCAGCCCAGTGCTGCCTCTTCCCAACCATGTGACCTCAGGCAAGGCGCCTGTTCTGAGCCTCAGTTTTCTCACATGTTTTTAAAGTTGAGTTAATGATGTTGACCACATGTTGGCCAGGTTGGTCTAGTCAGGATTCCTGACTCCCAGGGATAAAATGGTGGAAAACACTCCAGGCAAAGGAACCCTTTCCTTTTAGTCAAAACATTGCTTCCAAATCTCTATTTGGCTTAATAATCTGGGTCAAGCCATCTTGGAACCTTGATCACTGCTTAAGACTTAGGTCAGAATGGTAGTTGTCAACCAGAGACACGCAAGGGCTGTTTGGCAAAGTCTCAATGCAACAAGAGGTCAGTATTAATAACAACTAACTCAGAGGCCATGAACGCTACTAAGATCCTGCAGAGTGTAGGACAGCCCCACAGCAAAGAAGTATCTAGTCCCAAATGTCAGTCTGGCCCCAGTGTGCCAAGGTTGAGAAACCCAGGATCAGAGGGATGCTGAAGAGTCTGCTGTTAGCCTCTTGCCCACAGCCCATGTGGCCCTCTGGCAGCTGGGGAGGAAGTGTTTCCACGGAACTTCTTTCAAGTCTTAGTCTAGTGGAGAGTACAGTAAGGTTGCTGTCAATCCAGGGGACAAGCAACTATGATTAAGGCCTTCTGTCTCAGGGGAAATGGTCCTAACTTAGGGACTACTAAAAATGCTCACTATCACCTATAATTATTATTTAATGTTGTTTTTTGAGATGCTGGTCAATACAATCAGAGAAGAGAAATGCATCAGAAATACAAACACTGAAAACAAAGAGAGGCAATGATCACTGCGGATAATCTGAAAAATTCAGAAGAAGCAGTTGGAAAATTACTTTGCAAAAATAAAGAGAATTCAGTAAGTGGCAAGTCAAAAGAATGATAAAAAGAAATCAATAGCTAGCATATACATATGTGACCAGAAAAAAGCTCTAATTAAAGGAATAACCCCATTTATGATAGAGATTTAAAATATAAAATAATAGCTTGGATTATTTAGAAGTAGGTTTAGGTAGAATTAACATATAAACTCCAAACAACAGTGCTTTCAATAAGATACAAGATTTTTTCTTTTTCGTGTAAAAGTAATAGGATCATTCCTTGGACTTGATCTTTACTATGGCTGAAGTAGCTACTAAGACCAGGCATTATACATAGCCTCATTCCGGACACAAGAGAGAGGAAGGAAAGAGCAAGAGGGCCCTTCCTTTTAAGGAGACTGCCATATGTTTGATTGGTGGGAACTTAGTCACATAACCACACCCAGCTCCAAGGGAGGCTTTTCACTTTAGTTTATAGCTGCATGGCTACATGCATGACTTAAAAGGGGGGAAAAAGGAGAAAAACTTCAACATTCTCTTACTAACGAAGGAGGTGAGAATGGATATTGGGACAACCAACAATCTGCCATAAAATGTAATAAGAAATGCACAAGATCTATACCAGAGAATTTTAAAATGCTACTAAAGGACACAGTTAAGACTTGGGCAAATGGAAAGATAAACAATATTATTGGATAAGAAAACTCGACATCACGAAAATATCAATTCTCCCTGAGTTAATTTATAACTTTAGATGTGTTCCCAATAAAAACAGTACCAGGATTTCTTTTTAACTAGACAAATGATTCTAAAGTTCATATGGAAAAATAAACAAGTAAGAATAGCCAAGAAATTTGAAAAAGAAGAAGGGGACAAGTTCTGCTAGGTGTTAAAACATCATAATCCTGTGATAATTAAAGTGTAGTGTAGAGCAATGTAATAGAATAAAAGATACAGGAAAAAACACAAGTGCACAAGAGGATTTGACATGAGGACTTAATAAAGGTGCGATTTCCATCAGTGAGGATAAGATGAGCTATTCAACATCTGGGATTGTTTCCAGATAGCTGGAAACAAGTAAAGTTGGATGTATACTTCACACCTCTTATCAGAACAGATTCCAAAAGCATTAAAAACTTATGCTTATAAAATGAAAGCAAAAGTAACCTTGAAGTAACCTTGAGAGAATGCTTTTAAAGCTTTAAAATGGGTGAAACCTTTCAAATTAAGACATACAATCCAAGAACCATAAAGCATCCATTCAGTTACATAAAAATAAATAATATCACCCAAACCACTGTAAGCCATGTCAAAAGCCAAACAATAAACTAGAAAAAGTGTTTGTAACTCTTATCCTGTACAAAGTTTGTTTCCTAAAAGAGAAAGAGCTCCTAGAAATCAATAAAAACAAACACCAAAAAGAAAAAGTTAGCACAGATAAGTCACAAGAAAAAAAAAATACTCTTTTCTTTTAAAGGTACGAAAAAATGCTGAAACTTACAGAGAAACTTAAGGGTATACTGAGATACGGTTTTTACCTGACATACTGCCTAAACCGGACAACATACCATGTTGGCAAGAATGTGGAGAAGCAAGCCCTCTCACATATTGCTCATGGGAGTATACATTTTTCAGCCCAAAGGAGAGTGGTTGGGCAACATTCAAGGACATTCACATTCTTGCAGTATCTAATTCAGAAATTTCTTTTCTAAGAAATGTGTATGATTCCTTGGTACACAGGCAAACATGCAAAAATATCATACATATCATACACAGGAGGTTATTCACAGTAACACTGTAATGGCATTTTAGAAATACCCTAAATATTCCCCAATAAAAATAGTGAAATATTATATAGTATAAACTAAAGAATTAGGAGGTTCTATCTATGTGCCAAGATAGAAAGCTCTCCAATACAGATCAAGCAAAAAAAGATAAGGGCCCCCGAAGGCTACATGCAGTCAGCACCTAATTTATTAAAAATGGGGAAATGAATGTATCTTCATATTTTCTTATTTATGTATAAAGTTTGACTGAGAAGATACACAGGAATGAATAAAAAACAATTGCCTGTAAGGAACAGATAGAATAAAAACAAAAAGGAATGGATGAAAGAGGGAGAATTATTACCATCTGCCCTTTGATACTTTCATATTTTTTAAACATAATAATGTCTGACCTATTGAAAAACAAAATTTGAATGAGACGATTTTTTAATATATTATATGTGCTGAGGATCAAACCCAGTGCCTCACCTTTGCTAGGCAAGTGCTCCACCACTGAGCTATAACCCCAGCCTGAATGAAACTATTATTAGATAAATCAAATAAGTAAAGGTCACACTGGTTTGTATAGAAGGAAGAGATGTTGCTAGATTTTATTGTATTCCTTCTATTAAAAAAAAAATGAACCTACTCCTTAATGTCTCATGCCTCGAAAGTGCCCTTGTATTTGAGGACTGAGTAGACAGGGACTAATATCTAGGCAGTTGTCTCTGCAAAGCTGTCCAGTTTCCCCAGTACCTACTATGTGCCTGGCTGGGTCCTGAGTGCCTGGGAACTTGTAGGAAGGAAAGACCACCCACCCTGCTGTGAAGCTGGACCTCAGAATAGGAGTAGGAAAGGCTGGGGAACCACTGCTCCCAACCCTCATCCCTAGGGAAGCTTATCAAAGAGGCAGCACTAAACACCGGCTGCTGAGAGACTCCTGGTGCAGGAATAGGACGTGGAGCAGCCATGCTGGTGAGCAGCCATGCTGGCGAGAATGGAGGAAAACAATAGCTGCCACAGGGTCCTGGCACCACCTCCTTCCAGCAGTCTAGCAACCTTTGTCCCCTACCCCCTTGAGGGAAGGTCCCAGAGGAATGATCCCTCTTTTTTTGTGGGGGGTTACCAGGGATTGAACCCAGGGGTACTTAACCACTGAGCCACATCCCCATCCTGCCTCCCTTTTTTGTATTTTATTTAGAGACAGGGTCTCACTGAGTTGCTTAGAGCCGTACTAAGTTGCTGAGGCTGGCTTTGAACTTGGGATCCTCCTGCCTCAGCCTCCTGAGCTGCTGGGATTACAGACGTGCGCCATCTTGCCCAGCTACCCTCTTCTTTTTAATGAGACTCAAGACCCCATACAGGAACAAAATTTGAATAACATCCTGTCTGGTGCCCAGGGATCTTTTGAGCTTCCCTAGCTTTTTCTTTCATACACAAAAAAAGAAATAGAAGTCAGTAAGTAACTCTTGCATACGTGGTATTTGTGTGTAGGGGGTTAGAGTTTTGAGGAAATTCAGAGAGCAGAGAGGGAATGGGAGGAAAGTGACAAGAGGTGGGATTTTAGGCACTGGCAGCAGAAGAGCAGGAAGAAGTGTGTTGGGCTGGAGCCTCCCTGGGGCACAGTGCAGGCACAGCTACCTGCAGAACATGCTAGACCAGGTGGTCATACTGGGCTGTCAGGTGGTCATTCTGGGCTAGTAGCTGAGCCAGCTTCTTCCCCAAGGAGAAGTGAGGATAGGAAGCAAAGGGGGGGCAAAAAGGAGGTGGGGAGAAATGGGACACCCACCTTCCCTTTTTCCCTGAATAGATTAGGAACCTGAGCAGGGGGGAGGGCTGTGTCTGAGGGCCAGGGGGGCTCATGCAGAAACCTGAGCTAGAACTGTCTTGGGTTCAGACCACCTTGGTACATTCTAATCTATCCCATATATACAAAAATCAGAACAGATCCTTCCCGTGACATGACAAATACTTTAAAAGAGAGCGTTTTGAGGGCTGGCACCCAGGGCATTTTATCAAGTTAGGAGTTGTGGCCAGTGCTGGAAGAAGTCCGCCCAGGTTGAGGCAAGAGGCGCTAAGATGCCAGCTTTCAGAGCAGGAGGTTCCTGGGAACGTTCAAAACCCACTTGCCTTCTTCCCTCTCCCATTTATTTATTTGTGCAAGGATAAAGTAGTAGCAGAGCGTGCACTTCCTAACTCACAGGGGTCTTCAGGGCATGGATGTCAATCACGAGCTGCTTTCCATACATGTAGAAGCATTATTCTTGTGACTTCTATAAGCATTGCCATTATGATCGTCTCACATCCATACGGGCCTTGGAAAGGCAATTCTGGATATTAGAGCACAGAGGGGGAACTTGACTTAGCAGAGCCCAAAGAGCCTGCTGGCTGGCGGTGGAACATTTGCAAGTGGCCAGGCAGGACTCCCTCGAACTCAGATTCCCCTGTAGGAAATGCATGTGGTGATATTAAATACCTTCATCTTTCACACTGTTTATCCCATTAGTCCATCAAACAAGCCCACAAACAGAGTGTGTTATTTTGATTTGACAGGGGATGGCCCAGCCAGGTGACTCTACAGGGCCATGCCATCATTAGTGAAAAACCCCAGGGCACCTGGATCCCAGCCCAGCATTTGTCCCTGCTTTCTTACCCCCAGCCAGAGGTGAGCCTTAACCACTCACACTGCCAGGGCAGGGGTCAAGGAGACTGGCCTCAGCGGCTCGGCTTGGTTGGGCTCACTGTTCTTTCTGTAGTTCACAAGCATTTGCTTAGAGCAGCACATTTTATGTGCTCTCCTCTTTCCCAGAGTCCCAGCTGTAAGCGGAAACAGGGTCATGGAAGCAAGGCAGGCAGGTCCTAAAGCGCTTCCTGCCCCACCTCTGCACTCAGGCCTGGGTCCCTGGCAGTGGCTGGAGTTCAAGTTCAAATGCCAGCAGGTCATGAGCATGGCCCTTCCTGCTCTCTGCATGCAGGGGAATGGGTGTTCTTTGCAAGACCCCCTTCCAGCTCAGAGTGGCTGCTGAAGGAGGCCTAGGGTGGGAATGTCCATCTGGACAGTCTGGATTCTTCTACAAGCCGAAGCCTGGGGTTTCCAGGCTTGGGTGGTAGATAAATTTTTACTTAGAACCCCAGGTTTCATATTAGTTCTTCCATAGAACCACAAAATGTAAAACAGAGCAGAGGGGAGCCATACTGGCTGAGGCTGGCATGCCCCCCCCCGTGGCCCTCACCTTCTGTACAGAACTATCCACAGCCTCTAAGCCTAGGTGATTGCAACCAGTTCCTCCCCTCAGCCTACCACCCCTGGAAGGCTGATGCTGTGCACACATGGCGCTCCCCTAGGTAGGGCGACTGTTGCTGTGGGCATGGATTTCAGACCCCTCTTCCTGGCATCTGAGGCTCTCTGAGGTTGGTCCCAACATACCTGTCTTTCCTCACCATTCAGACCCAATTCTGTGGTCTCTTTAGCACATTTTGCATCTACCTCCTCTCCCTTCCACCTTCTGTCCTCATGGTCTATCCAAACCAAGCCTCTATCCAAACTTGAGCCACTGCTCTCTAGAAGCCCTCACTGCCTGCACCAGCCATCTGTGCTCTCACCTCTGAAATCCAGCAGCTCACATACTTCATGCCCTGAAAAACTAGCACCTCAGGGATGCACACCTGTAATTCCAGAGATTTGGGATGCTGAAGCAGGAGGATCTTAAGTCCAAGACCAGCTTCAGCAACTTAGTGCTGAGACCCTCAACAATTTAGTGAGACACTGTCTCAAAATAAGAGGTAGAGTGGCTCTGGGTTCAATCCCTGGTACAAAAAAAAAAAAGTACCTGATTCTTGGGTGATGTTAATATGTATACTAATGTCACCATGTGTCCCTCTGCTGATTAACTCATGACAGATGGAGGACAAGCTGCCCCTTTCTCTCAAAGGAAGGTCTCAATAATATGAATTTCAATGCATGGCAGGTCTTTGGTAAATAGCTACTAACTTTAATCTGTTAAGCTGCAGTGGTCTTGATATGTTTCTGGGGTTGTGGAAGCTCCTTCTTCATGCTGAGGAGACTGGCAGCACTGTCCACAGTCGACCAACATGAGAGACCCCTGGACTGAGATTGATTTGGGGCACATCACCCCTGTCAGGACTTTTTCTTCTGAAAATTTCCCTAGGATGTGCACATCTCTTCAACTCAAGAAGACCCTATCAGGGTGAATGAGACATTAACCATGCAGCCTTGGCCTGTCTTACAGGGATTTGAAACTGGACAACATTCTTCTAGATGCAGAAGGTCACTGCAAACTGGCCGACTTTGGGATGTGCAAGGAAGGGATTCTGAACGGCGTGACAACCACCACGTTCTGTGGGACTCCCGATTACATAGCTCCGGAGGTAAGACCTGTATGCAAACGGCCACCTCCTCCTGGTAAGGCAGGGGTCATCATGCACTGGGGTCATCTCGTAATGCCTTCTCCTAGCACTACCAGGATGGTTCCAGGAGGGAGTTGGGGGGAAGGTTAAGGGTTCACTGATCTCAATAAAGATGTGGTGACTGGAGGAGGATGGGTCAGCTAAGTGACAGGCCTGTATCTGGGCAGGGTCTCAATGAGCATCACTCCCCATCCTAGTCCCCGGTCACCAATAAAAGTAGGACTAAGACAAATTGTTGACTTTCATCATCGTTTTCACTTCTTAATAAGCACAATAAAACGCACCATAGAAAAAGGCAGCCATTTGCTTTATCAGCTGTAACTTGCCGACATTGAAACCAGGAATCACCCACCATTTCCCCTCAGTGTCAGATCCACCTAGTGGGAAGGCAGGGTGGAGCAAGAAGAGCAAAGTATAAGCAGAGATCAGAGATATTCATTTTTAGCATCACCAGTGGGTCACCTTGTATGTTGTTTGGGTGTTTTGCTCATCGGGAAGGGCTTGTTTGCTTTGAATCCTTCCAATCTTGCCTAACCCAAGAGAAACATAGTGTTTGTGGATGATTCAGATTTAAGCTAGGCCTATCATGACACTTAATCAAAATGATCTTGATAGCTCTGAGACATGTAAGATGGGAAGGAAGCACCAATCTCATTAAGCATTGCACAGAGAGATATTAGACATTCGGATTTCATTTTCATGAGTACTTGCTAGATACAAGCAGCGTTGGGGTAAAATAGGACTGAATTGGGGTAAAAAATCTCCTTCTTCTAAGGAAACTTTTGGTTTAGAGGGAGTGACAGATAAGTCAACAGGTAATTAAGCAGAATAAGTCAGTATATAAAACAAGATGGTATCCTCGGGGACTTGGGAGGGCTTCTTTGGAGCACCTGAAGGATGAACTGAATTGTAAAGAATAATGATTTCCTGTGGCTGTAGGGGTGGGAGAACATCCCTGCAAACAAGAGGATCAGAAAAGAAGCAGAGTCGGGGTAGAAGTTCTGAATCCTTTCAAGGCAGAGTATGTGTTTCCAATCTGGGTACTCCCAGGATCCAGCACACAAATCAGGTTCTCAGTAATGGTTGGTTGAATGAATGAATGGGAACTTGTGACATTTCAACATGAGCCAAGGCTAAGGAATAAAAACACTTTAGTCTTTTTAAGGAAAGTTAAATAGTGTAGCACGAGCAGAGGTTCCTTAGCACTCGTAATAATGAACAAAGTTAGCTAAAGGGCCTAGGGATATGGCTTGATTCTGTAGGAACTGGGGACCCACTAAGGGTTGTTCTGGAGGAAGGTCCTAACCAGACCTGTCCCAGGAAGAAGAGTGGCAACCACAGTA
Source organism: Ictidomys tridecemlineatus (assembly GCF_052094955.1). Taxonomy (NCBI): domain Eukaryota; kingdom Metazoa; phylum Chordata; class Mammalia; order Rodentia; family Sciuridae; genus Ictidomys; species Ictidomys tridecemlineatus. Next base: position 84,706,699 of record NC_135488.1, on the reverse strand, counting down.
CAGATCAGAAGACAGATAACAAGGGATGGACAGCTGATGATCTTCACAGGCCAACCACAGCTGGGGAGGCCTGGGGAGGGCCTAGAAGTGAGACAGGTGAGACAGGTGTAATAGGTAAATTCTCTTATGAGCCTAATCCCTTGGCAGTGAGACCACAGGTACTATAACAAACAGTAACAATTTTGGTCTCTCTGCTAGTCTTTTCGCTTGGCAGTAACACTAGGAATTCAACCTTCAAGAAGAGATAAATGGAAGTGAAAACACTCCATTTGGACCTGGTTTTTCCATCTTCCTCATTTATTTATTTATTTTGGTACCAGGGATTGAGCTTGGGGGCACTCAACCTCTGAGCCACATCCCCAGCCCTATTTTATATTTTATTTAGAGACAGGGTCTCACTGAGTTACTTAGTACCTCGCTTCTGCTGAGGCTGGCTTTGAACTCTCATCCTCCTACCTCATCCTCCCGAGCCTCTGGGATTACAGGTGTGTGCCACTGCGCCCTGTCCTCATTTATCCTTTATTATGACAATGCTTGGTTCCAATTCCTCTGAGTCCATGTCAGAATGGAAGGACTGACACTCCAGTGTAGTATTTAAGGACCCCACCCAAGACAAACCTCACTTTGCAATGGACAGAACACCCATTCAGCCCAAAGCACCCCACGGAGGAGACTCTGATGTGTGTTTATAATGAGGTGCTGCCACTCTTCCTTCCTGCTCTGTCCAGCATGCCCACTGCACAGGATCGCCGTGACACCAGAAGTGGCAGACATCCCTGGTCTTATGGCAGGCAGAGTACAGCTGATAAGGAAAGGGGTCACTGTCTTTATCAAGGGCTAGTGGAAAGATTAAATAAAATGATCCCTCCAAAGTTCTTAGGATGGTGCCTGGCCCATAGTGACCCCTGGCTTACTGGTTATCTTCATTATCTTCATTGTTAGATTACGTAATGAGGCAAGAAAAACATGCCAGAATGCCCCCATGTGCCCTTGATCCCTTGATGAATTAAGTCCTGAGACTTCTGAGCCTTTGGTTCCTGTCTTTCAAATGAGAATCTTCATGCTGACCCTGCCCATCTCAGCAGGGTGTTTTGAGAATCTAATGAGATTAAAGCAGGGGCGTGCTTCTGAAGGCACAGCCTCTATTCAAATAAGAGAGTCCAACCCTGAAACCAGAGCCATCTTCTGAGGGTTCAGCTCGGCCTACAGCTTCTCTTCCACCACAAACACTTGGCTAGCTCCTCTGGCCCACCTCTCCTTTCTCCATGCCTGGCCCTGTTCCCCAGGAAGTGGCCGCCCATCCTGGGCAACACCTAGTGTCATTAGGCCCAACACCTGCCCTCTCTCCTGCCCCAGCTCTGACCTACTCGAGGGATTGGCTGCCATGCCAGGTCCTCCCATGGCTTACAAAGCCTTGCCCTCTCACCAGCTCCGTTGCCGACATGCGATTAAGAAGCAGGTAATTAGAGCCAAGCACGAAAGACATTTAATAGATGCCACTCAAAACAAGAAGGCTCTGAATGGGTTGGGGAAGGGTGGATAGGATCACTCTGTGTCTCACAGCACCATCTTGTCTGAGCACACAGGAACCACCTGGAGGTCTTGTCACCACTCCGCAGAGGCACAGACCCCAGCTGTCCCACCTCCCTGAGGCTAGAGTGGAGCCACCTTATCACCTAAAGCCCCCGAACCCAGGAGTTAACAAGTTACACCCAGTAAGACACACACAGTGATAGATTCAAAAATTATGCATCACACAGTATTGTATATTGTTGAGCACTAAAATGGGCTGGTCATGACGGTGGGCTCAGAAGAATGCTAGAACCCTTGCTCCGGTGCTTTAGAAAGCCCTGGGGAGACAGCTGACCTTGGAAACAGCTAAAAATGCAATAACATGTTTGAAGCACTTGCATATCTTAGGAACTGGCAGGGACTTCGGGAGATAGGAGAAAGTGCTGAGGAAATCTAGGAACGCTTTATGGAGGAGAATAGGGCATAACCATGACCTCAAAGGACAGAAACTGGTAGTGCCAATAAGCTGTAGTGAACCAGGTGAGGTGCTGGATCTCACAAGGTTGAGAAGGAGCTGACTTTGACTTTGGAACAGAGTGGAATCAATGGCTCCTCAGGTGGTGGGACCTGTAGCTCTGACCTTACAGATACAACGCACTAATCCCTTGGCAGTGAGACCACAGGTACTATCGAAGCAGATGACTAGCCCCAAATAATTTTGAGTTGGCTGCATTTCTTACTTCTTTTTCATTCCTAATTGGGAAGATTCCTAAACTGCACGAGTGTTTTAGATGCTTTTATTCAAGTCTTCCTATTTACTCACCAGCAATTTAGGATAGCTCTGGAAGAATGTTTTAGCATGTCATATATGCACTTAACCTAAGTGATTTTGACTCTGTACATTTGGTCAGAGGAAAAGAGAGAGAAGAGACCAAGAGAGCATCAGGAAGACCAGTAACTATTGCCAAAGACAAAGTTGTACCAGACAATCAAAAAGATAATTGGGCTCTGGCTATGGAAGCAAGGAGAACATTCATTCATGAGGCTGGTCTCAAAAAAAAAAAAAAAAAAAAGGAAAGGGTCTGGGGATTTTTAGAGGCAAGTAAATGAGGAGTTAATCAATGAGTCTCGTGGGAATCATGAGGAATAATGGAGATGGGTCTATGTAGAGCAGAGTGGGTCCTTCGTGGGTAGGAGACAAAGGAGATGGGAAGGCTTATTTTCTGTAATTTCCTTCCCAGGAACACAGGGCCCAGGTAAATCCAACATTGTCACCATTTAGGGACAGACTGAGATCCCTGTTACCTTTCCCTGGGCGCACTGAGCATGCTGTGGGGCTGTGTGAGATAGAGACCTGAATCAGCCACTCACAGCTTGCTTGTGTCTGTCTCAGTCTGCATCTTTGCTCTCCTGACCCTGATTTTAGTGTTGAGATATGCATTTTTTAAAACATAACCCTGAATGTAAATCAAGGACTTCATCTGGAGCTCAAAGAAACAGCCATTTGTTCCCACTGAAGGATAGACTATTGGAGAGGTGACACTCAGCCTCTAAGTGCATCCCAGCTCAGTTCTTGGAGCTTGCTGCTTTAGACGCCCCATCCCCAGGTAACACGACAGGGCTCCACACTGTGGGGGAGTGAGTCAGAGATGCAGACCTCCCCACGGGCATTGGTGGCACGGGTGTTGCATTGGGTGGGGGACATTCTTTGGTGGTCCCTAATGTTGCCTGTTTCCTGAACAGATCCTGCAGGAGTTGGAATATGGCCCCTCAGTGGACTGGTGGGCCCTGGGAGTGCTGATGTATGAGATGATGGCTGGGCAGCCCCCCTTTGAGGCTGACAACGAGGACGACCTGTTTGAGTCCATCCTCCATGATGATGTGCTGTACCCAGTCTGGCTCAGCAAGGAGGCCGTCAGCATCTTGAAAGCCGTGAGTCATTGCCCCTGACCTGCCCCTGGGGCTCCTTGCCCCCCACCACACATGCACATAGACCCCCACACACACCCCTTCTCACCACTGGATGAGAGATGAGTTAAAACAGCCTCCGTGGGGAGTTCAGGCAGGGTTCAGACACTGCTGCAGAGAATGGGGCCTGGGACAGTGGCTCTGCTTGTGGGAAAGGGACAGCGTGTGTGTGTGGGTTTCCTGAGATGGTGCACTGTGTGCTTCTGTGTCCCCCAGCATCTCAGAGGGAACAGATCCAGCCCAGCCTGGGTCATCCCCTCTGCTCCTCATACTCAGGCTAAGTCCTTCTGCATCTCTGCCACCAGAGAGAGGCCTGTCTGCATTGAAGCCTCCTCTGCAGAAGAGAGGGGAGTGAAGGGCAGGGAGGACAGCCCAGCTGGTGTCCATGACAGCATCACTATGCCTAAGTAGCCAACCAGAAAACATGATGTCCACTCAAGATCCGGGCAGCCGTGCTGTATTCAGACACAGTGGAGCCTGTCCCTGCCCTGCCAATGACCCTTCACGGGTGAAAACACTGTACTTTCTCAACATGGTCATTTCTGCAATGTAATGACATTGGTACCAGTTCCCTCAGTGCAGGGATGGCAACCAGTTTGCCCAAGGTCACCTTGCTGGTTGAAGCAGGGCGGGAGTGACAGCCCTGGAATCTCGATTTCCAGTCCTGGCTTCTTTCTTCTATCAGGATGCTCCAAAGCACAGCACTTGAACAGGTGGCATCCACCAAACCTGCCATATTCGAAAACCCTTGTGTTTCATCATTTGATTTCCTTGTCCTTTTCATGACACCCAATCTTTACTCAATTGCACATATTTTATGAAGAAATTTATCAGTCCCTATAATAGATGGGAAATCAGTATCACTTGTCTTAATTAATTAATTCATGTGAAAAGTTTAACCAGATGTAAAATCCTTGAGCAGGTTTCTGGGGCACACACACACCTGCCTCCATGGCTTCACCTCCTGTTCCTCCTTGGCCTCCTGTGGCTCCCTGTGGCTCCGGGACCCCTGGCCTTGGAGCCTCGCAGCCACATTCACTGACGCAGCTGAGCTCCTCTGTGTTAAAGCCCTCTTTGTCCTTGCGCTCTGGCACTTGGCCCTGTTCTCCCTGGCATTTGGGCAGCTTCTCCACTCCTTTGCTTCCTCTTCCTCTGCTGCCCCTGCATGTGGGGACACATCAGTGGATGTTCTCAAGTGTTGGCCCAAGAGCGACTTCTCAACGAGGCTCCTCTGTCCTCCCCCAGCCCTTGAAAAATTAAAACTTGTGCCCTCTTCTCTGGGCCCTCCCTCCTGCTCCATTTACTCCTGATAGCATTTTCCACTTCCCAGTATTCTCTATGAATTGTGGATTGTGTTTATTTTTATGTTTAGCACTTTTCTTCCATGAGAAGGTAAGCTCCGTGAGGGCAGGAGTTTTGTCCACTTCATTTCATGACTGCACCTGAGGCCTGAGGCACACTGCAGGCACTGCCAGAGATTCTTTGAAACATGGAAGGCAGCAGCTTTTAGTGCTCTGCTTCTTGCTTTTGCCACAGATTGCAAAGTTCAACCAAGTAGGTGATGGAGCAGTTGACCTGGTTTACGTAGGTAGCAGACCAAGTTGGGGAGCATTCACCTATCTCAGCAGTGTCCATTCCCTGGCTGCTGGCTTTCAAAGCCTGAAATCCAGATTTTTTTTTTTTTTTTTTTTTTTTGGTGGCATTGGAGGCTAGAAAGCTACCAGGGATTGAACTCAGGGGCACTAGACCACTGAGCCACATCCCCAGCCCTATTTTGTATTTTATTTAGAGACAGGGTTTCGCTGAGTTACTTAGCACCTCGCTTTTGCTGAGGCTGGCTTTGAACTTGTGATCCTCCTGCCTCAGCCTCCTGAGCTTCTGGGATTATAGGCATGCGCCACCTTGCCTGACTAAAATCCAGATTTTTATGTAAAATCTCTCCATGTTAAATGATTATAACTCGTTGAGTTATGCATGGCTCTTTCTTCAGGACGGAGCCCTGGTTCTCCTCTGTCCCTGGGCTCGCCCATAGCCCAGTGCTCTCCCCTTCTCCCACTGTGCTCTGCACCAGCAACGTCAATGAAGCCCACAGCTCAGGGCTGTGTTCCAGCCACACCCACTTGCAGTTTGCAGGCCTGTGTTCTCAATGCCCTCCTCCACACCTCCACCCAGCTGTCCAGAGGTCACTCGTATTCAGTACGACCTCAGAGGAAGCTCATGATTACCCCCTCAAATCTGTGTGCTTCCAAGCTCCCTGGCTCAATAAATGACACCCCACCCTCCTGCCTGCACAGCTGGAAATGTGGGCTCCCTACTTGACGTCACCTTCTCTTCCTCTGACAGCCTCTGGATCAAGGCCATTCTCCCTCTGAAAATGTTTCATCCTGGTTACATTTCTCTGTGCTCCACCTCTACCACCTGAGCTCAAGCTGCCACCACCTGTCCTTTGGGGAACTGCAGGATCTCCTCATGGGGCCCCCTGCTACCTTCTTGCCATCTCTGTCTTCAAGCATCTCGGACCTCATGCCCTATTTAAAATTCAGCCATGACCCATATCTTCAATGAAGCCTGCAAGATCACACACGGGACCCTGGCTACCACCCTGCCATTCCCCCTCGGGGGCTCTGCTCTGGCACATTGGCCCGAGTGCATGTGCTTTCCTGCTCTGCACCCCTGCAGCCAGCCTACTCTTTGTCCGTTCTCCACCTCCTCCTTTTTCCTGGGTACTTCTTGCTCCTCCTTTGGGTCTCCTTCTTCATGTTGCTGCCTCAGGAACCCTTCACCAACTTCCCTGCTTCAGAGGGGCCACTCCCTGATACAGGCTGGCAGCCGGCTGGGCTTCTCTTGTGCCATTCATCACAATTAATTGATTCTCTTGGGTGATTACTGGTGTCTCTCGGCCTCCTTTACTCTTCTGCATGCTCCAGGAGGACCAGGAGCATGTCCCTTGCATCCTCAAGTGATGGCATCCTGCTGAGAGCCATAGCCCAGTCCGAATGACGCTTGGTATTTTTGCCAGAATGGAGTGGTTGAGAGGTGACGAGGTGACGCCAGCAAGCCATTGAGATGATAATGGTTATGTTAAGCTGTGTATATTAGATCCCTGCTGTCCACCTCGGCCTGCTACTTTGGAGTTCTCGTGGGGATTCCCGAAGAGTTCCCATTGGTTGGGGAAGTGCCGGAGGAGGGATTTCCGGTTGGTGGTTCCTGGAGGAGCCACGTGGGTGGTGTTCAGGAGAGTTCCCGGGGAGCCTGTGTGGAGTGTGTTGGTGGAGTTCAGAAATAAAGTTTGTTCCTGCTTCAGTAGCTCGTGATTCGTGCCCAGCCAGCCTGCGGCAGCATCCCCATCACCCATCCCAGCCCCTGGGGAAGAATGGAGACTGACATGTCGGCAGGAAGGAGAAGGGGATTTTAACCAGCAAGTCCTGAGCACCTGCCAGGCCAGCACTCAGCTAGTACCCACAGGGGGCTCTGGGAGCCTCACTTCTCTCTAGCCTCTTCCATGTTGACCTCCCTTCACGAGCCTTTGGCAGAATGACCTCCCACAAGAGGGAATCTGGCTTAGGGGACTGCACCATCCAACTTTGCAAAATGAATTCTGTTCTTTCCTCTAGTTTATACATAGGGCTTTGCTTGTGTCATTATTTGCTTGCTGTTTGGAATAGGTTTTATTTTGCTTTTGTTTTTTAAAGGGAAATGTATAAAGTGGGATGCGGGGAAAGTTCTCTGGATCATTCCTGTGCCCATCACCTACCTGTGAGTGACTCTGTTTTTAGATTTTTATAGACCCTTCCAGAATTTCCTTAGGTATATGCAAGCAAATGCAGATACCAATTCTTATTTCTTTACCTTTTTTAGACAGACTTTCAAAAGCTGTTGCATGTATTTTGTTTTCCTCCCAATGAGGGATCTTGCCTTTTTCCTTCAACGGTGTCTCTTGACAGATGTGTCTCCGTTCAGTACGCCTGTTCCTTCACTGTGGAGCTGCCGTGTGAGGGCAGCTGCCATGAGGCTCCACCACAGAGGGCCTTCGCCCTCTTGGGGAAGAGATGGGAGCTTTCTTCTGCTCTCGTTTCCAGAGCCCCATCTGGTTCCAGGTCAGCTGATGGGCTGAGGAAGGGCCTCTAGCACCCACAGCAGCCAGGACACCATGTCCCACCAAGCGGCACCACCCCGCCCCCCAACCCCGACACGGCTCAGCCATTTTCCCATGAGCCTTCCTCCCAGCCCAGTGGCAAAGCTGCTCCTTCTGGCTGACAGAGCAGCAGTTCTCCACGGGGGGCCATGTGTGTGTGCCCAAGGCCCATAGTCAGCAGTGCTTGGAGAGATTTTTAGCAGACACAACTCACTTGGGGTGTGAGGGGGCTGCTTCTGGCACGTGAAGGGCAAAGGCCAGAGTTGCTGCTAAACAGCGCACGACACACAGGAGAATTCCTGCTACAAAGAAATGTCTGGCACGAAATGTCAGGAGCACTGAGGTTGAGAAGCTTTGACCGGGAGAGATTCAGAACCTAGAGGTCACAGCTGTGTTAGCTGGTTAGTGTCTGCGAGCAGAGTCTCTGGCTCAGGGGAGGCTTCCTAGGATTTATGTCCTCCTGAACCTCCACACTTCCCCTCCCAGGAGAGGGGCCAGGAAGAGCTGAGTAGGTGAAGAAGACTCTTCTACTCCCTCCGCCTTGGAACACTCCACTTCCTCACATTGTCACTTGGTTTTAGAGCCAGACCAGGTTTTCTGTTACTCTGGCTACTGGGCTGTGTCTCTGAGGACAGCTGCGGGTGTGAAAATGGTGTAGGACTCTAGAGAAGGCCTTTTGCCTCATAGAGTCATGCAGTGCCCAGCCTGGGCAACTGTAAGAGGCCATCCTGCAGTCTCTCTTCCTCAGCACAGTGACCTGAGGCCCAGGCTGAAGCCTCCTACTCACTCATTACAGTTCACTGAGCTCACAGTAGGAGGCAGACATGAAGCCAGGTGCTGGGCAGATGGGACTGATTTCCAAATCCCAGAAGTTGCCAAGGGAAAGATATATTTAGATGAATGACAATTTAAGTAAATTGAAATATGGGACCCAAGGGATCGATAGAGAAGGAGAGAATCTGGGGAAGCTCCCAGAGAAGGCAGCATTTTGACTGGTTGGTAGAAAATGCCTGAGGACTGGAGAGGTTAGAGGATGCAAAGGGCCATCAGGGTTGGCAGGGTGCAGATGAGAAGCCCATGTACGCCACACGAAGAACAGAGACTCCATGAGGGGGGACATCTCAGTGTTTAAGCAGCAGAGTGTTGCTAACTTGTATATTAGAAGGATGACACTCACGGGGACCATTCCCCTGCACTCCTCCCCTGCCATCTGCGTGCTCTGCCCGTCCAGCTGATTCAGCCTCCGCTCATGTGCTTTGGTTTCAAAGGCACCAGGGGAGAAGATGGTAGGAGGCACTTCCTGCCCAAGAGAATCTTCCCTACTGATGAATCCCAAAGTTCAACCACTATAGATTTCTTTCTTTGGATCACAGTTTGTCTCTCAAGTTATTTTGTTCAGGTGCAGGCACTTGACCTTGACCCTGTGAAATGAAGCACTTTGTCTCTAAGGTGCAGACACACACACACACACACACCCCTTAATTTTAAGTGGCTATCAGAAATATGTCCATTTATGAGCATTTGGGGAGGTTTTGCTGGTATATAGCTGCTCAATTAAAGTAATGCTTACCACCACTGACTCAATTACTAGAAACGAATTCCCCTGGTGTGTGGGTCACAGGACACCACCCAGAAAGGATGAAGCACATCAGTATGGTTTCACATGTAAGCACTGAAAAGCAGTAGCCTTTTGTTTTCTTGTTTTGTTATCTCTTGAACCTACATTGACACTTTGTGTAGATTGGAAATTCAGATATTTAAAAAGTGGGAAGGGGCCAGATCTGGAAAAGGAAAAGGAAAGGAGGTATGATTTTGCGTGCACATGCATACCTGGACTTCTTTCTTTCCTTAAACTCAAAAAGGAATTGCTCTCTCGCTTAGTCACCTTGATGGGAAGACTTGAATCTGAGGGGGTATCTGAGAGTGAGCAAGAACCTGAGATCCTCATCTCCGCTTGCTAGCTATGTGACCTTGACCCAGTTAATGATTCCGTGCCTCAAGAACCTCTTTTATAAAGTAGAGATAATAATAGTATGTCATGGGACTGTGTGAGGATGGAATGAATTAACATAAACGCTGCCTTTAGAACGGCGACTAGACACACACGACGTCCATGTGCACGCTCAGAATGTCGGAGAAAGGAAGCCCCTCAAACCCAAGGTTAAAAACACCGTCCTGGGAGGTGGTATGCAGGATGCCACCTGGGCCGACTTCCGGCTCTTGCCTGCAACCTGTGTCCGCCGAGGCTCTGTGGGTGATTCTGTGTTGTGTCCCCCTCTCCGCAGTTCATGACCAAGAACCCCCACAAGCGCCTGGGCTGTGTGGCTGCGCAGAACGGTGAAGACGCCATCAAGCAGCACCCCTTCTTCAAGGAGATCGACTGGGTGCTCCTGGAGCAGAAGAAGATCAAGCCGCCCTTCAAACCGAGAATTGTAAGTGGAGTCACGAGCACCCTCTTCCCCGTGGGTGGGGCCCCGCACTGGTGCACAGGTGGCGCGTGCCCCCAAAGGGTGTTGTGGGGCACGTTTCACGGCCTGAGCGACTCGGGCAGGAGGCCGCCCAGAGACCCACTAAGAGAGTCTCTTGGGCCCTCAGCACTGATGGCCGAGAATCCGTAAGCCGCACAGTAACCAAGACGTTGGCCCCAGGAGAACACTTGTTATTCCAGTTGAGGTTTATTTATTTATTTTGATTTTAAAAAAATCACAAATGATGCTGGTTTCCCGTGATCGGTAGAGATACAAGGTTTCTCTATAGATAGATGGGGTTGTTTTTTAAGTTAGTTTATTTAAATGCTGGTCACAGTCACTATGTGCCACTAGCACCCAGTGTGCGCTGGGACCTGCCGGGAGTCTCCCCTGTGGAGGGCTGTTGCCATAGGCCCCGTCCCACAGCCCCTTCTCGGCTGCGCTCTCCTCCCTCTGCCTTCTGTCACCCACAGCCCCAGAGCCTTAGGCCTGCTGCTTTGGCGGTCACCATGGTGGGTAGTGAAGGGTCTTGCAGCTCAGAGGTTGGAACGAGGAGGAGACGTGCAGCGTGGGCTTGCCTTGGAAAACAAATGCCATGTCTTGACTGTGGCCTTCTGCTGAAGTGGAGTGAGGCCCTGCGTGCTCCTGAGAGGAAGGAGAAAGGCGGAGACTGAGTGTGTGTGCACGTGTGCAGGTGTGTGTGTGTGTGTGTGTGCGCATGTGTGTGTGATCTTAATTCTGTTGTTTTGTAGCCCACTAAGGAAATAAATCCTTCAGATTGAGAATTGGGATGGCAGAAGGCTAGAGCTAGGGACTGGGGTCCCAGACAGGGAAGACCTAAGGTCACCCAGTGGGCCCTCAGCCACTGCATCCTATCGGAAGAGCCCTCCCTTCCCACTTCCAAGTACAGAAAAGACCCTCAGGGATTTGGAGGATCTGCAGAGGATTCCACTCCACCTGATAGGGCTCCTGGGGCACCATTATTGGTAGTGCTGCAATTCTGAGAAATGTTCCATGGGTCCCTTGAACTGATGGGTGTGGTCCTAGCCTCAGTCAGACTAGAGTGAGGTGGGTGAACCAAGCCTGGACCCTCTGTCCTGTCTCTGTCCCTCATGGGTTTGCATGTTTTTAGGGGAGCACACAGTTTGAGACAGGCTAGACTTAGGTTCTTTGCTAACATCTCCTCCACTCTGGCCCAGTTCACTATAGCTCTGGGCCCCCAGCACGAGGCCTGTGCTGAGGGTTTGGGAGACAAGGAAGGTTTAGGGCTCCATCCCCTTCAGCTGACTGCTCCCCTGCTACCACGGGACTCACTGCAGGCACTAGCCTGCCTGAGGGCTGGGGATAGGGGCCTCACAAAGTGGTCCTGAAGGACAAGATTAATTGGGCCTCTGACCAAATGGAAGAAGTAGGTCACCAAAGATCTTGCTGAGAAAAAGGAAAAATTAAAGCTTGAGATCTAAGGGTGAATTTTAATTCAATCCAAAGGAAAATGAGAAGTGGAGCTAAGGAGAGCCCAGGCCCAATGAACAGAAAACCAGAATGAGATCATGGCTGATCAGATGTCAGTGCCAATCTACAAAATGGCACGAACTTACATGGAGACTCTAGGCCAGCAAAACCACTTTCAACTAGGTTTGAGGAGCACCCCACCCCAGGTGGGCCAGACAGGGATGGAGCGGCCCCTCCCGTGGCATAGGGTGGAGGTAAGCAGGGGAGTGAGCTGGTGTGGCCAGAGGAAGCCAGAGAGTCTGTAGAGAGACCTGGAAGGGAGGAAAGAGGGAAGAGCTTTATAAGGCGTTTCAACCTATGGATTCCTGGAGCTGAGTCTCTCCCTGGGGTATAATAGGTATCAGGACCTTGATTGCCACAGGCCTGACCTAGTTTTCACTCAACTCCAGTGGAGGCACCTGCCCTGGGATTTCCGCAGTTCTGAGAGGCTCAAGGCTCCAGGGCCCTGGTCCCAGCAGTTCCTCACCAGCTTCCGGCCTTTACACTGAGACTAGGTGCCCATTGAAGCTGCAGAGCTTCTAAGAGGCGTCACACTTTGATCAGTGCCCATCCTCCTTGGAGCCTGGGAAGAATGAGGGGAGGGACCTGAGAAACAGGTGCAAGGAGACTGTGGGCCCAAGGGCCGTGCAGAACCCACGCAGAGGAAAGAGGAAGAGAAGGGAGGAAGGGACAGAAAAGGCTGGCATGTGACTTCCTCCAATAGTGTGTAAGCTTCACCTTGGCTCAGACAGGCAGGGAGTCCTTCAGGTGTGAAAGTGCTCCTCTGGGCAAAGGTATGAGAAACCTCCCAGAAACAGCAGTGTAAAGGGGTTAGATGGGATTCCACCTCCCCTGGGCCTCTGGAGCACAAGGACCAGGGCTTCCCTTCCTTGGGCATCATGAGAACCCATGCCTGGGACTGGAGAGCAGGGCTCTGCACACTTCCTTTGCTGGAGTGCTCAGGTGGGCTTCTGGTGGCTTCCCCACCCCCTGAGAGGTTGACCAAGAGATAGGATGTGGTACATCCAAAAGCTCCCAACAATGTGTCTTGATCAGTTTCCTGAAGACTTCCTCATCGTCGCCATGGAAACCGTCTCGTATGCATCCTGTTGCTCTGTCCCCCAAACCTCCACAGTTATCCTTGATGCTGGGCTGGGGCCAGGGAAAGGCTTTAGCAGGCTGGTTCAAGTTCAGTTGGGAGGAAAAGTTTAGAACGTCCTGGAGGAAGTGTGCAACGTTGTGCAAGTGGTGTTTCTGGCCACACTTTGAATCACGTCAGTTCTTACAGAGCACCCTACTGAGGTCTTTAAAGACTTCGATTTAAATATCTGATCCCATTCACATCCTTGGGGCCTGAGATTTCTCGCACAAGAAATATAGAAATTGGCAAAGAAAAGAATAACTAGTTTGCATCTAGTTAGCCTCAGGAAGGTGTCCCCACTCGGTGCCTTGGTTGAAAACTTTCCTGAAATGTGGAAACAGCACCAGCATGCGCCATCTGTGGGCTTCAGTCTAGCAGAAACAAATGTTAAGTTAAAAAAAAAAAGCCACTGCAGTGATAGGTATACTGTATCTCTCATCTCAGAAAATCTCACAGGACCAGTGTGAAAACTCACACCAGGTTTTCATGGGCCCTTGTCCCCTCTAACCAACTCAGGGGACCCCAGGGATGTAAGTGTGCTCCCTGCCCAGATAGCAGCAGTGAGGACAACTCTGTGCTCAGCATAGGATGGTCACCCACCGAGGTCACTGGGGAGATTGAGACATGGGAAATTGAGGCATGGCCCTGCAGAAGTCTTTTATTACTAATGGCTTGAAGGTTCCATCACAAGGCTGACTTTCATTGGGCTTGAGGTGTCCTATAATGTGAGGTCCCAATAGGTGCCTGCTTAAGAGAGCTGGAGAAGAAAGAACCTTGACAGAGGAGACAAGGAAAGGCGCATGCAGAACGCAGCATTGGGAAGAAGCAGCCAGATTGGAGGGACTATTGGCAGCCAGGGTCAATGTGAGGTTCTTGGATCCTAGATCTCAGAGGCAGGGTTCAAATCAAACAAAAGCTGCCACGAGAAGGGAAAGATCAAGGCTATGAGCAAACATCACCAGCCTCGCAGTTGGCAGTGATGCAAGGACACTGGGCACGTTTTAAACAGGCGAGGAAAGCAGGTGCCCAGCACCTCCCATCTGCTAACACTGGACACCTGGGGCATGTGGGGGAGCTCCGGTTTTCTCTGTCTGCAGATAGCTCCATCGCTCCCAAGCTGTGAGCTCACACCAGAATGCCACAGTCCCCCAGAAACCTGTTTAGTAGCCACTGCCCCACTCCAGTTGGCTGTGTGGTTCCTGAGTCACAGCGGGTAGGGGGTTTAGGAAGGAACTGGTTTCCTCAGTTGGTTTGTCAGGTGCTGGAAGTAAGGCTAGGAATGGTCCCATCATCCAGTCTAGCAGTTAAGAAGAGTCAAGAGACAGAGGCACGTTTATCCAGAGCTCCTGACCCTCCCCACTCCCACCCCCATAGAGGGATCACTTCAGCAGGACCTAACAGGCACAGGGAACCTACCCTCTGCCCAGGCTGGCTCAGCTGGAGGCTGGGGCCCTGGCTCATGCCCACAGGGGCTGAGACTGCGTCACAAGGACCACTCCCACGCCTGACTGCCAGCCCCTCTACAGGAAGCCTCACCCCTCTGCAGATATCACCAAGGAGATTGTCCAGATTCCAGGCTGGAATTTGGCCTCTGGTCGGTTTTCATCACATACCTCCACTGGTGGCTGTCCCCTGTAGGCTTTTACCTTCCTGAGATGTTTGCTGAGGCAGAGTTTCTGCTCCCTTGGCGCCTAAACCTCCTTGAGTAACCCCTGCCCTGATTCACCAGTTGTCCTGAGTGTGAGTGGGTTTCCTGGCTTCAGGTTGTCACCCGTCTGTACTAAATCCCACCCAGGACACCTTTCAGAGGCCTCCGCTTCAACATGGAGATTTTGCTCTCATCGTGATTCCAGCAGTCTTGTGTATCTTCCCTCCTCTAAGTTCCCCTTTATATTCCTCCTCTCCACCCACACTCTGAACTGGTTTTGCACAAACAACATACTATCAACACCTAAACAAAACTTTGTGCCAACATGGACTCCAATCATTTTTCTGGGGGTGGTTTTTTTTTTTTTTAGAGAGACGGTGTTTGATGTTTTTTAGAGGAAGATGTTTGATAGCAGGTACCCAATAGTTGGTGGGTGGGGTAATAAGAAAGCCTTTGGTACCAAAGAAAACATCCAAGCACGGAAGCCTCTGGTCTGTCCTGTGGGGATTTCCTTCCAAGATGGTGGCGTTATCTAATCACTACTGAAAGTGACACAGTTAACTCTTGTGCTTCTGGAGGGCAGAGTGATGTGTCTGGTGTGGTTGAAGGACACCACCTGATCTTGCCGAGCTTGGGGAGATTCTCCTTGCTCCTGGATTCCTTCTTATATACCCATTCCTTGTCCCCTAAAGGGTTAGGCTCTGAGATCATGCTACCAGGGTTTCAGTGCTGGAATGGGGGGAAGCCGGTCTAGAAGGGAGAGATCTGCCACCCCCAAAACCCAGCTATCCTCAGTGAACACCAGAGGCAATGAGGGAAATGCCGGCCGAGTAAACTTCTCTTTGTGTACGTGTTCTCTCTTTTCAAGTTTGCTTCAGTGTGAATGTCCCTCTTTAAGGTAAGGCCTCCAGAGTGGGGAGTCTCTCCAGGTAGGTGAGCCCGCAGGCCTGGTTACACAGAGGCCCCTTTCAACCTCATGATCCGTCTCCATCCAGCCATCCACGCTGCATGGCAGGACCCCCGAGGGAGGCCCCTCCTGCATGCTCCTGCATGACTGGGCTGTGCTAAGAGAAAACCTGGGAAGTGGGCTTAAGACCCTCATACCCTCACCTAGTTAGCAGCCCAACGAGGAGCCCTGCTGAGTGGGCAGCCCCTTCCCCTAAAGCCAGCCCACCTGCCCAGGAACCATGACACCAGAGGCCAGAGGACCATTAGACACCATCTTCATTCTGCATCATAGAGGAGCAGGAACAGGACTCAGCCAAGTTCTGCAGCCCTTCACCAAGGACATGCCCCTGGACTATGTCTGTGCCGCCATAGTGATTGCCCTTAGCCTCCTAGAGGCTTTAAGCTCCCTCCCAGGGCTGGAGGGCATGGGAGAGTTCCAGAAACCTGGTTTTGGCAGTTGGCTCAGATGGTGGCATTGTACAGAGGACAGGGGACTGGCTTTGACCTCAGGGAGACTGCATTAAAATAAGATTGCTCTCACAGGACAGCCATGTGACCCTGAGAATTCACCTCAGCCCTGGACCTCTGGCCTCCTTATCTGTGAAATGGGATGTGAAGATTTTCCTCATAGAATATAAACAGGATGAGTAACAAATCTAAGATGCTCTGTGCACTATAGCTTCTGGGGACATTTTTTAGTTTCCCTGTGTCCATTCCCCAACCCGACTCCAGCTTGTTGAAGCGCTCTCCCTCTCATCCCAAGACTCCAAGAACCAGGAGTTAAGGGTTGCAGGAGATGGTGATGTACGGAGGCTGGGCTCTGCACTCAGATGCAACCAGGTGACAGTGCAGTGTGGCCTCTGGGATCTTGGAATGAGGAGCACAGTGTCTGACATACGGCAAGCCCTTGGATGGTGAGAAGACAACAGGAGGCTAACGCTGAGGGAGGCTGACCTAGAGGACACTCCTGCTCCAGGGGGTCGAGAGGCCAGGCATTCAGATGGAAGGGTGGCACGACCCGTCAGAGCAGCAGCCATTACAGGCCTGAAAGGCATCTGGAGACTGGGAAGGATCCCATCAGGCATCTGTGGAGAGCCTACTGAGGCTTCATGGTTACATAGCCCCCACTCTGAGCTGGGAGAGCACCTAGCAAGAGGAGGACTCACCCCAGATGCGGGGATTCCCCAGCTCTTATGCCCCTTGGGATAGAGCCCCAAGTTTCCCAACAATAGAAGTCACCCCTGTTATTCTGTGAACTTGTTCACCGCCTTTACTCTCCTGCCTTCATCTCAGTAATGTTCTTGCTGGAAACAGCTGTGTGGCTCTGGGACTCCAACCCTGCCAGGGTGGTAGTCACTGAAGACATGCCATCCCGGTGCATCAGGTTCCCAAACTTCCCTGAGCGTAACAACCTCCATATAGCGTCTTGGACTCCACACCAAGAGATTTCACCATCTGCAAATTCAGAATGCAGGTGTATTTCTGGGACCTGGGATCAGGGGCTGACCAGTAATCCAGGGTAGAGTCAGAATCCTGGCCGGGTGGCTTGGGCTTGGCTGGGCATTTCTTCCTGCTCTTGGGTTTTCCATTATGACTTAGTGGCTAAGAGGTTGAGATATGCCTTCATGGGTTCATCAAAGGAGTGTGCATTGAACTTAACCTCCTCTCTGCCCCACTGGAACTTGAAGTCACACACACACACACACACACACACACACACACACACACACGGCCTACCTGAAAGTGTGGGGGGATTTGCTAGGCCCTGCCTGATGAAAGGAGAGAGAAGCAGCAGAAATTGGGCTGGCTTCCTGGATCTGGGCAGAGAAAGTTGGGGAGGTCTATAAAGAGAGAAGCAACCAGGGGAAGCAGGCTTTGGACCACTTCTACACAATAGGGGTCTATTGAGTTTGTACTTGGGGTTTTCTCTGAAGCCCTATAGGGGAAGACTGGCAAAAGCAGGAAAAGAATCCATCACCCTAAGGGTTGAGAAGTTTTGGGGGGCGGGGTGGAGAAGCTCTCGTGGGAAAGGCTTAGGGAATAAACAAGCAAGAAGGGAAAATTCTGGTTTTTACTAACAGGGTTGCGTGCTCGGGAGAGGAGTGTAGAGTTTTGTGTCTCAAGACTGGGAAAGAGAGGGCAAGAGATGGCGTGAAGAGGAAGGCCTTGCCAGACAGATTGGCAGCCAGGACCTCTGGGGTCCCAGAAGGCCGGTCACTTACCACTGTTAGTCTCACAGATCTCCTTCAGGTGAGGCCTCATTGCTGGAGGAGCACTGCCCTCCTGCCTGTCTCTGCAAAGAAGGGTAAAGGGTGCTCTGGCAGCCAGGGGTGCAGGGACAGTGCTCAAAGGCTGGCTGTGTGCACTGGAGTCAGAGCAGAAAGAAACCTTCCCCCAGAGGTCTCCGTCCTCCAGCCCTCCTGCCCACATTTGCTCTTGAAGAGTACAGGTGCCCAAGGACATTGTGCACATGGACAGGGTTCCCGTTCCTCCAGGGCGGGGACCTTGCATCTCCAGGGTCCCATCTGCCATGACAGAAGGAAGTTCTGTGAAAATCAGTATTGCCTTCAGGGGACTAGGACCCTGTTTACTTCCTAATGTTTATGCTAGGGAGGGGGGTTGGTAATCAAAGTGGATTTGGCCTGAACTTCACATTCAAGTGTTACTCTAGAATTCTGGGATTTGACAAGTAGACTTCAAGTTTGTGACGGCTCATTAGGGTTCAACATCAACCTCAGTCTCTTCAAAGTGAGAAGGAGCCAAGTGCAGTGGCATACACTTGTCATTCCAGCTACTCAGGAGGTTGAGGCAGAAGGACCACAAGTTCAAGGCATCCCTGGGCAACTTAGTGAGGCCCTGTCTCAGAATATAATGGAACTGGTTGTGGATATGGGACAATGGTAAAATGCCCATAGGTTACATTCCCAATACCAACCCCCCCAAAAATTTTAAAAATTAAAAAGTGAAATCTGGCTGTACTCTGATCTACCCTTCCTCCCTGTTTTTCGGGCTCCTCCTTTCTGGATCTTGCCTGGTTAGTATTTTTAAGTTTCTATGACAGAAAATTTCCGTCATATGCTAAAGTAGAGAAAACATCTAATGAATGTGCCCATCACCCAAGGTCAACATTAGCACTGTGTGGTTAACTAATCAAGGGAGGGAGTTCCACCTGCGTCGTCTGCAGGTGCATCCCCAGCACTTGGAGTACTTCCGGGCACTCAGCGGGTATTAAATTTACATTTGTGGATAAATGAATGATTTCTGTAGATCTACAATGTTTGTCCTGAGATGATTTCTCTCCCAGATCCCTCTGTAAATTCTCTTCTCACCTTCAATGACCCAAAATGGATTCCAGTCTATGTCTGGGAATTTGGGGTGATTAAATCATGCATTAGGAAACCTGAAATCATTGTTGAATGGTGAGAGAAGGTGGGTGACCTCATCTTGACTTGAGAGGAACATATTCGAGTTCCTATTTCAAAGCCAGCAGGAAGCACAGTCATAAATTCTAGGCCCAGAAAGCTGATTGCTATCTAGAACATTTTCATAAATATAAGGTGAGGAAGAGATTGGTGAGTGGAGGCGCATGGCCTTTGCCAGGAACAGACTAGAAAGTTTCTCTCGGGGATTAAAAATACCCCTGGAATAACTAAACCCCCACAGCTGTTAACAGTGGCACTACTTTGAAGAGTAGATAAATGAAAGAGCTCCCTGGTTAGAGCAGAGAGAGGCCCACTTGGCCGGCCCCTTCCTTCTGCTGGAGACACAGCCTCCTGAAGCTTCACCAGCCTGGGATCCTGCCGCTGCACGTCCGGCTGTGTGGGGCCAGCTCGCTGCAGAGCTGGGCCCAGCAAACTCAGGCCCAGGGCAAGCCACAGCAGGCAGGGTGCTGGCTGCTCCCAAGGCTCTTTATTCCTTGGTGTCCACACAGCATTTTCTGCATCATGTTCAGTCCCTGAACCCCCTACTTGAGGTTCCCCCCAACAGTGGGTTGTCAAAGCAGTTTAGTGACTCGGGTGGAAAAAAAAATTAATGAAGGATATGATAAGGTAAAATAAAATAGGAAAAAAAGGTAACTAAAGTAGAAAAGAAGAGATAATATTAAAGTAGAATACAGACTACATCACAACTAGTAAAAATATAGTCTGCTGGATCTGTTCTTGGAGTGGTGGCACAAGGTGCCACTTACTTTAAGGTGAGATGCACTAGGTCATCTGTAAATTATATTTCTTACCATTGGTCATAATGTGACATGTCTAAGGCCTGTGCTCCACTGTACCCCTGATGGAAAGGCTTAGTGGGGGTGATGGCTTCATGCACTGGGAGGGATATGGGCAGGATGCAATTGTTTGTTTTTAACACAGGAGCACTACAGGCAGAAAGCCTAGAGCTGATAACTTGTGCTAGGTCCGGTGTTTTGGGCCTGGGTGCAGGTGGCTGTCTTGATGCCTCCCCACAGTGCATGATGGGAGGCAGGATGGCACACGCTGGAGACAGCCTCTAGGTGAGAATAGCTGAGGTCAAGCCCTGACTTCACCTCTTGCTGGCCGACCTGCACCCTGCGCGGTGAGCGGGCCGTTTACTACCTCCCACCTGGTTCTCATCTGCAAAAAAGGACATGGCAGCACTCACCTCCCCTTGGGGCAGGAGCAGTTTACGTGAATCAGGCCACATAAGGGCAGTGCCAACACCTGGCCAGGTCCTCAGCTTCGAGCTTTACTGTTTGTCCCACATAAAGTGACTGAGGCTGTCCTAGGCATGGTGCTGGGTGGAAACTGAGGCAGACACCTACATCTTCTCCAGTCTGGAAGAGAAGCCCGTTCCTGGCTGGGCCATCATTTGGCCTCAGTTTCGTTAAGTACCAGGAAAGAGAAGTGTGGGACAGGGAGGAAGGTCCAGCCCTCTTTGGGGATGTTTCCCCAGGACAGGGCATCTCCTTTCCCACAAGTTAGCACCAAACTCTTGTTTTCTGTAGCAAGTCTCAGAGCTCATGTGCAGCACTGGAGAGGGAATGAACCCTACCCTGCTCTCACTTCTGTCCTTGGAAGTGCAGTGGGCTCAACTGCAGAGGGAAACCATGGTGCTCTCTACTGGGCCCAGAGAATGAAGGGCCCATCCAACTAGAAGGGAGCATGCAAGGTTGGAGTGGGCTGGGCTGGGCATGGTACTGCTGGTGACAAACTGCCACATGCCTGCCTCATCCCCAGGTGCAACTTGCCTCAACTGGGAGCCAAGACTCAGAGGGCACTTAGAGATCCCTCTAGGCCATTTATGAATTCCAGACTGAGTAGCCCCAGTGTGCCTTATATGCTCAATGTGGACTCATCCATCATTGTGTGACCCCAAATGACTTTTAGCTGGAATTTACGCCTTTATCTTTTATTACCAAATTTTAGAGTCAAGTGATCCAAGTCAAAGTGTGCCTGTGTGTGGACCTGGGCAAGCCTGGGATAGTGGTGGGTCAAGAAGGTTAGAGGCAGCAGGGATACATCCTTCCCTTTGGAACTGACCAAAAGGCCTCATTCCCTAGGAAGAATGGGGAAAAGATGAGCCTGGAGCTAATGCCTTCAGACAGTTGGCTTCTCTGGCTCTTGAAAGATCCCTCTGGGAAGAGCCTGAGATACACATCTGCATCTGGGGACTTTCTCTAGACATTTTCATCCTAGACATTGGAGCCTTCCCCCAGGATACCATCTAATTACCAAGGCCAGAGGGGATACCGTGCTGGGGACCTCTGTTATCTAAGGGCCCTTAAGCAAAAGAGGACTTTTCAAGTCCTGGAAAAGCTTCTCAGGGCTTCCTCCTCTATGTGGATTCCTTGGAGAGTTGTATCAAAGCAAGTCAGGCTTTTTATAGGGGGAGATGTTTAAATCAGTGGTTCTTAACTTAGCTGTGGGGTCACCACCTCATTCCAGAATCTGATAAACTCTCACCAGGAACACGCAAGTGTGTTCACATATACAACACGGCTCTACTGTATTGTACCATGCACATGGAAGCCCCCAAAGACCCTCTTCTAGGGCAGGGGGTGGCACACTGCAGCCAAATTCAGCCACTACTTGTGTTTGTGCAGCCTACCATTCATTTTAATGTCCACAGAAGAAGGTTTTATGACACATGAAATATGAATTTCTAATGTCAGCGTCCATAAAGGGATCCAGCCAGGGCTCTTCACGTACATATTGTCCATGTTGCTTTTGGGACACAAGGGCAGAGTTAAGTGATTGTGACAGAGACCAGATGGCTCACAGAGCCCAAAATATTTACTATCTGGCCTTTCACAGAAAAATTTACCAAACCTTGCTTGGGTCAGGGTGCGGGTGAGGGGTGGCCGAGCCCAGCTTAAGAAGACTTGCCTTAATTTGTTCACTTTTGCTTAAAATGTTTGAGCCATAGATCGTAATGGTAGAGGCTGCTTTGGAAATCACCTTGGAAAGCTCCTCACTTGATCTATGACAGGTGAGGTGCCTGTGCCGACTTCTGTGAACACAGGAGTCACCAGGGAGCTGTGTGTTGTGTCCCCAGCTCCCCCGCAACCCCCCACCCACCCCCCTTCCACCCCCACCCCACCCCTGTCCACAACCTTCTTTTATAGGCAGCACAGTCTCCCAGCCAACTCTTCAGGGAGTTGTTCTGCAGTTTTGTTTAAAAAGCTTCAAACAAGTATTTGATGTTTAGTGGCAACCTGCCTTCCCGCAGAGAAGAGGTCCCTGAGGGTGGTGTCTGTGGAGCCCAGCTAATTCATGGACAAATTGCACAGCTGGCCAAAGTCCTCTGATCCTCGTAATCTCTACAGGGCATAAGGGAGAGAGTAGGTGTTGGCTAATAATTGGAAATCGGGTTGGTTCTTTCTTTTTCCAAGGTAATTCTAAATGGAATGTGTGAATATACATAGACACATACTTATTTATTTATAGTTTAACAAACAATACCAGGAGAGGAAGAGAGGGGGAAATGGTCAAATTCCAGCCAGCAGTTGACCTGACAGAATTGAGTCATAGTTGTTCAGAATGCCTGGTGGTCTGCAGGAATTTGGTCCATTTAGAAAACTAGACTCGGGTGTGCAGTTTGGCCCCCAGAGAAGTGAAGCCACTTTCCCTCCGGAGTGTTTTAGAGAGGAACCAGCCAGGCTGTAGGAAGCACATGTGAAGCTCCTGTCTGAGGTTTCTGTGGCCCCCTCTGCATATCAGTCACCACAACCCTCTTCTTTGGACCAGGGAATGGCCAGGAGCTGAGTGGCTTCTCATTTTTAACTTCCTTGAAGCCAATCAATTATGCTTAAGAAACAAATGGATCTTCATTTTCTTCCTCCCTAAAAGGTAGAAGTAACTTTATAAAAACAAATGTCACATTCTAGAGGCTTGTGTGGCCTATGCAGATAGAACGATTTTTGAAGAACTGAGTTGGCAACATTTGAAAATCAGGAGACTTAACAAGAAAAGGCACAAAAGATCCAAGAGCCAGTGGCATATGTGTCAATGACAGGCAGTGTCACCTGGTGGGGCATGCATTTCGCGACTTATTGTTTTCACAGCTCCTCCCAACTGCCCAGCACTGTGTGACCCTGTGTCACACCAGACACTCACACACCCAACGGAAGACAGTGTTGTAGCCAGCAGCACTCAAAAGTAACTCTGTCTTCCAGTATTCCTTTTTGTTTTTCTTACCTTTCTTTTCTTCTTATTCCAGAGAGTTTAAAGATGGCCCACCATAGACTAATGGCTAATAATGAGATCCATTTTTGTTTGTTTATAGAGAAACAAAGAACAACACGGCATGAACAAATATTCCAGAAATAAGTAAAAGCATCTGAAGTGATGATACTCTGCTACCTTTTAACCAACACGATGTTTCTTAGCTTTGCCCTGAACTGTGAGATACCTGTCAGGACCCTAAGTCTTGGCATCAGAAGTGACTAAGCTGTCCTGTAGCTAAATGCTCATGACTTCTTTTTCTGATTTGCTATATTGAAATTGACGGGGCACTGATTATTTGTTTGGTAAACTTATGGTACTATCCTGTATCCTGTTACCAGTAGACCTGGTATAGCATCTCAAAAATGTTTCATTATTGGTCAATTTTGAGCATTTGGGTGCATATATATAAACAAACAAGCAGACTCTAGGGAGATATACAAGGTACACTGGAATTTGATGGTGATATTGATTATCAATTTATTGCATTTATTTGCAGTCACTTTTTTGTATGTGTACATGTGCTTCTGGGGATTGAATCCAGGGTGTTGGGCATGCTAAGCATGAACCACATCCCCACCCCTGCAGTGACTTTTGTGTGCTTCTCATTACTCAAAAAATCATGGTGATAATAGAGATTTACCTCTGTTGCTTTATTCATGGTTTCCATGAATCTTCTATAATACCTCTCAATTTCATCTATTAGAAAGTATCTTTCTGTTAAATAAGGTATCAAAAATACCAATCCCAAGAAATAGAGGAAATGTATTAGGAACAACTTATATTAATATGTTCTAAACTAAGTGGAATGAAAATAATTTATGATTGATATTTTAATAGATAAAACTTACAAATGACAAAAAAATAAATAAAAAAGATGCCCCATTAGGATACCAGAGGGTACAAAGTAGATACTATGAATGTTATCTGAATGAAAAAAGAAAGATAAAACAAAGGCAAGAAAGAAATGTGCTTTTGGATGGTCACACATTGGCTCTTTGCTTTGAGTAAAAGCTAAGACTGGTTAGTTTTAGATTTAAAGGATATCGGAGATGAAAGCACACATGTTGTCTTGGTGAGACGAAGATTATCTTATGAACTAAGACCAAATGGAAACTTCTTCTGGGGATCAGCCAAAGACAATGCTGTTTGTTCTCTATAGTTGTGACCTATGCTGAGCAACAAGGAATGCTACTAATTTACATTTACTCTGTGTTATATACCGTTCTTACCACTTGAATATAGGGTTTCATTTAATCCTTTTAACAAATGTATGAGGAGGACTACTAATATCCCCAGAAAAACTACATACTCTGCCCACGGCCAGAGAGATTAGTAACTGAAGAATCAGGAGAGAATCTAGGTGGTGGCACTGCCAGTATGTAGGTTAAACCACTAGCTGTACTACCTTCCGGAGGGGGGCACTTAAAGAAATTGTGAATTCCCAGTGAGCTCTCAACGTCCTAATTTTATAAAGACCAACATAAAATAAGGAAAGAAGGGATGAAACTAAGAAGGAGTGCCAGTGTACAGTGTGAACTTGAAAGGAGGCTAAATCCAGAACACTTTAGGCTCCTAACCAGGCTTTTCGACATCAAAAAGGCCTTTTGAAGCTGATAAGAAAAAGAAGAGAGAAATCCACTCCTCCTCTACATAGACCAGGATACACATCAGAATTACAGAGCTTTCAAAAAATGCAGAGGCCTGGGCCCCACCCCCTGGAGATTCCAGTTCAGGGTATCTGGGTGTCTGTAAGCTCTGATTGTTTTTGATGCCCAGCCAGAATCAAGAACCACTGTATTAAACCATGACCCAGAGCATGGCTGCTGCTTTTTGCCTCTAATATCCGCCCCCAAGAGAAATGTCTTCAGTACAAAGAGCAGGGCAAAAAAAAAAACACTAAAAGAAAACTGAAGCCCAAGAGAGATGAATTAATTAATTACATTTACTAAAACTCACTGGGGAACCCTAATAGCCCAAACCCAGACCAGATCCCAAAGCAGTTAATTACATAGACTCTCTAGGGATGGGCCAACATCATCATTATTTAAAGGTCCCTCGGGCAAATGTAGGGTGCTACTCTAGGCTCAGGTTATTGGAGGATCTGCTATGCCTGCTACAGTACTTGGTAATTTGAATATGATGGAATAGAGCAGTGAAACCAAGTGTTAGGAGACAAGAAAATGGTCTTCCAGCATTAAAAAAAAATAAGGAAAATATGGATTTGGGATACTTTGACATGGATGTTAGTAAAGCAAGTATCTAGAGGTTTTTATGAGAATTAGTTTGTGGATATGTAGGAAAAATGGCAGTCACTTGAAGTAATTAACTTGACAACTTGCAGAGAACTGCTATAGACATTTGTATCTTTATTGCATCCAAACAATGGGAAGAGTCCCTGATATCATCTTCATGAACAAAATGAAAACCATTACCATGGCCGGTTGATTCTCAGTGGACTCCACAGGACCATGGTAACGACTTCAGGGAGGTCAGATAGATGTATTTGTCTTGCTTCCTTCCTGGTAAATCAACTGTGATTCAGAATAAGTTACAGAATGACAATTTATGGTGATTGTAACAAGCTAGAAATATATCCCAAAGAAATCAAGGCTTAGTGTACAGGATTACATCTGGATTCTAAAAGTCAATTCCAGAAAAAATAAGATGGGGTTCTATTAGTTTCCTAAGTCTCCAGTAACCAAGAACTACAAACTTTGGTGGCTTAAAACAACAGAAATGTATTGTATCACAGTTCTGGAGGCAGAAAGTCTGAGATCGAGGTATTGGCAAGACCATGCTCCCTCTGAAACTTGCAGGGGAAGGATCCCCCTTGCCCCTCCCAGCTTCTGGTAGCCCCGGACATTCCTTGTCTTGTGGCCACTGAACTCCAGTCTTCACCAGATGCTCTCCCTCACATGATCTTCCTTCTGTGTGTGTCTGTCTCAGAGTCCAGGTTCCCTTCTTATAAGGACACCAGTCACTGGGTCAGAGCCCACCTTAGGACTTTATCTTAATTCAATGACATCTGCAACCCTATTTCCAAATTAGGTTGCATTCTAAGGTTCTTGGAGTTAGGACTTCCCTGTCTGTTCTGGGGAAACACAGTGCAACCTGTAACAGGGTTAAATGGATTAATTACAACTAAGATGGCATAAATGTTTCATCACAGCTGCTTACAAACTGATAAAACATGGATACTATTAAGCATCTTTTGAAGGGTTTTTGCCAAGTAGAGGGTAATGCCACTGCAGCTGGCATTGTGCAAACCACAGAGTCAGGAACTGAGCATCAGCTCTGGTCATTACCTGGTAAGAACAAGATGGATGAAAAAGCAAGAGGGTATCACCGAGACATTGTGGCAAGTTGGGTGCTACAAAAAGCCCCTTGGGCAAGCCTGTGCCAGGTGAACTCTCTGTATATTTTGCCCTGTTTTCTATAAAAAAAAAAATCCAAAAGTATAGATAATTTTAGGCAAAAGAAAGTATAAAGAGGGAGAAAGTCCAGGCGTGGAGGCACACTTCTGTAATCCCAGCAGCTCAGGAGGCTGAGGCAGGAGGATTGTGAGTTGAAAGCCAGCGTCAGCAAAAATGAGGCACAAAGCAACTCAGTGAGACTCTGTCTCTAAATAAAATACAAAATAAGGCTGGGGATGTGGTTCAATGGTTGAGTACCCCTGAGTTCAGTCCCCATTACTCCTCCCCCAAACCCCCACCAAAAAAAGGGAGGGGGGAAGGATTATGTTTAAATACATTTTTAACTTGAAAGTGAACTTGAAATTCTGCTCCAAGCCCCCTTTTTGCCAGGCAAGGGACTTTGTAGTAGCTCCATCCTTGTTCCATTTAACTTCACACTTCAGCATGCGTGTATATACATATTCACATAGACTCTGTGGATTAGAATGTGGGTTATGATGAACATCTGTACGTATATGAAGATCCAGCTAATTTATGTTGCATAAGCATCCTAATGACTTCAATTCTTGCTTTCTCTTTTAGAATAATATATTTTTAAAGTGAAGCTTAGATAAGAATATCAACATTTCAAAGTTAAGAGGGATTTGATGGATGAAGGAAAATAATTTCAAGCTAATGATCTTTAAATGTCTGCTGTATACCCTGCTTTGCAGTAAAGGGCATACAACACACATGAGATATTAGATGAAGTCCAGTGCAGGGTCCAAGTGGAGCTGGGGGAGCTTCTAGGAGGGTGAGGTGGGATGATGCCAATGTCAGGAAGTCTTAAGAAGGACCCAGAGGGAGGGTGGTATGTACGGAAAAGGTAGAGGCAGCATGCATTGTGACTTCTGGCACACCCCTGAGGCAGCAGACCCTGGCTGGGGTCACTCTGCTACCTAGGCGTTAGCTGTCACTCACACTAAGCAGAGGAGATGCAGAGACCAGGGACCAGCAAGGTGGTCAGGTGTAAGGCAGGGCCGTAATCTTCCTCCCTGTAAGATCAGGGAGTTTTCTGAACCCTTTAAACAAAGCCATCTGTTGATCTCCTGGTAATCAGAGAGAAACAGAAGCAGAAGTCACTGACTCCTCCAAGAGCTTGTGTTACGGCTCCAGTGTGTGAGAGCTGTGAGAATTTCACCAGCCAGACAGGAAGTAAGCCTTCAGCCACCGGCTCATCTCGGTGCCGAGGTCAGAACGCCACAATCCTGGAAGAGCCTCCAGTCCTGGCTTGTGAGGCACCCACAAGAGCTTTGCCTCTTAGATGTGCTCTCTCGGGAGGATCTGAGGGAATTTGAAAATGCTTCCATATGTTCTACCCATCATCCCCCACTGCTGACACCCAAATGTGCCCTTCCTTGGTCACTTCAGATCTCTCCGGTCCAAGACCTGATTTCTGAAAGGATGCCAAAAGGAATAGGAAAGTCGTTTTCCCCCAGCACCACCCACAAGGGTCGGAGACACACCCACTAAGTCCCTAGATGCATTCATCTTGATGGAATTTTCCCCAACCCTGGTTGAAATGGTTTCTATCTTTATTAGAAATTAGGGAACCCAACCCACTG
This sequence comes from Ictidomys tridecemlineatus, assembly GCF_052094955.1. Classification (NCBI taxonomy): domain Eukaryota; kingdom Metazoa; phylum Chordata; class Mammalia; order Rodentia; family Sciuridae; genus Ictidomys; species Ictidomys tridecemlineatus. The sequence goes on along the minus strand of NC_135488.1, from coordinate 84,678,674 downwards.
GGAAGAGAGAGCCCATGAAGTAGGCTAAGCCTCCTGTTCTGTAGGCCCCCTGGGGCTTAGTGCTGGTTTGGGCTGTCTCTCTCCAGACCCTTCATCAATTAGATCTCAGCCTCCTCCACCAAATGATAAACCCCTCGGACAGGACTACAGCCACTGGTCCTGAACCCAGGTCACTTTGCGGTCTCCAGATAGAACAGCAGCAAGAGAGGTTGCATTCAGCCATTTCTTCCAGCAGATCTCTGGGTTGTCAGGACATGCCAAGCCCTGGGCTAGGCCGGGGGTGGAATGGTGAGCTGGAGCCAGTCCCTGGCTGCAGGGAGCTCACAAATGAGTTGAAAAGAGGGCTTCGGTGCGTGAAGTGCTGTGATATGAGTTCAGAGGAGGTGGTAGTGCCCTCTAGGAGGCTTGGCTCAAACTACTCTCAGAGGGACAAGAGGACTTTTTGAAGGCAGGGCAGCCACACCACTGGGGGAAACATGAGTGGACACAGGGCAGGAGGCCTGGGGTGCAGCAGAGGGTGCCCTGGGCAGAGGGTTGGCTGTACAAGGGCCTGAGGTAGGAAGAGGCCCATGACAGGGAGCACCTGTGGTTCAGCAGTGCCAGGGAGATGGATCCAGAGATGTGGGCAAGGATGAGATCTGGGAGGCCTTAGGAGTGGGTGAGTATAGGAAACTGGGTCTTTGTCCCAGAGCAGTGTGGTGCGATAGAAGAACCCCGATCACCAGCGAAAGCATTAGGACATCCAGGCAGGCCCAGCGCAACACTAGTTCAGGATCTGGAGGTATACAGAGAAATACAAGCTGGGCCCCTAACTTCAAGAGCTCATTGATGCGCACGTCATGTGGGCTGGCTGGGTAGCATGACCAAGCGGTGTGTCTTTTATGCTCACAGCACACAGGCACTGAGATACAGAGCAGAGAAGGGCTTCACAGTGATGGGGTATCCATTCTGTCAGGGTCTGATCACCTAACATCTGGCTTCTTATTTAGTCTTTGAGGCAACTACAGGACACCTGTCACCATCCCCTTTTTACAGATGAAAAGACCAAGGCTCACAGAGCATGACTTCAGTGTCATATACTGCCACAGTCTGGCTGGGCACAAAATCACGAGCCACCACACACCTTGTAGATTCAAACAGCAGCTCTTTATTCTCGAACTCACACCGGCACTCTACACACGTTCTGGGGAAATCCACACTCTCCACCCGGCTCTGAATCCCCAATACTCTCTGAATCCCGCGAGAACTCAACGGGAACTCAAGGAGCAGGCGTGCCTGAGGCAGCAGGATACGCCCTAATCCCAGCAGGATACACCCTAAACCTGGATCCGCCCTGGTCCTTGAGCAAGGTCACCTTACATGCAATGTCACTGCAAATGACCTGGGTCCAATATGGAGAGTCCTTCCTCTAAGCAACATTGGGTAGGCTGACAAAGAAATTGCCATGCGTCATTCCTACTTGGCAATGGCTCTCAGCAATATACCAGGACAGGGATCTTTCTCCTCCTCCATGTAGCCTTCCCTAAGTGTGGCCGAGAGGTTATGGGAAAATCCTCATGGAGGAGGAAGGGCTGCCAAGTCAGAATGTTGTTCCATGTGTCCAGTGTCATCTCTTTGGCTGTGAGGTGCCGGATAAGAGGCTGGCATTTAGGCATTAGGGGAGGCGTGGGGGATGGTCAGGGATCAGGATACACAGTGTCTCTGAGAGCTTGCCCTTTGGAACCTTGGCATGGAGTTTTGTATCTGCTTTGTGAGAAGAGCAGCAGCATTTGAAAGGATGAATTCAGTGAGTAAAATTGAGTAAAGGATATCATCTCAGTTCTTTCCAAATTTGAGGATGCTCTGCTGCCAGTAATAGGTGACAGGGTCTGCTTGGGGAAATTCCCAAGTCTCCAATATGAATAGCCAGGAATTGCACACAGTGGGAATGCTGGCTATTTGAATTGGAAATGGGTAACTGACATGCATCTAAAATATCTCCAAGAAAAATAGAATGGGGCCAAGTTGTGCAAGCGCAAGGGTGAGCCAGGACTGTGGAAGTCCTGTCAAGAGTCGTACTTTCTTGAATGCCACAGATGATTCCAGGGCTCCTGAGAAAGCTGGAGCCTCGCCTCGTAGCTGTCCATACTAGCCCACCATTGAGCTAGAGGTCCACTGGGAATGACATCCCGAGCTGTATTTACTGAGCCTGGCTCACTGGTGGTAGACAATGAAAATTGTGAAATTTGGACATCTTCTAGAATCTAGCTCCATCACTTGTGCCCTGTTGACCTCCGAAAAGAAAACCAGCTTCTAAGATTAATTAATGGATATTAATGACTGATCAATGAGCATAATTAAGTAAATAGGGAGAGCCACGCTAGAGAGTTTCTGGTGTGGGCTTTCTGAGGTTCTCTATACACACCCTACCCTCTCATTAGTGGTTGGTTGAGAAGGTACTCCAGGGAAGGGGCACTTCTGCCCCTGAGAATAATACCAAAGACCTGGCATTCATGGCCCATCCTGAGTGATGTTACCCTTGGACTTTTCCTCCTGCCTGTCTGACTGTGTTTCACCCCACCACTGCGCCTCCTATCCCATTCCACTCCAGCCCAGTGCGGATGCCCCTGGGTTGCCTTTTGGGGTGATGCCTGGTGCCTCCCGTGTTCTTCTTACCACCTCCCCTCCCACTCCTCCCTCTGGACTAACTGCAGCCAACACAGTGGCCTGTCCTACTCTTACCCTCCCAGATCTTTTAGCTAATCCCTCCCTCTGATAGAGATCTTCAGAAGAGGCCTTCCACACCCTCTCCCCAGGCGCCACCCTCCCACAGCCAGCATGCGTCACCATGGGGATGGGCTTTGTTGTTTCTCTCTGAAGTCCCCCTCCACACAAGGCCTCCCCTTTCCTCTGGCTCCAGTACTCCCTGGGGAAGAACAGATAGTCCTCCTGCCTTGGGCCAGCCCTCCTGGCAGAGGTGACTAAGCCACTCCTGAGCTTTCCCATCTCGAGGGGCAGCGGGGATGTCCTGCAGCTGCAAATCCTGTTTCTGGAAACCTCTTGAGTTTTCTGTGTTTCTCCTCTGTCCTTTCGAGATCTCTGACACTTGAACTATGTAGCTCTGAGCCCGAGCGAGAAGACACCAAGCAAGACTGATAGTGCTGAAAGATAGGAAGGATGAGTTCATCCCTGCTCCAAGCAGACCAAGACTCTGATCTCAATCTGGGGCCATTTGAAGATAATCCCCTTGCCCAGCTCATTCGGCCCATGTTATCCAATCTCTTCCCCATCCACAGCTCGCCCACCATGTTTGCCTAGAGCAAGCTTTTCTGGCTTTATTTCCACTCGGAAGCTCTTCTTATATGTATCCTGGATGAGCTTGACCCTTACTATGTCTTCACATTTATCCAAGGTTCAGATTTCCTGGCCTTCTACACTACGGGAGGCATCATGCTAAGACCTGGATTTGCTCTTTCATAGTCAGGGACTGGCCAAGCCACCACACGTGTTCGAGATATTTTCCTCAGATATAAAATCAGCATCACAATACCTGCCTGTTCCATGAACCAAATGAATGAATGAATGTGAAGATGCTCTATAAACCCTGAGGTAGCCCTTCCCAGAATGTTCTGCTGAACTCAGCTCTCAGGAGAGGTGTTAAACTTCTGAGGGGGAAAAGGAGTTTTATGTCAGGTTTGAGGAAGATCAGTGTAAAACAGAGTGGACCAGATTTCTTTACAGTAGACTTAGAGGTTTTAATTTGCCCGTGTGCATGGCCAATCTCTAAGAGTGGGGTCTAAAATACAGCTTTGTCTCCAAACCACTTTTTCTTCATGGACTTCTTATTAACAGATTTTAGGTTACCCGTCTCCACAGAGCATAGCATATGTGAACATTATTTTTCCTACAAATAATCATGTTAATCTTTCCATAAAATGTATTCCATCATTCAGGTTGCTAATCCTAGGTAGTAACCATTAATCAGTGCCTGGAAAAGTACCTTCAGTCTTTTCAGTGTTATGCTAGGTACTGAGTGAGGAGGGATCTGGTACTGAGGCCTCTGCAGACTCCAGCGTTAGCTCCCAACATCCCTGCCCCAGGCAGCTTGGCAAACCTTCTGTCCTATGTATACATCTTTTGTGTTCCTTCCCCTTGTCTTTGTCCCATCTTTCTCTCTGCCAAGGTACTTCCCTCCCATCTCTACCAACACAATTGTAGTCTAAATCTTCGCGTCTTAGCCCAAGCCCTAATTTCTCCATAGACGCTTTTTTAACTAAAGTAATGTGTTCTAGGCAGGAATTCTGGCTCCTCAACTCTACTGTAAGCCCCTACAGAATGGTATTATTTCTATTTGCTGATTTTTTTTACCCCAAACAAACAAAAAGCAGAATTCATTTGTGGGTTGATTGATTGGTATACAATCCCCAAACCATAGGACACACAGTCGTCCTTTGGGAACTGACATCTACACTGGGTATGGGTCCTTCTGAGCTGGGAAGTGAGCAGGAGGTTTTCTCACTTCATTCAATAGATACTTATTGCAGGGGAACTGCTGGGAAGCCAAGGTTGGATACGACTAGGTGCCTCCTTTAAGGAGTTTACAGTCTAGACAAAAGCATCAGCATGGCAGGTCAACGTATTGAGTGTAGTAGTGGCCAAAACACAGGAACATCAAATGAAGTCACGGTGAGAACAGATGGGGATCGAAGTGGGCTTCCCAGAAGACCATCCTGCCCCCAGCCCATACTACTGATAGACAGGATACCATCTGGAGCAGACTTGGCAGGGTTATGGGGTCTGCCTCTATGGAAAAGAGAACTCTAAAGACTTTGTGGGAGGTGGATTCAAGTTTGTTACCTGCTGAGGGCCATTACCAAGTAGGAATGACGCATCGAAATTTCCTTGCCAAGCGTACCCCATGCTGCTTAGAGGACATTCGATGGGACATTGCATGCATGCTTTAATAAGGTGACCTTGCTCAAGGACCAAGGCGGATCCGGGTTTAGAGCTGATCAGGTTTGAGGAAGTAACCGGCTCCTTGAGTTTAAGGCGTTGCCAGTTTAAGATAATGGGTTTTAGGGAAGTTGGAAGTTGAAGATTATTGCTGGGATTAGGGTGTTCCTGCTGCTTGTTCCCGTTGAGTTCTCGTGAGATTAAAAGGGGATTTGGAGAGAGCCTCGTGGAGTAGGTGAATTGTGCAGGTAGATGGCAGAACTCCTTTGCCCCTGGACCTGTGTGGAGGCGGTGTGAAAGCTGGAATAAAGAATTGCTGTTTGAACCTACAAAGCTGTGAGTGCCTCGTGATTCTGGTGCCAAGCCGAGACATTGGCCTTTGGCAGTTACCTTGGTCCACAGCAAGGAAGGTCTTGATGGAGCCCAAGACTTATGGTAGAGGGACAAGTGGGTATGAGATGGAAGCTTTGCAGCTCACTCTACCCAGACACACACACACACACACACACACACACACACACACACACACAGCCTGTGGGAATCCCACTTCCCTGCTTTTCCATCACACCCACACACCCCTTCTTCCTTCTCACCTTGATTCATTCTTCCTGTTTTCCTCCGTCACCTCCCAATCCTGGGGCCATCCATCGTTACCTCATTGGAACAGTCCTGTGTCTGCTCCCAGTAGCTAGAGGCCTGCTTTGGTGAGAGGCTGGCCACCTCAATGCCCATTCCCCGTGGGGGGGGCCCTTGGGAGGAAGGTCAACCTCCACTCAGTGTTTTTTCTTTTCTTCTTACAGAAAACCAAAAGAGATGTCAATAACTTTGACCAAGACTTTACTCGGGAAGAGCCGGTGCTCACACTTGTGGATGAAGCAATAGTGAAGCAGATCAACCAGGAGGAATTCAAAGGCTTCTCCTACTTCGGTGAAGACCTCATGCCTTGAGAAGCCTCCGCATACACGTGAAGTTTGCTGATGCTGTAAGGAGCGCTGAGAAGACCCTGTGTGCAGAGGCTCAGAAGATCTCGAACTCTTTCTCCTCCCTGGAGCCCCAGTCCCATGTCCACTCTCTATTTATTGCATCCCCATACCCCAGGCCACCTCCTACCCCAACCCCCCCCATATCATCCTGGTGACCAGAAGACATTCTTGGTTCTTGCCTCACCAGGAACACAGACTCCATTTGGGTCGGCAATTAGCTGTATAAGCTGCCATGTTCAGATTGTCAGCAAGCCTGGTTCCACTCCTTAGGGGCTCCTGGCGGTGAAGCAACTTCAGTTCTTTTACCACAAAGGAAAAAAAAAAGAATCAAACAAGAAGACTCTGGCTCTGCCATTGGATGTAGAATCCTGACACCTCTTGCTTCTCGTCCCTCCTGTGCCCTGGCTTGACATCCCTGCCCTTCTGCCCAGGAGAAGAGACTGGTGCTTCTTCCACATGAGGGCAGATGCCCTCAAGGCATCTCACACGGAGGGAGCCCAGGGGATGCCCAGGCTGGCAAGCTGGATTGGTTTGCTCCAAAATGGACCATTTTTGCTTGCTTTGGTCTTTTGAGCATGCCAAAGTCTTGTAAGTTTGTATCTCATGGAAGAAATCTTTGTAGAAAACATAATTTTGATTTTTGAACTCCATTAACATTTGAAATTATATTATCCAATTTACTTTCTAATTGGCCAAAAGATAGAATTTCCAGTGTGAATTCAGGTAGACATTAAAGGGCTATTGTACAATGAGAATTCAGTCGTCCAAAGTTTGTGCTGTTGATGCTTTAGTGACACATGGGAGCTCTGTGAGTGGAGAGAAAAGGAAGCAAAGTGACATTCCTCATCACTGCAATTCTACCTGAACACAAAGGCCACCACAGTGATGACCAAGACCCTGGGGTTCTTGTGAAACTCGGCTCCCAAATTCTCTCTCCAGGTTCATCCTAAGTTCTCAGCATAAATGCTATTTATTTTCTGCAGCCGTGTGTTATTTTGGCACACTTCTACAAAATGATAGTACTACTGTGTTGTGGTTTTTTAAACATTAAACATGTAAAGTTAAACATGAAATATCTGCTTTTGGAACAAGTGGAACAAGGCTCACTGTGGATTAGGCAGAGGGTGGCAGGAGATGGAAGAGCAACTTTTTTGAAAACTGACAATGTGGCAAGATATGTACCGGGAATTTTATTTCTGAGTGACATGCGATGGCAACTCATGTAGACACTTCAGTGGACTTGATGTTACCTCCTGTAGATATGCTAACAGTGTTACATTCTTTGATTTCCAAGGGTTCTCTGTGGCTTTGTGTGTATGTTTCCCCAAGGTCACTTGATTACCTATTTTACTGAACTGATTTAGCAGGGAATGGAATCCATTCCAACTGTTGCACGTGGATTTCCCAGCTGCCCCTAAATATATATACTTGTGAGTGGCAGAGTGGCACTAATGAAGCTTTTTGCCTTTTGTACATTTGAGATTTTTGTATATAGTGTTTGCTGCAGGCCTGTGGAATTAATTCATTGAATATAGAGGTATCAACTGCTGCATGTTCAGGCATATTATAAAACTTTAGTCTATGAAAGAATAATTATAATAATGTCCAGGTGCAATACTCTATAAGTGTATTGGTTCAAGTTACCGAAAGATAGGTGTGTTCCCAGCGGTAGGGAGGGGGGTTCTTTGTATTGTTTATTTTAAAAGATGTAAACATATGTTAAGCTATTAAGCTATATTAAGTTTCACATATAGTTCTCCTGTGCTCTGTTATATCCTGATGGAGTCAGGGAAGAGAAAGGAATGTTTTTAATGGTGGTTTCAAAGCTTGGACAGTGACTATTTTGAGCCCTTAGAGAATGTGTCCCTATTTGCATCGTCATTGCATTGTTACTAATGACGACATTTTAGTTCTTTTGTTTTTATTTTTAAAAAACTCAGGTGTAATTATCTGTTCTTATGATGATTGCAAATATTAAATATTATGCTCTATCAGTCCTCGTGTTTGGCATACCAGTGAATTGATGAAGAACATTAGATTAATTTAATTTATCTTCGGTAACTTGACATACCGGGGCAGACTATCTTCTAGGGTGGAGTACAAGCACAGAAACATCTTCATGGTGGCATCATCTCATTTTTTAGGAAGACACGACGATTCACCTGTCATACTCATGCATAACTACTGCTCTCTTTCTTTCTTCTGCTTCTTTTATCATTATGGACTTTGGACAAGCTAGTCACCTCACTCCACAATGCCCAATGGCCTTGTCTGAGGGCTTGACAGTGTCTGCATGGCAGTGGGGGTTCAGCCCTTCCTACAGGACAACTGGCATTTTTTTTTTTCTGGGAAGTCAAATAGTACATTCCACCCGGCAGCTGAAGTAGCCAGCCTGCTCCTTTCCAGCACTCAGAGCCGGGCTGGCTGCGATGCCTCAGCCTGATGAAGTTCTCACACAGGCAGGTGAAATCCAATCTAAACTAGAGAAAAGGCTTGTGGGTTCCTTCATATTTCCTATTTCATTTTCAACAAGAGTTTGGAAGTGGACATACTGTTACATTTCTGCTAGTTCTTTATAATTCTCTCTCCCCTCTCTTCTTCTCTCCTTCTCTCTCTCTCTCTCTCTCTCTCTCTCTCTCTCCTTCCCTCCCTCCCTCTTTCTTTCTCTCTCTCCTCTCTCTCTCCTTCTCTCTCTCTCTCTCTCTCTCTCTCTCTCTCTCTCAGAAAAAAAAATGGATTGCAAAAAAAAAGCCAAAAAAATATATGAAGGATAGCTGTTCTCCTATGTTTTCTCATTATGAACTTTGTGAAGTGGAAACACAATTCTTTCCTCCAAAGGTGAAAGAAAAAAAAAACAATGCATTCTTGCTTTAAAAGAAAAAAAAAGGCTAAAAAAATTACCTCTTTTTAAATTATGTGCAAAATAATTCTGGCTAAATATAAAGTGTATTCAGTTTAAGGGGTTTTATTTTGTATTGTGATGCTTTATTTGTACATTTTTTCCCTTTCTGGATGTAATTTTAATATCTTGCCATTCATTAGTGTTATTTCATTGTAAACATTATTGTGCCAAATGTACTGTATTCAAAAGGATGTGAATGTGTATTGTTTCAGAACCTAATAAATACAATGATGTTAAATCTTACTTCTTGGTCCCGATAAGCACTTCTGTCTCCTTTGTGAGTGGCAAAGGGGCATCAACAAAGCTTTTTGGCTTTTGAACATTAGAGATTGCAAAATTCCCAAAGCTAGACAGGCTCATTCATAAGTGTGCAAAGCCTGCAAATAACTACTTGCCCAGTCCCCTGGCCCACCCATGCTTCTCCCTGTGCCTCTGAAGCTGCCATTTAAAAGGATAAATGAGCTCATGGAGATCAGGTATGGCTTCAGCTGCCTGGGCATGAGGGGACAGAATCCCATCTGCCTTGGAGCACCAGACATGGCCAAGGAAACTACAGTTTTGTTTTTCCAAAGAAGTAAATTCTGGATCTCCTTGCAACCAAAGTTCTCAGGAGCACTTGCAACCAACTCTCCACAGGACTCAGTTTCTGGCTTGCTGCTCAGAACTCTGAGATCCAGGACACTCCTAATAGGGAAATCCCCACAGGCTGGTCTGGAGGACAGACCAGACAGTGGGGCTCTTGCCTAGTTGGCATCCACCTCCCTGCCAGCCTATATCTGCCCATGCTGGCAACTCCCCTGCCCTCTGGGTTCCTCTTGCAAGCTCCTTTTCTACCATCCTATTCAATTCAGGTGGTCCTAGCATGCACAGCTTCTCCTCCTCTTTCTCCCCCCCGTAGACATCTCAGCTTTTCTTTCTCTTTCTTTTTGCAGTGCTGGGGATAGAGCCAGGGCCTCAAGCATGCTAGGCAATGGCTGTACTCCTGAGCCACACCCCCAGCCTCAAAATCACTTCTTTAAAGCCCACCAAGAATTGGGCATGTCACCCTGCAGAGCCTTCCTTTTGGTGTGAGCGTGGATCCCAGCCCCACCCCAAGAAGAATGGTGTGTTTATCACATATTTCCTCTCTGATTCCGCCAGCTGTTTTTAGGTAAGTGACCACACAAGGAGAAGCACACCTCCCACCAGCGCCTCTGTCTTATCATGAGTTTAAACAAAAATCAGGAGAAACATGGAACTCACAGAAGCAGAGAGTTATATGGTGGTTGCAGGGACAAGGGAGGAGCACAAAGCTTCAGTTACAGAGGAGGAAAAAGAAATTGGTGGGGATTTGGTTAATAATAATATTTGAAAATTGCTAAAAGAGAAGATCTTTTTGAATCACTCAAATGCAAATTTTACTTAACATCTGAAACCAATCCAGTAATATAATAAAGTTATAAAAATCATTTTGATAGAAAAAGGCTTTTTATAAAAAATAAAAAATGCCTAATGATAAAAACCTATGACAAACTAAGACTATAACAAAACTTTTTTTTATCCACTAAAGGACAACTGGGATCAAGTGGACATCATCGTTAATGTGAAGCCAGAGTGCTTTATACCTTAGTTTGTGAAAAAGGGAAAAAATATGTTTTTATGATTTCTATTAAATATCATTTTGTGAATTTTAAACATGGCTGTAACACAACAAAGAACAAATAGCCTATGCAGATGACATCCTGTATATACAATTTTAATGAATTAGGAGAAAAGATCCTAAGTTCTCAACGTACACACAGAGTGAGGCGATAGATGTTATTTAGTTTGATTTCAAAACATCACATCATATATCATGAATGCATATAATTTTGATTTGCCAATTATACCTTTAAAGTTGACCAAAAAAAAAAATCTCAGGAGAAATAAAAAAGGCTATATCTCAATGGAAGAGTACTTGCCTAACATGCAAGAAACCATAGGTTTGATGCATAGCACCAGGGGTAAAAAAAAAAAAAAGAGAAAGGGAAAGGAAAATAAATAAACAAACAAACAAACAAACAAATAAAGGAGCTATTCAGAAAGCTCAGAAGACATTTCCAAACATTTCCCTGAATGAACTGTGTGTCCTGTCCAAGAGAGCTGTGGCCACTAGTAGATGGCTTGTGACCTACTTCAGGACAACCTGTGTGGCTGTGTCCTATACTGAGAAAACAGCAGATATGATCAATGTCTTACAGAAAGAATCAAGGGAAAGATTATCCCTTCTCTATTTCCTTCTACCCGAGTACCATCAACACTCGGGTTCCTAGTAGCCTGAAGATCCCCTGAGACGAGTTTGCAGACAGACTAAGCAGGTGGGGCCAGAGTTCTCAAAGTGGCAGAGGTGAAACAGAGAGTCACATTAGGAAGTCTGTTTTTTATTGTGAAGTACTCTAGCCCAGATAAAGATACTATTACATATGTAGCTCATTAGCTTTAAGCTATACCCGAAAGGCAATCAGCTGTGCTAATCAGGAATACACCTTCCAAAACCGGTCATCTGGGGGAACAGACAACATTCATGCAGAAAGCTTTACCAGTGCTTTCCCAACACACCTGGAAGTTTTGCTCTCAGCACCCAGAGGAGAAAACCATTTCCTGGGGGGAAAATGGTGGCTCCTTCATTAGCATAAAGGATATTAGAAAGACAGCATTAGTGGTGTGTGAGATAAGGGGATTGGCAAAGATATTTCAAGACAAATCTCTAAATTGAAAAAAAATGGATATAGGAACCTAGAGAGCCCTCAACTTCCCTTAGTAATCAGAAATGCACATTGAAATCAAACGGCAATACTGCTTCACACCCATCAAAACGACTAAACTAACAAGGCAGACAAAATGTTTCTGGTTTGAGTATAAAATGGTATAAGTCCTCCGAAAAGCATTGGCGGTGTCTACCAAGGCCAAATGTGTATGTGGGACTCAGCACAAAAAGCCATCAGCTCTAAAACAGGGAAATGAATTGTAGAATATTCCCCCAGGGAAACACTGTAGAGCCCTGAAAAAGAATGATTGACAAGTACACCAAGGCACAACACAGATGAATCTCACAACACAAAGCAGGTGAAAGAAGCCAGTCCAGAGAGGAACACGCACTGAAGGAGTTCACTGATGTAAAGTACATAGACAACCTCCGCTGTCAGAGTCAGGCTAGGGGGTACCTCTGCCTGGAGGGAAAGTAGTGACTCAGAGCACAGAAGGGCTGCTTCCAGAGTGCTGCCTCAGTTTGGATTTTGCAGCTGGGAACTGGCAAACAGGTGGGTTCACTTTGTGATAATTCATGGAGTTTATCCTTGTAATCTGTGCACTTTTCTGTGTTGTGTTATATTTCAGTGAAAATTTGTCCCCTTTTTGCGCCTTTCTCACAGCAGTAGTGAGTTATCCCTCCCGAGGGTGGGTGGTGACAAAGTGAGCCCAGCCCCTCTTGCCTTCTCTTTCCTTGAGTTTGCACGCCCTTTCACCTTCTGCCAAGTTACATTGCCCTCACCAGATGCTACTGCCATGCCCTTGGACTTCCAGCCTTCGGAAGGCAAGCAAAAGAAATTTCTTTCCTTTATAAATGACCCCTTGGAACGTTAGTCTCAGGTAACCTGTGATGTGAATGGAAAATGGTCTAAAACATCTTTGTCCTTCCTGCTTTGGGGATGGCAGGCAAGGCTGGACCTGTGAGCTACCTATGTCTCTGTGCCATCGTGGAGGTGTCTTGGTTTCCAAACTCCCACCCACAGCCCTGACCCTGCGGCTGGAATGGGGTGTGTTTCCTCTGAGTCCCTAATAAGGAAAGATGCAAGGTGGAGCTTTCAGAATGGCCATGAGGCCCTCTGTGCTGGCTAATGAGATGGCTGTAATGGACTCAGAATATGTCCGAGAGGTGGTTAGGGAGCAGCTGAGCCTCCCCTTCACTCCCCATCAAGACATACCACAAACAAACACCTGGGGTTTGCATCACAGAATTAACATAGCCCACAGGAAGTGGGTTGGGCTTGGTTCTTTCACCTTGGGCTGATAACAGTACCTGCCTAAGCCCAATTCCAAGTTGGTAAAACAGAGACAATGAGATCTACCACCTCAAAGGCCTGATGTGAAACACCAGCGTGGGGGTCTAAAGCTCCATGGCACAGCGTCTGCTCCTATTGATGATTTCCATAAGGCATACTCGTTCCCACCGGCTTCTTGAATAGCTAAAAGAGACACACCGCCTCAGTGTGATATTGTCAAGGACCTGGCAATTGTTAAAAATGGTTTGATGATCTTTGTAGATGGGACCATCTTTGACAGAGCCCAGTCCACCCCTTTAATAAAAGCACCCTTGTCTTCATGTGTCATGAGAGACTTTATGTTCTGGGGCCAACTCTCCCTAGGGCATCAAGAAAATGCTGCTTAAGGATTGAGATCACAGCAGCCCAAGTGCAGGCCCTACCTACCGACCTACCTGCCTGCCTCTACTTTGAAAGGCCGACTTCTGGGCACCAACTGCAGGATTCCACCTTTCATGCCTCCTACTTTAGGCTATTAATAATTGTTTAACATCATTTTGGTTTGGATCTGGAATGTCCCCCAAAGTCAGATGTTTCAAAGGCTTAGTCCCCAGTACAGCCATGTTCAGTGACAGGGCTTTGGAGAAGTAGTTGGATCATGAGGGCTCTGACCTCGTCAGTGGGCTCTTAATCTGAAGGCATTCTTGGGACCTGTAGGAGGTGGTACCTAATTGAAGGAGCGAGTTCTTGGGCGCTGTATTTTGTCCATGTCCTACACCCCACCCCCTGCTTCCTAACTACCATCTTTCTTCCGCCACGATGTTCTGCCTCACCTCATGCCCAAAGCAATGGAGCCAGCTCACCATGGAGAGAACCTGAAACCATGAGTCAAAACACATCTTTCCTCCTCTGTTTTTCTCAGGTATTTTTCACCGTGATGACAGAAAGCTGACTAACACAAACATTTATTGTCTTCGTTGTTCCCAACCCATACTAAGTATTTCCCATGAAGTAACCTATTTCAACCTCACAGCAATCACATGAAATAGACACTCCAGTTACCCCTATTTTTAGAAGGAAAAAAACCAATGCCCAGAAATTACATAATTGCATAATTAATCCTTACAACTCCATGAAAGTATTGTATTCATATGTCCATTCTTCATAAGAAGACTAAAAATTGCCCAAATTCTCAGACCCCATGATAGGCCGCGCCTTGGGGACCTCAAAGGAAGTACTCACACACACACAACTTATTAATTCATTCATTCACTCACTTATTCCACAAATTTTCATGGAGTTCCTACTATGTGCCAGCCATTCACCTAGACATCAGGGAACAAAAGTATAAAAATTCTGCCCTTATGGAACTTGCATAAGAGTGGGGTATTAACAGATAATAACAAGCAATAAAAATGCCCATTAAGTAAATCACATAATACGTTAGAAATTCCAAGCTAACCCCAGCATTTGGTGTGTGGGGGTAGTATTAGAGAATTGAATGGAGGGCACTTAACCACTGAGCAACATCCCCAGCCATTATTATTATTATTATTATTATTATTATTATTATTATTATATTATTATTATTTTGAGACAAGGTCTCGCTGAGTTGCATAGAGTTTAGCTAAATTGCTGAGGTTGGCCTTGAACTTGCAATCCTCCTGTCTCAGCCTCCTGAGCTGCTGGGATTACAGGTGTGAACCACCATAGATAGCCAGGCTGCCCCTAACATTAAACAATGGTATAAGTAGACCATAGGCAACATATTTTTAAAGTAATGAGTCAAGCCATTATTAAATATGTGCTAGCTTTATCCCTTGGTTAATTATAATCTAGAAGGCCAGGCTAGAATTCAGAATACAGATTCCTTGGAGTACCAGCTCCTGGGAATACAGCTGCCTAGAGAGAGCAGGTCTTGCCTGCAGCCCTCTTTCCCACTCCAAGCTGTGTTCCATGACAAGAGGACCCAGTAGTCATCCTGTGTGGGTTCCATCCACACCCCTTGGCCAGGATGTGCACACCAGGGGGTTGGGTCACCTTGGGGAAGGATAAGATCAATGAAGGGTGTGTGTGACACTGAACTCAGGTCCTGGGGGCAGATAATCCCACATGGGACAGGCACCTCCTCCCCAGTCTAAGACCTACATTAGGTAGGCGGTGCTATGGAGAGAGGAAATAAAGTCAGGCCAAGAGGATCCCAAGTGTGAAAAGCAATGGCTGCAGTTTTCCAAAGGCTGGACTATGTTCATCCCTGATTAAGAGAATAAGTGAACAAAGGAACCAGTGAAGGCTTCTGGGCAGCAGGATGAGGTGTGGGAATGGGCATGTTTCCCAGGTACACCAGGGCTCCTGAGGTCCCTTCAGCTTCCTGCTAGTGAGGACAAGGAAGGTGGGAGGCAAATCAAACAGACCCTCTGAGAAGCTGGAGAGTTGCTCCTGTCTGGAGGGCTTTTCCTTGGATCAGAACAGCCTGGAGATGTTCGGTTACTGCCCAGCATGCCCTAAGTTCTCAGGCCTGGAGAACTTGGTTTACCAACTGCACTTCCCTCCAAGACTGGGTTCACCCAGGGCAGAGGCCTGGGCTGTGTCTTTACCCAAGATACCTATGTATTTATAAGCACCTGAGACATTCAAATTATTACCAGGTTTACCAAGCCTGTGTCGTTCCTACTTTATTTTGTTTTATTTTTCAATATATTATGCTTACATCTTTTTAAATCCCTTTATTTATTTTTATGTGGTGCTGAGGATCGAACCCAGGGCCTCGCACATGCTAGGTGAGTGCTCTACTGCTGAGCCCCAGCCCCAGCCCCCTACTTTATTGTTCTAAGAAAGGAAAGAGGGCAAAGAGGAGAGGAGAGAGGGGACAGCACCCTTCTAGGCTGTTTCCTGTTCAGGTAGAGCCTTTCAGGTGCTCTAAGGAAGCTCCACTCCCAAAGAACTGGTGAGAGCCCATCCTAGGGGACACTGCTGTTGAGGGGCAGGAGGAGGGCCACAAAAGAGCACATGGAGGGCCAGGTGGAATCAAGCACAGGCTGGACTGGATGCCCTTCCCCAGCCTCCTCTGTAGCCCAGCCAAGTCCAGCTCCTGCAGAACTCAGGTCACAGAGTGGCTGGGAGCAGTAGGCCTTGTCCAGTGAACACCTCCTTAAGACCCAGGGCCTGCTGATGTCCTTCTGTAAAGGGCCTTACTTTCCACTCCCTCCATTAGTCATGGTGTCCCGTCTGTGTTCTTCGGTGTGGATGTTGGGAAGAAGAACTTACTGGTCTGTGAAGGACAAAAGCAGCTAAGGCCAAGGTGGGTGAGGCCAGGCAGGAAATCCTGTCCTCCCACCGACCCTCTCTCAACATACCACCTGAGAAGCAGGGAAGAGTAGAATGAAGAGCTGGAGGGAGGAGAGGGTCTACAGGGTAGAAAGGAGGCCAGAAGGAGGGACATGGGAAACTTTCAGTGGCACCAGCTTACGAGCATCATTTTGGCTGGGGTGGAGACAATTGGGTTGCTTAGAAACAGATCTGCTTCTGTACCCGTCTCTCTCTTCTGCACCCTCTTAAAGAGGAAAAGACTGGCCCAGCACTGTTCTACCTGGGAGGAAGAAATTAGGCACCCACACTGTTTTAGCAATGAAGGCTCTGAGGCTCAGAGAGGTCAGAAAGTTGTCCAAGCAACACAGGCAGCAAGGTGATGGGCACAGATCCAGAGCTCAGTGATTTGAGCCTGGGTCTAGTAAGCACCAAAGACCCAGGTCTTCCCAGCGTGCTCCTGGTTTTCTTCCCAACATGAGCTTGCACACTTTTTGGCTTTGCCTGCACAGAGAAATTTCACCTCGATGTGAATTACGCACAATTGTTTGACACAATTAGACTTGTGTTATGCTCTCTAAAGGCTTTGGATGTGAACACAAAGGCAGAGCCAGGAAACAGGCAGAGGCGCCTGGGGTTCTTTCCCTCTTTTCCCACCCTTCTTCCCGTGCCACCTCCTAGCAAGGCCCTGAGAGTTGGTCCTCAAGTCCAACAAAGCCTGCATCCTCCACCCTAGACACCCCGCCCACCATCAAAAAAAGAAACCATCCCTATGGACCATTCTAAGCAGGAAGCCGTTTTCAGTTCACTGGAAAACAGGAAATGCCTCCAAGGGTCTGAAGCCTTTTCAGTGGCCGTGAGCCCTTCTTGCAGGGTCTGTGTCCCAGCCAGCTCCTGAGGATAGCCCTAGCAGCAAGGCCAACCCAGCCCCTAGCCCTGAGAGTGCAATCCTCGGTGCCACTCAGGAGCTCCCTCGACTCCAGAGCTGCATCTGACACTGTCACTGTCCCCCACCCCCAAGCCCTCAGCATTCTGGACTCTAGCCAGAGAGCTCCCCTTGCAGGGAGGCTGCATGCAGCACCAGGCAGGCTAATTAGCTTTGCAGGCTCCAAACACTGACAAGGACGAGGACCTCAGCCCAGCCAGATTAACCTCTACACCCTTCGAGAGACAGGCTGATCCCCGCAACAAAAACTGACTTCCTGACTTCCAATGGTTGACTTTTCCATCCTGGTTGCACACTGACCCTCTGGCTTTGACCTTGTGAAAAACTAACCTTTAATTCTGGCAACCTAACTCTGGCCACAGACCAGGCTCCCACACTTGTCAGCTTTCTCAGTCAATTCCCATCATTTGTTGGGCATCTACTGAGAGCCAAGTGAAATGAGCCCAACACCACCAATGGCAGGCCCCATGCTCTAATCTAGGGTGGGGCAGTAGAAGCCTCCTTTGAGGCCCCCCACCCACACACTGTTTCTTCCCTGCAACTGAACCTGACCTTGGGTTGATCCCATCATCTCCTGGGACAAGGTCTCTATATGTTTCTCTGCAATGGGATAATGTGCCAAGATGGTCTCCAATGTCCTTATCTTAGCGTATGCCAGTAGGGGAGAGCTGGAAGCAGCCTAGGATGTGTGGGAGCTGGGGTTATTAATGGGAGTAGGAGAGCCATGCTGAGTAGGATATAAGAGATTAGGCACTGTCTCTTCTGCATGGTAGATAGAGTTAAAGGAATCCTTCTGTTTGAAAGTCTTTTTCCTAGGTCTACCACATACCAGGGCTCTAATTGGATACCACTGATTCTTTTTTCCTGCCTCAGCTTTTCCATCTGTATAAAAAGCATGGACAGGATATTTGAGGGCAGACAGAGGGGCCTACTAGTCTATTTGAACTACTACATATGGTAGTTCAGATAGACTAGAAGACAAAGTCAGATTCTGGCTGTCCCAGTGTTGACCCAAAAGGTAGAAGAACTAACATTTGCAATTAAAGCCATCTAAGATAGGAACTCTAAGTTTACAATTTGGTACCCCAGTGAGCACCAGATTGGGGTGGGTAGATGGTGGATTAACTAAGGAGGGAGAAGATCTTGATCCAGCCACCTGCTCCACCCTGCCATCAAATCCCTATTAGCAGCATACCACCAGCAAGTCTACCATGAAGGAGCAACAACTCACACATAGACACTATACCACCCTCAGGACTAGTGTATTACTTCTCATGGTCACCTGCCCAGGATCTTATCCTTCAGCAGTTCTTCCCTGTATCAGCTGAGGACAGGATGCTAAAGGGAAAGGCAGTTGCTAACTGGGTAAAACCCACAAGAGAAGGTGAAGATAGGACTAGCGTAACAGTTATCAAAGTGAGTCTGACTCTTGGGGTTCCCAAGATGCTTTCATGTGATATAGTGATCTAATTCTATCAAATAAATAACCCCCAAACTGATTAGCTTCAAAGAAGAAACGTATATCCCTGAGTATCTCACTACTCAGGAGCCTGGGTGTGGCTCCCCTGGAGTTCAAGATCTCTCCTTGACACAGGCTGAGATCAAGGTGTCAGCTGGGGCTGCAGTCACATCTGAAAGCTCAACCAGGGGAAGGTCTGCTTCCAAGCTCACTGCAAGGGCTATTGCCAGGATTCAGGTCTCACTGAGCACTGGCCAGAGGCCTCCCTCAGTCCCTTCTCAACTTCATCTTCTATAGTATAGCTCACAACATGGCAATTGAGCTTCCTCAGAGCAAGAGAGCAGGAGAAGACATATTCAAGATGGAAGCCACAGTGTGTAATTTCATCTTCAAAGTGACATTTTATCACTTTTTCCATACATATTCCCCTTAGAAGCAAATCAGAAGCTCTAACCTGCACTGAAGAGGAGGGGACCATTGGGAGAAATTTGGGAGTCTGTTATCCACAAGGGCCTAGGGGGCCTCTCTTGTCTAACATCCTATCTCTGTGATGCTAGATGTCTTCATATACTCCAACCAAAACATGTCATAGAAGAGTTAAGAGCAGATAAACAATTTGGCTGCCTTCCACTAAACTACCTGTTAAAGATTTAAAGAATGTGAAACCATGTCACTATATGGGTATACATAACTCAATAAATAAAAAGTCTTTGGGGTCCTCATAATTTTTGAAAGTATAAAAGGGTCCTGAGATCAAGAAGCTTGAAAACAACAGGTCTGAAAAGATACTGCCCAAGAAGGACTGTCCTACTGGACCTCAGGGGACACACTGGAGAGAAGCCCCCAAGCAACCAAACATAATCAAGGGTTGAGATCCCTGAGAAAGAGATGGTCAAATGCAGCAAGTGAGACCAAGGGTCTAGATTCCAACTTTCACCGTCTACTCTTTTACACATGGTGTTTCTGAGTGTGCCTTTTCTGCATTTGTGTGCTCATTGGTTCACTCTGCACATGTATCTATTGGCATGAGCATGTGTACACTCATGGGTGTATCTGGGAAGGCAAAGAACAAATTATCACATGTGCATGTGCTTCCTTAAGCACATGTGTGTCTGGAGCCCCCAAGAGGCAGGGCCTGGCCTGCTAGCAAATCCAGGGGCATCCTCTAAAAGGAAGGGGTTGTGGAGGATTCAGTGGCACAGACCACCATCACCTCCATGGCTATGTGTGCCTCAAACCCCCTCAGCCTGCTGCTCTCAGCACAAATCTCAAATATTTTCATCCTCTATGGGAACTTCCTGTTCAACTTCCTGTTGATCTTGGACTTTTCTTTTTTACTTGTTTTTTTTTTTTTTTAAGGTTGTAATTACTTAATTTGCCTTTTTATTTTACCCAGAGAAGCTCTGTGGTTTCCAGCTACCTCTGAGAAAGGGAGAAAAAAATCTTGCCAGAGCAGGCCAAGTCACTGAGTGGAGTTAAAGGAACCGAGGACAGAGAATGAACTCCTCTTTCCATTAAGATAAATGCAGTCTTTCCAAACCTCAGTTTATCGTGTAGGTATTCAAGTGTTTCTGTCTACTGTGTGCCAGTGTGAGGGCAGAGGAGGGAAAGGAGGCCTCAGACAGATTTCTCTGGGATCCAGAAGGGCCTGCCTCAGGGTTTAGTTTGCAAGGCACAGAGACCCCATCAGTTATGACTGCACTTTCTCTTGCCTCCACCTCTAAAGCTGCCAAAGGGAGAGTAGCTAAGAATGTCACCAGCTCTTGGATAATTCAGCACCTGCCCAAACTCAGATCAGTCCAACCAAGCCCCAATCTCATCCCTCATGTCAGTCTTCCTACCCCAAATGAAGGTCGCTCTGCCACGTTTGAGCTGATTTACTGGTGTCCTTCGTTTTCCAGCCACCCTCTGCTCCACCAGACTGTTCTTTCAGGTTGAGATCAAAAGTCTGCAGCATTCTTCCTGACATGCACGATGCCCTGCCCTAGCTTTCCTCCCTGGCTGTATTGCTTCCCCGCCTGCCCTGTAGCTGACCTTGTGGTCAAGCCATCCTTGTTTTTCTACCTGGATTTCCTGCTTGTTCCAGGACTACTCCTCCTGGCAATGCACTTAAGCGAATCTAACCCCCTTTTCTCCCTACATCCTTCTAGATGCCCTCAGAAGTCAGATCCTGTAGGATTTTCTCACAATCACTCTCACCTGTAGGCCGGGGGTCTAGCCCAGTTGGACCCCCAAATAAATGTTTGTAGTTTCATCCCCAGCAGTGCCTTGAAATGATAAATTCATTCCTATGCCACTGTTCATAGCTGAAGAGCCTTTCCTTCACCCTCCCACCAGCCCAGCTGAGAGGGTTTTGCCTTTTAGCTGAGATGAACTTTAACCCAACTAATCTTGAAGGTGAGGCTTGAGGCACCCTGGAGGAGATGGGGTGGAGGGCAGCTTCAGTCAGGACTTGCTTAAGGCTGAGCACCACCCAGGTAGACTCAAGAGACCAAAGCGAGGTCACTGCCCTCCTCTGGCCTACCTAGAAAAACTGGTCTCCTTCAGCTGCTGGTAGCCCAGAAGGGCCCCCACCCCACTCTGTACAAATGTGAACCGACATCATCTCCAAATATAGTCAAGTAAAAATATAACCCTCGGCCTCCACCCCTCAACTTAAAAGGTGGGAATCTGGCGCGGGGGTGCGTGTTTAAGGGTGACCCTCTTCACACGTAGGCCATGAAATATGAAACTCTCTTCTCGTGGACAGGGTGTCCTGTTTCTAGCCAAGTGTCTGTCACAGTATGTGCCCCACAAATATTTGAAGCATTGAAGGAGAGGCAGGATGTCGAAGGAATCCTGTGCACTCTTGTGCACACCAGAGGAATCTCAGTCCTGTCTTCAGGAAGGAGAGGACGCCAATAACAGCCATTTCCTGGGGCTTGCCCTCCTCGGCCTTGGCCTGAGGGGCTCCTTGGAAGGAGTGTTTATGAGACCAGGATTGTTCCTCTGGGCCCAGCCCAACCAAGCAGCATTCCTGGAATCTGTTGTTTATTAGCAGGAATAAGAAGACAGGACACCACTTGCTGGTTAAACCATCTCCTCAGACCTTATCTCTACCCAGCACCTTGAAATATCTCCTGCCCGGACACCTTCACCCAACAGGCTGCTGCCCTCTGAAGCCATGCAGCCTGATGAGGTGCATTGGCCTGTAAGTCTGCTGATTCATATCCACCTTCAGGGAATTCTCCTTCCTCCACTGTTGGCTGCTGTCTAGAAACTCCCCTCAAGACCCAGGGAGAAAGCTTTGACCAAACCACCTCAGCCCCCACCATCCAGATCTGTTTATATTGGTAAAGCTCACTTCACCCCAGGTCCCCCAAACCCCAAGACAAGAATTTAAGATGATAGCATGAAATGTTTTTTCTTCCCCCAGCTCTCCCCAAGAAACTAGCTAACCCCCACTTCACTGCAGCCCTTACCACAAATCCAGTGTCCTGCAGGGTCTGACTGCTCTGATCTTTCCTGGGCCAAGTGCCTTCCAATCCCCTGCCTATTTCCTCCTTCTCAATCCCTCCTGTTGAGCTTCTGGGACCTCCAGGCCACCAGCAGCAAACTCACCATGCCCTCCTCTCAGAAATCGGCCTGCACCCTACCACCCTCCTGCATGGAGGCAGATTTGCTCTGAGTCTAGAAGTGAGGTGTGTGTTTTCCTGCCCTTCCACTGACCTTTGCAAGCCTCTCCACTCTTTCCTTCAACATCCCAGCTCCTGTGTCTCTCAATCCCTTTCACAGTATTTTCAGCCATTGCTCTTCCTCTGCAATCTCCCAGCTCTTCTCTAATCATTAGTGCACTGCCTCTCTCCTGACTTCATTTTCTGAGACTCTAGCACCTACACAAGCTACTCCACCTGATACTCTGGTGTCCCATTTCCGTGCCTAGCATACCTCTATCCCCAGCCCTTTTTATTTTTTATTTAGAGACAGAGTCTCACCTCTGAAACTTAACCACCAGCTGCCCACTCTCAACACCACCATGAAGCTTTAGAGCCCAGAGTGCACTTGCTCTTATAATCTCCTCAATGAGCTTTGAACTTCCTGGAGACTACCTGTGCCTTGATCCTATCAGTTCTTCACTATCATTCCTCTTTGATCTTCGTATTGCTCTTTCCCCAGCTTAGATTCCATCATCCTTACTGTTACTGTACTCCCTTCCAAGCACTCTCAGATTCAGTGTTATTCATCCAAAACCCTAAACTTGCTTAAACCAGCAGTTACACCATGCCTACCCGTGAGCAACTGAAATGGATTGAGATAAATCACAAGTTCTAGAGTAGAGGTTTTCCCTTATGTTCATGACCACACAGCACAGTAGACACTTCACTTCTCCTGGCAATCCTGGGAAGGGTTCTGAATAAGTTTGCTCTCTCACTCTAGAAGATGATCGGCTAATACCTTCAACTCTGGGAAAACCTCTGACAACTTCCTTTCCCTATCCCAACACTTGGAGCGGATGACCTTGAATCGTCCTTCATAGGGAAAACAAAAGCCATGTAAAAGAATTCCTCATCCTCCCACCTCCAAATTTACCCTAACAAGGACAAATAGGACAATTTGAATAGATGCCATTATAGGGGACATTCTTAATTTGTTCCTGGTTTTACTAAGAAATTTCTTATAGATTTAACATTAAAGCATAAGTTTTAAAAAATCTCTCTTTTCCTCTTACTTTCTAATACCAATTTTCTGTGGGGTCTCTTGTTTGTTTTAACATGAGTGGGAACTGGGTTAAGTATTTTTTCCACATTGACTGATAAAACTATATGTTGTTCAGTAATCCATAGACAACTGAGTGGAAAATGTAAATCGCTGAGATTTGGGTGTTATTTGCTAAATGGCACTATCAAAGCAAAGCCTAACTATTGTACATTGTAAAATAAGTTGGATTTTTTTTCTTCCTTTTCCTTTTCCCTAAGGGATAGAGTGGAAGGGCCCTAGGGATTAAACTCAAGGTCTTCTGAATGCTAAACACACACTCTACCACTGAGATAGGCCCTCAGTCCCCTCTTTTCTTCTTTTTCTATTATCGGAAACAATTCATTCATTTTTCTATTCTCTGAAATGAAGCTTCCATGTGAAAACATCCCTGGTGTCTTTGGAGGAAAGTACATTTTTGGTTACTGACTCACCTTGATGGTTTATTTGCTGTTTTTTTCATGAATTAATTTTTTTCTTCATGAATTAATTTTTTCTTCATGAATTAATCCTTAATTTTTATATAATTCTAGGAATACATCTAGCTGAAATTTCCTTTAAGCTTTCAAATTTATTGGCATTGTCTATTGTTTTTTAAATGTGTATACAGTGAGACATTCATAAGGCTCATCAATCAAAAGGCATACAGACATATAATGAAAGGTCCCTTCTGATAATAGTAGACTAGTTAACTCCAACTGCCCTCCAGCTGAGAAAAGTTAGAGAAGCAAGATGGAATATTTTTTAAAAGTTCAGGAGCATCAAAGAACTTTCTAGGAGCTAAGGAATTATGGTGAAGCAAGGAAAACCTGAGAGTTAATCCTGGTCACTCTAAGCTCTGCTTGCCTGAGATAATTTACCTGGGTAAATATCTCTGAAGTAAACCTGACTCCTGGTTGTCTTATGGAGCCAGGAGAAAGAGACAAGAGTCAAATCCCAGAGCTTGCCAAAAGCAGGCACTTTGGTTAAAGCACTACTCACTGTCTTCAGGGTGGGATAAGCCAGCAGTAAATAACTCCTTGCATGCTCCAACCTGCAGCCCTCCTCCCTATGATGTAGAGGTCTAAGGTATCTCCAACCTTGAACTTGGATTAAAGTGATCCTAGACACATAGTATATGCAAGCAAAGAGACATTGTGGGAGAAGATAATACGGCACATGGGTATAAAATTATTTCTCACAATAACTTTTACATACGATCGATCAGTAATTAATCAAAATTAGGCACACAAGAAAACAAGAATGAGAGCTTATAGGAAATTTTAGACAACAGAAGTAGACCACCCATCTCACAGATCAAATAAATATAGAGGGAAGAAAGAATAAAGTTCAGAGCAAGAATTTGTTAAATAGCAAACGAACATTCAAAAGAAATGAGTTAAAGAAATTGAAAGTGACTCTTTGAAAAGACTAATGAGAATGATAAATCGGTAGCTAGATAAGTCAAGAATAAAAAGGAAAACATAACAAACATCATGAATAAAAAAGGATACATGTCTGCAGACATTATAAAGGTAGTGAAAGGGTATTGTGAAACTTTGTCAATAAATCTGAAAATTATATGAAATAAAAAAACAACTTATCAAAATAACCACAAGAAAAATGGAAATCCCCCCAAATCATATAACTATAAAATGAATTGAATCAGCAATTTAAAACTTTTCCAGAAAACAAGCCCTAACATCTTTGGATATCATTGGTAAATTCTAATATCTAAGGAACAAATGGTTGCAATCTTTTAGAAACTTTTCCAGAAAACAAGGAAAGAGTATATATTCTCTTTTTTATGAGACAAAAAGTTCTTGATATCTAAATAAGACAAACATAGTTAGAAAAAGAAAATTATAGGCTTATTTTGCTCAAGAAATATAGATGCAAACAAAATAAAAGCAAACTGAATCCAGGTACCTATTTTTTTAAATCTTAAAATATCATATCTTATTTTTAAGAAAGACCTGTATTAGGCCCTTCTTACCACTTGCCTAATAAAGGTGTCTGCATTCCTGAACCTGGTAGGACTGGGATCCCCATAAAGTGCCCCTTTGACTGACAGTAGCAATTACACAAGAGCAATATCTTCTTAGTAAATAAGGAAAAGAAAGAAATTCCCTAAGTTTGGCAGCATATATTATATTTGATAAAAACAATGTTGAAATCTTTCCCTTTGAAATTGTGAAAAAAGGCAAAGATACCTACCGTCACTACCTACTCATTTCCTGCATTTAGTTCTGAACCTGGATATCCTAGCTTGTACAGTAATAGCTGATGAAAACAATAAGGAGAAAAAGAAAGGACATTGATAAGACTAGGAAAGGAAGAAATGCAATTCCTTTCTGAAACAGATGATTGTTTGTGAAGTAAACTCAAAAGACTCTGCAGATAAGTCATCAGAATTTATAACAAAATTTAGCAAAATATCTTTACACATTGTTTTAAAGCAAATTTTATTTCTTTTTTAAAAATTTTTTTTTTAGTTGTAGATGGACACAATATCTTTGTTTTGTTTACTTATTTTTTTATGTGGTGCTGAGGATTGAACCCAGGGCCTCATGCATGCGAGGCAAGACCTCTACCACTGAGCCACAACCCCGGCCCAAATTATATTTCTATATTCCAACATTAATAGATAGAAGTGAAAATTTTAAGAAGATATTGTTAAGATAATAATATATGCAGTGATGCTCACTTGTAATTCCAGGGCTCAAGAAGATTGCAAGTTCAAACCCAGCCTCAGCAATTTACTAAGGTCCCAAGCAACTTAGCAAGACCCTGTATCAAAAAAAAAAAAAAAAAAAAAAAAAAAGATCTAGGGATATAGGTCAGTGGTTAAGTGCCCCCCGAGTTCAATCCCCCAGAACCAACAACAGCAACAACAACAAAAATCATACACACATACACACAAACACTCACACACACTCACACAGTGAATGGCACCTGACAAAAGAAAACCATAAAACATCAAGAAAGAAGAAATTTACCATATTCTTGTAGAAAATCTGAGCCTACCTGTTTTGTTTCATTTTGTTTTCTTTTGTAAGCAACTTAATCTTTATGCATGGCTGGCCAAAAAGATTATCTCTTTTTGTCCTGACGTATCTGACTGTATTCATTTCAAGTGAATTCTGTAGTCTATTTTAGATCATTCAAATATCTGTTCCATTGCACTTTTTTTCCTTTTAAATCACCAGTGACTCCAATTATGCCTGTATTAATCTTCTTTGCCTTTCCAATATCTTATTCTTTGAAAAGCATTATTTCTATTTCACTTTTGTCACATTTTTCAGATTGCTGAGAACCCCATCACTCTATCTTTGTTTCCATAATAAGTCTTTTTCCTCCTCTTTCTTGAGTACTACCAGTTCATGTTTCATTTCTTTTATTATATCACTATCATTTTTTGATTCTTTTCCCCCCTCAATTCTTATGTTTATTCTTTGTGATTTTTTTCCCCATAGAAACCAATGCTTGGTTAGGCTTTAATTTTTAAATCATAGTGAAACATTTTGACAGAATTTTCCTTTCTTTTTCTCAGCAATATTTTTCTGATGAGTGTTTGGCATCTAGTAAACTTTGTTGCCCTTTCCCTCCGAATTGGACATTCCTGACCCAGATGTTTACAAGAGGTGGTTTCACTGAGCTGTTTTTGCTGATATTTTCTGCAATCTGCCACCCCAGGCTGTTTTACCATCCTCTGCATATTTTCTTGTATTCCTCCTGTGCTTACACTCCCCACCCATCCTTTCCCCATCTATGACTTTTGCCTTATTTCTGCCCTGTCCTTTGCGGAACTTGAAACATGTATTTAAAGAAACATATTTATCACTGCCGGGTGGGACTCATCCCTAGGAGTATGCTTATGACAATTCTCTATGATCTTCTACCCCTGTGGTATTTGGATATTGTTTACAAGTCTATGTTACAATTTTTTTTTTTACTATAAAGCACTTTATAAAGACCCATGGATTTTTCTCCAAGCAAACAGGAGGGTTTCTTATTTCAGAGTGGGACCCTCTGCTAATCTAAGGTCCAAGGCTACTGATCCCCCAAGTCGGGCTTCTCTGCCTTGCAACTTCTGTGTTGATCATTCCCTATCCCTTGTATGTTTCATATTTACCCCCTTACTTTGTTGAGAATACAGTGTGTTGTAATTTTTTTTTTATTATGTACCTTGTTGCTCATGTGAGACATTTAGGAAGAGAAAGGGGAAATTGCTGTCGAATGCTCCCATGCTCCTACAATTAAAACAAATAAACAAAAACTGTATTCTTTTTTTTTAGAGGTGTATAATGTTTTCATATATAATTGAAGGCTGAAATAATATATTCTACAATGTCAACACTAGTTACTTCTAGACAGTAGTTTTTAGAGTATTTTAATACATATTATAATTACAACCAGGGATATGAAAAATTGTGCTCTCTACGTGTAAAAACTGTACTCTATCAGTTTTATCTGTTAGCACCTATGAGTTCACACTGATCCCTCCAATTCTTATTCAACATCATATGATTTATTCAAGCTTTCCCCCTCTCCTTATTTCTGCCCTGTTACCCTGCCCCCCCCCTCCAGCTGCTGCCCCCAACAACAACAACAAAAAACTTACCTGGCTCTTCTTATCTACAAGTAATAATGTTCTAACTGCTGTCACAAATTGCCATAAACTTTGTAGCTTAAAAGAAAACAAATTTATTATCCTATAGTTCAGAGCCTTATGATGAGAATCTCACTGAAATGAAATCGTGGTGCTGATCATGCCCTATGACTTTCCAGACCTCTAGAGAATCTACTTCCTTGACTTTCTCAGCCTCTTGAGGCTGCCTACCTTCCTTGCTAATGACCTCTTATATCTTCAAGGCCAGAGATGGCAGACTGAGTCATCAAATGGAACTTCTCCAATCTTCTCTTTCATTGCTTTCTTCTACTTTTTAGGGACTCTGAGGATTATATTGGATTTACCTGGAAAATGTTAAATAATCACACTATACTAAATCCAGCTGATTAGCAACCTTAATTTCATCTACAACCTTAATTCCTTTTCCCATACCCTATAACATAGTCTCAGGTTCTGGGGGTTGGGAAGTTGACATATATGACTCCCCAAATATGTCAAATTATAAAATATGTCAAATTATATAAAAATATATATGCAAATATTGTTCAGTCCACAGAGAAACAAAAGGGATTTTCAGAATTGCTAGTCTATATCCCTTGAGAAACAGATCTGCACAGAAAAACTGGAGAATTTGTATACATCTGTTTTTTTCCCCCTTCTTTTTAAATTTATTTATTTATTTTTGAATTTTTTTTGGTACTGGGGATTGAACCCAGAGGTGCTTAACCACTGAGCCTTTTTAAAAATTTCATTTAGAGAGTTGCTTGATGTCCTGCTAAGTGTCTGAGACTGGTTTTAAACTTGCAATCCGATCCTCCTGCTTCAGCCTCCTGAGTCACTGTGATTACAAGTGATTACAAGTACTCCCTTCCAATTCACTGATTGTCTCTTTCACTGTGTTCTCTGAAATTTATCCTCTATATTAATTTTTCTATTTGTCCATTTTTAATCATTTCTAATATAAATCTGTAATAGCTTATCTGAAACTCTTGGAGTTAGATATATTTCAGAAACTTTCACATTTAGAAATTAACAGTTGAATATATCACATATATCTATATAAAAACTACAGCAGGCTCTGCACTAGTACATCTTGATCAATAATATTAATACTTATAGATTAAAAATACAAAATTTTATATTAGGCATGATATATATATATATATATATATATATATATATATATATATATATATAATTTCACTAAGTTCACTTTAGGCTTTTCTACCAAGTAAGTTCTGTATGAGTTACATTTCATGACCAAATTGAATTATAGAGAGTTTTTGTATTCAAAGTTTCAGAATGTGGATGGAGGTTGCAGTTATTTATTATTTATATCTACCTATAACTGGTTTATTTTTGTCTGTATTTGTTCTGTTAATAAAAGTCATTTCTTTATTTAGTTTCTTGAATGTCCTAAGGTACTTATTTTAAAGCATTTATCAGATTGTCTTAGAACACAAACAGAAACAAAAATATTTTGGAGGGAGAACTTCAAAACCCAAAAAGGACTATCCTTAATATTCTCAGATAAGAGACTATTTTACTAATTTAAAACATAAAGAAAAATGTTGTTTCTTAAGTCAGTGAAGGATCTTTAAAAATATAATAAAGGGGCTGGGGATGTGGCTCAAGCGGTAGCGCGCTCGCCTGGCATGCGTGCGGCCCGGGTTCGATCCTCAGCACCACATACCAACAAAGATGTTGTGTCCACCGAGAACTAAAAAATAAATATTAAAAATTCTCTCTCTCTCTATCTCTCTCTCTCTCTCCTCTCTCACTCTCTCTTTAAAAAAAAATAAATAATAAAAAGATGGGGAGATTTTAGAAATTAAGAAATGGTAGTAGAAAATTGCAGTAGAATAATTGAAAATTATTGGCCATTGTTCTTTCAAATATTGATTTTTTTCCACCTATTCTAACCCCTTCTGAGACTCCTATTCTATGCATGTTGGATATTTGTTACTGTGTATCATGTCTTCTTATACTTTCTTTTGGTTCCTGCCCACCCCACCCACCCCCCACCCTTTTTTCCCTTTCTGTATTTCAATTTGAATATATTTTCTTAATCTAACCTTGAGTTCACTAAATCCATCTTCTCTGTGTCTAGTCTGGTCCAATTTAAGAAGAAAAAGTTTACTGTTTCCTTAGAAAGAGATTGAAATCTCCAGCAATGAGTAATCATCAAAACTGGTTTTGTATCTATCCTCACTGATGGATGACAATGTATTTTAGTAACTATAGTTCTGAATGCCAGCCAATCTGCAGCAGCCTCACTTAAGAATCCATGTTTCTATAGCCTGAGTTCAATCACAGACTTCTAACACTCTGCCAAGCCTGAGTTCCACCCTTTGCCAAGCTCTGTGCAAGAATGGCTTTATGCTTTACTTGTAGACACAGTGTCTTATTAGGCCAGATCAGTGCATTTACCTTTTTGTGATATAGTAAGCAATGATATCTTTTATTGACAATCCAATCCAGTGAGCTCTTAATGTTAGATGTGTATTATGCAGTCATTAGAATAATGACTGCATAATACACATAAAGTTTTTTGAAAGCAATTCTAGTTCTCTCTCTCATTCACTCACTAGAGTGAACTATAGTTATTTGGAAATCCTTCTCAGCTTACTCCAATGACTGTATTTTCTATGTCTACTTTTATTGGCTTTTTTATCTTTTGATCATTGCTTCTTTTTTGCTTGTTTTCTTGTGTGATTACCAAGTTTTCAATGCAAGCTAAACATTGTGGATGACATGCTTTAGAAACTCTAAATTATGTTACCTTTTCCCAAAGCAGGGGTCAACAAACTATAGCCCACAGGTCAAGATGGCTAGTTGCTTTTAAAATGAAGTCAAGGCTGCTTTCATGTTACTATGGTCGAATTGAATAGTTGTCATATAAATTCACAAAGCCCAAACACATTTACTCTTTGATTTGCTTTTTATTTTTTGTGATGCTAGGAATCAAATCCAGGGCAAATGTTTACTACCAAGCTACTACATCCCCAGCCCCTACCCTCTGATAGAGTTTAACTTTGAAAGGCAGTTACATTACTGTGGCGCACCTTGATCCTTTTGAGGCATGAATTTTACTTCCACTTGTGCAGGTGTGTTTTAATTTTGCTCTTCTATGATATGTCTTTTTCTGTGGTCTCTGTTGAACGTCCAGAATGGTCCTCAGAGTCTGATTTTCTGCTCTGGACAGGTAGAATCTTGAATGTCCCCCCAATTGTAAACAATTTCTAAAAATCTCTATTCAGTTCCTTGACTCTATTTCATAGCTCTTCTCTTGAGGCCTACTGTAGTCTCAGCTTGTATATGCACATCTAAGGATAAGCCTAAAGACACACACACACACAAAAATCCTGCCAAGATCTTTAACACTCTATGTGACCTTCTTGTCTTCAGCATCATGCCTCTCCAACATTCCCAAACTCTGATATCTGTTTCCTCCACTCAGCAAGACTTCCTCTTTCTGCTAGAACTCTGCTTCCTTGTACCATAGTTTGAAAATGCCTCCAGGAAGGCCAGCGTAATTGTGGGGTTCACTTTGCATGTTTCCCTTAAGGTTTGCATCCTTGCACTGTTTGGTACCTGGTGCCTTAAAAAAAAAAATCCTTGTTATATTTTTTTCAAATTATGTGTGTTGGTGTGTGGGGGGGCATGGCAGGCAGGTCAATCTGATGCTGCCTATTCCATCATGACCTTCAAGAGAAGGATTGAAAGATAAAGATGAGGAAAACTTCAGCAAAGCAGAATGATAAATAGAGGATAAATAGATTTGAGATGATAAATAGATCAGCAAATTAGAGAACTATGTCCAGAGCTCCAACATCCAAGAATTGGAGGTTACAGAAAGAATATGTATTACTTATTTATTGCCACTTAACAAATTACCCCAGATCCATGCCTTAAACCAATACTAAACATTTTTGTTTCTTTCACTTGCTGTGGCCATGAGTTCCGGAGTGACTTGGCTAATAGTTCTGGTTTCTCATGAGGTTAGGCTGGATGTTGGCCAGGGCTACAGTTTTCTTTAGACTTAACTATAACTTACAGAATACATTTCCAAGGTGGTTCACTCACATGACTAACAAGTTTATGTTCTTTATTGGTTGTATGTCTCTGTTCTTTATCATCTGAGTCTCTCCATAAAATAGCCTGAGTGTCTTATGATGTAACTGGCTTTTCCCAGAGCAAATGACAAGAAAAAGGGCTGAAGTATCTTTATGACTACCCTTAGATATCATCCATGGTCACTTACACAATATCCTACTGGCCACACAGGTCATCCCTTTCAATTTTCAAGGGGACTACAAAGCAGCAGGGATCACTGGGAAGGGAAAAAAAACCCAGAGAAATTATAGAAGAAAATTTTCTAGATAAGAAGCTCATAAGATTCCAGATTAAAGGGCTTCTCATGTTTTTAGCATAATAGGTTAAAATAGACTCTCATCCAATGAACATGATCATAAGGTTTCAGAACACAGAAGAATCAAAGAGATCTAAAAAGGAAGATAAAAGATCACATTCAGGATATGATGACTTCATGTTTCTCAAAGCAACATCGTAGGATATACAGTATCATTTCATCCATAATGAATGAAGACATAATATGATGCAGTAATATATTTAAAATTCTGAGGAAAGAAATTATTTTAAGCCTACAGTTTATTCCCAAGACAAACCATGTGTCAAACTTTAGTGAGGAATAAAGACACTTAGATGTGCACATTTTTTTTTAAAAAAATTATCTCTCAGAAATCTTGGGAAAACGGAGGATCCAGGAAACAAAGGATTCAATGCAAGGAAAGGGAGAAGGAAATTCCCAGAATTTCTCTTTTCTTGGGAGAAAAGATTTCCCAAGACCACATCTATGTGCCAAGTGTACATGGCCAACAGAACAGACTTGAAAAGACCAAGGGTGTCAGAAGATTGTAACATAAGAAGATTAAATTGATATAACATCTGATGTATTTGAACATATTCAGAGGAGATTAACACAACTGTTGGAGACTCTAAAGTTGATAAGTTCTGTAAGTAAGAGTTAAGTTCTGACATCAGAAGTGTCCCTAGAATAAACTGACAGATTGAATAGAAGAAAATACATATAAATTGAATGACATACCACATGGAAAAATCACAGGAGGTTGATTACCCTCTGCTTAACATTATTCAGAAAAGTCCATACTGTTTTTCCTTAGGGGAGTGGGACAGTAGGGAATGTAGACAGTTTTGAGGGCATGTAAATGATTATTAGGGGAACGAAGGATCCTGGAAACAGTCTCTTTGGAATTTGAATGAGTACAGGGGGCAAGCTGTTATAATGGAAGTTCATCCAGGTGTGGTTAGCTCCTCGGTCTTCTTTTCTGAGCTAGATAACAGGATTCAGAATGTGATAAGGATAGCTCTGTTCCTTGTTGCAGTCTGGTCTCAATGCTCATGAGGAAATTCCAAGTAGAGTCATTCCCTTTGCACCAAATTGCTCAGCATGCTCCTCCCAAAACCCACTATATTTTTGGCATATCATTCTCTGAGCCCCAAGATTCCAAAAAGTAAGACAATGGAAAAATAAACTGGATATTAGATCCAGAGAAAACAGAAGACTGTTCTAGAAATCAAAAGAATCAAGTCTTACTATGTCTTTGATAGAACTAGCATTTATAGTCATAAAAATATAAACGTATAAGAACACAGGAAACATAAAATACTGATCTAGCTAAATTATGATATAATTGAACTGGGAGGACAGAATAATGAGAAGTATGCAAGTAAATGATGGGTTAGGACAGGATTCAAAGAGAGCTAAATCTTCATTTTCTACAGTGGGAAATCAATAGATATTACACAGAATGGAAAAATCAATACATATAGCAATATAAGCATGTTCTTTTGAGATATAGAGGGACATACTGTATGAATCAACTTGAAGTCTTTGAAACTGGTTGCCTCTAGGAAGCATAAATTAGAGAAAAATATGCGGAAAGAGAATCTCTTTTCATAATAAGCCAATAGAACTAGTTTATTCCTCCAACTATAAATTTTCATGCAAAATAAATAAAAATCATTAAGACCAAGAAAACTAATGACAAAGCAGGGGTAACCAATTTTGTTGAATACTGAGGAATAGTCACAGAAGATAACAACAGATAATAGGTGCTGGTGGTGTAGTTTAGTGGCAGAGTACATGCTTAGCATGTATGAAGTCTGGAGTCCCACCCAGCACCACCCAAAACAAACAACAACAGCCACAAGAAAAAACAAGAATAGTTCACTAAAATTGATAACATGCAGGTCATTGGCTACCAGAGGAATCGTCGAGAGAGGAACTTCCTTAGCATTTTTTTAAAAAATTAAAAATCAGTAAATTCATTAACAAAGAAAAGGTAAAAACCAAGAGAAAAATAAGGAATATTAGTATGCATAGCAGAAAAAAGAAATATAATCAACAGACACATGAAAAAGACTCTATCTCATTCAAAATAAAGCAATGCAAATTAAAGCAATATCATGCCTAAGTTTTACTATGCCTTGGCACTAAATATAAATAATAATAATAATGTGCTGAGTATTGGCAAAGATGGGGGAGATTGGCATCCTCCAACATGGCAAGTGGCCAGTGTGAATTAGGGCAGACTTTATAGAAGGCTAACTTGGAATGTCTATGAAAGCAGATCATGTACCTGCCCTTTGAATAAGCCACCCTTCTGGGATCTTTACCCTACAGACATGCTCAGGCATAGACTCAGTCAATGTCAAAGGCACTCCTTGAAAATAATGCAATCATCTCTCCTACAGAACTAGATAAACAAATGTTAGTTTCCCCTGGCACCATAAAAAAGAGCAACTGTTCTGTAAGTGTTCCCATTGAAAAAAAGACAAGATACCTTAAATTTTAAAAAAAGTTTCTCGGTAATTATATCATGAATCCATTTGTAGGATCCATGGAGAAAAGTAATATTTGAAAATGATAATCATTTGCAAGCCCTTAAAACTGACTGCATTCCCACTGTCCCCCTCCCCTAAGGGAAAGGAAGTAGGGACTTTTCTGAATAATGTTAATCACGGGGTAATCAACCTCCTGTGACTTTCCCTTGTTGCATGTTAATAAATTTATACATATTTTCTCCTATTCAATATTTGTCAGTTTATTCCGGTGATGCTCCTGAGGACAGACAGACAATTTCCTCCCCACTCTTACAAAACTTATCAACTACAGTTGATCTACTTGATATTCAGTTGAAAGTACTTAGCATTTTCCCTAATATGTTAAGCTATAAAACAAAGACTATGATTGCAAACAATATGCAAAATTACATTGGACAATGATGTTCAGTAGGCTACAGAGGTGGTGTATAACTTAGACTTTACACTTCTATATATGATTTCCCAAAGTGTTGTTCTTATTGAACAACTCAATCTTGAGTATTATAGTCTTATAAAGTACTATAAATTCATATAATATTCTGTTTATGCATTTTGTATGTTTTACCTATTGGGTTATTTTAAATGATCCTTTTTTAAAAGTTATGTGATTCTTTGGATTTAAAAAAATTCTAGAAAATAATATTCCCTATTTCCTTCCCCAAGTGGCCTGTACTTTCCTAACCCAATAAGACCTTAAGCCGATTTGTCCTAAACTAGAATTCAGTAGACCTAGGTGCCAGTCCTGGTCCTGTTACTCACCATCTGGGTGACCTTGAACAAACCCCTCAGCCTCTCTTTGATGCTCTTCTCAGTTGTCCTATGGAGGCATACATAGTACCTTTTCTATCAATCCCATGGGACCACAGTGGGGAGCAAATGAGGTGACAAGAATATGAACCTATAATCTGCAGTGGTACACACAATTAAAAGCCTTTTATTTTGATAGCAAGGAGGACTCTCTCAGAGGTTAAGTGTTTTTGTTTTCTAGATTCCTAGGTTGGAGATGTAAACTTGGGTATTTATTCAATAAGCCTTGATTGTCTCCTTGACCAGGCAGTGTACCAGGGGCTAGTGATCTACATCTGAAGCATTCCTTGCTCTCAAAGAATCCCCAGATTGGTAGGTGACAAAGTTGGTTGTCATTGCTACTCTGGGAAATGGGCAAGAAGAAAACATAATTCCCCCTTAAGATGGGGAGACTAGGGCTTGGAAAGCTTTGCCAATGACCCCCAGCTAGGCTTCCTGACTCCTGCCCACTGAGGCTGCAATCTTGAAGTGAAGGTCAGAGCCTAGATGGGCAGTAGAGGAAGTATTTTAGAGTAGCTCTGTCTCCCTGGTGCTTCTCACATCTCCCTGGGCTCAGGTCTCAGACCTGCCTGCTGCACCTGAGATTGGGCCATCCTGGAAAACTATTTTTGATTACCCTGCCACATTCAGACGATGGGATGGATACTGCCCATCAGGGTCTGTTAACCTTTTCTCTTTTTCTTATTCAAGGACATGACAAGGACATTATAGAGGAATGTGCTCCCTTGATAAGATAGCGTTTAGGATAATAGAGAATAACTTCCTCCTGTATGAACTTGGCTTGGGTTGGGCCATTGGATTATAGGTTCATAACTTGAATAACTGAAGAGATTGGTAAAAAAAGAACTGGGATGAAGTCACTTCCAAATGCACAGCCCCTCACCGCCTCCTTGAATGTACTCCTCAAACCTTCTTTTTTTCTTCTCTATCTTTCTTGGTATCTGTGTTTCTTTCTAACAGGCCCTTGGGTGCCTAATAACCAATATCTATTCACACTGGTTTTCCCTTCCCCCTCCTTCTGTGTCCTCCCTCCAACTCTCCCTCTAATCTCTCTCCCTCCCCTTTTTCTAACTTTTTACCAGCCTCATTGCAGACCTACATGCATTTAGGAGTTATTGTTCTTACTGGGACATTGTTTAATTGCTTCTGTTATAAAGGAGGTGAGTTTCATTCTATATGCCAAGAAAAAAAAAAGTCAGCTTAATGTAACTTATTTTTTTCAGGCCTATAGACCTGTGACTAGAAAACTAACAGAAACTAACAGGTCTCCCCCCTCTAGGTGCACACACAACCACCCTACCCAAGTAGTAAGCCAGCCTACCAGTGGGCAGAGACAGAGCTCCCAAGTCTGGAAGGAGTTCCCTCCCTGTGGCACCTACCATTTTTCTATATCCTGGAATTGGGTTTAGGGCAGATCCTAGAAACATCCAGAGGCCCGAGGAAAAGGACTGGAGGGGAAAGGAGGGAATTCCCCTGAGTGGGTGAGTGGAACAATCCCATTGGGATTGGGTAGAGTTGTTTCCTGCCCTCCAGCCTCACTGAGCTACCCTGTAAACACCCCATCCACCTCAGCTTCCAGTTCCCCATGAGCTACCTTAGAATCCCTCTCTTATGAATTGAATTGTGTCCCCATAAAAGATATACGCCAAAGTTCTAACCCCAGTAACTGTGATGAGTCTGATAATCAGGTCTTTGCAGATGTAATCAAGTTAAAATGAGGTCATTAGGGTGGCCATAATCCAACAGGACCAGTGTCCTTGGATGAATTTGAATACGGACACACAGGGGGAATACCAGGGAACAACAAATTCTGGCAGCTGTGAGCCAAGTTCTAAAGGGAACATGGCCCTGTGACACCTCACTTTCAGACTTCTAGCCTTCAGAACTGAAATGATGTGTCTGCTGGGATTTAAGCCACTCACTTTTTGGTATTTGATTATGGCTTCCCTAGGACAGAAATGTAGTTCCCTCCTACCATACCCTTTTCTTCTGGGAACTCCAAGGAAAGAGAGGGGTTCAGACCCTCACCTGGCTTTTCCTCTGTGCCTCTGCTCTGAGCTCTAGGCTCGCAGCAAACCCACTATTACCTGCTGACATGAGGAGGCATGGCTTTCAGGAACGGACCCTCTTACCTATCCCCGGGTTTGACTTGACTGTCCCCATCATGCACAGTCACTTCTGGGCTGCCCAACACAGCTCTCTTACCTCACCATCTCTGCCTGATTATTTCATGAGATCCTCCAACTCAACTCATTCTTTTCCCGGAGACCTGTGCCCTTTGTGGATTCTGCCCCCAGAGGATCTTTGTTTCCCCTCACTCCAGTTCCCCATCTGCCAATCATCTATTCTAGTCTATTTACCTCCTTCTAGTGGCTGAGTCCACTTGTGTCTTTCTCCCCCATCTCTGCCACCCCAGTTCCACATGAGACCCTTTTCAGGAGGGCCTGGAGAGCCCCCGGGCAGTGTCCTGGCTCCAGCCACGCTCTCTACCCTGTCCTCCACACTGTGCCACGGGGACCTTCCCAAACAGCTCGGAGACCTTCCAGTGCCCATGAACTGGAACTCCAGCTCTCAGCCGGCCCTTCTGGGCACTTGTTCCTTGTCGATGCTAATTGTAAAGATCTGGTTCCCTCCTATAGTGGCTTTTAGGCCAGAACACAGTCCACAGGGACACCAGGCAATGCCAACCAACCAAGAGGCCAGACCTTCTGGCAACCACCAGGCAAGATCATGAAGAAAGATAAACATGGACAGCAGGGGCAGGATACTTGAAGACTAAGGTAAAGACGGGACTTTGAGGCTGGGCCATCCTCTTACTTCCTCAGTTCTTGTGCTCTGCTCTCAGAGAGGGACATGCCCTCTTTCTACTTCTCTTTCTGCCCTTTCCATTCTACTTTCACCACTGACCATTTGACTTTCTCTTTCTATCTCTAGATCTCCCCAGGAAAGAATCCATCAATCACATCCGTCCCAGTATTCCTTGGGGCAGAGAATTCTTGTCAAGACACTATTATACTTGGAGCCATTGTCCCAGATGGCCCAGTCAGTTGGAGGGGTGTTGGTCACGGGTTTTTGAAGCTGGTTTCCTCATCCCTGGGTAGATGGCAGGTTCTCTAAGGCAGAGCCACTCTATCCATCCGCCAGCTTCTGATGCTCCATCAGCCGAGCCCAGCTATGGAGAGAGAACACGGGTGCTCCTCCCACCCTTGCCAGGGACACTCAGCTTTCAAGGATCAACAAATACTCCTTCTGGCTCCCCTCCCTCTCAGGAAGCCTTTGCTAAGCCCCTCAAGCTCCAAGGCACCCCTCAGTCTGGGCCCCTTGGCTGGCTGCTTATAGCTTCTCGACAGCACTGATGGCCTTCTTTCTTTCTTTTTATCATTGTAAGTCATTACCATCCTGTCTCCTTAATTGGGCCGGACACACCATGAAAATGGAGACTGTTTTATCCATCTTTGTATACAGTCCAAGTGCCTAATATAAAGCCCTGCATACAACCAGCTTCAGTTAAATACTTTGGACCCATAAATGAATAAATGATTTGGATAAAATCAGACAACAGATGATCCCCGGATTTTCTTTTTTTTTTTTTCCTTACAACACGAAGAACATTTTAAAACCCTAAGGTCTCAAAGATCCTTCTTCCCACCCTACACCACCTCCTCCTCCAACTGCCCCAAGGTCCTGTCTTCAATCTCAGTGGAATAGCCAGGAACCTGTGCAGTCAGGAGCTGTGTGTGGAGGGCCTGCCAGGGCACGCTGGGTATGGCTGGAGTGCTGCTGGAGCCTGGGGGGTGGGGGAGCCCCAGCATGCTCTCCCTCACGTCCTTGAAACTGCCCGTCTTCTGACTCAGCTCCAGCATCTCAGTTGGTGGATGAATGCCCCAGCCCTGGACAGAGAGCCAATTCAGCCCAGCAGGGGTCTGGAGGGCTCCCAGGAGGGGGAGGCCAGGACACAGGGATGGGGGTTGGGGAGAGGGACTCCACAGTGAGGTTCCAGCGATGGCCAATTCACTCCAGCTGCAGCCCAGGGCTCATTCTTCTCCACCCCCACCCCACCAGGCCTGCACTAGGTACAGCATGACAGGCTAGACATGTCAGTGAACAGTCCTGGGCTTGGGGTCAGAGGTCTGGGTGAGGATCCTGGGATGGCCCTGTGTGGCTGGGGTCAGCACTGGATCTCTCAAGGCTCCTTCTCTGCACTCTGGGGGTTGAAGATTACCCCATGGGTTCTGGGAGTTTGCAGCCAATTTGACTCCTTTGTAGATGGGGGCAGGGCAACAATTAACCAATTAACATGTGCAGTTAACAGATACAGGAGCTCCCTGGGGGCACTGATTTCCTCCAAACCTCAAGGAAGGAGTGGAAACTGTCACTTATTCTAGAAATGGGAAAACTTTAGCTTAAAGACTTGCTCTTAGAGTTTGGGTGACACCTGCTCTGGAGCACTATCCTATTCTTTTTCCAGGGTGAATCTGTTCATTGATAAAAATGCACCCTAGCTGATAGCTGTTTATAAACAATGATGTGCTAGGCATATACTACTTGTGACTATTGCAATCAATAGCTTTTGAGAGCCATAGAAGACTTTGGATGACACTCATTGGCCTCAGCCCATGACAGAGAGCTAGTCTGGTCAAATAGATTTCAGAATCAGGGCTGTTGCCTCTTCTCCTTGGACCTATAGGATATTGCATTTAGCTATAGAGATATAAAGTCCTTCTTCAGGTATGACTTAAGTTTCACCTGCTGTAGTACAGCCAACATCAAACCTCATCATGGACATTCTATACACTATGATCTAGAACGTGCATGAGTGCTTATCAGCTTTCTGCCCTTAAGGAGCACCAGAGTGCCCCTCTCAGTCCTAGCTTATTAATTCCAGGCATTCTCTGGGATGAAGGAATGGAAAGGTGCAAAGAGAAGTGCAGAGAGGGTGTTTGATTGGCCTCAGCTTCCACTCTTTGTCACTCCTGCATCAGCCTCTGTCTCCGGCTCCTTTCTCCTTCACCCACCATAGATTTGGCTCTGCATCCTTGCAGCATCTCTGCAAGGCCTAGGGAGGAAGGGTGCAGGGAGAAAGGAGAGCAGAGGAGCCTGCAGAGTCAGCCAGGTGACCCGCTTGCTGACTGCTGGTCTAGGCTTCTCTTGGACTCCTGCTCAAGTAAAGTGCGAGAGGTAGGCAGATGATCCTCCCTCCACCCCAAACCAGAGGGCCATGGGTGGGTCTGTGGGGGCTTGTGTCTGCACACCAGCATGTGTCTTTGCTCTAGGGAGCAAGTGGCAGCTCTCTGATTGTAGGGGAGGTTCGGTTCAGCTCCCCAGCTCCCTGGGAGTCTGTGACTGCTCTATGCCCACACATTCTTCTGGGTCGGCTCATATGCATCTTGGCATCTGTGTTTGTGTCCATGTTCTGAAGCAATCTGTCCAGGATTTATTGTCTGTTAAATGGAACTGGGCACCAAAGTCGCTAAGCACCTGGAAGCACATTGACTGAGTTATAGAATATGGATGGGTTATCTGCAGGGCTTCAAAACCAGTCCTCAGCTCGAATCAATGTCAGCCTGGCACTCAGGTTCACCATGGCCTGGGGTGCATGGGTCTCTCAGGCACAACCACACACTCTCCCTGGACAGAATGACCTGGCTGTGTGACCTTGGACTCGACGTGTCCTCTCTGTGCCTCATTTTCTCATATGTCATATGAGTTCTGACAGTCATTTGCAGACTGTAAAGGGTGACTTGCATATCAGGAACGCTTCCTGCTGCCTCTTGGATTTGAGTCTCCTGTCCCTTTCTTCCCACTGTCCCTCAAAGGAGAGTTTCTTGACGTGGGAGGAAGAGCCCTAGGCAGCCATGGCTCCCAAAGTCTTCAGCAGCCCTGAAGGATAGACCAGGGAGGGCTGCACCTTCTCTCCCTTGAAGCTTGCCTTCTGACCCGCCCTCTTCCTCTGACCCCAGGGTGCTAAGCTCAGCAGGCCTGAGTGGGCAGGAAGTAGGAAGGAGGCTAAAGGTCTTGTCCTCCTGTGGCTCTCTAACAAAACTATGTGGTCTTTCCAGTAGGTTCAGAAATCCCATTTCCATAGAGGCCTGGACTAGATGGAGCCGACTTCCTCAGGTGGCCGGAGGTGCATGACCACAGCTGTAGGATCTGGGCTATGACGTCTCAACTCACCTGACACCAGCTGCCCCCAAGTCCCAGCATCTGAGAGGCCCAGGGGTGGAAGGTGTGGAGCCGTATTCTCTGCAATCCAGTAAATATCCAAGGGCGTAGCTTGCAGCAGGCACTGAGGGGGAAATCTCAGAGATAGAGACACCCAGTCCATGCACAGGGAAAGGGATGATAAGTTCAGAGGAGGCCAACAGAGCTGCTCAGGTCAGGAGGGAAGAGAGGGTGGGCCAGAGGGGCCAAGGAGGGCAGCATAGAACAACTCATGAGGAGAAGGCTCAGGGGTCCAGATGATGAGCCTGGGGGAGTGCACACAATCAGGGCCATGGTGACACAGACACAAGCCATAGCTTGTTGGACATGACTTCCCTTCCTCCCCTCCTCAACGGTGAAAGAACAGGCCCTGGCATGGACTTCTCATGGGCACACCAGTACCCATACCAGATGAACGTGACCTCCAATATTGACAGTACTCCTTTCCAGCTGTGTAAGCATGAGGATGCTACTTCACTTCTCAGAGGCTGGGTTTCCTTATCAGTAAAACAGAGATAGTAACTCTTACATCTGAAGGCTATTTCTTTGTAGTTTCCTTATTCTTTAGAGTGAGATAGTACTCAATAGAAACTTCTACTCTTTCCCTAATCTGAATTAGTTAGAGAATGGTACTCTTTGACGTACCATTGGGATTCTCTGACTTCTCTTTATCAAAAAATATTCATTTCTACGTTCAATGGTACATGCCTATAATCCCAGTGACTTGGGAGGCTGAGACAGGAGAATCTCAAATTCAAGGCCAGCCTCAGCTACTTAGGTCCTAAGCAACTTAGCAAGAACTTGTCTCAAAATAAAAAAGGGCTGGGAACATAGCTCAGTGGTAAAGCACCCCTGGGTCAGATTCCCAGTATCAAATAAAAGCATTTTCTCACAAAAAGATAAATACTATATGACCCCACTAGTATGAAGTACTTAGGGTAGTCAAAACCATAGAGATAGAAAATAAAATGGTGGTTTCCAGGAGTTGGGGGAAGAGAAATTCAGAGTATAATATATTGTGAATATATAAGTGTG
The DNA here is from genome assembly GCF_052094955.1 of Ictidomys tridecemlineatus. Lineage (NCBI taxonomy): Eukaryota > Metazoa > Chordata > Mammalia > Rodentia > Sciuridae > Ictidomys > Ictidomys tridecemlineatus. The sequence continues at coordinate 84,635,832 of NC_135488.1, read as the reverse complement.
TGTATATATACATGCATATATGTTTATTTCATAAAATTAATATATGAAAATATTTTAATATTATAAAATGAAATGTGGATACATTTATATAAATACATTTTATTTTATATATATTTTCTTTCGTTGTTTTTTGCACAGTACTAGGGATTGAACCCAGGGCCTCACACATGCTAGATAAGTACTCTACCACTGAGCTACTTTCCCAGCCTTTATTTTTAATATATTTAACACCAGTAAACTGTACACTTAAAAATGGTCAAGTTGGTAAATTTTACAATATGCACATTTTACCACAATGAAAGATAAGGAAAAAAATTACTATGTCATGATTTGCCCCATGTTGTAAATTATGAGGGAAGCAAGGTTGGTCTTCAGAATCTTCAGTCTTCTCTAGAGAAACCAGGTTGACCTTGGTTACAAGATTGGCTCTGGGGACACAAGACTGTGCCTTGGCATCAAGACTGTGCCACCATCCAGTGTGGACAAATGTCACAGGCCAGACCACAAGGGCTATAGCAGCCAATGCAAGGGCCACCAATAAGGGCTGGAGGAGTCAAGAGGGAGTTGTTCTATAGGGAGTTCTAAGGGAACTTTGACTATGTGAAATATCCAATCACATTTCAGTTTGGTGATTTTTCTGATATCCTTTGACATTTTTTAACATTAATATTTTACTTATCTTATTGCTGCTTGCCAATAGTGCCCCTCCCTCAAATATGTGACTGAAAAACAAATATTTATTATCTTGTAGTTCATGGGGTTTGGGAAATCTGGAATGGATTGCCTGGGTAGTTCTGGCTTAGGGTTTCTCAAGAGGTTACAGTCAAGATGTGGCAGGGTGGCACTACAATCTGAAGGCTCGACTGGACGAGAGGGTGTGCTTTGAAGTCCATGCCCATGACTGATGGCAGGGCTCAGCTCTGCACTGAGCTGGCTGTTAGACCAAGGTCACAGTGCTTTGCCATATGGGTCACTTAAGTGTCCTCACAACATGGTAGTTGTCTTCCCTCAGAGACAAGGATCCACAGAGAGAGGAAGGAGGAGGCTCAGGGTAAATCTTTCACAGTTTTGAGAATTCTTCTGAGATTCTGGCTGAAAGTCTCTGAGAAATGTGATTTGAAAATATGTTCTGCCAATCTGGAGTCTGACTTTTCATACTCTTAGATGTTTGCTGTTTGGTTGTGCTGCTGGGGATGGAACCCAGGGACTCACTCATTCTAGGTGGCATGAGAAGTCATGGATAGTAACATAGACATTTGTGTCTTTCCACCAAGTGAGAAGGTATTGGATATCAATAAATTCACAAGGTACAACTCAGGGAAGGACACAGCCTACTCTATACTCTGGGCAAGTGCTACACCAAGTTCTCCTAGTTTCACTTGATAATCCTGTTCATCTTGATAATTGCAAATTTTTCAATCTGTTCCAGAATAACACTCAAATCACATATCACATCTCACACAGCAATACATAGTTTATAGAAAAGGCTGGCAAAGGGTTAAAGTGGCTGCAGGATTTAAAGAGTCAATACAAAGAGTGGCTGCAGGTGATCAGATAAGAGTTAATAACCCAGTCTTAGCCCTGTCCAGTAAAAGGCCTAGATGGCTGAGTTTGAAGAAGAAAGCATCACAAAGGGGAATTGCCCTAAGCCAAAATCCAAGGACAGAGTTACAAGAAAGTTCTCTGGCAATCTAGTGAGGTGACTTGCATACCACGGGAGCTATGATAAAGTGATGGTTCATTGGTTGCCACTCCAAGTTCTGGTCTCAGGTGTTTCCCTTTTTATCTGTCCTGGATGAGGTGGTTGCGTCATTCATGGCTCTCAGATGCCTGGTTTCTCCCAGCTGGTCTTGATGAATTTGCGTGCCTCAATTCAGTAAGTTCACAGGTGGTCATTTTTATTAACACAAACGGCCTTATGATTGTGCTGAACGGGTGGTGGTTGTGTAGGAGCACAAACAAGAGGCAGAGTCATTCTGTCTTGGTACTTATACCCAAAATCGAGTAGCACAGGGCAGGCCGCAGCTCTATACGAAAGTAATAATTCAGGGTGAAAATGGAATAACTCAAGGAAGGACACAGCCTGCTCTATACTCTGGGCAAGTGCTACAGCTCCTGCTCCCGCCTTTTTTCCCCCCCCTAAAATAATGCTTTCGTCTTGGGCTGGGATGTAGCTTGGCCAGAGCCCTTGCCTAGCATGCTCAAGGTCCTGGGTTCCATGTCCATTACTCAAGAAAAACAAACAAAATACCAAACTTCCACCAATTTCTACTCCTACCAGCAATGTATAAGAAACCTTAAGGATCCACATATTCTAAAACCAGCATTGTCAGACTTTTTAAAAATTATCTAATCAAATGGGTATAAAATAGTGTTTCATTATGATCTTCATTTATGTTTTCCTGATCACCAAGGAGGCAGAACATCTCTTCATACATTTATGGGCCATATGGCTTCCTTTTTGTGAAATCCTTATTCTCATGTCCATATTTTTGTTAGGTTGACTGGGCCTGTTTATTTCTTTCTTTCTTTTTTTTAAAAAAATTTTAAATGATAGTTATATATATATATATATATATATATATATATATATATATATATATACATGAATATATTCTTGATAATCCTTGTCAGTTGCAATATCTTCTTCCAATGTAAAACTGATCCATTTAAAAACTCTTTTTGGATTGTCTCTTGAGAAAACAAAATTCTTTTTACAAATTTTTTATATTTATTTATTTATTTATTGTGGTGTTGGGTATTGAACCCAGGGGTGCTCTACCACTGAGCTACAAATCCAATTCTTTTATTTCTCATTTTGAGACAGGTTCTTGCTAACTTACTGAGGGTGGCTTTGAACTTGACATCCTCCTGCCTCAGCCTCCAGAGTAGCTGGGACGCCATGCCTAGCTGAAAACAAAACAAAACAAAATCATGATTTTAATATAGTCAGATCAATTCATTTTAAACATTTTAGCCAATGCCTGTTGTGTCTTAAGAAATAATTTCTGCTGTGGCAATTATCAAGAATACAAGCAACAATAAATGTTGGCAAGGATGTGGGGGGAAATTGGTACACCACTATGGAAAGCAGTATGGAGATTCCTCAGAAAACTTAGAATGGAACTATCATTTGCCCTAGTTATCCCACCCCTCGGTTTATATCCAAAGGACTTAAAATCAGCATACTATAGTGACCTAGCCACATCAATGTTTATAGCAGCTCAATTCATAAACTATGGAACAAACCTAGGTGCCCTTCAATAGATGAATGGATACAGAAAATTATCTAATCAAATGGGTATAAAATAGTGTTTCATTATGATCTTCATTTATGTTTTCCTGATCACCAAGGAGGCAGAACATCTCTTCATACATTTATGGGCCATATGGCTTCCTTTTTGTGAAATCCTTGTTCTCATGTCCATATTTTTGTTAGGTTGACTGGGCCTGTTTATTTCTTTCTTTCTTTTTTTAAAAAAAATTTTAAATGATAGTTATATATATATATATATATATATATATATATACATGAATATATTCTTGATAATCCTTGTCAGTTGCAATATCTTCTTCCAATGTAAAACTGGTCCATTTAAAAACTGTGTTTTATATATAATATTCCATATATGTATATATATATATATATATATATATATATATATATATATACACAATGGAACATTACTCAGCTATAAAAAATATGGCATTTGTGGGTAAATGGATGGAGATGGAGAATATCATGCTAAGTGAAATAAGCCAATCCCTAAAAAACCAAAGCCTGTATGTTTTCTCTGAAATGCAGTTGCTAATTTACAATAACAGGAGGGTTAGGGAAAAACTGAAGTACTTTGGATTAGGAAATGAAGGGAAGGGAGAGGGAATGGAAATAGGAAAGATAGTAGAATGAATCGGACATTACTATCCTATGTGCTTATATAATTACATGACCTATGTAATTCTATATCATGTACCACCAGAAGAAGGAAGTTACCTCTATATTTATAGTATCAAAATATATTCTACTATCATGTATAACTAATTATAACAAATAAAATTTTTTTATTTACTCCCATTCACAAAAGAGATTCCAATACATTTCTTGTTAAGAACTTTAAAGTTTTGTTCTGTTCATTGAAGTCCTTAATCCACATGTAACTATGACAAAGAGATCTGATTTAATCTATTTCGGATTGGGCAGCCATTTGTTTCCAATTTCCTGTATCGACTAAGTCCTTTTTCACCACTGATTGACTGTATGACACACCTCAGGTACTAGAATCCCACCCTGCTTGGATCTGTTTCTGTGCTCTCTGTTCTGTAATATTGATCGATCTTTCCATTCCTGGACCACACAGGGAACTACACTGTTTTAACCATGACAGCTTCAAAATAAGCCATGTTATCATAAAAAGGTGACTCCCCTCCCCGATCATCTTCTTCAGGTGCTGTTCTTGGCCCTATAGTTTCCCAAATAAATTTGAGAATTATTTTCTTAAGTTCCATTAAAGAAAAACCTAGTGGATTTTCAATGGAATTACACTTAACTTACAGATCAGACTGGGGATTATTGATATTTTTAGGATAATGAGTTTTCCAGTCCTTAAACACAATACATTTCTATTTATGCTTTAAAAACATCTCTTAATAACATTCCCATTTTAACATCTTTGTAAGATATTCCTGCATATTTGATATTCTTTAATAATATTGTAAATAATATCTTCTCTTCAATTTCATTTCCAGATATTTGCTGTTCGTGCATGGAAATATAACCAAGTTTTAAATATTAATTTTATATCTAGGCACCTGATGAACTTTCCATGCTTTTAGAATATTTGTCTTTGAAAGTTTTGAATTTTGCTGTAATATAGGTTTAGTCTATTTTTTTTTTTTTTAATCTTTGGCACTCCATAGCTCTTTTCACTTTGAGGTTGCTTAGTCTTTTTATTATGATTTTTTTATTTCAGGAAATACATCTATTATTTCATAAGATTATTTTCTTCCCTTTTATTTCCTCTTTCTGTTGACTCTTATTATTCAGATATTAGCATTTCAACTTCTAAACTCCACGTGCCATAGCATTCCCAGCATAGGTCTCTTTCCTTCCTTCTTCTGTTTAAAAGTTTTCTTCCATTTCATCTTCTGGTTTGTGAGTTCATTTCTCAGTGGTAACCAGCCTGCTCTGTATCCATCTATTGTGTACTTTAAGAAGTATATGGACTTAAGTAATATTTCTACTTGGTTCTTTATGAACTTTTCAATTGGCTGCCCATTTGGACTGGGGGCTCACTTTTTCCTGGGTTGGTGGCTCCTGGTGTTACATAATAACAACGGAATTATGAGGCTCAGACTCTAGTCCTTGAAGATTCCAAAAGACTCAAGGGATAGAAGTGAATAAACCTCAGGGTGGAGTGAATCTCAGCCACCTGAAAACCACAATCCCCACCCAATATATCCATTAGTCACAGTACACACAGTGCCTAGTATCTTCTTTATTTATTTATTTTTGAGATAGGGTTTTGCTATGTTATCCAGGCTTATCTTGAATTCCTTGAGACTATAGGCTCATGCTACTATGCCCAGCTTTATTTTCATTCATTCATTCATTCGTAATTTATTTATTTATTTATTTATTTTTGTAGTGCTGGGGATTGAATCCAGGACTTTGTGAATGGTAGCCAAATGATCCATCTGAAGCTCCATCTCCAACTCCCCATCATATTTTCAAATGCACCCCAAAATGTTTTATTCCTAATTTATTTTGTAATCAGAAAAAAATTAAATATAATAATAAGCATCATCATCATCATCATTAATCTGCCTGGATTATATTCTTCTTTGTATTAATACAGCTCTAAAATATTTTTAATATATTTTATGAAGGAAGGGTGCCCATAACCCACTAAAAAGACAACCCACAGTTCTGTCCTGTGGATTACAGTCAATCACTGCTTGCTCTATAAAACAACTGTCACCTCAGGTCTGGTCTTTACTCTCCCTTGGTGGTCCCAGGAAAGAGCTACATTAGAAGGAGATTCTCCTAAGAATGCAACTCCCCAGCCTTTGAAACTGGAAGGAAAGGAAATCATAAAGGAGACCACTTGGTCTCCACCCAATTCCCCCAGCTCCTGTTGAACCCTGGGCTCCTGCTTTGGCCTGATTTTACCTCCCAAGTATCATAAGTAGGAGTGGGTCCCCTTTGACCCAAGGGCAAGGTTGTAGAGAAACAAGAGCAGAATACCCACAGTTTTCTTCATTCTATTCTCCTAGGGGGTGCTGGAAGCTAGGATACTTCTAGCCCTAGGCCACAATCCCCATTTCCCATACAATAAATCAAAATAGCTCCTGTCAGCCCAGAAGCCAGGTCCTCATAGTTATCTACCTTCCAGTTCCTCCTGGGTTGATTTTGGGGGAAGAAAGCCAGCAATTTTGCTCCTTAAAGATGAAAATCTTTGTCATTAGCCTTTGGTGCTTTCCCATTGGGTTTTCAGATTCTTTACCGGACTCTTTTAGAAGAAAAGAGAATGTGTTACACCATCCTCTACCCCTAAGCTGTTCCAGGTTCATCTCTACCATTTCTTCCCAGCTGCCTCCCAAAGGGAGCTAGGAGCCTAAATACTCAATATTGACAACTGCTGATTTGGTCCCATACTCTGGTGCATTGAAAGATCAACATGTCTTTCTCTATCCAGCTGGATGCAAGTGGACTTAGTCAATTGGACTATGTCTTACTGCACAAACATGGCTATATGACTCACTTCTACCCTGGATTTCTGTTGTGGTTTGGAACAGGAATGTCCCCCAAAGCTAATGGGTTGAAATCTTGACTCCTGGTGTAGAAAGGTTCAGAAATAGGCCTTTAGGGCAATGTTGAAAGCTGTAACCTCATCAGTGGATTAATCCATCTAATGGATTAATAATTTAAATGGATTACTGGTAGTAAGTGTAGGCAGGTGGGCATGACTGAAGAAAATAGTTCACTGAGGGCATGCCCTTGGAGCTTATATCATGTCCCTGGTTCCTCTTGTGTGCTCTCTCTCTATTTCTCTGCTTCCTGACTCCCATGAGCTGAGCAGGTGTCTTCCACCATACCCTTCTGCCATTATGGTCTGCCTTACTTTGGGCCCGGAGCAATAGAGCCAGCCAACCATGGACTGAACCTCTATGAACCAAAATAAACTTTTCCTTCTCTAAGTTGTTCTTGCCAAGTATTTTGGTCACAACCACCAAAAAAATGACGAACACAATTGCTTTTCTGAAGTCTCAGGCAGAAATTGATAAGCTCACAAACTTCGAATTTGGGCCTGTATGGGAATGGGGTGGGGACTGGGGGAGCGGGAAGTCGGATTCAGCTTAGAGTTTAGCTTCATGTTTCCAGCCATCGTTTGCCCAAGACCTGCACGGGAGCTGCTATGAAGTACAATTTTGATTCCTATTTGGCTCCTGTTCTTTCCAATGGGAACTATCTAGGGCTGAAAGGAAGAGAAAAGAAATTATGAGCAAGATGGGACTATGATCTCCCAGGATTTCTGAACATATACCACCCATTGCCATGGATACCTCTTCCCTGGGGTGGTAAAGGTCTGCCAGCCCCACTGTGAAATGACTACTGCCCTGTCATTTAGTCTTCTTACTATTTCACCTCAGCCTGTGATATTTCTGACATAAAGGGCAAGTTGACTTAGTCAATTATGCTGTATCCAGTTGGCCTAGTGGACCCTCCTGTTTGTTCCCAACAATTAGCATATTGTCCAGCCCTTGGCATATATATTTGAGATGGACAAAGTTAAATAGGAATTGCCACCCCCATTTCCTGGATGCATCTCAGAGAAGCAAAGGCATTCACCCCAAGTGCCACAACTAGTGTTAGTTCTGGGCTTGACATCAGGCTGGCCTGATTCCCAGCCTCGGCTCCACTGCACAGGGCAAGGCAGAGTTGCTGTCCTTGGCACAGCCCCATTTACATCCAGAGAGGGAAGCTTCAACTCTCGGGGATTACATGCTCCAGTGCTGACAGCTCGCTCATCTCCTCCACTTATCTGCTGTCTATCTTCCTTACTAATAGAGGTAGTGCGAGCATAGTTCTTATTAAATTAAGCATGAGATGAAATCATTTCTTTAAAGCCTTTTACCTGTCCATTTCCCCAGGGCAGTTCTTTATTAAGTAATTTCTCACATTTTCCAAGTGAGTTAGTCAGGGTGATGGGTGCTGTGCCAGGAGAAGAGAGAGGGAGGAGAGGCAGAAAGACAGAGTCACTAAAGGCTGACTGGGTAGCTGGAAAGGAGAGTCTGAGGACAAGGTGAAGGGACAGAGAGAGTGTCTGGAGTTTACTGTGAAAGCCCTTTGCCCTACTGAGCCCCAGGGAGGGATTCCAAATGTTCTCATTAGAAATCACACCCTGCTAGAACTATTCCCTTGTAAGAGCTGACTTTCCCGGAAGAGAGACAGCTACTCCTTGCTGGGGCAGGATCCTCAGGGAAAAGGCAGGGCCTGTATTCCCAGAGGCCAGGGAAGCAAGGTAGAAGGGCCTAGAAAGATGAGGAAGGCTGCAGGTCAGACTTCATTCAGGGTCGAATGTTGAGGGGGTTGGCCCCTTGAGAGGGAGAAAACATCCTTAAGGTGAAATTTGAGGCCTAAGAGATGAAAAAATGGCCAAGATCTCATCACCATTGACATCGGGCACTTGAGAAAGACAGGGGAAGCCAATGAGGAGAATTTGTGAAGAGGAGATGCAACTAGCCTGGGATCCAAGATGTAAGGCTGGGTGGGTGTCACTCTGCTCTCAGGCCCCAAGGTGGGGTATGCGGATGTGGGTGTTAATGTGATGTCTGCCTCAGGCCCTTAAAAGCCAGGCAGGGGAGCTTTTCTGTCTGGACCAAAGCTCCCTGGTGGTGCTCTCCTGATCTGACCTCTGAGTAAATCTGTCACACCCCACGTGTGGATCAATTACAGGGCTCTTGAAGCCAACTCTACCCTGAAACTCAGAATAGATGAGACATTTTCTGATGCATCTCGGCTCAGAACAGGCCAGCCACCCAAGCAACCTGATATATTTAAGATCCCTAGTCTTGCAGTCGGACACCGGGACCCTAATAGCAGCTTCCTGTCTGAACTTGGTCAAGTCTCTGAGGCTTGTGGGCTTCAACTTTAAAATGAGAAAAATCATATACTTCCCTCTTACTCCCTGTGGGTGGAGAGATTTGAATGGTAAACAAAGGTGAAGGAGCTTAGAATATAAAATTGCCCTGCAGAGTGGGTAGTATGACCAACCCAGACACTGAGAGAAGAGGAGACTGTCATGTTTAGTTTTATGAATTGAAGAGGGATCATTCTTGAATTTATTTGAAAACTATGTCATTTGTTTTAAAGAAAGGGATCATCCCAAACGAGCCATACAAAGTGAGGATCAGAATCACTGTCCCCTGCTGGAAAGCCTAGCTGGCTGTTGTGCTCATACCCTGGGAGATTCCCATCTAGGGGGTCCTCAGGCTTGGTGCCACATAACACCCCAATGTGGCCACAGACAAAATGAAGGAGTACAAATATGGCATAAAAATTACAATGCACCACTAAAAAAAAAAAATTTAAAGGATAAAGGACAAGTATGGGCAACCTTAAAGCTAGCAAGGTGGCAGATCTGAGACCTGGAATCCACTCCTACCCCCCCTAAAAAAAATTTTCTGCCATTTCACAATTGGATGGTCTCATTTTTTGCTCTATTTTATTTAAAAATTCCTGGAGGGTGTCGTCTCCACTTACTTTCTTTGCCTGTGGTCTCAGCTGTCTCTAGCGGCCCTGGACCCAGCCTGCCAGGTCACTATCTCCTGGAGGCAGTGTTTTTTGAAGTCTGAGATCTCACCTCTGTGGTTCTCATACAGCTTCAGTGGCCTCTTCCGGGACTTTACAGGATGCGCTTTGTATTCTCGATCTTTGAATCCTGGAGGAACCCTGAAGATTCAGTCCTCAGCTCTTTTTCTTCACCATCCACACTCACTCTCTAGCGGACCCACCCAGTCCCATCTGAATGGGAGAATAGGCTGAAAATCTCAAATGTCTACTTCAGCCCAGACCTTTTTCTTGAATGCCATTCAGATCCAATTCCCTGGATGACATTTCAAACTGAATAGATCCAAACCCAAATTCCCCACATTTTCCACTTCTTCCTCTTCAATATTTCCCAAACTTTTCCAGTTACTCAAGCCACAAGCCAGACTCTTACCCTTAATTCTTCTCTCTCTTGTTTGTTTGTATATTTGTATTTCTCTCTCTCTGCCCCACTTACGAGTAATCCATAAGCAACGCCTATCAGTTCCTGGTCCCAAATCACTTGTATTGCATCAGAGAGCTACAGCAACTGCCCACCCTTTCCTTGATCCTTCCGGGTCCCCATCCTCCATCACAGCAGCCCAAATGAGCCTTCATAACACAAAACCAGATCGTTGATGAAAACCCATAGGATATCCACAAGGAGGAAGTCCTACTCTGAACTGTGGCCTTTAGTTCAAAACAATGTTTCAGTATTTGTTCATCAATGGTAACAAATATACCACCACAATATAAAATGTAAATGATAGGAGAAAGGAGGGGAGGGCATGTATAGATCATTCTGTCTCCTGGAGTCCGTTTCCTTCTTTTGACGTTCCAAACCTCACTCCTTCTCTGTTCTCCTACAGCTTTGGTGGCCACTCCCTCTCAACCTCCTTTGCAGGATCTCTACTTTTCCATCAATTTTTCTATGAACCTAAAAGTGCTCTAAGAAAATTATCAGTCATCATCATAACAAAAAGGCGGATGACATTGCTTCTCTGCTTTGCTGTAAACCCTCCAGGGGCTTCCATCTCTCCTGGGGACCTCCTCTTTCAGCCTCTCCCCATCTGTGCTCCAGCCACAGCTCTTTGCTCTCCCTCAAATACCACAAGCAAGTTTCCAGGCCTCCCTGGCCCCCTTTCCCACTACTTGGAAAGCCCCTCCCGAGACTTCTCCTTGGTTTGAGTTCAGCTGCTCTGTGAAACAGGACACCTCCTCTCTCCTTTTCTAATGCTTTATTCTTCTCCACTTAAACACCAGAAGGCATTGAAAAAAACAAAAAAACAAAAAAAAAAAACTACAAGTAACACTGTATTTACTTTTCTACAGGTCGTTTTTCTATAGCTACCACATTTTCCCCTCAAAATTAAAAGAACAACAACAACAACAACAAATCCCAAAGCTTAGAACTGGTCCACTTGGCCTCAGTCTCAACTCCTTCCCATTCTTGCCTGCATCCTCTTGGATCTGTAGTTAGGCTCAACGCGTTCATGCCTCAACACAGACTTCTTTCTGATTTTGATGCCTTCTGAAAAACTGGCTTTGTCTGCTTACCACAGCCTCTCTGCTTCTGCTTCTGGTCATTGAGCCTCTTTCCCTGTGCATAAGGGAATCCTAGTCCTTCTTGCAGGAGCTTACTCTGTGAGGCTGATGCTCGTCAGACTTCTCAAAGATCTTCCAGTTTTAGGGACCTCAACCACCAAACATAATGAAATGGGAAACTGGGCATTTGCCCTCCTGCTGTGCTCAACCTGATATGTGTATACGTAAGGTTTGTTTTTGTTCGTTTATTTGCTTTTTATTTCTCCACTAGAACAGACATCCCCATGAGCATAGGGACTTGATGTGCTTTGCTTAATGCTTTATCTTTGGTGCCTAAAATAGATCCTGGTTTAATAAATATCTGTCAATTTAATGAATTTTAAAAATATTGCAATGAATGAGAGTCCTTCTAGTGAGCTTTCCTCTGCAAAGGCTCAGAACGCCAGTAGTAGCCTAGGGGCTGTGAAGTTGGAGGGGGTGGGTGGACCAGTCACCATAATGATGGAGTTTGACAGGAACCTTAGCGTTCGTTGCTAAGGGGATGAGTAAATAACCATGTCACTATAGCTGTGTTGTGCCTAAACCATAAAATATTTTCCAACTGATGGTTCAGACTCCCTGAGAGCATTTGAAATTGTTCCTGTTCTTCATTTATCTGTATCCTTTCAAAAGAAACCCTCACTGCTGTGTTAGCTCAAATATGTGTCCTTTCTTTGCCAACAGAAGGAACTATATCATATAGAGGTAGAGACCCAGCCTTATGTCCAAGTCTAAAAATATAGTATTGTGTTTAAATTTTTTTGCCTGCTTGTTTCCTTATTTTTTTTTTGACCAATTACAATTTGTTTGAAGTTTCAGGGAATCAAAAACAACAGATAAACAGCAGATGATAATATTATCTCAAATTTTTTTTTATCTCAAAATTTTTGAGGTTATCTTTTGTAATCTTTATTTGCATTTCTGATCATTTCCTTTGACTCTAGTAGAATGATTGGCTCTAAGACTATGAAGGCTGATTATGCCAAGCATAGAGTGGATGTTTTTAATCTTAAATTATTCCTCAGAATAGAAGGAATCTCTTATTGTCAAGTGCTTACGAATGCTCTTAATCCCTCACTCTTTAAATTACTTAAAGAGGTGATAGAAGAAGATATGTAAGTCCAGTGCTTCTTAACCCTGGCCGGAATCTTGCAAGGGAGTGATGGGGAAGTGTGTTAAAAAAATATTGATTATCTGGTCCCACCTGAGACCAATGATTTCAAAGTCTCTGTGAGTGATGGAGGACGTTGATTTTTTTTTTTTTTTTAAGTTTCCTAGCTTTTTCCGGTGAGCAGCTAGGGCAGAGAGTCCCATTCTTGAAATGATCTCAATTCTTGCTAATTTTCAATACTTTTAAAGGTCACTTCTCAGAGTCAGCATCCAAAGAGCTAAAGAAATTTGACTTTGTTCTTAATCTTTTTTTTTTTTTCTTCTTCATGGTATTGGGGACCAACCAGGGCCTTACACAAATTAGGCAAGTGCTCTTCCACTGAGCCATATCCCCAGCCCTTGTCCTTACTCTTTGGGGTGTGACTTCCTTCTCTTCTTATCACCTCATTCTCAGGAAACTGACAAGCTCTGCCACACTTAGGTGTTAATGACTGATGACACTTCATGTGTTAGTTAGCTTTTCATCAGAACATCCCTAGTCCTGAGCACAGGGAGCCATGGGGACTTCTGCATTCATGTCCCCTTCTCCCCCATCCTATGGTGACCAGCTGTTTCCTGTAAGGCCTGTCTGGATTCCTGAGAGAAGCTCTAGGACTTCCAGCCATAAAGATAGAATGTTCCAGGGCCATAACCAGATCTAGGCCTGTAAACAGGACAGTGTCCCTTTAATTTGTTGCTGGGATTGGGCAGCATCTGAGATCAGGACCTTTGAAATATTTATCTGCTTATTATTTATCTGGGCAGGGTGGAAAGGAGGGAGGGAGAGGAGAAAAGAGGTCCTGGGAACTATGCCCAGAGCCAGAAAGAGTACAGGAAAAACTTTGCTAAATTTGTTTTCACAACTTTTACTGTACTTGTTTTATCATTATTATAAAAGTAACAAATGCTTACTAGAGAAAATTTGGAATATACAAAAAAGGGGGTGGGGACAAATCACCCATAATCCCACAACCCAGAGATAGCCAATTAGCCAACTTGACATTTTTTTGTTTGTTTGTTTTTGGTACCAGGGATTGAACCCAGGGGTTCTTAACCACTGAGTCACATCCCCAACTTTTAAAAAAAATATATTTTATTTTGAGACAGGGTCTCACTGAGTTGCTTTAGGACCTTGCTAAGTTGCAGGGGCTGGCCTTGAACTCATGATCCTTCTGCCTCAGCCTGACGGGCTGCTAGGTTTACAGGCGTGCACCACCGCGCCCAGGCTTGACCTCTTTGAAGTACACTCCTATACGTGGGTAATCATATGTGCGGCTGCATCCTCTCCTTTTTCCTTGAACATTATATCATGAGCACATTCTCATCTCATTGAAAGTTCTTTTGAAACGTTGGGAGTGACTCCATAATAATCCCTTCTCTCATGATTTAACTAATTTTTTATTATTAGATATTTAGTTTATTTAGGAATTTTTATATGTACGAAGAATAATGGGACTAGTATTTGTCTACAACTCTGTTCATATTTATGTCCAATTTTTAGTTTAATTTTTGACCAGAAAGTTGGCATGATATAGATAAAAGCACACCTTTTTAAAAACTGGAGGCAAAATTCATACTAAGTGAAATTGACCATTTTAAAGTGTACTCTTTGTGGCTTTTAGTGTAATCGCAATGTTGTGCAACCAATAACTCCATCTAATACCAGGCCATTTTCATCACCCCCACACACACAAAAAAACCCTGTATTCATTTTGAAATCATTCCTCACTGACCCCTCCTCCCAGCCTCTGCCACAACTACTTTGTTTTATGGCTCTGTGGATTAAGGCATCTCTTTCTCATACTCAGGAATACTGGGATTCAAATCCCGATGTCACCTAAGGACTTGGCTGGTAACTATAAGAAGGTTACAAAGCCTCCTTCAGCTTCAGAATCCTCATGTGAGCTCTGGGCAACTTCAATGAGATTTAATATGGGGAAAATGTATAGCACAGAGTAGATATTCAATAATTTTAAAAATTAAAATATTACAGATGAAATGGAGTTTGGGGATAATGTAATAAGGTCTACTGGACCTCTGGGTAAACTGAGGTCCAGAAGGAGAGAGTAAATGGGCTCCTAACAATATGGCTGTACTGGAGTTTATGTCTATATTGGTTTGTGTGCATGTTTGGGATCAACCATGCTCTGTTTTCTGTAGCAAATATAGCCCTTAATTCCACTGGTTAGAGACAGTCCCCAGGCCCAGAGGCCAGCAGTGTGCATAGGAACCAGGAGTTTCAAGTAACTTGACATCGGATTAGTATTTGGGAACCCAGGCCTCTGGTTATTCATGTACCATTGTCTCTTTTTGTGTTCCCAAAATACCTGCAAAGTCTCAAATAAATCAGAGATGACAATTCCAAGATGTCACGGATTACTTATTAGTTACAAAGGGAGAACGGTCACTTTACAATGGGATATCTGGTAGACACCAGTTAACTAAGTGACCAAGCTTGGCATTACCAATAATGGGACACACTGACATTCTTTGCCTCCTGGTGTGATGCACTGAGAACACAACATCATCTCTGTAGTATTCTTGCCAAAAATGTTTGACTTTCTATCTTGTGAATACATCAGCAGACAAATCCAGACCCAATCTTCAAATAGCTTGCCTGGACTCATCTAAATGTTAATGTTCTGAAAGATGAAGGATGCTGTTTGCATTGCTATGACTGAACTACCTGATAAGAACAGCTTAGAGGAGAAAAAGGTTTATTTTGGCTCAGAGGACTCAGTCCATGGCTGGTTGGCTCTAAGGCAAAAGCATTATGGTGAAAGGGCATGGCAGAGGAAAAATGTTTAGCTCATGGCAGCCACAATGAAAAGGGAGAGTGAAGCCAGGGACAAGATAGAGTCCCCGAGGGCATATTCTCCGTGACCAACCTCCCCCACACATACTCACCTATCTACAATTACCACACAGTAACCCATTCAAATGATTAATCTGCCAAGTGGATTAATCCACTACTGAAGTTACAGCTCTCATAATTCAATCTTTTCACCTCTGAATTGTGTTGCCCAACACATGGGCTTTGGGGGGGAACATTCCTAGATCCAAAATATAATAGAGGCCAATGACCTGTTGAAAATTAAGAAACACTGGAGGGGCTTGACACCTAAGAACAACGTGTGAGTCTGGATTATACTGTAGACTTACAAAAGAAAAAGTAATATGGAAATTGGGGAAGTTGGAATATGGACCATATATTAGATATTATATAATGTTTAGTATCTCACATGATTGTATCATGGTTATACAGAAATATGACCTTGATCTTAGGAAATACATACATGTGGAGGAATTTATGGGTGTTAGATCATGATGTTGCAACTTTCAAATTATTTAACCAAAGGAAAGTGTGTATGTGGAGAGAGAGAAAACAAGTGTGTACATGTACAAAATACCAACAATGGGAGAGTGTAGACCAGAGGAATAGGTCATTCATCATACTCTTTTTTCAACGTTCCTGGATTCGAAATGTTTCAACATAATAAAGTTGGGAGAAACAAAATTAAATTGAATCTAGGCTATAGAAATGCACTACTTGAGCTTTAGAGTGTTTAAAATTTTTTGAGCCAATGTTTAAACATTGGGGAAATTTTGCCCAAAAATCTAATTACCAACTTTTTAAGGAAATGCATCATCAGATCTGGTCACCCTTATCCCATGTATTCAGCAGGGCAGCAACTGGTG
The DNA here is from genome assembly GCF_052094955.1 of Ictidomys tridecemlineatus. Classification (NCBI taxonomy): domain Eukaryota; kingdom Metazoa; phylum Chordata; class Mammalia; order Rodentia; family Sciuridae; genus Ictidomys; species Ictidomys tridecemlineatus. The sequence continues at coordinate 84,619,592 of NC_135488.1, read as the reverse complement.
CTGCTAAGAGACTCTGTCTACTTTAAAAGTCCCCTGCCTCACCCTAAAGATGCACGCCTAGACCCTTACACCCACGGGTATAGGGGCATTTAATCAGGAAAGCTTTGATGTGGGAGCATATAGAGGGAGAAGGTTCTTCAAAACCTCCGGAGCAGCCTGGGCTGCTGACACAGCCAGCCAACCAGCATGACCTATCAGTATGATCACATGACTTCTTTCACACAGATGGCTCACTAGCATGGGGCTGCACCTCCTTCTCCAGGCTGGGGATTTCTTCAGGTCTCATCCTCACAAGAAAAGGGGCTTCCTGAGACTATAGATTTATACCAGAGAAGGCATGTAGTTTCCAGAGAATGATATTTTAGAATTTTAGAAATCTTGACTATGCCAACATTCATAATAATTACTCCTTACAAAATGTTTCACTCTGAAGCCTGCAAGCTATTAATGGCCAACCCATCACCATGGTACCCGAGATCTTGGCCAACCAATCACAGATCACTACAAGCTGGGGCAAGAGCAACACCTAACATCTTTACAGAAAATTATGACTGTTAATTGACCCAAATTAGTCTAATTAGGAGACACATATTCATGCCTCACATGAGATCATCATAATAGGACAATGTCCTTGTCATTGGTAGAGGAGAAAAAAAAATTCGATTCTGGTTTCAGCTTCACCACTGCCTTGCTCTCCAAGGTTAGGTGAGGCACTTAACCCATTTGAGTCTCCAATGCCTAATGGATCAATGGGAGATAATTGTTTCTGCCATACTTATTTCACAAGAATGTAGTGATGAAAGAGTAAAATAAAATCATAGAAAGGTTTTGAAAAACATGAAAAAGTATTGAAATGCTACTGACGTACTATTTGGAAATTGTATTGTTATTTTTCCCCCCTAAAGATATCTATCTCATTTTAAGGTCATTGATCAATTTATTTATTTGCTCATTCATGCATTTATTTATTTCAATTGTGTCTCCTTATCCCAATTTTTCCTTGCCCCATTCTGGAGTTCTTAAAGTTCTTGGGGTGACTTTCCTATATTTTGGCCCTAAAATATACACAGATGAGATCTATCTGGCATCTGAACCGAATGACATCTCTAGGAACAAGAATGGGCCTTACCTAGAAAACAATCAAGAGACTCTGTCCTGGACCTGGTGTCAAGTAGGTGCTCAATTTGTGTTTGTCAAGTAAATATGTGAATGACTTGGGGCTCTAGGTGGGTCCCTGCTGAAGAGGGCTCAGCTGGAGAGGGAGGAGGCAGTACCAGTATAGCCCCTGAGCTGCTCCACATAGCAGGATGGGGCAGGGTACTGAGGGGAAGGGCCTGGGTTAGAGGAATGTTATGGTTTGGATCTGGAATGTCCACCAAAGTCTCATGTTTGAAGAGTTGGTCTCCAATGCGGCTATGTTCAGAGGTGGAGCTTTTTGGAAGTGATTGAGTCACAAAGATTCTGATCTCATCAATGAGTGAATCCATTGATGGGATTCACAATTGAATGGACTATTGGGAGATGGTGGAAACTGTAGGATGCAGAACTTAGTTAGAGGAAGTCACTAAGGGTGTGTCCTGAAAGGGTATATCTTGTCCCCAGTCCCTGTCTCCCTTTCTCTCCCTCTCCCCCGCCTCACCTCTCCCTTCTTCTTGGCTGTCATGGAAGTGAGCAGCTTAGCTCTGCCTCAACCTCCCCGCCATGATGTTCTGTCTCACCTCAGACCCAGATCAAAGGAGCCAAGTGACCACGGACTAAACACTCTGAAACCATGAATCAAAATAATTCTTGCTTCCTTTAAACTGATCTTCCTGGATATTTTGCCACCACGATAGAAGGCTGACTGACCCAGGGGGAAGGGAGTGAGGCCCTCGACTGTGTCATGGGTTAATAATGGCCTGTGGTTAGGCAGGTGGAGATAGCCCTGCAGCTCACCTGCCACCTGTCAGGAGAGGCCTCCAAAGCCACTGCTCTTGGTTTCGCCAAGTGAAACAAAATAACTTCACTTAAACACCGCCAGGTTCCACGTTGGGGGTTTTTCCACATATCTTTGGTGTGGGAAAGATGTAGGCAAAAAGGCTTTTGTGTTCTGCTTTGGTACAGAATTTCAACTAACTGGATTCAGCTCAAAACATCTCCAATGACAAGGAAAAAAAAAAAACAAGAAATGAACAAGAAACTGAGTGATCGGTGTGGGGCTGGGCATGGCCCTGTGTCATTAGAGCTCAGAAGGAGCATGGGGAGTGTAGGGTGCTGACACTGTTCTGCATCATGTCGGTGGACAATTCACTCCCTCTCTGCTTTGCTCAAAACCGATGTCACTGTTTGTGACAAAGAGTCAACTTTGAAGTCAACTATAAAATGTTAAAAATCAGGATGTGGGGTCAACTCACATAGAAACCAACGAGCCTCACTATACTATCAATGAATGACATCACTGCATAGAAGGGGATGGTGAAGAAATGACCCTACCCACAGGAAGGAGGCAAACAATATTTTGAGTGGATATTAAAAGGTAAAAGAAAAATCAGCTCTGCACAAATAATGTATTTAGTAAATTTGTTTCTCGTGGGGATATGCATTAGCAATCCTGAAAATAGATACACTTCAGTTGAACAATAAGCAAATACTTTTTAGATAAGGAGAGCCAGGTTTCTTATTATCAGAGAAAGAGATTACAAATAAGGACAGGGGAAGGCTCAAATGAACTCTCCAGTGCTGCCCTGGATTCAGAGATGTCAGCAGGAACTTATACTTGTGGTAAAATAGATGCAACATAAGAAAGACCATTTTAACCTTTTCCGTTGTACAATTCAGGGATGTTGAGCACATTCACAATCCACATCCATGCCCACAGTTCCTTTCCAGAACTTTTTCATCATCCAAATGCAAACTCCATGACCATGAAACAGTAAGTGCCCAGGCCTCCACCCTGCCCACCCTCAAGTAATCTCTATTCTACTTTCTGTCTTAGAATGTGCCAGTTCTCAGTATGTCACGTAAGTGAAATCATGTAATATTTGCCCTTCTCTGTCTTTATTTCACTCTCTGGGTTCATTCATATTGTAATGTGTATCAGAATTCATTTCCTTTTTGAGGCTGAATAACTTTGCATTATGTGTATATATTATGTTCTGTTTATCAGTTTACGGGGACGTGGTTTTTAATTATACATGATATTAGCTTGCTACAGAAATCAATATAGATACATGTGTTTCCATATATTAGTACATAGAGTTATCCTTTAGTATTTGTGGAAGATTGGTTCCAGGACCCCACATCAGATACGGAAATTTGAGGATGTTCATGTCCCTTTTATAAAATTGTACAATATTTGTATATAACTTACATATATCCTCCCAGCTACTTTGCACAATTGCTAGATTGCTTATAATACTTAATAGGATGCCTAAACATCATTTCATTTGCATATATTCAGTGAAGCATGGTGAATTCAAATCTGGCTTTTGGAGCTTACTGCATTTTTTTCCCCAAAATACATCTTTTATCTGCAGTTGATTGACTCTGTGAATGTGGAACCCATGAATATGAGAGAGCCAATTAGACATATCTTTCTTATCTGTCTGCTGAAAGGGCCTAGAAGCAACAGTACTCCAGTAGCAACAAGCACATCAATGTCCAACTCTTGATTTTTAAATACTATTCTCCAATGAGACCATCAGGGCTCTTTGGAGAAGTGGGTGATGTTCCAGGACTGGGGCAGGGGAGATGCAAGATGGTCCCAAAGCAGCCTGTGGTGCTGGAAAGATGGGTGCACATAAAAAAGACATAGGATCCAATGTGAAGGACCTGCCAATAGCCAAAGCCAGGATAATTTGAGGAATAAAATAAATAATAATAATGATAATATTAGATTATAACCACATGAATGTCCATAAGTTGATACTAATGTAGATAAATAATTGAAGAAATAAATCAATGGGGAAGAAAATACATCTTTTCCTTTCAGAAGAATTTCAACTAATGAGCATATGATATTAATTTAGCAGATTCATTTCTGTGACTATATGCTTAACACATTCCTCAAAAAATAAATGAAGGTAACAGGGAAATCTCCATTAGAATGCCCCAGTGATAATCACTGAAGGCAAGATCCACAATATAAAGTAAAATTTGTGGGCCAAGAATTTGAGAAAGAAGGTATTTGCGTAGTCTGAAAGTATCTTTCTCAAAATGTTTATTAATTACAATGGTTGACAGTGGGGGAATCTGGCTGACACCAATTATTCAAAGTTAACATCACCGCTAATAAATTACGTGGCCATCCTGTAGTCCCTGATGCGGTCCACTGAGAAGCACACCTTGGCTCTGTGGCATTCTTGCCAAAAATCTATAATCGCAATCTACACCAAAGAAAACCTCAATCTAACCCAAATGGAGGGACATTCTGCAAAATATCATGGTCATGGAAAACAAAAAAACTAAAGTAACAGGACAACTACATGCAATATGGCATCTGGGAATAGATCCCAGAACAGGAAAAAAGATACCAGTGGAAAAATTTATTTGGGAAATCCAAAATAAAGTGTGTAGTTTGGTTGATAGGACTATACTGATGTTACTCTCTTAGTTTTGATAACTGTCTGATTATGTCAAATATTAACAGGAGAAACTGGGTGAAGAAAATTATGGGGATACTGTACTATTTTGTGGCTTTTCTGTAAGTCTAAAATTATTTCAAAATAAAAAGTTTTAAAAAGAAGAAATAGAGGTCTCATTCCTCTCTCCAGTTTTCAAATAAATGTAGCATATTAGAGTGGTATAAATGTATTTATTTATAAGTTATGGATATCTTGGTGGTGCATGTGCACCAATTAGATAAATGTCTTTTTTATTTATTCAATGACTTTAAACAAAGACATTTATTTAATTGGTGCACACACATCACCAAGACATTTAATTGGGACTTTATGGTTAAAGATTTGGAGATGATTGTCCTTTGAGCAAAAAGTACTACAGCTATGGAGAGTAGTCAAGCCCATAGAGACAGAAAGTTGAACAGTGGCTCCAAGGATTGAGAACAGGAGAGAATGGGGATCAACTGTCTGATGGGTATAGAATTTTGGTTCTGCAAAAGGAAAGGAGTTTTGTGGGTAGATAGTGGTGATGGTTGTACAGCAATGTCAATGTTTTTCTTTTTCTATTCTTTTTTTGCCTTAAGGTAGATTGAACCTCAAGGTTGCTCCACCACTGAGATACATTCCTGTCTCCCCGCTCCCAGCTTTTTAAAAATTTACACACACAGTCTCACTAAGTTGCCCAGGTTGGCCTCAAACTTATGATCCAACTGCCTCAACCTCCCGAGTTTCTGGGACTAGATTTACCATGCTCAGCTTGCAAATATTCTAAATTCCACTGAGTTGTAACTGAAATGGTTAAGATGATAAATGTTATGTTGTGTATATCTTATCAAAATTTTTAAAAAGGAAAAAAAGTGGGGGGCAGGGGGGCGGCAGGGAGAAACTGCAGAGTTTATCATTCAGCTCTGCACTTTCTTGCTTGTGTACATTCTTGCAGGATAGATCTTTCAAGAAGAGAGAGTCTGGGATGCACCTTATTCTGCGAGGCAGAGCCACCGACGTGGCTGGGTATCAGTTCATGCTCTGTACACAGATAGCGATCAACACAAGACAGGAAAGGTCGGAGTGCCCAAAGGAAAACTTGGTGCATTTGTTCATTTGAGGAAAACTATTAACGAGGTTTCATTGAAGATTATCTTTATCTCCCAAAGACCAGACAAGCTTTCCTCAGATCTTGGTAGCCTGGCGACTCCAGGATCGGGGTAACCTGGGAGATGCATGCTGCCTTTCTGTCCTCTTTCCCAACCTCTGCAGGCCACTCAACCCCAATTATGCCTCAGCTCTTTGGCATCTTCCTACAGGATTTTTGCTTAACTCATCCATATAGGCCAAGTTTTCTTGTAGAATAAATAATTCCCAAATTTCATAGGCTTAAAACATCAGGGATTTATTTATCATGCTACATGTCCATCCCAGATTGGCTGAGAGTTCTTTTCTGTCCCATCATCCCTCTGAGACCAAGGATGAAGCCACACAGCCACTTTTTTGGAACATTGTAGTGATCAAAGGTTCTGAGTCTTTCAGACTTTGCTTAGAAATGACCCTGTCACCTCAGCATACATTGGCTAGAGCATGTCATACAGCCAACATACAGCTTAAGCATGTCACTTAAAATAGGTGAGAAATTCCAATGACACAATTTTCTCTGGGTTCCACATCCAGGGATTCAACCAAGCATGGATCAAAAATATTTGGGGGGAAAAATTGCACCTATACTGAGCTTTAACAGATTTTTTTCTTGTCACAATTCCCTAAAGAACAAAGTCAAACAGCTGTGTGCATTGTATTAGGCTTATAAATAATCTAGAGATGAGTCAAAGCATAAAGGAAGAAGAATATTTGAGGGTCATTTGCAAATATTCTAACATCTATATAAGGATGACAGCACCCTCAGATTTTGTATCCACAGGGGTCCTGGAACCGATTCTTCATGGATATCAAGGGATGACTGTATAATCTTCCCACAGGGAGAACACTGTCCACTTCTATCACAGCCCCCCTCAAGACTTCACCCTTGGGGGAATAAGTTTTGGGGTCCAAAAGGTCATCTCCACTTGTATACTCCACACCCCACATACTCAGCCCCATACTAAGAACCTTTAATGTCACTGCCTCCTGGAGGTGAGGCCTCAAAGCCCAATTGGGAGAGCTGGTTTGGGGTACACAGGTCTCTGTGTTGCTCCCCTCGGAATCTGTCTGACTCCTGTGTCATGTGTGCAGTTTGGGCTGGTTCTGCCCAGATGAGGGATCCACCCTATTCCTGGGAGCAGGCTTGTGGTCACTGATGAGGAGCACATGTCTGCTGTCTACAGGGGCCCTGTGTGACTCACTGGCTTCCCAGCAGCTAATCAGCAGCTGGTGGTGAGTGACTCCCCGGCCTATTTCCCCTCTTCCCCTACTTGGAATCAGCAGCTATCATCCTGGAAGATGAGGAGAATCCCTAAGGGTATTTGCATGTTTAAAAGCAAAAACGTTGGTGAGTTTTCTTTCCTTTTTTTTTTTTTTAATGTAATGCAATCTTTATTTAAGATTGGTTCCTTAGCAACAGATAAAGAAAGATGTGGGAGAGGGCAGTATGTATCTGCCTGTGTGTATAATTTCTGAGATTTAGCTGGATTTCACCTTATGCTAGTTTAACAGATTGTTCCCTTTCTATACAAATTCATTACATTCTTAAAATAGCCAGTTCTCATTGTGTGTTTAAATTACTTAATTGTTTTAATAAAAATCTGATTTACACCCAACTTTTTCAGGACCATTGTTCCTTCTTAGAGCAAAGCCTTACCGAATAGATGTTTCTCAACATATTCCTAGAACTACAGACAATATGGAAATGGAAGGTCTTGGATACAACAATTGGAATATTTGTGACTCACTCAACACTTGCTTCCCTTTGGGGATGGGGGATTTCTGGCAGAGAGGAAACAGATTCATTTCATTTGTTCAACAACTATTTGTTTTGCTGAGTGGCTTCTAAGTGCTAAGCACTCTTCTAAGTACTGTAGAAGATGGCAGGAAAGATTAGCCATCATGGCTCCCTGCTAGGAGTTTACCAGAGTGGCCAAAAGATCCCATTTCACTTCAGGGCATCTTCTCTGGAGAGATATCTTCTTGCCACAGGACTAGAAGAGGAAGCAGATCTAGAGAGGACAGATCTTAATCCCAGCCTTCACCTTCTGTGCCCCCTCCAGACTTACCTCCCTAAACAAATCCCTCCTTCATTCACCTGCTTAAAAACATCCTGAAACACAGGGGTCTCCTCCCCAACTCTGGTCTCCCAGGACCCAGCCCTGCCAAAGAACAGGTCATGGCCCCAAAGGAGACAAATCAATTCAGCACGCCGAGCGTCCAAGCTCAAATTTCTTTATTTGCTGAAGTTAGTCCTTTGTTATTACTCAACATTAAAGTCTTATTAAACCATGGTCAACCTTAACTGGCGTGTGAATGCTGGTAGAGGCATGGCTTTGCAGGGCTGGTTATAATTGTGTTCTGGGGACAGAAGCCAGCAGCCTAGTATACCTGGGTGTGGTGGCAGTAATGGGAACCAGGAGTCATTTTTCAGGACCACAGAGGTCTTGTCAGTCACACTGTCAGGCAGGTAAGTCTGTATGGTGACTGAGAAAGGTCATTGGAAAAAGGTTGGTGCCTTCTTTAGGGTTCAAGCATATGTTGCCCCAAAGGGAAGATGATTCTAATATTAATGGGAACAAGACTAATACCTAGCATTGAGAAACTTTTCCAAACCTGACCTGCTGTTTCAAGGCCTTTGCCATGGATCAGTGTTACAAAGGGTTTGGTCAGACAACCTTGGCTCCTTTGGAGGTTAATCTGGGGACTGAAAGCTTTTGCAAGGATGCTTGGGGTACACATCATCTTCAAACTCCAGTGAGACTGCACACACAAGCAGGGGGTCAACATCCCCAAACCCTGCAGAAATCAGTCACTCTGAGTGCAGAGGTGCTATGTAAAGCACCCTGGCTGATTTGGGACCTGAGTGGCATTGCTGTTTCTCTCCTTGAGGGATTATTGCTGTGAACAGAAATATAGTTACAAAGTGTGATTTGAAAAGGTGATTTACCTGGTGTGATGTCCTGTCTGTGAACAAAGATGTCATTTAAGCTACATGTTTTTTTGTTGTTTTAATGCTTCTGGGTTTTCTCTCTCACCAGGGCCTTGTTATATCTGCTCACCTTTAGAATGTCTCCTTGCAAACAAGTTGCTCCTGCCTCTCTCTCTCTCTTTCGGTGTTTTATCCATTCCTCAGTTCCAGGCAGCACAGTATATGTGGCTAAAGTCGAGAGACAAAAGGCAGGAATCTTGCACGTCTTATACTCCCAGGATTAGCACAGGGCCTGTCACAAAGCAAAAGCTATAGAAGTTGAAGAATTAAATCTAAAGCTTTTTCCCTGCCTGCCCAAGAATTCTTCTTCTTTTTTTGTCTTCATTTGTCTTCATTTTTCTTAAATTTTATTTTTTCTAATTTGTTCTACATGACAGCAGAATCTGCCCAAGTATTTTGATGGGCTCTCTCAGTGTCTGATTTCTAACCTCCTACCCTGAGCTGATTCTGAACCTGAAGTCTCTATCCCACATCTCAACCTTCTGTCCTCAGAAATAAATTCTAGAGATGGGTGGCTTCTTCTCCACTCTTGGGTTCTGTGAGAAAGGAATCTTCTGTGCTCTCCTGGCTATGTCCTCCCGCTACTAACCCTCCCCACAGTTAACTATGCTAATGGATTGAGGAGTGGAGCAGGGCCTGTCTGGTATACTGACACATGTGGCCTGGTGAGCATCTGCTGAAGCTGATCTGTTCAAGGACCCCAGTAAGAAATCCTTGGTTTTCAGCAGCTTCTCCCCATAGTAGAGCTGACATGCTTACCTCTACCTGCTGATTCTGTGTTTCAGAAGCTGGGTAGGGAAAACATGAGTAGTATGTATTGACATCTTCAAGTTCCAACAGGCCCAGAAAGAAACCACATAGGTATTTATAAGAACTATCTTATGACCCAGAGGCACATGGTGAGCTGGGTGCCCAGGGCTTGGAGCCCCATTTTTAAAGAGTGGCTTTCTGAGTCTCTAAATCTATACCTTATTGCTCTCTTTCCCCAGGGCCTCTTGACATGTACAGATCCAGGCTTGGTCCAGGGAGCTGCAGAATGTGGACACTGTGCACAGCCCAGTGGAATAACCCAGGGCTAAAATGAGTCAGCAAGGCCATTCAGATTCAAACCTGCGGTTCAATCACTGGCCCCCATTCACTGTACCCACCTCCTCCTGAAGAAAAGCTATGGGTAGAGTGGGAGGAATGCAAGCCACCAGGGAGCTGGGCTAGCTTCTGAGGAAGGAAGGACAACATGATTAAAGCCCCACCTGTCCAGCTGTCTGGAGATCGGGAGTCCTGGTCACCTCCCGTTCTAAGCAAACATTTGCTCTAGCTGAGGGCTGTGGCTAACACCTGAAATGGCTACATGTGGAGGGTCATCTGAACCAAAATAAAACCAAATTTTAGATCAGGTTAAACTTTCTGTGTGTGTATTATCTGAGTCAATGGTGGAGGATTCTTAGCGTTCCATTTCCCTGAGGAGTTAACACTTGAAGAATTTCGTGAAGCAGTGACTGGATATTCCTGTAGAGGGTAAATATTCCTGTAAAGAAGCCCTGAGATTTCTGAGCCCAGTGTGAGTTCTAAATTAAGCAATCTGGAGGCCACACCATCTTCAACCAACTCTATGATCCAGTTGACCAGGAAGTACATACCTTGGGGTGATTTTATAACTTGGTTAACCCCAAGCTGTCACTATCATTTCCATTCTAGTGGATTGATCATTTACCAATCTTTATAGAACAGCTTTGTCAGGCAAACGTAGCCAAACCTCTGTGCCAGAAGTATTTCAAGATCTTTCAGGATTTCCAAATACTCTTGGGATCTTCTTACTGCACAGACTTGTCCAGTAGGGAACTTATGGGAGGAGCCAGGACATTTAGTCTGGACAAAGGACCACTCAGTCTACAAAAATGGGAAGGGCCAGACAGGTTTAGCACATCTGAGAGCAGAACTGTATCCAATGAATGAAGTAAATGAGCTCCTTGCCATGCAGATATTCAAAGAAAGACAACATATGCATCAGTCAGGATATACCTCCTGACATAAGGGGTGCTTATGTAGCTCTTAAGGGCTGGTTCCCAAGACACTTCCCACCTATTGTGAACTAAAATTGGTGTTATTCCAAAATTGATATGTTGAGGCTCTAATATTAGAAAGCAGAATCTTTGGGAGTTAGGTGGAGGTGAGGTCTTGAGGGGAGATTCCCCATGATAGGATTTGTGCCCTTTAAAGAACAGGAGGAAACACCAGAGCTCCCCAACCTCTATAACTATGAAATAAATGCTTGTAGATTATGCCACTAGTCTATGATATTTTGTTACAGCAGCTTGAGTTGATTAAGACATCACTTAAGAATCATTAATTTCATGGAGGTTAAAGATCTGGAGCTCTTCAAGAGCCTATGAGATGCCCCGAATACTATAAAAAAAATGATTCCTCCCCTGTCTTCTCACAAAAGCAATAACAACAGCAATAGCAACAACAACTACAAACCCATGGTTTGTATTTACATGAATAGGTATCTGTTAAATGTTTATGCTTTCCTAGGGCCTGGGGGTACACTGGGGGGGATCCTGGGTCCTGCTGATCTTATGAGTTCATGAGCATCCTCATGAATCCCCCTCTCATCTGGAGATTGCAGTGATAAATACAGACCTGGATTATCAGGTGATTATATTGGCTAGACCACTCCTGCCAGGCATGATCTCTTAGGTTTTCTTGATTTCTGTTCATTTAACTCCTCCACTATATAACTCATGTGGCAACGATTGAGGTCTAGATCAGAGGCACAAAATAAAATGCACAGGAAGCCAAGGAAGTAAGGTGGGCCTTTTATGTGGGAAGAGCATGTGGCACTCTGTTTGGTGGAACATAAGAGACATTTAGAAGGTGCTTTGTTTCCCATTCCACCTGCCCATATTGACCCCTCACTTGGTGAATTTCTGTCATGGTGCTTTAATCTTGCAAGTGGTTAAACAGCAATATCAAGCCTGGAATCCAGGACATTAACTATGCAAACCTCCAGGTCCTTTTCATGGAAAAGAAAATATGAATCTTGCTGTTCTTCCTTATGCTTATTTTATTTTTAATCTGGAAGTATTTTAAAGCTACAGAAAAGTGAAGAGACTAATATACTCACATGCTTTCATTACCTTTAAAATTTAAGGTAAGACTTAAGATTTCCAGTGGAGTAGATGTAGGAGAATGAGAGGGAGGAAGGGAAAGGAAAGACAAATGGAATGAATTTAACAGCCATGTTATATTCATATATAAAGATACAAAAGGGATATTCACATTTATGTAAATGTAGAAGAAAAGAAGATTAATGGAGTAGAGGCATGAGAATAGTGGGAAGGAGGAGGGAAGGGAATGGGGCTTGAAATCAAATTCTTTGCACCTATGATTTTGTCAAAATGAATTCAATTACTATGCATAATTATGATGCGCTAATAAAAAAATTTTTTTAATTCACTTTCAAAAAACAAGACTTCAGATTTCACATTTGCTTCCAGTCATTTTATTTTGCATGAAATAAACATTTCAAATAGTTTATTGCCCTTGTGTTCATGTCCCAATCCTGTTCTTATTCTCTGTAGCTCTTTTTTTAAATCTAAATAAAAATTATGTAATACTAAAATTATGAATGGAGACCAGGCCCCAGGACATTCACAGTGCCCTGATCCCTGATTGGTTAAGGGGGGTCTTCCAGGAGAGACCTGTCAGGCGGCAGAGTGGGTTTGTGCACATCACCCCGAAGAACCCACTTTCTCCCTCCTTCTCCAGGCAGGCAAGGGCCACTTCCTAGAAGTCCCCGCCCAGGTTTCCTTGACAGCTGGGCCTTTCCTGTGAGCCATTGTCGCGCTGGGAGAACTGCGCCAGCCCGACCTTGCAGGGGAGGTGTTTCCGGGATGCATGGCCCAGGCAGCCTGGCAGGGCTGGTCTAGAGGAAGCGCTCCCAGAGAGTGGCACGTTCGCCCTGGGCCATGCCAAGTGCCCTGCTGAGCAGCCTAGAGGGGACTGTACCATGCTGGGTACATGAACCAGAGATCAGAGGCTTGCAGATGCAGGGAGAGAGTACAAGTTGGTGTGTTCCTTCTTTTGCTCCATTCCCCTGATGGATAGCGGCATTTTATGCTTGTATTTTATTGACAGCTCTGTGTTGGGCACTAGAACCGCTATCATGGCTTCTTCTTCCTTCCCTCAGACATTCTCTCACTCATTCCTTCCTTCCACAAATAGTTATCGAGCATCCATTTGTGCCAGGCACTATTCTGGATATTGAGAATATAGCCAGAATCAACAGACATGAAGTCCTTGACTTGCTGGATCTTACACTCTAGCAGAATGACGGTCAATGACTACTAGACATCATACATCTGTCACAAGTAGATGATAAATGCTAGAGGGAGAGAGAGAGAAAGGACAGAGGGTAGGGTCAATCAGTAAGAAGAGGGCAGCAGTGAGAATGGTCAGACATCTGGGGAAGAACAATCTGGGTGGAGGAAAGGGTTGGTGCCTGCCCCAGAGTGGGAGCCTGCCCTGCAGAATATGAATAGACAGAGCTGGTTTTCTCCCTCAGCCATCTGCATCTCCTCTAGATGCCCAGAACTCAGCTACAGGAAGAATATGCCCAAGGCAGGATCAACAGTGAGTTGGAGAGTCTGAGCACCCACAGCTCCCTCCAATCAGCAGGATAAAATTTGTGCACTTTGGGGTGCCCCACAGGCATACCTAATATCTGAATCCTGTGCAGGTTTATTTTCCACGGCTTTCTATCTGGACCCCTCAGCTTGATTCAGGATCTGTGATCTGCAGGTATCCCAGGCTTTAGGTACAGACAGCTCCTGCCTGGATGCAGCACACATTCCTCTTGCGTGTATCGCCTGACAGGACCCTTTAGGATTCTGCTCAACATTACCTCCTCTGTGAGGCCCTTTTCCATTTCCCCTTGAACATTCCAGTGCCATATTTTGTTTATATGACACCTGACACAGATCTTCACTGGCAGGTGTCCGGCCACATGCAGTTATATGTTAACTCATCTGCAGCCCCATCAGGCTGTGGCTGTGTCTCCCTCACCTCTTTGTCCTTAGCACCCAGCGCCCAGTGCAAAGTAGGTGCCCGATAAAGTTATGCCAGGTGATGAACTGAGCAGTGCTTGGCTGCTTTGGTGGCTGAGAGGGCCCTGGAGGCCTGCAGTGGGCAGCCTCTGGCCTGCCTGTAGCTATTTAACACACTGTATTCACAGCTGTGCACTCCTGGGACACAGATTTCCTGCGGGTGAGGGACTAGTGGGAGAAAAGGCCCTTATTTTGACCACAGAAAATGGCTGGCCCAGGGGACATTGTTGTTTAAGAGAATAGGAGAAGCCGCCCCTCTCCTGACTCCACCCCTGCCCTGGGTGCCAGTCTGGGCTAGCTGCACAACTCCTGGAAACCCTGGACAGAAACATGCTTCCTCTCCCTTCCCCAGGGACCCTGTGCGCTCTGGAGCAGTGGCGCCTCAGCAGCTGAAGGGCTCTTACAGAGAGCATGCTGGGCTGACTGGCTGGCCACTCTCAGCCCCTGAGGCCTGCCCAGTCTTTCCTTGAAAGCCTCTCACCACACTCACCTGTGCAGCCCTAATCCAGGTCTTTGCCATGTTGCCTGGATGGCATGGAATGTCTCTGACTCACTGATTTGTCTCCAACCCCCTCTCCTGCCGTTGTTTGAGTCACCTTCAGAACCTTCTTTTCCAAGGCTCCTCTTTGCTCAGAAACCTGCAGGGGCCTCTCATTGTCTAAAGGACAAAGTCCTGACAACCAAACCTGCATTATGGGTGCTCTGAAAACAGACCCTGACTCCCTTGTGTGCACCTCTCTCTCCTCTTTCCCTTTGTCAGTCTCCTTCCCACAGCCCCTCAAACATGGTCCCAGCTCTGTACTTGATGCATGGGGGAGGCTGTCCAACTCCTGTGGGGCTTATCTAATTCCTAACAATCCTTCTGCATGCAAAGCCTGTGCAGGCATTCCTGACACAACCATCTCTGGGACCTGTGTCCCTTATGATTATTCTCTATAGCAATCATTTGATAATGAATTAGACATTGATCTTGAAAACTTTGAAGGTTCCTTCCATCTGAAGTTGTATTCTACAATGGGTTTTGCTGTCGTCCTTGGGTTTGTCTTAGTTTTCCATTTATAGAGTGAGAGACTGGAGGTCTGGACCTTGCCCTGTGTCAATCTGCACTTTCTATGATATAATAGTACCTGGCACAGCCTAGAAGACTGAACATGGGTTTTCTTTTCTTTTATTTTATTTTTAAGAGAGAGAGAGAGATTTTTTAATAATTGTTTTTTAGTTTTCTGTGGACAGTGGACACAACATCTTTACTTTATTTTTATGTGGTGTTGAGGATCGAACCCAGTGCCCCTCGCATGCCAGGCGAGCGCATTACCGCTTGAACCACAACCTCAGCCCAAGCATGGTTTTCTAATGGAAAGATTTTTGGACTCTCAGCCCCAGGTAGTTCCCTATTCATCTGTCATATGCTGGGGCTCTCATAAGAATCAGCCTTAATATATGGTGCTTCAAAGGGAATGTGCATTGTAGAAGGTGCCTGGAAAGAGCACTACCTAACCATCATTAAGCTTTAATGGGGAGGTGCCAGGTATCAGGGATGGAGGAAGTGTTGGCATGGGAAGTTTTCTTGGAGACATCTCCTGCTTTCCTGAGTATTCTGTCAGCTTTAGATCAAGGCCTAGAAAGAAGAGAAAGAAACCATTTAGAAGGGAATTCACCCTGGCTTCTTCACTCCATGCAAACCTGAACTTCCTACCTGTCATCCTGAGAAGAAACTTCATGTGTGGGTTGTCAGGTGGAGAGAAGCAGGTGTTGTTGCTATCTCTCTGTCCCTGGTCAGCAAGGCTGCCTAGAGCTTCTGAAGGCACCTGAAGGAACAGCTGTGGGAAGGAGCCAGCTCAGACTCCTGGTCAACAGACCCACTGTGGACACAGATGCTCAAGTGAAGCAGAGTCAGTCTATTAATGGTGCACAGAGTTCAGAGTGAGAAAGGTGGGTAATGGGGACAGGAGGGAGAGATGAGCTTGCCTTGACTGAGTTTGTGCTATCTATATTTCAGGCTTTGAAAATCACTTTAAATATGTGATATCACATCGTGTGTGTAATTCATGTCATTAAAAATTCTAAAAAAGCATGCTTCCTCTCTTCTCAGTGCCCCAGTGGAGATACAACTAGTTTCTTAAAACTATTCTCCAACTTCAGGACATCTGTTTTTCTGTCTTTTGAAATTATAAATAACAGTTCAATAACATCTTTATACCAACATCTTTTGCTGTTTTTTTTTAATTGGGTTATTTTTATGTGATTTTAAAAATAAAACACATTTGGAAGGAGAAGAGATAATTTGAAAATCTGCTGTCTAGAGTCATCCCAGACCAAATGATTTAAGTTCTCAGAGGCAAAGGATACAAGAAATTTTGGTGTGAGATGTCAGGGTTCACACTCAGACCTCCCCAGGCACTAGGCGCGACTTCTGTATCCTGAGTCTCAGCTTCTCTGCCAGATGGAGAGGGAGATGGTGTTTCCTTGTAGGTTAAGATTAAACGGAAAAAGGTAGTAGAAATTATTTTTTAATTACTTCACCACAAAGAAATGATAAATGTTTGAGGAAATAGATATGTTTACCTTCATTTAAACATTAGACAATCAGCACATGGTGCCCCATCAATATGTATAATATTGCCAATTTTCTGATTTTTTTAGGATAGATTTAAAGAAGAGTTACTGGGTCAAATAGTATAATTATGATTTTAAATAATAGCCTTATTTTCTAAATATAAAAGTAACACTTATTATGAAAAATTTAGAAAATATAAAAAAGAGAATAATATCATCCATCACCTTTCAAAGAATCATTATTAATATTTTGGGATCTTTTTTCTAGTGGCATATGTAAAAATGTAAAAATATAGCTGCATAATACTATGATTATATATTACTTACAGTGTTATTTCATGCTTATCAGCAATCATTGTATTATAAAATTATGTCATTGTTGGTCTTTGAAAATATTTTTCATAGCTGTGTAATATAATTTAAATATTCTTTTACTTGGCCACTTGGATTTTTGTTTCTAGAAATTTCCTATTAGTAACTCTATGACAAACCTCTGTGAATATTAATCTTTGACCTCATCTCTGATTAGGTCAGATTTCTAGAAGTGAAATTACTAGGTCAAAATGTGTAAGCCTTGTTAAAGTTCTTGGTACAAATTGCTAAAATGAGTTCCCAAATGCATTCCTAGAAATTAAGGAGATCCATCTTTTCACACCTTGGCCAATATGATTGTTACAGATGGAAAAATTTTCATAGGCAAATGAAAAATTTTCATTTTTTTCTTCTTTTGGTGCCAGGGATTGAAACCAGGGCCTCCTGCATGCTAAACATACACTCTACCACTAAGCTACAGCCCTAACCCCTACTTTTTAAATTTTCATTTTTACTAGTAATGAGGCTAAACATATTTTGAAATGAGATTAACTACCTGTAATTCTTCTTTTGGAATTATATGTTCATGAGTCCCATCCACTTATTGTTTCATCTTAGCAAATTTCTTGTTGTTTTAGATGAACTCTTTCTATTTTAAGCCTATCCCTATTATATTCATTCTTGAAAACAAAATTTCCAAATAAAGGAGATATCCCTGTTTCTATAGGCAAGGAAACCATGACTCAATGGGGGGAGTGAATTATTTAAGGTCAGCCAACAGGCAAGTGGTCTAGATGGGATTTGAATTCAGGTCTGACTGGCTACAGAGGTCTTGAATAAAAAGAGAAAAAGAAACAAGAGGAGACGGAAGAGTAACCCTGGCTTTGGAAGCCTTGGTTGTAGAACTTGAGTATATTCTTCAGGATGACTGCAGATCAGCTGTTGGAGAGATTAGAGACACTTATGGAGGAAAAGAAGAAATAAAGGGCGAGGAACCAGAGAGCCCCAAAGTGACCTGGCCTGGCCTGGGGACAGTTGTACATCTTCCTGATCATTGCCTCTCAGCTCAGGGCCATGCTTCTTGTTTCCCTTGCCCTTTCATTAGCCTTCTGATGGCCTCTAGCCATTTATTTGCTCACATCCTCTGCAAATCTGTTACACAGGCAGCAGTACACCCTTTGATTAGTCCTCACCTATTATTCCCATGGCTTTAAGGGAGCACCTTGTTATCTCTTGCACTGATATTTAAGAACAAGAGGGGCTGGGGGTGGGCAGTATCTACAGCAGAATCCAGAATCTAAGGTCTTCCTTGATCATCTTTTCTTACCCAATCATGATCATGGTGATTGCAACCCCACAGTTCCACAGATCCTTGCTGATTCATAAGGATAGAAGTGGGGAGGGGAAGGAAGGAAGAAGGAAGAAGTCTGGATTTCTAATTTCTTTAGAATGGGTGCACAGGGCCTCCCAGCTAGTATGTAAGTTCTTGACATACAGCAGCCTCTTGACCTCCACCTCTTCCTCTCTACTTAACAGAGACCTGCACCCAGATGGCTTGATAAATACCTGGGGACAACGGAAGGGGATCAGATTAGGCACCCAAGGGCTTTATGCTCTCCTCTTTCCCCCAGGAAAGAAAGAGGATAAAAAATAATAATACAGCCAGTAGTCTAAGCTCACACTCCAGGATTATAGAGGTCCTCTTTGGGGCTGGGATGGGGAGGTGGCATAGGAAGGAAGAAGAAGAGAGGCCCTTTATTACTTGCTCTCTGTCTCATGGCTCCATCTGGATCTGTCCTTAGGGAGTTTGGAAATGCCTAGAAATTTATCTTGGCAGTTCACTGCACTGTGGGAAATGGATGGAAACTTGTAGATTTATGGAAGCAGGGGTGGGAGGGTGGAGAGGCTATAGCGTCCATGTCCACTTGGAAGCCGAAGGGAAACTTGACCTACAGAAAAGAGTGAAGAGCACCAGAAACTCTAAGTATATAGGTAACTTTAAAAGAATCATCCTTTCATTTCTTACTTTTTTTTTCCAGTTGCTTGAACTTCAGTTTTTTGTTAGTACATTATTATTTTCCATAAGAGTGGACTTCATTATCAGTTTTTAATTCCTCTAAAAGACAGTTGTCCAAAGCAAAAACAACAATACCAATAATGGTGGGGCTTAAGTTCAGGAACATATATGACTGCAGTAAAACAAAGGATGAGGGTGGTAAAGAGAATTATACTGGTTTCTGTTCTTATATGTGAATTCAAGAGACAGGATGATAAGTTAAGGATGCACATTGTAACCCGTAGAAGAAACATTTGAAAAGTAAAACAAAGAGATTAAGCTAAAAATCAAATAGAGGAAGTAAAATGGAATATAAATTTATATATTGGTTGATTCAAAGGAGGATAAGAAAAAGGAATGAAATAGATAAAAAAATAAATGACAGCATTTATTAATTATAATAGTATCCAGAAAGGAAAGAAATTAGATGTTCTCTAAGGTCCTTTTGTAGGCTTCAGTATCTCTGATGAGTCTGAAGCCCACTGTCAGTCCCCACTAAGGGAAGTGAGCCTGAGTGAGTCAGGTTGGCTGTGGGAGAACCTGGGGTAAGGTGGGGCTGAGCTTGCAGGCAATGACAGTAAGATGCCCAACAAAGTCCCCAGCCCTTTGTTCCTTCTCTCCCTTCCTGAGCATCCCTGATCCCTCATCCTGAAGATCAGACTCATGGTTCCTGGGTCTGTGGTTGGCCCACTTACTAGTAGAGGGGACTGTGCTCATGGGTTTGAATTTGCCATTGAGATTAGAGCACCAAGTTAAGGTGATGATTAGGAGCAGGATTAAAGTGAGAAAAAGTTAGGTTTAGAGGAAGGCCTCATTTGGAGTCAAGAGTCCTCTCTGGAGTGGCTGCTGGATTTGGTTTGTTCCAGCTGTCAGGTGGGACTGAGCTGGGCACAGGATGGGCTGAGCCAGTGGAGAATTTACACAATCTCTTGCAATGGCCACATGTTAGTCATATTGTCTCCGATGACCAATAATCTCTTCCTCCTCCCTCTCTGGTCCAGGTCAGTCTAATTTCAGGACTTTTTCCTCTCTCTCATCAATGCAGCACAATATCCATTCATTCATAAAATCTTTATTGATTTCCAGCCCCATACCAGGTCCCATACTAGGAACTAGGGATCGAATATGAACAAAACAAAGTACCTGTGGAGCTGATGATCTACTGGTGACAGACAGGAAACACAATGTGTCAAAAGTTAGATGCCTGCAGAAACCAGGCAGTAGACTAAAGTGATCTTGAGGCCTGGGGAGAACCTGTGTTTGAGGAGGAGACAGGCTGTGAAAAGTCAGTGGGGGGCTGGGGCTGGGGCTCAGCGGTAGAGCACTGGTCTCACGTGTGTGGGGCCCTGGGTTTGATCCTCACCATCACATAAATAAAATTTTTAAAAATCAGTATTGTGTCCACTAAAACTAAAAAAAATATTTAAAACAAAAAACAAAAACAAGTCAGTGGGGAGAGAGGCATCTTGGGCAAAGCCTGGAGACGGGGCGATATGAAGGCAGCCTGGTGGCTGTACCCCAGCAAGTAAGATGTTCTCATTTGAGATCATGAGACCCTGACTACTCTGGACATTCTGTAGAGAATAGCCTGTAACAGTGACCAGGGAAAACCAAACATAAGAAAACAATGGACTAAGAGATAAGAGCCCTGGATTCCTCAATCAGCTTTGTGATCTTGGATCCCTCTCTTAGTCTAGTCTATCTGTAGATTATCTGGCTGTATCTACCATTAGTAATATCGGTGCTATTTATGTCATAGAGTCATGGTGGGAACTGGTGACAGAAAGTTTAAAAAGTTCCTTTTGCAGAACAAAGGGCTATACAAAAGCAAAAAGTTGTGGTTATCGACTCTCCTCCTCTGCATACTGGACACTTGTTAAATTCAATGGGTCAAGTGGGATCTGTATGAAAATAGTTTGAGTTGCTGTCCTCTGTGAACATTTTGGCTTCTGAAACATCGCTCACACGGTGACTGGTTCACTGATTTGGTTAATGAAGCCAAACTCAACAGTGGAACCCCAGTGCCAGCCAGATCCTTTCGTTCAGTTCTCAGGCCAGGGACAGCTTTTAATGGGTTGTTGTCAATCATCACCAGCCCCACTGAGTGAGCTGAGCTCTCCACTATGGAGAGCCACAGCTGGGATCAGAGACTTGCTTCAAGCCTGGCCCTACTGCCAAGTCATCTCACATCTCCCAGAAAATGGAGGAGGGAGAGTGAGGGCTCTGTAGAAACCCCTGGGCAGGTGTTCAAGTATTAATTGTGTTGTGGTTGCAGAGGGACAACTATTCCTGTTGTCAGGGGATTGAGAAATAAAGCCTGTGGCACATCAAGAGAGGTCATAGAGTTCAATGTTCCTCCAGCAATATGTCACCTGTGCCCAACCCTATCCCTGCAGGCCTGATCTGAATGGTTCATCACACACATGCACAAAGCAAAACAAGAGCAAGAAAATTGCAAGGAGCTAGAATCTGGGCTGGGGATATAGTTCGGTATGACCCTTAGCACTGGAAAAAAAAAAAAAAGGAGAAGAAAAGAAAAAAAAAAGCAGTCCCACACTATCTGCAAGTACACTTTGGTTGTAGTATAAGTGATTTGGGGGTGAAAGCATTATATGTGCATTAAAACTCACTTGATTCTCACAGCATTGTTTTGAAGTGACCACTTCATCCCCATTTACAGACAAGGAAATTGATACTAAGAGAACTTAATGGATGTGTCCAAGATTATGAGATACATTACAGAAATAGGACTCAGCCTAGTCTCATTCCAAGATTGTGGGCTCCCCGGTCCTCAGGCTTACGGTCCTAAAGTATTTGTTGAATCTCTCTGTTTCTCTTTCCATGGAGGACAGAGCTGGAGACAACCTGAAAACTTCTCAGGCCAGAGATGACTGAAGACAAGCTCAACTCTTGACACTAATTTCTTATTCCACCATCTGAAGACAAAACAACCAATTAGCCAGCAATTATGAATTCAAGGACTGTGGGAGAGGCCTGGCAGGACAGGCAGGAGGCATGCATCCCTGCAAATAATTCAAGAGCAAGACCCAGCCATGTCTTGCCCAGTTGGGAGGCAGTAATGGTCACTGAGGAAGGAGCTGACCAGAGGCTGAGAGTGAAACAGAGTCAACAGCTGTAGGGAGTGGGGGGGAAAGGGTAGTACCAAGGCTCAGCTGCCACTAAGGGGAATCCAGAGGGCCTTAACTGCTTCCAGTCCTGGAACCTGGGTCTCAGCAGCCTGGCCCCTTCTTGAGCACAGGAGAAGCCCAGCCCAGGGCACTGGGTGTGCCCAGAAGAGCCTGCACCCACGTGTCAGGCTTGCCCTGGTGAGCCAGGCACAGAACACGCGGCTCCTGTCCATTTCTCCTCCAGAGCTGATGATTGGATGAGCAACCACAGAGCCTGGATGTAATGACTGGGCTGGGTAAAGGGTTTTTTCCCTATGTGAGAAAAGACCCTCGGAGAAAAGGGGAAATCAGTGGGAAGGACAAATTAGTACGGATGAATTGCCGAAGGAGGCAGCTTAGTACAGTGCCCTCTAATGGTGGGGCTGGGCTAAAAGTTCCTCTGGGGTGACAAGGTGACTGGGTGTGGGGTAGGCAGGGAGGGAGGGCAGAAAAACCTGCCCTTCCTGTCAGCCAAGTCTCCCTGCCTGTCTCTCAACACTATTTTAAAAGCATAACCAGAGGCTTACTGTGCCCCCCCACCCGTGGGCTGAGAGGGAAGAGGAGAGAGTTCACCAGGACAGCCCTACCCTAGAGGGTAGGGAGGCAGAGAATGGGCCTCCCCTCCAAAAGGAGGCTGATGTAGCAGTGACAAAGAGTGGAAGAGGGGTCTTTCCTAAAACTTAGAGAATGCTTTTGAATTTTAATATGAAATGATTTAAAATAAAAGCTTTCAAAAATGTACTGAATCTGTACTACCTTAATGCACAAGATTTCTTTCTTTTTCAGTTCCTTCTGAGACTATTTTTATCTTGCTCACACAGTCCCTTTGAAAACCCATTAGGGTATAACACTGTGATATTAATGATTTGATATGAATAATCACATTTGTATTACACTTTGTCAGGTGTTGTGCTTAATCGTATCCCTAAGTCTGTAGGAGTAGAACGATTTAGCATTCCTCATCTTGCAGATGAGGAAGCCTGGACTTGGAGATGTTGGTCCAGTTGGTGGAGACTTGTACCTGAGCTTGAGGTCCTAAGAAGACGAGAACTGGGGTTTTAGGCTTTGGACTCCAAACGGTGCCCCAGTCAGTGCTCAGCAACACCCTCTTATGCATGGACTTCTAGACCCAAAGGAGAAAATGACAGGGTTTAACTGTCTCCTGCTCTGGGTTCTACCTAGCCCAGAGTACCTGAGTCCACATAGACCCAGTTCAAGGCTGTTATATTTCTTTTTTTTATTTTTAAATATTTTTAGTTGCCAATGGATTTTTAACTTTGTTTATTTATATGTGGTGCTAAGGATCAATGTTATATTTCTACTGAACTTTCCATTTTCCTCATCCCATGTTTCATTCACTTCTTCACCTTGTGGGATGAGTATCTTTAATTTTTGAGAAAAAAAATAATTTAAGAACGAATGGGAAGAGAGATCTTTTTGCCTGGCACCTCTTCTGCCACACTCTCTAGCATTCCCCACCCCCACGTCCAGCCCAGTGCCACTCCAAGGCCCGGCCCAGTGCTCAGTGTTTTGCTCCTGGCCTGAGTGACTAGAGGGCATGAAGCTGGATTGGACATAATGCCCAGCATGTCTTTCCCTTTAGTTCTCAAGAGTCCAGCTGGGCCCTTAGGAAGGAGCCCCACGAATTCTGGCTCTCACACAAAGACAGCAGTGGAAATGGTCTTCTTATCTCTGATTACCACGGTTGTGAAAAGTCTAGTTGGCCATTGAAACCTTTAAATTAATTGGAAACTTCTGGAGGAAGATAAAAAGATATTCACTTGGAGCAGGGAATGTGGAAAAAGAAAGGAAGGGTGGAGAAGAGAAAGTGAATGGGGGTAGAGGGGGATGGCCCAGGGTGAAAAATTTAGTGGACTCCCCACTGAGGTCCATTCTGGGCAGTTCTAGGGACCTCTTCCCTGCTGCACATGTCTACAAATAATCCCAAGTTGGACTGTGGAAAATAGTTTGATTTGCCTTTGACCCTATTTAACATCCCCAAGATACCATGGCCACCACAGCCACCTACCTATATATCCAGGGACACACATACCAACCACTATCCCCTCCATCTTCAAGATGGCAATCATTGGCTCTTTACCTAGAGGGGAGTCTGCTCTAGGGGATTCTGGAACTCACAGGAATTTTACTCTGATACTAATGCCTACTGTGAAAAACTTTGGTGTAAAGAAAAGTTTAACGTTTTGGGTTTTTTTAAACGTACCGAAATAAAAAGATAACACTTTCTTGCAAAGGACCTGAAGAAGGTTCCTGGTAAGCTAAGCCAAGGGCTGCACAGGTCAAGGGCATCCTTGTTCCATGCAGCAGATTCTGCTAGAGTTTGCAGAGAATGTTCATTGTTGCACTTTGGTGACATTACTGCCGTGACAGCCACTTAATTATTGGCAACAAACTCGAGGTAGGAGAACTGAAATGTCAGGATGAAAAAAAAAAAGATGAGGGTCATATCCCATTTGTGTCTGACACAGGTGTGACCATCGTCCTCAGGACATGCTGCTGGCTCAGGGGTTCTAAGCACTGTACAAACCAGTAAGAGCTGAAAATCTAAGATGGACAATAATAACTCTGAGAAAGGTCTGAGTTGTTTCTGTATGGACTGCCCATGGCTTTGAGACCTAAAAGAGAAGACTCAGTTTCTACTCTTCTTCCCTTTCTGACTAGAAAACTCCTTGAAGGATGACAGCAAAGGTCACCCATAAGCAAAGCTCCCGAGGTACTTAGAATGGAAAAAATTGCCCATCTCCCAGCAAATCTCCACACCTGTCTTAACAACTCCTTACTGCACTGCCTGGAGGCCAATGTCATTATTTTTAGTGACAGAGCACCCTCTTTTCTGTGCATGCCTTCTTCTAAGGTGGGGCTAGCATGTCCTTTCCATCAGTCATTCCTCTCACATGGGTGATATTTTATCACCTCAGAAGTCACACCCATCAGCTGGGCAGCCTGGTCAGTTCAAGCGAAATTTCTCTGGGTCCTAGAGGTGGACAAAACTGGGACTCTGGAATTTTCACTTCCTCCATTTACTCCCTCCCCACCAAATTTGCCACACCTATTGTTTAGACTCTGATTTTGCTCTTAATTTTCATATTTAAAATAATTTAAAAGTACATGAGTTATATGTATATTTGCCAATTTAAATGTGATTTGTGGAAGACAAAGGAATCATTACCACTTTAAAATGCCTGTTGATATCAGAAGCTTACTTAAAAAGTGAGTAAATTTGAATTCTCAATCTGGGAAATGCAGTGTGTGTTCAACTGTGTCCTCATGGAGAAAGGGGGACCCCCTAGCACTCTCTTATAAACACATAAGATCTTTCATTGGCAAAACCTCGTCCTTAGACCTAGCAATGGAAAACATTATTCTCTAAGCTATTGATAATCCAGGTGTGAGGGATGGAGAAGCCAGGGTTAATTACAACTGAATCCTTATCAATGAATATTTGCACATCCCAGTAGGAAAAAAAAAGTTTGCCCTCTTGTCGATAAAGTCACAGAACTCCTTGTGAAAGATGACAAATTCTGGATTTGTGGGACCCAAAGTGACAATGTTTAATAGTAGATGCAGCTTCTGTGTGTGAAATGACCTCATGACTTTGGCCATACACAGGGTGTATGATTTTCTGGTCCTGGAGTTCAGGGACATAGAGTGTGAGATCAGATTTTGTAAAATTATAAAAGGGTTAGTTTCATTTGGGTGGAGTAGCATGCAAGGTGAGGAAAGAAGTGGCTCAGAAAAGGCTTTTCAATATAGGAGGAGCTGTGGCCTCTGCCAGATGGTCTTTCCTTCCATCTCTGCTCTCCCTACTGCCAAATCAACTAAGTGGCCAGATGAGGGTCATATGGATAATACATAAGATAATATGCATAATATGGATAATATGCATCGGACAGGGACAAGTGCACTTGCACGACCCTGAGAGTGCCTCCTTCAATTTTGAACTCTAAGGGCCTCTCTTGCCTATTCTTGATCCCACTGTGACAATGTATTGAAAGTTGTCAAATACTAATGAAACATCTCAGCATGCCAAGACCTCTTCTGATAAATCACACCCATTCCAACCTGATCTCCAACCTCATCCTGGATCACACTGTTTCTTTGATAAGGACTACTGACGCCATCTTTCTTCCACCTGAGTGTTGCATCCTAAGTGCCTGCTCTTGTTTGTAAGTTAACTACTCCTTTCTCTAGCTTATCCTTCTAATGGAATACTTTAAAAGAGAGGGAACTAAAGACCCATTCTTGCCCCTTGTTAAAACAAGTAGTTTCAGTTAATTCCCTTGGTGTCACAGCTTTTGTCCCAGAGCAGTGCAGTAAGGAGTTGTTAAGACAGGTGGGGAGATTTGCTGGGAGATGGGCAATTTTTCCCTTCTAAGTACCTCGGGAGCTTTGCTTATGGGTGACCTTTGCTGCCCTCTGTAGCCCTAATATCAGTGTCTCTAGAGATACCCCTCTAAATCTGGGACTCCAGGTCCCCTCTCCTATCATCTTTGAAAGTTTTCTCATTTAGTTATTCATGGGCTCTAAAAATTAAAGGAAGTCTATATCTGGTTCACACTCTCAGCTTCTTCTTGTAAGGGTTGTTGAAATGAATCCTGGAAGAAATCTTGAGAGATCATTGGACCATTCAGCTCTACTCTAATCAAGGATGGATCCAATCATTTGGGGACTTTATTATCTAGGACTTTTGGTGAATCTCTCAGACACTGCCAAAATCCCAGACATTCAAAACTATTCACTGGGATTTCTACAAAAAAAAAAAAAAATCCTGTTGTTTATCCTTGTTTAAGAACCTTTCACTTACAGGGCAAAATCCCAATTTCACAGGCTGAACATGAGGAAGGAGCTATGTTAATATGGCTGGTCTGCTTTTGAGTGACCCTTTACTTTTCTTCTTTCTTCTGGTTTTCGTTTGTTTGTTTTTGTGCTGAGGATTGAACCCAAGCCTCACATATGCTAAGCAGACCTCTAATCCTACTTTTCCTCTAAAAAAAAAATTACAAAAGCTCATTTCATAACCTTTACTTTACTGAAATGTTCTCTATGGGATGAAGGTGTTGTTTTGTGACCTGCCAAACACAGGACTCAGTGGCTCCAGTGGATAATGACCTGGAAGTTTCTTTTTTTTCCCCCTGCTGCTCCAATCCCAAGTGAAGTAAGTAAGTTTATAGTCTATTAGAAATATGTCTACCAACTTGAAATTCTCATTAAGATAAATAAATGTGGCTACTAGGATTGGCAGGCTGGAGAAGCTCTGAAGGAATTCACTCACCAGCTTCCTAGAAAATGTGCAATCTTTGAATTCACTTAGGCTTTTTTTTTTTTTTGACTTCTAGGTCTATATTCATGCTCAGCAGCTCTAGGAAAATGAGAAAATACATCCGGTTTCCAAACTATCTGTTGTCCCCCACCCCCTTCTACTTTCCGAATCATTTTGAAGGCTCCTGAAAGGATTCTTGCCTCTCTTCCTGGGTGGAAGGTGCACAGGGGGTAGGAGGGGATACCTTCTGAAACAAACCTATTTTCCCCAAATCGTTTCTGCATCTGATTCTAAAATAAAATGCTGCCAGAGGCTAAAGGGAGAGGAACAGCAGCAAGGGTTCTGCCCCAGAGCGTACCAGTTCTTGGGCCTTCGCTGTCTCTTAAACTCACAACTGTGAGTCTCTTGGGCCCTTCTGCAGGCTTCATAAATTAAGGACGTCCCCTGCTCCTTCCTGAGGTTTCTCAGCTGGATCACACAAAATAGGTAGGGAATGGGAAGAATCTAAGTGCAGAGCCTGCGCTCAGAACAGATCCCAGGCTGCATTCAAAGCGCAGGTGGAAAATCCCGGCGAGCCCTTGGATCCACGATTTCCCAAAACAGTAGCTTTCACCATCTCAAGACTTCTTGAACCTTGAATAACTCGGGCGCAGGTCTGAGACCCAGTGACTTGAGGAGATGCAGCTCTCACCCCAAGGTCCCACTGGAGAACCAATTCTGAACTCATCAGAGCTTGCGCCGAGATGGGAGGGATACTGAGGGAAGAGCGCCGCAGGGCAGATAGCTCTAAGGCCTTGCTCTCTCGCATCCCCGCCAAAGCCAAACCGCCCAGCACAATCCCGCAAACGACCCGGAGGAAGTTTTGGGTGGGTGCAAACCCTACTTCCATTTCATCGCACGGTTTCTCTCTCGGATCTATTTCCCTGCCTTTCCTCTCAGAAGGCAAAGTTAGTTGCGTTCCACCAAAAACGTGTGCATCACCCAGTCAAAAAGCGACGCGGCAGGGGTCCTCAAAATTATTCCCACCCGGCCGAGGAGCGACACAGCGGGACAAGGGACGCGGGAGCGCAGCGCGGTGGAGGGGCGCTGCGAGGTCCAGTTGCGCGCGTGATCTTCCAACAACCGAGGTCCAGTCCCCGTCCCAAGGGCACTGCGCGGGTGGCGAGGACATAAGCACCATGGCACACTCCCTCCGTCGCAGCACTTCCGAGGAACTCGTTGCCACCACTTAGTCCCTCACAAACTGTGCCTCCTGGGAGCGAAGTGCCCAGGGGGTTACCCGCCATCGGGGGGACCTCAAAAACAACTCGCAGAACCCTGGAGCACCGGCGGGCCGAGGCCAAGCGGAGCGCGGGGGCAGGAGGCGGGCCGGGGTCAGGGCAGAGGCTGCGGCCGCGCCTCCCCATTGGCCCAGACGCAGTGGGAAGCCTGGGCGCGCGGCCGGCGCGGGCGGAGCCTGCTAGCGCGCGCCCGCCCCCTGCGCTCGCGCCCCTCGCACCCTCCCCCGCGCGGGCCACCCGAGTTTTTAAAGTGGGCTGGCAGCTGCGGGAGCCCGGCATTCGGGAGCGGCCAGCTGCACAGCTCCGGCGTCCGCCGCGCTCCGCCCCAACTCTCCTGAGGCGGCCGTACAATCCTCGGCAGTGTCCTGAGACTGTATGGTCATCTCAGCAGCCGCGCCCGCCTGGTCCCGGACTCCTACCAACTCCCGCCGTCCGAGCCACTTTCTTTTCTTTTTCTTCTTCTTCTTTTTTTTAAACTCAGAAAAGTGACTCCTGTCCAAGGAGAAAAGGAACTTTGATTCTCTTCTCGCCGCTCTCTTTTCGCCTCTGACAACCTCCTCCCACTCCTTTCGCCGACTCCGCCTCCTTGTGCAGGTTCCTCCCTGTCACCTCTCTCCACCCCTCCCCCGCACTTAGCCAGACGCCCGCAAACTTCCACCTGACTGTGCGGGACGCTTGGACCTGCGAGCACCAAGGACCTTTCATACCCGCCCGGGTCTCAGGGAGCAGACGAGGGCCACAGGGAAGGCAGCGTTTGCAGCCCCTACCGACCGGGAAGCCCAGGTGTTCGACGTATCCAAGAGCCATAGCCACGATGACAGCTGACAAGGAGAAGAAAAGGTAAGCGGGCGTCAGATTCGGCAAGGAAGCTGGTTAGAGGTAATGGCCGAACTGCGGCGGGGCTGGCGCTACCCGGAGCGGTTGGGAGAGGCTTGCAGAAAGTCTTCGGGCCAGAGGATCGATCGGCTTGGAGGGTTTTGAGCTAGAGAGCAGGTGTCAGGCTTGGGAACCTGCGTTTTAGTATTGCAGTTTTGTGGTTTGAAGGAATCGCGAATCCGTGCGTGCAATGAGACCCAGAGACCCAGGGAGATGACCCTGAGGTCGAGGGTGCTCCCGCGGCGCCTTCCAATTCTCCGGTCTCGGGACACCAAACTACCGCGGCCAGCTGGTTGAAATGTTTCTGGGTTGATGTCTTCGATTTTCTCCAGTCTCACAAGTAGGGGCAGCAGCCACGCCTCTCTAACTCCAGACCCCAGGTCCTTCCAAATGCTCTCCTATGCCTGCGATGAGCCCCAAATTAGTATGGAAGGTGTGGAAGGCGGTGTGCGACGAAGGGAGAGGGCCGAGGTCCCAGGCTCCAGACGCCGCTGAAACTTGAAAAGCCCTTTTTCTTTCAGCCCGCATCTTGATTCCGCAGGAGAGTGCGTAGTGACCTGGATTGCCCTGCGGGGGCAGGTGTCTTAAAGTGCAGGGAGGGAATGGCGACACTGGGAGTCTGACTCCTAAGAGGACAGAGAAGGGCAGCCACCAGCAGCCCGCCTGTCCTCTCCAATCTTTCGGCACTGGGTGAGAGGCGACTGGGTTCCACTCTCGCTGCCCTCCCACATCCTCCGGTCAGCACTGGGTCCCTCGGGGCCGGACTTCTCCGAGCGAGGGTTGGAGTGCACTGCTCCGCGGCTCAGTTGTGGGTACCGCCTGACCTCCCGCAAATGTACGTGGCTGCCGCCTGGCCCCTTAACTCCTCTCTCCACCGCGCTGTCCCAGTGGGCTAGAGCTTCCCATCCCCGCGCTTGTCAGGGCTGGGCTGCAGGTGAAGCCACAGAAGACCAGGTGGTGACCCGGGGGTGGTGCGGGACCCGGTGGACCGACCCATGAGCGGAGAGCCTGAGTGGCTCCGAGGGCTCTGTGCTGGAGAGGATTTGCCCTTTTCCGATGGCACTTTGGGACCCGAGCCAGAAACAGTGTATCCTCCGGGTCGAAAGCGGCGGCTCCCACCTCGGGGCACCGATAAGGATTTGATAAACCAGAGCGGATCGCACCCGTCCTGGCTGGGCGCCCGGGCCCTTCACTCCCGGATCGCTAGGGGAGGGGATTGAGTCCGCTCGCCATTCTGGCCGAGCCCCCTTCCAGCGTCACCTCACCGGCCTTTCCGAGCTGTGTGAGAAGCAGCTCAGGCCAACTCTCGTTGCCCCTTAAATGTCGCGCCCCCAGGCCCAAGGCAAGTGAAGGAGCCCTTGACACACTGCCCTAGCGTCCGCCGGGCCCTCGGAACAACTCTGAGGTCCCTGCGTCTTGAGGGCAGCTAAGCAAGGGGAAAGACTCTAAGATTCCAACGCTTTTTGTCAAGCTAGCCATAATACCAATACTAATAATCGTTCGGTCAGACATCGAAGTTATAGACCGCCCTTCGGGAGCACTCTGGGTTCCGGAACTTACTGTACATTTTACTACTGTGATGCCTATCGGCCCATGTCGCAATCACGGGGTGGGGCCTGATGGTAATCTCGACAAATGTGTGAAGTGTCAGCTTCTCCCGCGCGCGCCGGGTCCTGTGTTATTACGTATATCAATCTTCGCTAGAAACTTGGGAGCAGGGGGGAAATGATTGCGACACGCCCGGCTGCAGCGCCTCCTTGTTTTGAGCTGATGGAGAGATGGAGGGAGCCTGAGCCGGAGCCAAAAGAAAGTTGCGTTACTGAGACTCCAAATTGTTGGTGAGAGTGGCAGCTTTAAGAACTAACTACTTAAAGGGGGACTGCCTTCGAACCCCCTATGAGGCCACTGCATGTGTTGTGGCCATGGGCCCCCCGGTGGCAGTGTCACTGTGCTTGCCCTCTGAGACCGGCCTGGGTTTTTGTGCAGAAGAATGGCAGGACACACAGAGTGTCCCTCCCCATTCACAGAACCCCACAGTCCAGTTTCTGTTGGACTAATCATTTTGAGACTGATTTACTTTGGGCGTTTGGCTCTGTTTGCTGGTTGCAGGCTTCTTGGAGGACCAAGATGTAATTAAAAGATGTGAACCAATACTACATCGAATGTTGATGTTGTCATGTAAGAGGCTGTTGGAAGCTTTCCTGAGTGCCTTACACAGGTGGCATGACACCCTGGGAGCTCCCCAGGTGCCTTTCAATTGTTGAAAAGATTTGTGTTTCTTTTGGTTCCAGAGACATTTCTTCCTGAAAATATAAGGCCAGAAGCACTTTTGCAACCTTTTTTTTTTTCTAAGAATAGCCTGTCAAGAAGTGGGCAGAATGGTCATATGTGGATAAATATGTTAATACGTGATAACACAGACTTTTCTTTTAAATGTTGGCTGGCAGGCAGGCCTTGAGAGAAGGTACTAAAGTGATTTATTTAAGTTTTTGGTGGCAGCAGTCTCATTAACTAGCAGGGTTCCTGATACTAGCTAAATGTGGAAGTTCCTGAGCTTGGGGATTGAAGGGTGATTCTGGTGAATGTCAATGAGATCCTTGGATATTCAGGGATCAAAGTCCTGTCCCAAAGCCAAACTGGAGTCTGAGCACCTTTCAGTAATGCTTCTACTACTTAGGGTGGGGGCAAAGATGGAAGGGGAATAGAAGTCACCAGGACCAGAACTTTCCAAATGTTCTCCCTTCCCATGCCAGCTGGACTTAGTTGTTCCCTTAATAAAATAAAATCAAAGTCCTTTTTTTTTTCCAACTTTGAAGGAAAAATACTGCTGGACAGTTTTTCTCAACTGAAGCATATTTTTTAAATAAAGATTTCTTCAACATTTGATATCAGTTTTCATTGCATTACCAGAAATGCAGGAGATGGCACAGAAATGATGTAACGCATTATCAGTTCAGATATTTAAATTTTAATTTATACAATTTTCATTATGTCCAATAGAATGCTATAGTTTCAGTTTTGGTTTTTGTTTGTTTGTTTGTTTTCCAATGTCACTGATGGGGGCTTTAGGATTATTTTATAAGGGATTGTGAAAATAAGCTACCCAAATATTTCTCTTTCTGAGTAAGGCCCAGAAGGGTTGAAATGACTTCTCTGGTCACAGAGCAAATTAACTGATAAGAACAGAATCTTGACTCATTATCTTCAATTAGTTTTTATTTTTTCTATTTTTCACAAGAGTACCCCCAGCCTTGTAATGCCTCTAGAGTAAGAATGATTTCCAAAGGATTAATGCACCCCATACCATCCTCCCCAAGCCACTCAAAGTTGTAGAATCACTTTTCTAGATAATTAAGACTCTTTAGACTGCTGTAGCAGTAGTAATTCTATTTGCTTGTTTGGAAAAAAAAATAAGGAAGTAGAGTTGGTGCTAGTCTCAGTATCTGTAAACTTTGGGAAGTATAGATTCATTATTTTAGTGTTCTCCTTTTATTTCAGTTAGAAAAAAATGTATTTATATAGGTAGAACTTACTAAACAAAACCAATGCAAGGACGGCTCTCAGTGGGGCAGATTGCTTTGTGAAGTACAGAACATTCTCACAGCTGCTAGACTGCTTGCTTCTTCTATGAAGAGAGTTAGCATTTTCACTATAAGTGAAAACCATGAGATTAAAACTGTCTAATTTGCTTAAAATCTAAATCAATCTCTCTATCTCTCCATGTGTGTGTGCGCGTGTGCGTGCGTGCGTGTGTGTGTGTGTGTGTGTGTGTAGGTGATTTTCAACTTTCTAGGAATCTATTGTGTAAAGTGTTTAGAGATAGAAGGAACCAGTTAGATAATTCTTAGTGCTCCAGGACTTAGCCTAATACATTTGAAAATACTTGCAGTCTTTAATTATCTCAGAATTTTGTCTTTTCCACTTTTTAGGAATTCTGTTGTATCCATTAGTTGCTTTTCTATGTTTTCCCCAGTTCTGTCTTATACCAACATGATGGTTTCCCTTTTCATTTTAGCTTAACAAATCTTCTCTTTTGTTTTTAGTATCAGCCATTGCTGGTAGAGCATAACAGGTTGAACATATTGGTATCGTACAGTTGGGAATGTTGAGCTCATGGGACCCCCGGAACCTGTTAACCCTACCCTCACCTGACGTTCCATTTTGCCTCTTCTCATGATGATATTCACACCAAGATTTGTAAATTAATATAATAACAAACTGTGTTGAACACCTCCTTCTAATGTGAATAGAATGCTGAAGGTAAGAAAGATATCGGAGATTTGGTCTTTGCCTTCAAGTTGCTCAGTCTGATTGGAGGGTAAAAGGAATTCTTAAGAAAACTTCCATTTTGAAGTAGTTGAGATGTGGGGGTAGGGTTCTATATATCTTAAGGTGATTGATTTCTAATGTAATAAATCATACATAAAACACAATATTCCCAATTTCAAATTTAAAAAAAGTAATGAAAATCTTTTTAATATTGATTGTATTGGTTTCATATGTGTCAAAACTGATCAAATTGCATACTTCAAATATGTGCATTTTATTGTACTTTGATTTTATCTCAATAAAGCTAAAAAAATGAAAACTTAAGTAGCTGGCAGGTTTCATGTAAATTTTCTGTAGGGATCAAACATTTTGACTGGTTAATATTTCAGGTAATAAACACACACACATACACACACACACACAATTATTTAAGAGTACTGTGTGTGTACTGAGTGGTAAGTTGGTTCAATGCCTCTGGACTCACACAGAAGAGGTGAATATAAAGACTGGCTCTCAGGGAAGGCCCAATGGGAGAAATTGGTATGGGGTAAAAAAAAAAAAAAAAAAAAAAAAAAAAAAAAAAAACAACCATGGAGCGTTCAAGAGTGTATCCTCTATCATGAACTTTTATGGCATACACTAAAAATCTCCCAAAATTGGCTGTTTTCAGTACTTTACACACAGTTGTTTTAGGTAAGGGACGTGGAAGGAGGCATCCAGTAGGGGTCTGCATGAGTAGCAGGGATAGAGGTTTCTGATTCCACTGAGGGTAACAGTGGAGACAGCTATGATTCTAGAAAGGCCATAAAAGGAGAAGGCTTTTTTTTAAACCTGGCTTTGTAAACGGGGTGGTCTGTGAATCTCTGAAATTGTGTGCAGGTTGTTATGTATGTAAGGAGGTCTGTTCAGCACTTAATAGCCTTTCAAAAGTTGCATGATTTGAACAAGGCAAGCCCCTACCCTTGGATGCCTAATTTGGTAACTGTCTTAATGTTTCAGGATCTTTCTGTTTGGGCCCCAGATGGCTCCTACATTTCTCCGACATTGTCTCTCCCTGTCGTGGGGGTGGGGTGGGCAGGAAATTGATGTGTGCATCTAATAAAGATTTTGTGGTGCAGCTTAACCTTACCTGCACCTGGCCGGTCTGCCTGTGCAACTGTGTATCTGCCCTCAGTAACAGAAGGAAGGGAGCTGAATGCCCTGCATGGGGTTAATTCTGGTATAATTCATTTTGTTAATGCTTCTTAAAGTGTCTGTGAAGATCATTATTCTCAGCTTTTCCATTATTCTCAAACAATTATTTGGAGATCCTCTATGCCCTAAGAACGTAGGTGCCCTTAATTGGAAGTATATATGCAGAAGGACAAAACAAAAGCTGAATAGGCAGTCATTTGTGCCAGCGCTGTCCTGAGAACTCTATGTGGATTAACTCTCTTAATCCTCATAACAGCCCTGTGAGATAAGCCCTGCTATTATTCCCACTTCACTGATGGGAAAGCTCAAGTATAGCAAGGTTACTGCCCAAGGTCATGGGTAGCGTGGGCACAGCTGAGATTCAACCTGGGCAGTGGGTGGAATCCATATTCTACCCCACCACTGTTCCATGCCTCCTCACCTTGCCTGAGACCCATAAAGCATTTAATGTCATGTCTGCATGTGGTAAGCACTCTATAAATGATAACTGATTTTGTTGTTGTGTTTATAATTATTATAATGATTTTTTTTCTTTTGTGACTCATCACTTGTATTAAACCTCACACACAGGCAGGGATGGAAGATGTAAAGGGTAGACTTGAAACTCCTGGAATTTCTTATTTTTGATAGATTTTCCTGAACTCTGACAGGAGATGGTTCTTCACTGCTCCTGGAAGTTCAAAGCTTTTCACCTCCCACCCTTGGCTGGTGGCAAGACTTCAATAACTACCCAGCCTTCAGACTTCATTGTGCGGAGGACCTGTTAGAGGCTCTTCCTCTGTGGCTTCTGAAGAATCATCTAAAATCAAGATGCACAGGACTTCCTCTAGTTCTTTTGATCTCTCGAAATTGTAAGCACAGGAAGGAAAGAATGGATGGGGGATAAAGAATAGCTATGATTATTGCAATCGTATGCTGCATTTCTATAGAAGCCTTTCACTGGAAAGCACCAAGCTTTCATAGCTGTTGCACCACTGGTCTTTGCACTGTGGATCTAGAGAGATTTTAGAGAGTTCCCAGTGTTGTAAACCATAATTGCATTGATACATATCACACCAGAGGGAGAAGCCAGCCATATCAGCAACTGTGTTGCAGTGTGTGTGGTGGCTCTCCATGAGTATGTACCTTGATGGCATCTGCAGACTTGTACATTGGTGCCAGTTTCCAGTCCTGCTGTTGGAAGACACAGAATTGATTTGAAAGCACAAAGTCTAGAAGAGTGTTGAGCCCCTTTGAGATCTCTAGAGCCAAAGGTACAGAATGGACCAGAATGTTATCTACTTCTAAGTGGCCTTTTCTCTAACTTCTCAAGAAATACTGGTTTGCATGACTGCTTTAGGCTGTTTCCAGAGGTTCCTAGTACATCAGCAAAACTCGTGTTATAGGCCATCACCACCA
Source organism: Ictidomys tridecemlineatus (assembly GCF_052094955.1). Lineage (NCBI taxonomy): Eukaryota > Metazoa > Chordata > Mammalia > Rodentia > Sciuridae > Ictidomys > Ictidomys tridecemlineatus. The sequence continues at coordinate 84,583,377 of NC_135488.1, read as the reverse complement.
GAACTTGACATGTTCCTAGGGGACACAGTTTCCCACCTTGACTTGGAAAGATTCTTCAGTTTTACAGTTATGTATAATTTCTATGCCAGATAACGATTCCAGGAAGCAGATATTTCATAAAGGATGGTTTTCCAATAAGGAAAGTGAACACATTAAAAATTACATTTATTTGCCATGTACTTATCTTGCATTTTCTTAATTCCACAGAGTCATAAAAGTGAATTGTTAGAATTCTTCGTATATAATCCCATGACTTCCTGTTACTTCCCTTCTCATAGCACCTTCTAATTAAAAAAAATATATCAAATCTAAGAGACAAGTGCTAGGAATCATAGCAAATTAGTGATTTTACTTGGTTAGGCTTTGTAATCAAGCACATGGGTGCAAAAACTGATCCATCAAGCAGGACTCGTGACTGTGATATTGGAGGTTAACCCCCGCTGCCCTGTTGGCTGCCCCTGAAAGTTGAGGGTACAGCCAGAGGCATTCTTAGAAGTTAACCAATGTCTAGACAACTTTGGTGCCTCTTTTGATCTCATTTTTAGTTTGAGGTGCCCTGGTTTGGGTCTCTATGTGAAACTCGTAGTTTGCTATGAGTAAGAGGAAACAAGGGCTCAATCTGAAAAAGTTTAGAAGTCTTTTACAAATCCTTTAAAATATATCAATTTTAGTATATTTTAAATTATCATTTAAATCACTATACTGTGTGTCTATCTAGATGGTGTTCTCTGTCTCCTGATGTTTGATTACTACTAACACCAAACAGAAATACTCTACTCCTGATAAAACAAACTTTTTTGTCACCACTTTGTGTAAAACAAACTTTTCACACTGTCACCACTTTGCCCTAATTCCCTTTGGATAGGGGGACAGGGAGAAAAACAAAAAGGGTAATACATTGTACTCATCTTGCATTTGAGAGCTGGAGTTGCAGAATAAAGCAGACCACACTCTCTAAAGCAGAACCTAGAAGTGGGCTCAGGTTTCCTTGGTGAATCTCAGCCTATGTACCACCTTAGGCTCCAGCTTTAAGGTAACAAGCCAAGAGCACAAAGGAGTGACTCAAACTGCAACGCTAACTCTTCTCATTACTAATGAGTAATTACAGCAAATATTTACAGGCCTCCTTCCTACCTTTACGACTTCCTGTTGCTGAAGCACTTTGGAGTATTGAGAAAGATTGTTCTGGAAAAATACGTCATACACAGTTGCAGGAAAGAATGCTTTAAGCACACAGAAAAAAATCAGTTACTTTGTTTATGAATTCCACGTGGAAACAAGAGAAAATTATGCCTGTGAGTGGCTCTTTGAGAATCATGAATATCAAGACCAGTTTTTTAAAACTCAGTTCTGACTGGGGAAAAATGGCACAAATGTTATTTTTAAAGAGTCCTCTAGAAATAATAGGACTGTACAAGTTAGTGAAGTAAAATTTGGGATTGACGCCTGGGCCATTGAATAAACCTCTTTTATGAACAAATGATCTCTACAGTATTTTGTGAGCATATGACTACTGCAGTATGTTTCTGAATGAAAACAATTATGCTTAATAGATTAAATCAGGGCATATAAAATATGCCATGTGGGGGATTCAGGAATCTAGAACAATATCATTCACTTTATAAAAATTCCAGAATAAATCCTGAGAATCCTCATTTTCTGTATATGGAGTTTAAAAAGCAGTTAGTGAAATTGCTTGCTCAGTAAGTTTCTGTAAACCACTGTACCTTTATATTTCTCTTCTATGTGTCCAAGAGTTCTCAGATACTATTTTAGAATGGCAGCATTCACTCCAGCACTGGCTGAGGTCGATGGAGCTAATTTTGGTGCCCAGGGTGAAGGGAGAGAAAAGGCCGGTACAGAGCCAAAAGGCTTTCTGGTCCTGGGTTTGGAGCAGTGTGGTGTTACCAGACACACCACATTTCACCTTTAGAACCTTATTTGTATGCTTGCACAACAGGTGTTTACCCAGATATTCAGATAAGGAAAGTATGAAGGTCACATTTCACTGGTGACAGGGGAGCTTCCATAAATGTAACCATATCACCATGCAGTAGGAGTCGGTCATTGATTCTATTCGGGGGACTGAGGGGTGGGTGAGGCATGGGAGCAAGGCCCTTTTTGGCTTCTCTTATTGGCTTTCTTGCCATCTCTCTGCTTGCCTTGGCTCAGCTGTCATGCCCCTCCCATTTGGTGAGGCCCTTGGACATGGTCAGGAAGCCAGGGAAATCCTCCTGGTCAACTGGGTGGTCTGCTACTCTGGAGTCTTATGGTGTTCCATGGAAATTGGTGCCCCATGCGTTGGCCTGCTATGTGACTGACTGGGAAGCACTCTGACTGCCGACATAGCTTTCCTGGCCTCTCAGACAATACTGGCACAGTGCCAATGCTGTCCATATTTTAGGTCACCTCTGCAGGGTTGTTCTGTCCTGTGGGAAGGGGTTTTTTTTGTGACCTTGGCATTTCTCTGAATGATCTCTAAGATCAGCTACATACTTGGGGCCTGAATGAAGACGTGGGGCCATGGCCCAGTTTTCTTTCCAAGGGCAGCCTGCATGGCAGTGGAGGGTAACTTCTCTGGCAACAAGTAACCTACCCCAGCTCTTGCACTCCCCTCACAATCATCCAGGTACTTCCTGAGTTCAGAGACACAAGCCTCCTCTCTCTGCCCCAAAGAAGTGTCATGGTACTCATTCCTGCCTGCTCCCTCACACCAATCCACACCTGGATGCTTCTCTTCCTACCCAAACAGCTCTTGCCTTCCCAGTGTAAGCCCAAGTTCCCAATTTACATGGAATTCTGTAGTAATTCTCACACTGGCACTTCCCCCTCCATTCCTTACTAGCTCCTGGTTATATTTGCCAAAGAGCCTGATTGTATTTCCCTGTTATCTAATGACATTTTATTTGTTCTTGCCTTTCCAAGAAGATTGCACGTTGCTTGCTAAAGAGCAGGGATGTCTAACTTTTCTGATGTGCCCTGGAATACCTTGGGTTTTTGTTTTCTTGGCTCTGAAATCATGTTCAGTTAAAAAAAAAAATCATGGGATTACTTTGTTGATGTCCCTTGGGCTATCTTGAGCTATTTGGAAAGCTTTCCTCTTGGGCTCTGCTTTCCCCATGTAGATATGAACCCTTTACTGAAAAGGAAAAAATTGGAGGGACCACAGGAAAACATGATATTATATCAAATTCAGGCCTCATGCCAGTATTATGCAAATGCTTCACATCGAGAATGCCTTGTAGAGTGGGGTTGTGGCTCAATGGTAGAGTGCTTGCCTCCCATGTGTGAAGCCCTGGGTTCTCTCTCCAGTACTGTGGGAAACAAACAAGATTGCTCCATACACTAAGGCAAACACCAGCCAAACAATATACTCCAGCTTAATCTCAAAGTTAAAAAATAAAAGAAAGTTGGCAAGAAAGCCAAAAAGAGAAGCCAAAAAGGGCCTTGCTCCCATGCCTCACCCACCCCTCAGTCCCCCGAATAGAAAGTTGTGCAAGGGGCACCAGCTCTCATAGAGCATCTTCCCTGGGAAGGCTTCTCTGATTAGATGTGCATTGGTTACCCTTTTGTTTATTTGGCCTTGTGTTTGTATTTTATTATTTGTACAGTGCTTTTACAACTTGCTTTTGAGTATGTGTGTCTGTCTCTGATGAATAGTGAGGTGGTAAGCCCTTGACCAGCTGGGACCCAGTCATCTTTTTCTGTTCTTTCTTCCCATGGCACCCAGAACAGACCTCTGTTCTGGCCACATTTGAGGTGTTCAGTAGTTATTTGTAGACTGAGTAATTCTGTGTTAGGGATTTGGGGAGATCTTGTAAATAGATCTTGTGTGCTGTGAATAGTTAGAAAAAGGAGTGATTGGCATAGAGAGAGGAAGGTTTAACAGAGGAGCATTAAGGTCTAGATCTTGAAGATTAGGTAGAATTTGGATAGGCGGATGGATAGGTGGATGGATGTAGGGCACTTCAGTGTGGGTGGATAGCATGATCAAAATGATGAGGCAGGAGTAAGCAGAGTGCACAGGCCAGGGCTGGTGAGCACTTCCTTCCAGGATTGAATCTGAAGCTCTGTTACCAGATGAGAGAGAGAGAGAGAGAGAGAGAGAGAGAGAGAGAGAGAGAGAGAGAGAGAAGGAGGAAGAGGAGGCCTGGGCTGGTGCTGGGAAGTTTAGAGACAAGACTCCCAAGTTATATTTGATAGAACCCTTAGGCTGCCTTGGTACATCAGGAGCTGTGCCTCCCTCTTTTGGAACATTAGAAGCTGCTCAGGGCACCACCAATATCTCTCTAACCACGAGCCTGGTGCTAGTGTGAGAACCTAGGGGTGATTGGAGGAGCTCACAGTTGTCCTTCATAATATTGACCTCAAAGGACCTCCATAGACTGTAGGAAGTCAGTCATCTGTGAAAGTACCCTTAGCCTATACCAGCCCTCAGGGTAATAAACACCATATATCACCTCCGGGGGTGCAAAGTGAGCTGTATAGAAACAGCTTGCTGGACCCTAAAATTCCAGTGACCCTCAACTTCATGTTTCTTTGTCCGTGTCCTTGATACTTTGATGAGGACTTTCATTCTCTCCCTTCTTGTTCTTTCTCATTATAGAAAACTAGGACATCCCTTCAGGACCACACCATTTAAAGGGAATTGCGCAGTTAAATCCAAGTCCGATCATCCCTTTTGTCAATTTCTCCCAATAACTGTTTATCACACATCCAGTACAGAGGGCCATGGCCAAGCTGTTCCTTGACCTTCTCCTTTCCTGTTATGCAGCCACACCATCCCCTAAGCCCAAGCTCTGCTCTTCTTGGGAAGAAGCTTCCAGAATAATTAAAAAAAAAAAAAAAAAAAAGAGGAATCGTCTTTCTGGAGTCACCTGGGTGGGGCAGCTGGGCTTTTTTCCCTTCCCCCAGCAGGTGTAACCTTTCCCCTGGAGGAATTTAGAAGCACTTAAGGTCATAGCTAAACACTTGTGGGCCAGGCCTTGGCCAGAGATCCCAAACCACTGGACAGGATCCCACTCCAGGGACAACAGAGGCCAGAGAGTCTCATCCAAGTCACGTTAGCTTACCCTGTCCAATGATACTTGGAGGGAGGCAATAAATCCTGAAGGCTCTTGGCTTGAAATCTCACATCACAATGACAGCTGAATGTCTCACCTCCCATTCCTTTTGTTCTTTTTCCTACCCCTTGGTGATCAATAAATGGTTTAGAACAGGGAAACTAATGCCCAGCCCAGGTAGGGTGGGCCTGTGTCCATGGTTCACTCAGCAGTCTGCTCTGTGAGCATCAGGACTGAGCCCAGAGAAGGCCCCCTGGAGCGAGGTGGGAAGGAGGCTTCCTCATCCAGGACCTCAGCACCAAAACGGGACTGTAGGTGCTGAGAGCGTCAGAGCACAGAGCAGCTCAGCCAAGGCCGTGGGGCCATTTGGGCCATTTGGGCAGGCCCTAGGAAGCTGCCGCTGGGAGGTTTTTTAAAAGCCCCCAGGTCAGAGAGCGGGTGTTTTTCAAATCTTGGCATAGCTACAAATGTGAATCTGGAATCTTCCTTCCCACAGCTCCATTTAGGCATCAGGAAGAGAGAAGGAAGGTGTCTTAATCAAGCTCTCTGTGACTGCCCTTCAGGGAAGCCTGAGAACAGTTCCATGTCTGTCCCTTTGTGTTCACTTTCTTTTCTTTCCCAAAGTAAGAAGTCCTTTTGAAAAGTTTGAATTTTGCTTCTGCTGAACTTTCCCCCACTGGTCAGTGAGATGCTGGGACCTGGGCATATCCCAAGCAAGGTGTGTACCTAATTCCACCAGCCAGCTCAAGGCATTAGGAGATCCTGGGGACCAGAGAACCCAGGTGGAAAGGAGTTCAAGTGACTGGAAACACTGGTCCTTCTGTCCTGAGCCATGTCTTTCTTGAGCACAGCTGAGACCATTTTCCATTTCCAGATCAACATGCACCTTATGATTCTGGGCCACCTGTACATCTCAATTTTCTTTGGGTTAGATCTTCAGAACCCATATTAATTTGGGGGAGTAACAAACCTGAATTCCTTTCTTCCAAAATTAGTGTCAGGATGACCACAAGGGTTCTGAGTTTCTTAGCCTTTGTCTTGCCATAGAGGTTATACATGCCTCTGGGCCACCTTCTCTTGTTTTGTGTCCCTGGCAAAGCTACCTTCCCATGAGGTTCAAGGGAACTCTCAAAAGTCTCTAGGCATCTGGAAGACTGTTCTAGATATTTCTCTGACTTGTGTAACCTAGAAAGGGAGATTTAACTTCTTCACATGTTTTCCATTCCTAAATGGGGCAGGGGGTGGTCACACATACTTGCTGCTTTCTCTAATTTCTATCATGAGATTGAAACCAGCTAGAGTTTCAATTAAAAAAAAAACACACACACACATTTAAAAACTCACTTTTGCAACCATTATCTAAATGGAAAGACCTTTGAAAAGTATAAAGTGCAGACCATCAAGGCATCCTTATTAACGGCAGAGCAATATAATCATTAGGCACATTATTACCCTCTGGAAGCGATCTGACTGCATTTAGAAGGGAGGGGGACTTGGGAGAATCTAAAAAAAGACTCTGGTTCACAAGCAGCCGAATGTCCCTCTGTTAAGGCTTTTGAGGACCATGGGCTCCTGCCAATCACGATTTGAGGGTTTGAGTGATGTTTTTGCCCATACGCTAAGAACGATGAAATCTGATAATACTAAGGGACCAAGGGAACTTCCTGGATTCCTGATAAAAGGTCCAACCTCAGATATACCACATTCCCTGCCTGGCCTGTCCCTCCACCTCACCCCCATGGAGAGGGAGAGGGTGCAGTCCAGCTGTGATCCTGTCAAGAACGATTCCTAAACAAACATACAAACAAAAAGATGCCTTCTGTGTAACACACCAGATCTCTAAGCCTCTAGGGCTGTATCAGCACTATAAATGCCAGGGGCCTACTTGTGGCTTTGCATCTTATGAGCAAGACCTAATTGTGGGCTAACAAAGAGAGGAAATGACTTGACCTAGGTCTATAAGAGCTCAGACAACCTATTAGAAGGCCTAGAAACAGAGGTGAACATGGACACCTGGAAGATACCTTGGCCTCCTGGCGTTACTAGAAGTGGGAACACGGCTTTGGAACAGAAGCCCGGCTCTGCTGCACACTGACGGTGAGACTTGGCAGGTCATTCGGCTCTGGTGTAGGACCCATCATCTGTAATGGGTCCCATACCCACACGTCTAAGCTTGCTCCTCTTCAGCCCCACCCCTGAGGCAGGCCAGCTGACTCGCCTCTGCTTAAATATCACCTCCTGAGGGAAGTCTTTCCTGACCTCTCTCAGTTAATCTCCATCCTGTTCTTTTTCTTTTTGAACCACCACTTTTCGTGTGTTGGGATGTATTTGTTTGCTTGTTATCCGCCTTCCCACCCCGTTTGCAAGCTCTGTGAAGGCAGGACCTGCCCGCCTTCTCACCTCCCACCCTCGGCGCAAGGGCAGTGCCCACCTATCTAGGGTGGCTGGATCTTTGTCTCAACATTATCATTTATTTTTTAAATATTTATTTAGTTATAGACTAACACACAGTGTCTTTATTTATTTTTATGTGGTGCTGAGGACCGAACCCAGTGCCTCACACACGCGAGGCAAGTGCTCTACCACTGAGCCACAACCCCAGCCCTCAACATTGTCATTTCTTACGTTGTTCAGGGCTTAACTTTTCCCCAAAGTTCTCAATACAGATTAAAACAGTTGTCGTTTTTGTCATATAGATTAAACCACTGAGGCACAAAAAATGGGATCACCAGGCTAGAGGCTGGTCGCGTCTATGTGGACAGATGCTCAGCCCCAGACTCTCTGCAGGACCCATGGTACCTTATTTTCCCGTCATGCTGATGTTATTGTTTGTGTTGCTTGGCAGTGTTTACACCAGAGGAACAGGGGTCATTGTGTGTTAGTGGCATCTGGGAAAACACAACAGAGTCCCCAGGAAATGCCACTGTGTGTTCTTACCACAATAGCAGTTGCCGGGCTGGGCAGTGATAGGGTGGGTGCTGCCCTTACACAGCAGGCTCTGTGTGTTCACACACCTTTGCTGCCCCTCCACACAGGCAGAGAGGGTGGGGGTCCTAGGACCACAGCCCTATTTCTGCCTTTCCCTGGCAAACACTCCCTTCACATCCAGGTCCTTTCTTCTTTGGAAATGTACTGTGTCTAGTGGCTTCCTGTGGCCTGGAGGAAAGGAAAGTCAAAGGCTGACTAGCCAGATGACCACTGTGGTCCTCAGTTTATCCACCTTCAAAATGGACTCGTAGTCGGGAACCAGACTAGAAAGGCTCAAAGATGCCTTCTAGGGTTCCAGCTCCACCCTGAAGTGGATTTCCAGTTGGTTCTGGTCCTGCCTCCTGTTTCTAGGGGTTCTCCTAGGAAAGAAAGCTGGGAAGTTCAAGGGGATTCGTGGGGTTTGGAAGAACTTCCTCCAATTCCCCTGTCTAAGTGGAGGTTCTGTTGCTCTGGAAGTCCTTGTTGGGCCTGGTCCAGCAGGACCACCATCCTCCAAAAGGAAGTGGGCCAAGGTGTGATAGAGGGTGGCTGTCTCCAAAAGGGACAGCTATATTAGCAAAAGGAGCCATCTCCTGACAGCCAGCTGCTGGGGTGAGGGAGAGCCTCTGAACCAGGAGACTTGGCTCTGACTGTGACACTATCATGCCACAGCAGTCACCGCCTTCCTCTGAGACTCAGTTTCCACGTCTGTCAGATGACTCCTAAAGACTCTTCCTTGCCAATTGTGTTGGGGCTTCAAAAATACAAATTGCATGATACCCACTACTATGATACACACACACACACACACACACACACACACACACACGGGCTGGGCTGCTCACGGCTGGTAGCCATGGGAGGTGATTGACCTAAGCAAAAGTTCAGCGTCCTTCACCCTGAGGTAGTAAGAGAGAGAACTAAATTAGAGAACTGGTAACCTGGAGAGAAACAGGCTTGAAATTACTGAATGAAGTCATGTCGTGCTGGGGTTGGTGGCGTGCTGTGAGTCACAGTGCAAAAGTGTTGGGGAGTCACCTTGAAGTTGGGCCAAAAAAGTAGAAATATTGGGACTTGGGTTTATCTGCCTTCTATCAGGTACATCAAGTTCTGGATGGCCACCCACTGGCCAGAGACATGAGGTAGCCGGCTCTCCTTTGCTGCCCTGGGAAGGCTTTCTGCTGGCTTTGGCCCCGCTGAGCAAAGTCCGCTTGTTCGCTGGAGTTCACACAGACTCCTTGCCAGGCCTGCCCAGAATCCTGTCTCCTCTGACTTCCTGTGCTCTTGCATAATATTTCCTTGCCTCTTGAATGGCTGGCCCCAACACAGGGGCAGCTCACTGACGCTGCTGGATGGAGAGCAGGATGTGGAGGGAGGATGGGGACATTCAAATATCACCCACCAGTGCTCTCAGCTCTGGGGGTCAAGGGCAGCAGCCCCCCAAATGGTTTGGTGGAAAATTCTAACAAGGATGGAGTTAGACATGCTGTGGCGTATGCACATCTACATTGGTCTCCATGAATCATCTCTCCTGTAAAACTGTTTTTAAAGTAACTAAGTTGTTTTCTTCTTATTATAATAAGTGTGCATGTTACCCATAAAAAGCCATAGAACAAGAAGGCATTCAGATTTTTAAAAATCACCAAAATTTTACCACGCTAAGATAACCACTGTTAACCCATTGGTGAATACACCTTCTTCTATATAATCGACATCGATACACAGTTACAGAATCTTACGATGCTGCCTACTTTTGACAGTGCATTTTCTATACAGCAGTCTATAAGAACTTTCTCTTACCCAAATATACTTGGATTTAATAAAGAGCTGTAATAAGTTCCACTTGTAGCTGTAACATAGTGAAATGTAGATGTAACATAGTGAAACTCCTATCCACTGACGTGTTCAGGCTCAGAAAACAAGTGATAACCAGCCCAAAGATCATTTTTCAAACCTGAAAAGCAGCATCTCTCCTGCATTTATGACCAATGTGTTAGCTCTGGTGTCCCAGAAATAACTACAAAATAAAAGGTTGTGTGCCCGTGGAGGCCTTTCTCTAGGCTTAGAATAATTCACATGATTACATAGGAGGAGACTGCAACGATGACAGTTTCCAGGGCTGGGTCAGGTCTCACTTTGGATCAAACGATCTCCCAGTGTGGCCCATGTGTGTGCTTTAAGCAAGGAGCCACTAGCTGGTAGAACAAGTTTTTCTTTGGTGGCTTTCCTGTGCCCAAGATTTCAAAGACGCTGCATTTTAAGTTTTAGCTGGTTATTGCCCTCCTTGGATTTTGTGACACAATCCATATCTTTCAGAAGGTGCCCTTTACATAGTAGTGTTCTCATGATATTGAAAACATTAAAGTGTATAGCTGGTATTCAGATTTGCTTATGGTTCAATAATTAAAACCAACATTTTATCAGTACAATGTTCTGTCTCACCTCTAAGAGTTGTATGTTTTTAAGGGTAGTGATCAGCTCTTTCTCCTCCCTTGCTGAAAGTCTGGTATAAATTTACAGTGAACTTCAATGTATGATGAGTCCCGTTCATTTTGGACTGAAGCGTCTACAGCCCCTGACTGTTGTCTGTGATTTGCCTTTCCTGGGTTGATTTTGTTTTTTTAATTTAACCAGAAGTTTTAGTAGGAAGCTGGGTATAATTACTTACAGTTGGGAATTGCTTGTTAGGTTAACTTTTGAGTTAAGACAAAATTTTTTCCTAAAGCTCTCCGTTTCAGACTTTTTGTTTTACATCAAAAAGCATGATAATGCCAGACAATTTAAACACATTCATTTTAAAGCTCTTAGGCATCTTTTAAAATAAAAATTTGCAACAAAAGTTGGCACCAGTAGACAGCAATGGTTTTACCTCATTTTGTTTAGGGTTATCTGCTGTCCAGGTAAGTGATCTATTACAACAATTTGCATAATTATAGTCTCTCCTTCCATTTATTCACCCTGGACTCCTTTTTCTAGAATGACTGGCTGGACTGTTATGACATCAAATTCCTTGACTCTGTCCTGAGAGATGAGGATGGAAATAAGAGAGAGAGAGAGAGGAAAAAAATGTTTTTTTGACTTCTTTTCAAAGTTTTTGGTGTGTAGAAATTCAGTTGACTTTGTAATTGCTCTCCTTCCTGGGCCATTACCTGATTTTGGCAGGGTCCTGGCCATATGTGCACATTTGGGAAGTAGGGAGGGACAACTTACAGTTGTCTCCAGAATTATGAAACAGGACTTTGTTAAAATTGATAGGTCTGTACAGTGAACACGCAGCAGCTGTTGGCATGGCAACTCCTACGTGGAAAAGCGCACGCTGCTTGCAGATGACTTTTGCAGTGCTCCGTGTTAATTTGATAAATGGCTTTTTTAATAGTAGTTTGTGGGCTAATGGAAAGGTCAAAGCAAACCTTCATTAGCAGGAAGGAGGAGGGGGATTTTGAAGCCACGGGGTGAACACGCTGGAGAGCCACCTCCAATCTCCATTTCCAGCCCAGTGTCTCTTTTCAAGACAGCTAGACCTGAAGTGTGGCAAACAAAAGTTCATTGGGACACTTGTCTTCAAAGGATGCATCTGCCTTTATTTTAGATTTCAACCATGGAGAGGCTTTTTATTCAAGACTTTGGGGGCTTAATGGAACAGTGCTGTGGAAGGTTTGCATTGTGCTCTTTTTCCTCTGGTGGTGGTGGTGATAATAAGGTGATAAACTATTTTATTATGGTTAAATATACATAGTATAAAAATTTCCATTTTAGCTATCTTTAAGTGTACAATTCAATGGTGATAAGCACATCACGATGCTGTGCTGACATTACCCCCCATGATCTCAAGACCAATTGAAACCCTGTGCGAGTAAGTCCCCATTCCTACCCCTACACGTCCCCGGTCACCACTCTTCTACTTTCTTTATGAATTTGACAATTTATTATATGAGTGGAAGCATCAAATATTTGTCCTTTTGTGTCTGACTTATTTCCCTTAGCATAACATTTACAACTCATCCACCGAATAGTTTGTATCAGAATTTTGTTCCTTTTGAAGACTGGATAATATTTTACTATATATTACATTTTGTTTATATACTCACCCAACAATGGACATTTGGGCTGTTTCCGTCTTTGGTGGTTATGAACAAACATGGGCATATAAGTATGATTGAAATCCTGCTTTCAGTTCTTTTGGTTTTATACCTAGAAGTGATATTGATGGACAGATGGTTATTCTATATTTAATATTTTTTTTTGAGGAACTGCCCTACTGTCTACCATAGCCGCTATTTTACACTCCCATCAGGGATGCACAAGTTTTCCCACATGCTCGTCCACACTTATCATGTTCCGTGTTTTAGATAGTAGCCATCCTAGTGGGTGGGAGGTGGTATCTCATTGTAGTTCTGATCTGCATTTCCCTAAAGACTGGTGCTTTGTCTTTATAAAAACATATTTTCCTCCCACCCTCTATACACATGGCCCGTGTGGGAATGAAAAGCATGGCCCCATTGTTCCTGCCTGTGAGGCAAGTGACAATATCAAGTAATGATTCTTATTGGAAGTGAAAGGTGTCAGGGAGGCACCATATGATTACTCCAGCCAGTACAGCTACTCAGTGGACCTGTTTTCAATATTTGTGCTGGAGAGCAGGTGAAACTCTAAAAGAGAGGCCTTTGGGACTTCAGTAACTGAAACTCTATGAATAAAGTTTAACTGAGGCAAGCCCGCTGTGGGCTGGGTCCACCCTCATTTAGGGTGATGTGTAGGCATAAGTGTTCCTCTTCTTGGAGAATTTTCATGGTCATCACCTGCTACAGAAGCCTGAGCCCCATTTTCTTTCCTCTTCCTGGGGAGGAGATCACCTACACATATTGCCAAGCATTTACTTAGGTCTTTGAATCACCCTACCATATACTTTCTCCACCTTAAACAATATGCAAGCCCCTCTTCTCCTCCACCCCCTATTGGTTCTTATGTTGGCAACTCGAATTTTGACAAGAAAGGAAAAGAAGTTAGAATTTATTGAGCACTTACTGCAAGCCTAGCATTTTGCTAGTCATGTGTACTAGGTAGAAACATGGCTTCCATCCATCCATATAAGTACGACAGTGTTTGTAATTTAATATGCACCATTTGCAGCATGTTTCCAAATTTGAGCATCCATCAGAAACACCTCGGGGAGGGGGGTGCTCATTAAAACTTAGAGTGCTGGGCCTCAATGCCAGGGTTTTATTCAGAAGGTCTGGGAACTTGTATTTTTAATGTGTTCCCAGGTAATACTGATGTTGCTGATCCCTGGACCACACTTTGAGAACCATTGCTTGACATCTTACTTCACATCTCTTGATAAATATACTTTTTAAAAAATTTACAGATGAATAACTGAGATTAGTATAGAGGTCAAATAACTAGCCTCAGATTTTGGACTTGAAACTGGGGGGGGGTGAGGGGTTGGAAGAAGAGTGCTGCAAAGTTTCTGCTATTTCCTTACATCAAGAATACCCGATGAATCACATTTGAGCTTCCCTCCTCTGGTTCACCCCCAGGACAGGCAATATGAATCCATCCCAGCACCTCTGAGTCCAGAGGTGACCTTAGAATACTGTGCATGCTGCTGCCTGTAGCATCCCTGTGTATCATGGGAGTTGAAGTTTGTTATCCCTGAGCTGACCTATTCAGCCTCTCTAAAATGGAGACTTCACCAAGACATCAGTCTATTGACAGCTAGAAAGAGGCCTTCCCCAAGCTCAAGTTCAGCCTACTTGGGAGAGAAATGGTTAGTGGATGGGTACTTTGTTCTAAAATTTCCATTATTTGGCACTAAGGTTGGTGGTGGATGTACAGTAGTGCTCAATAAATACATGTTAAGAAAGGTCAACACAGTAGGTGCCAGAGGCAACTGTGTCCACATGTGATGAAATCTTTGCACCAGTGGATAGTAGGAATAAACAAGATTGAACAAGAGGATAGCACCTTGAATTTACACAGCACCTTTGTGTCCCAAAGTCATCTACAGCTTTACAACTTTTCTATGGTCTTAAAAAATGAGAGATGGCTAGAAAACAGACCAAACTCATCAAGAGAATAATTTCTTTCCATGGAAAGCTGTGAATTACATCAGGTATGGATGCTATTGTAGTCCCTCGGACACTTGCTTATATGTTTTCCAAAGGCAGCTAATGGAAGCCAAAGAAGAGCATCAAGCAGATCAGGAGTCTCCTAGTGTCACGTGAGTGATCAAAGTAAACTGACTGTATTCTTTGAGATTGCTCTGTCTTCTGAAGTAACCTAGCACTATCTTTCACAAGTCTCTACCAGCCCACACAACGTCTGGCCCTCATCACCACCAACAACAAATATTTAGTCTATGGCAATCTCTTATCTCATTAACTGTTTGTAAGCAGCTAGGACAGGATAAACTGTTTTTTTCATGTGTCTTGAGCTCCCTCCAGCACTTAGCAAGGCCTCTATGTAGTAGATGCTCAATAAATATTATCTGAAAATGCAGATCTTACTTATGAAAATATAAAACCCAGGTATACATTGAAAATAAGGAAAGGTAACTTTGAGAACAGATTGGTCCAGGGCTGTCCCTGGACAAACCGGGATATAGTTACAGGGAACATAGATGTTGCTGTGATATGCCCATGGTGGACAAGACTAGGGCAGACTGGTTAGAATGAAAAATGGTCTTCCTGAGGCAGCTACCAGGTGCCAAGGCTCTTCCCCAATGAGATCTTATTTATTTATTTATTTATTTATTTTGGTGCTGGCAGTTGAACCCAGGGCCTCACACATGCTAGGAAAGCATTTCATTACTGAGGTACATATTCAGTCCAGCAGTAAGTTTTAAAGCCATGTATTAAAAGCACTTATGTAAGCGGGAAATTAACTGTACCTTATAAAAAGCTTAACAGGAGAGGCAGAGTCCTCCGTTTGGAGCTGTTTTCTTAAATGCCAAGGGTAGAGAATCCAAAACTGATTAATATTTCTGCTCTGAACTGAAAATGGATTGGGTTGGCTCACAGCCTGCCCAGGTCTTCCTTCTGTCCCCCGTGGCTTGGGTCTAAAGGTTTTGCCATACTATTGATGGGGCAGTTCCCTGTAGACAGAGAAACTAACATGTAGGTATTTTCTAGAGCACTTTTAACATTGAAAGAAGAAAGAAAACAGATACAGTGTATCTCTAGGGTGGGCTGACCTTTCCAAATGTAGCATAGCAGGGGGATTCCTAAGGACAGGCCCCTGGATGATCCCTTTCCCTGCCTCCAAGAAGGGAGAAAGGCTCCCTCCAACCCATTGAACCCAGCGCTTTCTAAAACTCAGTGGTCCTGGATGCTTAGGTCTGAGTCTTTTAAATAATAAGCATTGTGAAAACCATTCTTGAATTACATTAGAATATTTAATGTGCTTTTGGAATTTAATGTGTTTTGGTTACTTTTGGGGGTAAGCTATTTTGCCTTATGCATTGGAGATGGGAGGAGGACGACCATAAAGCAAAATTCTGCTGATGTGGGTGTTTCCTTGGGTCTAAGGGACTGAGAGAGTCACCAAGGGTGTGCTTCATTTGTGGTAAAAGCCCTAATAGCCTCACTGTAATAATGTCCTATAGCCAGGTGAAGGCTGACATGACTCACTCTGCTGATGGCCTGGTCATGGTTCAGCTGGGAATCCAGGCAAATCTGATCGGTAGAAGGTGGTTGTATGGTACTAGGCAGTCTTTCCATTGCTCAGCAAAACTCTAGCCTGGGCCATAGTGGTGTCCAGAGGTGTAGAAGGATGAGGCTCATAACTATTTTCTTTGTTCCTGCTTAACTGGTACAGAAAAACTCCATTGGGGTAGGCACCCTTACTTCCAGTATGCTTTATATCTATCCATAGCTGATGCATGGATGAAAATGTTAGTGAAAAACTTGAACTTCTGTTACCATGATGATTTCAGATCAGAATTCGTGTTAAGTTTTGTTTTGTTCTGTTTTTCCAAAACAAGGATGCAAAACATAGAAGCAGCAGAAAACCACTAGGTTTCACAAGGTTAGTGAAAACCCCTCCTCTTTACCCCATTTAAATCCTAAAAACAGAAAATAGTCAAGCTGTAGCAATCACTTACTACAAAGAAAACTGTAATTAGGGGTCTCAGCTGTTCTTCCCTAAGGGCAACCTGGCATAGCATGGGTGCCATTTTGAATACTTGAGGTAATAGTGACAGTCAATGTGAACTGGAAATGATTCTGCTGCTGAGACTGGGACCTTCCCTTCAGGCATCAGTTGCCCCTGGGGATAACCCAATTACCTTCCCTGTGGGAAACATTGGTTGCCCTCTCCCACCAGCACCAGGGCAATTTGTATTCCTGAAAGAAGCTGGGCATTGGGGAATCTGCTTTTCCCTTTAATCTTGCAGACCTCAAGTATCTAAGGAACTCAGACTTCCCTGAGAGGCTTAATGTAAGAGCCAGGTTGAGTCTTCTGCACAGAGTGAAAGACCATGGGGGCGAAACCGTGAATGGGTGCAGAAAGGAGTGGTTGGATCACCTGCCTGGGGGATGAGCCTTCCATGTGACTTCGAGGTTGTGTAAGAATTGGGCAACTTTTGGCCAGGGTGGGGAGGCCTTGGCATAGGTGTTTGCACTCCTGATAGATCTCTATCTCCTTTGTGGGGAAAAACAAGTATTAAAAGATCTGCACAGTATCTTAGGAGGAAGAAATTGATTGTCTTACTAGCCTCGAATACTATACTTGTCTTAAGTACCCACTGTAGGGAGGGCACGGTGCTGTAGACTCTAGAGAACTACAGGAGTGCCTGCCCACAGAACAGATTGAGTGGGGGCCAGGGAGGAAGAAGACAAGCATACAGATGAATTACAAGAAGAGGCAAGGGATAGACTACATCATGATGTGGAAATGGGGGAAATGGCTCTAGAGATTGTGGAAAGAGAGAGAGTGGTGGAAAGCATGCAAGCTTTCAAGCCACATTGCTTGAGCTCAAATCCTAGATCCACCTCTTAGCTATGGTATCTTTGATAAGTTACTAAAACACTCTGTACCTGTGTTCCTCAACTGTAAAATGGAGGTCACTGTAGTATGTACGTCAGAGGGCAATGGCTTAATTCACATAGAAATTGGCCTTAGCTCCAAGATCAGAAAGGAAGTGCTATACTTAGTCACTTAGAGCCTCCAGATCTCCACATTAGTTCCCTCATTTATTTGTACAATAAAGGGATGAGACCAGATAAATGCTAACCTTTTATTTATTCTAATGTGCTATAATTCCATGGTTGAGCAAATATTAATTGCTGGCCCTCTGCCCTAGTACTGTGCTAGGCATGATGGAAAAGTAAAAAAACAAAAGTAGAACGTGAGGTCCCTGCCCTCAAGGAGCTGTAATCTAAGTGAGGAGAGGACATTAATTAATGTTCAAGAAAGTATTAGAGAATTAAAAGAATATTGGAGATTAAAAACAGAATTGAAAGAATATCGGTGATGTAGATCATAAGAAAATAGGAAGAGTGAGTTTATAGTAGTCAGGAAATTTGATACCAACCATCCAACATTTAGAACCAAGACTTTTGATGATAGGCGTTTAAAGACTTATTTGTCAAATCCCAGAACACTGAGGCTTGAAATGTTGACATTGCTATTTATGTTAAAGTTGAACTGTAGGGAAAAAAAAATGTTTTTGAGATTTGAGATTTAGGTAGGACAAAGTTCACAAAACTCCTTACCCAAACAATAGTACAAACTGAAACTAAGAGGCGCAAACTGGTTTCCTATATATTCCTGGATGACAATTCCAGGAGAACATAGTGTCTGGCACAAAGTGACATCTGTTGAGTGGCATGGGAAAAACCAATGCTGTACACTCCTAAGAGGTAACAGCTACTGTTGTTCTCAGCCCCACCTCTAGAGGGCAGCACACAGAAGGGGCACTGGAGAGCCTTCAGGCCACAGTTTGACGTGGTGAATTTAGTTGGGCCTCATGCCTCCTAAACCAGCCCTCTTTATCAGGATGAATTTTTCTGCTCCCTAAACTATTCCTCACTAGCTAAATTTTTAGCTCCCTAAGATGCGGGCTGCTGGTACTCCTGCCCCAGCAGGTCTGCATTTAGGTTTTGAAGAAACTTGGCAACACCCTCCAATTCCTCCTACAGTCCAATAACTCTCATTTCCTTGGGAGCCATGTGCACATTGGCTTCTACAGGTGACAAGAGACTCCATACTTGGCAGAGACTGCTAAGGACCAAAAGAGTGGCATAGACAGTAGGTGAGGACACCATGACCAGGGATTGGCAGGAGTGAGCTAGGAGTCTGAGTGGACCTTGAAGAATGAGTAGAGGTTACTGTGACATAAGATAGATGGAAGCATCTAGCTCTTCCTCTACCCCTGCCATTTCCCCTAATTACTCTTCACTAGCTAAACATGGGAGCTGAGAGGTCCATTTAGATCTGCTGCTTTATTCTGGGGAAGAAGTAGATGGAAATGACAGATGAGGTCTCAACCACTCACTCACAATTCCAGCTCATCATCCGGGCAGTCAGCGATGGCCTGGCTTGATAGGCTAGTTCATGACATCCTGGCTTCAGACCTGCAAACCCAAAACCCTCACAGAGCTTTCTGCTAAATGTCCTTCCTAATTCAAAACCCAGAAATTCTGGCAAGACATGTCACTTCATTTTATTTACATAGTACTCTCTGTGAAGGCACAAGTATGTATAGTTTTGCCTTGAAAGCACTCCTCTGTACCTATAGCAGTAAGTAGTAAGGACAGATGGAGTCATAGTAGCTCAGGAAGGTTCAAGGGACAGTGATTAGCTGTTCCCACCCTTTAGAGAAAATCTCAGAAGAGAATATTGAGAACACAAGTCAGGAGGTCTTCTAACACCTTTTCTACCAAGTTTCACCCTTGTCTCATTCCCCCTTTCCTCCTCCTCTTCATTTGTTAAAAAAAGTTATTTTTTTCCAAATAAGTAAAATAGAATCAAACTTTGCAACCTCCAAATGTATGAAATAAACATTATTGCTAATAAGCCTCTGGGAAAGTGCTCACCTTTGAACTCTGCCAAGGATTATGAAGGAAAGAAAAAGTCTTAGGAACTTGATAGAGTATTAGAGCTTCCGGGTTTTTTTTTTTTTAAGTCGAGTTATATATTACATTTCTTTTCCTTAATAAGGGCATTTCCAGAGATCCTTCCTTGATGATTAGCCCAGGTCTCCAAGTGGAGACCTAGGTTGGTTACTAACCCTGATGTAGGAATTGTCACGGGGGTGCTTGGCAGCAATAGCACAGGAGGCACTGGCTGCCTCTAGAATGCTCTTTCTGAGGACTCTGTCTCTTCCCTGATGGTCCTTGCAAGGCAGAAGAGCAGGCTATCCTAGTTTGCAATAAGGAAATACCCAGAAAATAACAGGAAGATGCTCACGGGAAGCTGGCAGTGAGATGGAGGAGTCTCCCACTAAGGCAAGCTTGTTTGTTTCCTGGAGACTCTGCCTGTTCATTGCCTTGTACTCTTCTCTGTAGGATTTCTATTAAACAACTACAAAAACATTTTCTTAAAAACAAAAGACACCTCTGTGGTCTGTGTAGCCTCTGTCTGCCTCTATGGAATATTACATATTTTGATTTTCATAGCTACCTCTACACAGCCAATAAGGTCACCTACAGGCATGGAGATGAATCATTCACAGAATGATTTAATTCCAACCAAGAATGTGTAACTGTAACTGCTAAACACATTCTGATTCCCAGAACATTTATGTCCTGTTTGTTGTAACATGTAGAATAATATTTTGTAATATTTTGTCTCCCTTTTCTTGCAACTTTTCCTCCAAGTTTCTATCTTAATGCTCTTTATCATGACAGAATTAAATAAGACCTGCCTCCTCCCTGTGATGGCGCTATGTCACCAGTGCTCCCAAAAAGAGAGTGCAGAATCTCCCATTTCTGGGTGGTCGTTGCTTCTTGGCATAGACTGTCTTTTCTCAGTCCCTGCACACAAAGCTAAACACATGGAGATGTTTCATGCACAGTCCCTGGAACTTAACCTTCTGCCCAGCATCTGTTTAGCATAGATTATATTTTAAAATAAGCCATCCTGCAAAGCACAGTTTCCCTGGTGGCTTCGAGGTTTGTCTGAGGTTCTCCAGAGTTGGCAACTTATCTGTGACCTCAGAAGTCTTGGCTCTGGCCAGGCAAGGTTTTTGCACTAAAACAGGCTCAGTGCCCATGGAGATAATCTCCTCTTGTAATATCCACACAATCATCTCATTGTCAAAGCACAAGGAATGCAAAAACAGAAGGAGTGCCACAATAGGGTTGCCCGTGGGTCAGCTAATCCAGGCGTCTGTTTCCGGCTGAGGGCACCTTGGGACACCTCAGGAGGGATGGTCTCAGTTATTGCCTTGGAGATCAGCCTGATTGGTAAGGCCTGTGCCCCTACGACCTGATCACCAAGCCTGACACCTACCCCATCTTCTTCCCAGCTTCTCCTGACTCCCTCACCACATCTTTGTCCTGGTTAAGTTCCATTTGTTCTTCAAAATCTCAACTGAGAACACCCTCCAGGAGCCTTGCTTCTCTCCACTTTGGATTAAGCCATCCTTTTTGTTCCCAAAGCACTTGCTACTGACTTCTGAAGCAATGGGAACAATGACTTCAATAAAATCGAGTGCCTGGTATGTGTTAGGCACAGTTCTAAGTGTGTTGCATGTATATCATTCCTTTCTCATAAGAGCTCAGTGGGCAGAGACTTGTACAGTGATTGTTTTACAGTGCTCTGAGGTTTAGAAAAACTTAATAACTTTCCTGAAGTCATACAGTTAGTGTGTGAGCCATAAGCCCAGGCAGGCCAGCTGCATCAGCCTGGCTCATGCCCCTTGGCCTGTCTACTTGTCTGGCTGCCTCCCTAGGCTGTTAGCTCCTACAGGGCAAGGGACCCATGCTCCCTCCAACTTCAGTGCCTGGCTCAATGAAGTAGGCACTCACTAAGTGTTCAATAATGAAAGCTGAAGCTCACCAATCATAAATACCAGCTGGGATTTAAAATCCAGTGAGCCATACTTTTTACAAAAATGCTGAAATGCAAAGGAATACTTTTTTTTTGGCCAAGGAAGGGTGGCTTTTCAGAATTCCAGTTGCTTCAGAACTTTCTTCTAGGTAGCAAAGAGCCATGGGGTTTGGCACACCGCCCTGGGGCAAGAGCAGTACATTTGTGAGAATCTCAGTTGCCCTTAGAAATTGCTCCAATAAAACCAAAGCTACGTCTGACATTTTCAAAATAATTAAGGGAAATGAGCAGGAAGATAGGAAAGAGAATATCTTAGTTGATTGCAGAGAAACAACTCTCGTTCCTCTATCCACTGCAGCAGGACTTAGAGTGTCCGACACAGCTGAGAGCAACTTAGGTGAGCCTCTGGGGTAGCACCCCCACACACACATACACTCAGGTCTCCCCACACTCAAACTCATCTTCCAAATGGTGTAATCAAGCCTGGGTACTGCCTCTAGGCCTTGGGTACTTCTGGGTGTTTTTTTCCCCAGGCTTAAAGTCTTTGAGGCTGACTCATGTGAATTATTGCTTTCCACCCAGAATTAGCTGTGCTCCTGCACTCCTGCCTGGATGTACAGCTGTTTATGGGCTGGGCAGAGCTAAGCATGCAGGTGGCCAGGGGACCTCTCCTGAGCTGTCAGGGCAGCGAGCATCCTAAGCCCAGAAACCTGCCACTGCTTCATAGGCTCTGGAAGAAGGTGCTAGGGGCTCCGCCTGGCCCAGGAAATGGGTGAAATGCCAACCCTTTTCACCAGAATCTCTTGAGAAGTGTGGCCAGTTCCCTATCACCTGTCAGCATTAATAGGCAGAACTGGTGTAGCATAGGAAAAAAAATCCACTTGTTTTCTCTTTGACTGCTAAGCTGGATAATGATGTAAAAATGACATTATCTCTAATAAAAGTGATTTGCAGAGATCATTGACAGAACCTCAATAGCAGAGATTTGCCATTAGCAGGTTCCAGATAAGAGAAGCAGCTGGGATCTATCAGCCCCTCCTGTGGGCAGAGGTGGGGTGGTGTTGGGTCTGGTGTGAGTTGAAAGTCGGGAGAACTGATTTTTTAAAAGTTGGAATTCAGGCTAATGGAGAGTGTTTATTCCAAAGTGTGGGTTATTCTTTAAGCCTGCTTTCTGATCTGTAGGGTTATCATTGGGTTTAAAATTTTTTTGGTTTTACTTAATATTTTTGTATTCAGTAGCTTTTGTGGGAGGTTGGGGGGGTGCAAGGAGGTGGCTTGTCCTGTTTTCTCACTTCCATATTACATCGCCAAAGGTCTGGAACCCTGGCCAAACCCTGCTATCTTCCCTGCCAGAAACCTAATTCAAGAACAGCTCCTACATGTGTGAAGGAAAGGCCCTGGGCGATGGGTGGGATTGGGCAATAGATTGTTCTCTTATGTCAAGGAGGTGGGATCCAAGGCAGAAACTTCCCTGGCCTCTTGGAGAAGGGGGCCACCCTGTCTGGACTTGTTCACCTATGTCAGTGGGAGCTGACTGGCAGCTGGCTCACTGAGCACACTGTGATGTGGTCAGCAGGCACAGGCAGCTACTTCTACATGCAAACGTCCTCAGGATATATTCCCTGGGGATAGGAGTCACAGGCTGCTAGGTAACCTTTGATAGATGCAGTCACCATTACTCCTCATTATTAATCCACTTTCTACTTGGAATCAGCAAGACTTTAGAACTCTGCGACATGATTTGCTGGTAGGGGACCGTAGTAGTCTAGTCTTCACTCTAGCTGGCCATACCAGTTTGGAGACACCATTGCTCTCAGGGCAAGGTACTATGGTATGTAAACTTGCCATTTTGCCTGTGCCTTCTGGGGAGACCCTAAAGATAAGGAATAGCAAAGGGCTAAAGGATATCAATGTGGGAATGTCACGCTGGAAATAGCTTGGGGAGAGGGCAGTGGGCTAGTGAGCTGTTCCTCTCCCTGAGGCCTGGCTGGAATGACATCTTTCTTGATCAGTGGTGAAGGAGGTAAGGGGCAAGGGGAAATAGCTGGAAGAGAGGGGCTAACATCTGTGGAAATAAATAAAACCCCATGGAGTTTGAGAAGGCATGTGCCCTGGATAAAGTTTGTTTTCCATCCCAAGGGTAACATTGTGATTTGCCGCTCAGCAGGAATGTCTTGCGGAGGTCTCTGTGGACCTAGCCGGGCTCCAGCCTGTGGCAGCCCAAGGGTTGCTGCCATATTTAGAGCTTCTAACAAAGGGATTCATTTTCCCTGGCTTTGGTGCCAAATAAAGAGAGGTTCTCATACTTGTTGTCCAGTGTGGCCAGAGCATGGCCAGCAGAACCCGGGTAGAGGCTGGTTCCAGCACTGCCTATCACTGGCACCTCGGCCACTAATTAGCCTCCTCTGTCCTTGGCACCTTGTAGATTCTCAGCAGAGTTTGCGTAATGAAAGCATTCTCCCCACGCCTACGGCTGTCTTGTCCCCCCCCCCCTCTAGCCTGGCTTCTGACTGCTGCTGACTGTCATTCCCCCAGCAATATCTTTGTCCTTGTCCTCCCTCCTGGTTACCTCCCCACATCCTGCTCCTCCTTCAAGTCCCCTGGGGCACAGAGCTCTGCCTGTCTTTTCCAGCCTCACAGACTTGCTCTTCTCCAACTCCTCTGGTGTTGACTGGCTATTAGGCCAGTCCTCCAGAACTTTACTTCTCTGCAAGCTCCCTGAGGTCAGGAATGTCCCACATGCCAATCTACTGTTTGCAGCAGCCCCTGCACATGGAGAGGGAATCAGATTTCTTGAATGAGTGGAGGAAGGAGCTAAGCTATGACTGGGGGAAAGTACAAACCTATTTCCCAAATTGCTCAGTGCTACCGTTTGTGAGTGTGATAGAAATTTAGGGAAGACTTTTAGCGTTTCCCGTGGCTTTTGATGACCTCTTTGCAGAAGGATGGAGTGAGGCTTCCTCAGTGTGCATGGCCATCTTGCCAGAGTAAGAGAGGTCAGAATTGGGAGAAAGCAAGTCATTGCACTGTGACCATGAATCAGACCCTACAACTCTGGACAAGTCACCATGTAAATCAGCCTCCAGTCAGAGTTGTTTGTAAAGGACATCCAGGATAGATTCTCTACCAGCTGTTTCCTTTCTGCTTTCATTTTTTCTTGCTTTCTTGTTATTTAAAAATTTTTTTTAATAGGGCAGGGAGATGGGGTTATGGGATGCTGATAGGAGTGAGAGATCCTGTGGGATTTCCCCCCCTCTTTTCTTGCAGTTTTGAAATACTTCAAATTCTAGGCACCAGAAGTTCTGGCATTAAATTGGGATTAGTAGGACAGATCCTACAGATCCTAGGATATCTCACCATTAGCATATATGATCAAGTATCAGTCCTGTTTAAAGGCCAAGCAAATGTTATTTTCTTTGAAATTAAAGTTATCTGAAATCAAGAGGAGAACTGGCCTTGAAATTATATTCTGGACTTGAAAAGAGTTCTCCCTGACAGTTGTCCATTCCAGTTATAGCCTTTTTTTTTTTTCCACCCAGAATGTCTGACGACATTGCCAGGGGAATTTCTGCCCCCTCCTTCCTGAATATACCCAGTGCTGGCCCCTGAGGCAGCTCAGTTCTGTTTTCTCATGACACGGTGATTATTTTTGGCATTGCACATATTTTCTCTAATGTTATTATTACCTCCCCCGCCCCTTCTTAGTTGCCTTTTGAGGAGCAATGGGGTTTTGGCAATTGCGTGTAAATCAGAGGGTTAATTTTAGTTTGGTATGGTGAGGATGGGGTGGGAGGGGAGGAAGGAATGACTTTTACTTTTTCGCCTCTGCAGCACCCTACCCCCACCCTAGAAGGAGAGGAGTTCCTCTAGCCCCTGCTCATGAAAGAGCTTGCTTTCATTGGCTCTGTGCTCACCATTCATGCCCTGCTAGGCGGACTTGAGGATATGGCTATCTGGAGGTGATGCTGGGGGCTGCACCTCAGGGCTGGCATCTTAATGACTTGACTTGGCCGGCTTCAGAACAGCCCCATTCAGAGCAAGTTCACTCCCTGTGCAGTTGGCTCGTTCAGCCTCTGTCCATAGAGTCCTCTTGTTCACACTGCGGGAGGAAATGGAGATTTCCAAGTGAGAAGCTGCCTTCCCAACACTTTAACTCTTCCCTGAGGGGACGAAGAGCTGCAGAGAGTGAATTCAAACCTATGCTGGCCCAGCTGCAGCCCTGGGAGTGGCATGGCGTGGGGCCTGGGTTGGGGCTGAGGGCCAAGACAGCTGGGGTACTTTTTCTTTCCTCCCTGAGGTGAAAAGAGGAGTAAAAGACCACTTGAATTGTCCTTAAGATCAATTAGCAGATATTTGCCCAGTTTGTCTGCCCAGAACCAAGGCCCTGTAAAGGGTCGACGAAAGTAGATGATCCATGTCTATGCCCCTACAGTCCATCCAGCAGCAGGACGTTTGCACAGAAAAGCCAACAAGACAGGGCAGCCTTTAATAAGGGTGGGTGAGTAATGTGGGCAGGAAGTGCCTGGAAGAAGGGAGCTGGGATGCTGGTGTGGGGTGGAGGAAAGGATGCTGGGGTGGGGGTAGGGCATGAGCTGAGCCTGAGAGATTGGTTTTCAAGAAATAGGAAGGGATGAGATAATAGAGATAGGAAAGACGCAAAGGAGGAAAGAGATATCAAACAAAGAAAGGTGCAGAAAGAATAAATCTCTTCCTGGCAGAAGAGAAGACCTGACTTAGACATTATGTGCCTCTGGATAAGGATGGCATCAGGGCAGCACTAACATTGCCACATGACATCTCCATGGTGTCTTTGGTCCCAATATCTCATGGGTTTCTTTCCTCTCAAAGTGTGAGGCGACAGAGCAGCATCAGCATCTGGGAAGTTGCTGGAAATGCAGAACCCCAGGCTGCAGCCCAGGCCTCCTAATCAGAAACTGATTGGAACAAGATCTCAGGTGATTTGTGTGCACAGTTAAGTTGAGAAGTGCTGGCCTATGTGACTCCACAGGCAACTGTCACCAGCTTTAGCTCAGATCCCAGCTTTTATTCAGAGTTAACAAAACATACACTTGTACACACACACACACACACACACACACACACACACACACACACACTTATCTTTGAGCGTCTCTGTGCCAAAGACTTCCCAGATGGAAAACTCTTATTTTAATTATGTGTAGATTAGAAGTCTTAGGAAGGATCTAGAATAGTGAATGAATTTGAGGAATTTGCAGAACAGAAATCATTGAAGTGGCTTTTCTCCAAGGTCTCCGCTGGTGCTTTAGAAGACACCAAAAGAACAGAGGGTGGGGTCCTTTCCCAGAAAATGTGTGGTCTACTTGGGGTTGAAATAAAGGGAGAGCAACCCAAACTGACTATGCAGGATAGAATCTCTGAATCGAGATTTCCCCCAGAGAAGGCAGGTGAGGCTTTCCTGGAGAAAATGGTCTTGTGGGATAAGGTGAGAGAGGAGCAGCCTTAGGCCAAAGAGATGAAGAGGGGAGTGTTCCAGGGAGCCTGTGGAGCGGGCTGCAGCAGAGTCGAGTCTCAGGTGCTGTGGGGGTGGTCACCTGGTCCCCACTGCACTGCTCAGAGTGCCATGCTGCGGAATCTGTTTTACATGTTGGACACTTTTTTTTTTTTTAAATCCTACTGCTGCTCAGTCTTCCTAGTTGAAGGCAGTGTTGTAGGTACACATGCAGGATGGTTTGAGCCAAACCACAGATTGTTCTGTTGGTTGCTTGTGGAATTCAAAGAAAGAAGGCTGCTGGTGAGCAGAAACCCTAAGGCAAACCCCTGGATCTGATCTAGTAACCACTTGGGCATGGAGAATACCTTCAGGCCCAGAGAGGTGGCCCTAGGAATGGTCCAGTGGGAAGGAACTGCTTACCTGTGGCATCTAAGCACTTCTAGCAAACAAGTGTCTCCTTTTTTCTTCCCAGATATCTTCAAGCAAAGGAAAACTATCCCTCCCAGGGCTGCTTCGCCTTCGAAGTTCTGACCTGGGACAAGAGCTTTTCCCTTTTGCTGCTTCCCAGGTCAAGAAGGTTTATTTCCACAGTTCCATAAGGTTAAGTGTCCTTAGAGTGCTTCACCCCCACGTGCCAAGGTCAGCAAGGTCCTCCCGTCCTGCAAGAAGGAACTACTTATTGCCATTTAGGGGAAGGTTGCCTAATTACAAATGAGAGTGTGGGATTTAGCATCAAATGATACAGGTGTGAGAGCTGGCTCTGTCACTGGATCAGTCCTGGGCATGGGCTGACAGATATCCTTGGGGGGTTTTTCCTGGTGTGTCACTAGGGATGACATATCTACCTCACAGGACCATTTCAGGATTAAACCAGAGGCAGTCAGCTGAGAGTTCTTTAATAAGAGGGAAAGATTGCCTCTGGTCGCTGCTGGATGTACCAGCAGCAGCAGCATCTCAACTTGCTGAGGTTCATTAATCCCTTAGCTGGAGTCTGTGTGGTGGGGAGAGTTGGGCAGTAGTGGACATCACAGGCCACAGAGGGAAATGCCTCTTGCCACTGTTTGCTTTCCGTTCCTTTTATGGGGAGAAGATGCCACCAAGCCTTCTCTAGAAGTAACTACACAGGGTATGGGATGGGTGTGGAAGATGGAAGGAAGAGGAGGTCCTGCTAACCCTCAGGTGGCCATCTTCTCAGGACTGGATGAGTGTCCCTGGAAACCTCTAATTTCAGTACAGCTGGTCATTTCTCTACAGATGTTTTAACTTGAGTACAAGGAAAAAGGAAGCCTGAGGAGCAGGTGCCTAGGGAGAGAACAGCTGAGCCAAAGCCCAAGGAAGAGTGTGCCCATTCTGCTTTCCTTCCCTCTGCAGCTCCTCTTCTGGGCTCTGCATTCAGTAATGGTGGCCACGGTTCTCAGGATGCTGAGGTTGCCAGATCCATCCACTTGTCTTTCACAGGTGGTCAGCGTGAGGCAGCGGTGGGGAGCTGCAGGAAGTCACACACGTGTCAGTTCTTATAATAAATTAGAAAGCAATACCTGGTGCAAAGGTAGTCAGTATAGTGTTATTTATAACAGCTAAAAACGGAAACCACAGTTGAAAAAATGGTAAGGGAATAGTAAAATGCATTATGATCCATTACAGTATGATATTGCTGGAGGTTATCAACATTTTGAAAGAAATTGGAATAGTATGACATGATGTTAAGTAAACAAAGTATAAATACAGTGAAGTCTCTTTTCTTTATACCTTTCTGTATTTTCAAAGTTGCCTACACCAAATATGCATCACCTGTATCCCCATCAAAAAAAAATTTTTTTTTTTTAAAGAAAAGATCTATTAGGAAAAGCTGGGTTATGAAGTGACATAATGCAGGTCATTTTCCAATTGAATGTCAAGCCCAAGTTGACAGTGAGTTTTCTGACCACATGTCCTTGAAAAATTCAGATCTTAGGAGTTTTATCCCACTTCCATGTATTCCCATTACCTTTCTAAGTCTCAGCTTTCCTTCTCTCTAAAATGGGAATAATGACAACTGCTTCTTCTGTACTACTGTGGGAGATTTTACTTATTTAGAGATTTATTTATAAAGTACTTTACAAACTGTAATGTGTGTTACAAATGCAAAGTGTATTATTCACTAATAGGTTAAATAAAAAGTGCCCTACTATCTTACTCTGTTCAGACAGCTCTAAAATGCCATCAACTGAGGACTTAGAAATAACACAGGTTTACCTTTCACATTTTAAGAGGCTGAGCAGTCCAGAATCAAGGCAGCAGCTTATTCAGTGTCTTATGAAGAAGACCCGCTTCTTGGTACACAGAATGGCACCTTCTGGCACCTTCTGTGTCTCCTCCACATGGTGGAAGGGATAAGAGATCTTTCTTGGGCTTCTTTTATGAGGGTCATGTTCCCATTCATGAGATTCCACCCTCATGCCCTAATCACATTTCAATTACCATTGCATTGGGAGTAAGGGTTTCAACATATGAATTTGGCAGGGGAACACAGACATTCAAAGCAGAGCACTCCTTAGGGCTTGGGCTTGATGGAACCGAGCATAGGCACAGTTTGTCATGGTTTCTTCTGTCTATGCAATTTTCCCAGCAGAGCTGGGGACTCCACATGTCCTCAGATGATGTAAGGAGCTGGGTATCTGCAGCCCCAGATGGGCTGCTTGGTAATTGAATCTGCTGAGCTCTTCTCCAAGGCTGCCTGGAACAGAAGAGGCCAACAGATAAGCATCAGCAGTCAGCCCCAAGCAGAATTGACCATTAGAGGGCCAAGTCGGGGGAGACCCAGACATTACTGTCAGCTGTAAATGCAGTCCAGGCCACTGCTCCAGGGACTGTGACCCTCAGAGTATGTCAGGCAGCTGGGGGCTCGGCCCTGAGTAGGGGCACTTGGGAGGTCAGGGTATGAGACACATCCCAGAGCTTCTCCTTCAGGGAAGGGGCAGGTGAAAGCCTCTGCCCCCACTTGAGCCACTTCAGCCCTCTTGACTTCTCTCTTCTTTCTTCCCTCTTGAAGGACGTTTGAGGTACTGGCCTGTATTATTAGTCTTCACTTTCAGGACAGAGACCAGGGCCATCACAAAAGCTTATATATTTAAGCATATTGATGCTTTTTCTCCCCTCATCCATGTCTGTCTGATCTGCCCCATTCCTCCTGAATTTTCTCATGTGATATCTGCTGTTGTGACTGCTGTAACAGGAATACTTTCCCTCCCCTACATAGTGGAGGACCCTCCCTAATTGCTGCTGCCTTTGGACAAACACCAGAATGTTTGCAGAAAGTTGGCCCCCGAAACAACCCCCCCCACACTCTAAAACATTTCTCCATCCTTTGTAATTGCTCTCAGAGCTAAGACTATTCTGAATGTGGCAAAATCCTATCACCGGAGGGCACATTTTATCCTTAACAATAACCAAGATACATCCTCAGCGTAGTCTGGTGACTAAGGGGTGGGTAAACCAGAAAAGATTGTTTGGAGTTTAAAATAACAATCTACAAATCTGTGTGATTTCTCATGTGGCTCTGACATTAACAGTAAAAAGACCTCCCAAAATACTTGGAGCCGTGGTCACCTCACCAGAATAAAGTTAGAGCCCTTTCCTGGAGTGGCCATTTGAAAGAGTAGCCACCTTTTATGTGACATCTATTTCAAATCTCCGTATCATTATTTTTATCTCCCTCTTTCTGTAGTTGTCGCAATTGGTAAAGTGATGGTCCCACCAACTGCTAAGTCAGTTCCTGTTGGTCTGGACATGGTGAAGGTGAACACAGGGCATGGCAGAGGGAAAGGGTGTGGTTAGGTTCTAGAAGTAGACCTGGGTTTCAGTGCCCTATAAATGTGTGATATTAGGTCCGAAATTTATGTTAGTAAACCCTCCAGGTGATTCTGCTGCAAGCTAGAATTGAGAACCACTGTTCTTTCAGACTGGGACCAATAATACTGCATAATTTAAGCAAGGATTAAATGGAATTGTCTAGGAAGGGCCTCTTGCTCCGTGCTCCATAAATGTCAGTTTTCTTTTCCACCTACATCTATGAGAAAACACATAATATCGCTGTTTACATCTCCAAAGATACTTTCCTCCAAATTCTACCAAAACAAACCACCACCAGCAACAACCTGTGTTAAATTCCTGACACTCAGCTTGCACCCTAGAACTATCAAATGAGAAATATTGGGCATCAGCCTTTTTAAGGCTCCTTGGCTGATTCCAGTGAGCAGCCATGATTGAGAACCATGGCCTTGGCTCTGCTGTAATTTAATCTGTGAAGCAGTTGACTGCCAAGGACGGGGGCCACCAGAAGCTGGGTGTTTCTCCCGTCAGGCAGCCCTCATGTTGCACCCACACAGTCTCATCGAAGGGCCACTAGGTGCCTCCCAATTGCATTTGATCTTTTTTTCCTCTGTTCACAGTCCTCTGTTAGTGGGCTCAGGCTTAGAACTTCACCACCAACTTCACCACCACCCACAAGACCCATCCAAGCTAGCTTAATTACTTTGGTCTGTCTCACTGACCTGCTGAAATCCATTCTGCTTCTAAGTCATTTAACCTTATGGGGCAATGGGCATATGGTTTTGATACTCTGATAGCCATGGTCATTAAGCGTGTGAGTCCTAATCACTCTAAGGTCAGGAGTCTACAACTAGTTAAGTACCAGACTCTCTGGTATAGCTAGTGACATCGGGGACCTCTCCAGGCTGTGTTTACCTGGAGGCTGGAAGCCAAGACCATCTTGACCAAGAGCAGATTATTGTCAATTAGTGGCTCAAGAAGAATCTACAAACCACACATGGAGCAAAAGTGTGGCTTGAATTCTGGGTAAACTCTGGGCAAAGTTGCATGAACTCTGGGCAAAGACGTTTCTCCTGAGTATTAGCATATATAATGGGCTCTTCATATTCTCAGGTTCTACATCCTCTGATTCAACCAACCACAGATTGAAAATATTTGGGAGAAAATTGTGTCTGTAGTAAATAGGGTGCAGACTCTTTTTCTTCTTGTTATTCTCTAAGCAACACAGTATAACATTTACAAAGCACTCACATTGTATTGATGTTCTCAGCAATCTAGAGATGATTTAAAGTGCACGGAAGGGCATCTGTAGATTCTGTGTAAGTGCAACACTATTTAATACATAGGGCTTGAGCATCTTTGGATTTTGGTGTCCATGGGAGCAGGGTCCTCCTCTGACACTGAGGGACTGCTCTGCCTACTGATGTTGTTGGACAGTCAGTTTTGTTTCATCTTTTTTGACTGACCGGTCCTAAAGTGGTTGCTTCCTTACATCAGGATCAAATATTTCAGAATCATGTGGGTTTCCAACTTGGGGAGAGTCAGCATAAAATTATGCATAAAAACCTTAAGGCCAAAAAAAAAAAAGCCACACCCCAAATCAGAAACTGCTTGTTCCCCAACTGTGGTGTGATTAGATACTGCAACAGGGTTGTTTTTATGGAGCACTGTGGAGTCACATCTGATTACACCCACCACATACCAGCCCTGCACCAACCGGGCTGCCTCTGAGAAGTTCCTCAGCACCAATTCCCTTTCTTCCTCAGCCCCTGTTTGACCTCCCATGTTGGTTCTTAACCCTGTTCCTGGGGTTCTAGGTCTTTTCCTAGGCAAATGGGTGCTCACTTCAAGGCAGAGCTGCCCCACTCACTGCCCCATCACTGGATTGTTTCCAAATTTTAGCCCTCCTCTTCTTCTTATAGAATAAACTAGCATCCAATCTTCAGGAAAAGTATCTAACTAACACAGCACTTGGTCGCAGAACAACTATGTATGAGATATCTTTTAGCAAATCATTTAGTCTTTCTGAATCTTTACGTTCTCATCTATGAAATGGGGACCAGAGCTCCTGTCTCTTGGAGTTGTTATGAAAATCAAATGAAATACACACGTGCAAAATAATACTTTCTGAACCCCTAAAACATTATGAAGGCATTGTTATTGAGCCTTCTAGGTCCAGCCAATATCTAGTCTTCCTGAGTATCCTGCCCAGATTTGTTCTGAAACCCTCTAGAGTGTGTGTGGCTGTGCTCATTTCTGTGGTTCATGAGATATTTCAGGTTGTTGGTTCCCTTTGGGCCAGCATATTCTTGGAGAACAAGGAGTTGTATATCTTACGCACTCACCAGGTTCTCATAAACACTTCTGTGTGTGCATAAGGGCACAGTAAACCAGGACCAGATTTAGGTCCTGTGCTCCATATGCCAAATATTGTGTAAGATCTCCCTGTGGAAGCAAGAGAGCCACTGAGAATGATAGGAGGAGGAACTTAGGAGAAAAAAATAAATAAATAAATAAACAATTTGGAGTAAGAAATTTCTGAGCCTTTTCTGATGGTTTATAAAATTTAGGATAAAATATCTTTTAAAAGAGAAACCAACAAATTCTAATAGAGAAGAAATCTGATCTATTTCGGTTCACTCTGGGACCCATCTGGGAAGAGAAAAGAAAGGGCGAGTATTTTAGGAAATGAAACACCTCACTGACCTAAGAAGATTCAGCAACATGACACAAAGAGAGGTCAGGATCAACCTGCCTGACATGGCCCTCCTCCCCAAGATGGCTTATCTGGTGATGAAGAACAGGCACTGTGGCCAAAGTCTGAATGTGACTAATGCTCTGATTAGCTAGATAATGGGTCATTATTATCTGCCATGATGGTTTTCCATTGTTGTAGAGCTTTCTATTGCTCCCACACTCATCCCATTTGATCCTGACAAACAAGACCTGGAATTCTTCCCATTTTATAGAGGAGGTTATCAGAGCCCAGAGAATATATTTTATTGTCCAAAATCAGATAGTTAGATAGTGTCCTGAGCAGTGTGTGAAAATACCTCCTCACCTGGCTTCCAGCTCCCTACCCATGGTGACTGGTAGCGGGAAGCCAAGTGTGTATGTACCAGCTGGGCGTGGGGAGGTCTTACCTTTGCCTTAGTGTTAACTATTCTTATTCTTTATTGTTGCTAATTAAATATTGCAGTATTACAGATTTCTGTCTGTTCTTCCAAGAGTCAACATTAGACAGACATCTCTGGACTGTGTTAAGGTTAATGAGATAATCTAATTAAAGTCACACTAGTCCTAGGGTGCAACTGTAAAAGCAAGGTAGCTAAAACAAAGTACATTACCTTTAGACCAAGAATCTGAGTACGGTTCTCAGTCTTCTTTTTCTGCATGTTAAGATGTTTTTGTTTCTTTATTTCTTGCTAAAGCCACTATCTCCTCCAGTTAAGCAGTGTAAAAAGCACAGGCCTAGGGAGACCAGATTTCTGACTCTAACTCTGCCACTAGTTAGTGGATTGCCCAGGCAGTTACTTAACCTACTTTAGGTCTCAGTTTCCAAATAGCTGAAATGGGGGCACTGGCGATGTCTGTCTTGCCCTCCCCTCAGGGGTTGCAAGGATGGAGAGACAGGGAGTATCTAGATCTCAGGACTGCTCTGTGTCCGCTCACTGACTGTAAACAAGGACTCATGGTGGCATTAACTTTGTGACGTTGGGGAAATGACATGATATGGCTGAGTCTCCATTTCTGCATCTATAAGTTATGTAAACAAGACATTCCAAGTTGTGTTGGTAAGAAGATTATAAAGCGGTCATAGGTTTAGGTCTCTTGGTGCAGCAGCAGCCATATACATAGGTATCAGTAAATGTTTGTGTGGTTGAAGGAGTACGGCAGGACTCAGATCTTGAACGCAGGACTCAGATCTTGAACGCCACTGTCAGAACGTTGCCTTCAGGGTGCCTCTTCCCTCTCGGGCTCTTCCTTTGCCTTGCGTGCACTTCTCTGAGGAAGGGGCAGTGGCCATCATCAAAGGGAAGCCGTGTGCTTACAGATGCTGCTGTTCAAGTGGCAGCCTGTGCTGGAATCTCTTTGTCTGGGCATGGCTTCTCCAGATGCCCCTGGTGAGTGGAATGTGTGTTGATGGTGCTTTTGTCAGGATATGAGGGTCAGTGCGAGAGAGTGGAATTCAACACCTTTTACCTGGCTCTCCTGACGCAGCAGCATGATGTATACAATGTTAATATCCCGCCCCCTTTCCACCTGCCTTTCCTGTGCCACAGTTCCTGCAAACCTTTAACTGCTCCCCATCAAAGGTCAGGATTAAAATGCACATACAAGGGACTAACATGCAAACTGTCCTTCAAGTCTGGTCACAAAAGCAAAACTGCCCTAAGGCGGGTTCTGAGAAGGTAGGATGAATGGGGTGAAGGGCAAGAGTCCTGAGAGCTGAAAGCCAGGGAAAAAGGAGGGAGCAAAGGTTAGATAAAAACAAACAAACCAAAACAGAAAAGGGAGGATAAGAAAGAAATTTCACAATTTTCTGAAGGATCATCCTGACCATCAGCAGCTGTTGGACAATTCTTCCTGCAGTGTGAGTGTGTATTGCTTAATCCATCCAGGGAGCTGGATGTTCTGTCTTTGTAAATGAAATTTGTCGTAAAGTCAAAACAATGCTTCTGCCCCAAATCTTGAGGGGTTTGAGAGACGTGTCAACAATCTGTGAATCCCCCAATATGAATTTTGTGTCCAGATAACAGGCTGTGCAAAACCAAACAAAAGAGAAGCAGCCCTCATTTGGGAAATCTCAGAAGGCAGCTGAGCGAGCGAGATAGAGATGGTTGGACGGGGGCCTCAAGAGGCATGAGCTTGCATTGAACACTTTTTTAAAAAATTGAAAAAGAAACTTCTTTGTTACACAAGCAATGTAGGCTATTTGTAGAAACATAAGAAAATATAGATTAAACCCTGGGGAGAGGAAAATGTCCACTACCCTGTAACTGTTAATAGTATTGAAGAAAAAGAGACAGGGAAGTCACTGATGGCCAAGTGACTTGAATCTGGGGCCCATCTGCTCCGTGCAAAGTCCCACTTCCCCATTCACCTGCTAGCAGCCACAAGCGAATAATTTAGCCTCTGTTGGTCCCTTTTCTCATCTGTAAATCAGGTATAATGATACCTGCTTCTGAGGATAGCTGTTTGCATTAGAGACACCTGCATGGCACTATTTCAGATAATACCTAAAAGTCAGTGATCACTATAAGAAGTTATAATTTTATCATATTTCTGCACATTTTTATATGATATATAGGAAATACAATGTATAACATATACATTTCTATGAAAATAGGATTGTCCTATGCCATTTTGGAATTTTATACACCTATTAATCTTTTCATCAACAGATATTTTATTTTTAACAGTGGTTGCTTACAGTTGGGATAGGCCTGATGCTAAATATTTTACATAAATAATCACATTTAGTCCTTCAATAACTCTGTGGGGTGGGTGCAGTTATTACCATTTTACAGATGAGGAAAATAAAGATAAACTAACTGTTCAGGTAACTTAAGCTCGCCAGGGTAGCAAGCTGAGAAGTTAGAATGCCAGCCCAGACATTCTAGCTTTAAAACTTGCCCGTGCTCAAACTCGAAGACCAAGGGTTTCTTTAGTACTTCCCCAAAGAGGTAGGCTTTGATATCTGTCATCTTTCCTTCCTCCGTGCTGCAGCAAAGAGGACAATGAGCACTAGAAACTCTTGATCTAGGCTGGCAGAGTCTGGAGAGAAAAAGTATTTGCACCTATTCTTTTTTTCTTTTCATATATGACAGCGGAATGCATTACAATTCTTACTACACATATAGAGCACAATTTTTCATATCTCTGGTTGTGTACAGTTCTTTTTTAGCTCTTGACAGGTGTGCTCTTTGGCTGATGCATGTCTAGGTAGCAGTTCCTCTTGGGCTAGATGGCATTTTCAAGTTTTGCTGGGGAAA
The DNA here is from genome assembly GCF_052094955.1 of Ictidomys tridecemlineatus. Taxonomy (NCBI): domain Eukaryota; kingdom Metazoa; phylum Chordata; class Mammalia; order Rodentia; family Sciuridae; genus Ictidomys; species Ictidomys tridecemlineatus. Next base: position 84,547,075 of record NC_135488.1, on the reverse strand, counting down.
TCACTCTCGGATATTAAATGAGATATAAGTCTTCACTTTTCCTGAGTGCATCTTATCCAGAAAGAGGCTCTTGAGATGGTTTTTCATCTTGTTCTCTAGAGCTTTTGACCTCCGGGCCACTGACCATTGCTTCCTCGCCCTTTCTTTCCCATCTCTGCATGTGGACCCCTGTCCCCAGATAACCCAGGACCAGATCGAAGGCATTGCCAGTTAGTTCTCTTCATCAGTGGGTCTTTGTGGTTACCCTCCCCATATTAGGTGCTGTCCTGGACACCATGGGTATGGCGGAGGAGGGAGGCATTGGGGAGACACCAATACCCACACGCGCAGAACCAACCACATAAAGCAGGCAGCAGGCTGCAGGGTGCCCGCCACCAGTGCGAGCCCACATTGATTCCATGGGAGAGTTTGGCTCTGGGGTCCCCCAGCCGTGTCTTGACCAGGGGTGTGATAAGGTGATGGTGAACTTTTGAGGACTAATTCCTTGTGTCTCAATTTAGGAGCAGCTCAGAGAGGAGGAAGGAGAAGTCCCGAGATGCTGCCAGGTGCCGGCGCAGCAAGGAGACGGAGGTCTTCTACGAACTGGCCCATGAGCTGCCCTTGCCCCACAGCGTGAGCTCCCACCTGGACAAGGCCTCCATCATGCGCCTGGCCATCAGCTTCCTGCGAACACACAAGCTCCTGTCCTCAGGTGAGAGTGGCAGGTCCCCGGGAGGGCACAGAGGGCAGCCTTACCGGCGTGTTTCTACACCCAAGAGCCCCCAGGGTGCCAGAGGTGCAAAGCCTTCCTCTCTGACACCCTACTCTACAAACATCCCGCCCCCAGCATTGGTGTCCTTTTCCCTCATGTCGAACATCTCTCCAGCAATGACCTAGACGATGAACACAGCTGGGGGAGGAGGGCATGGTCAGGATCAAGCAAACACATGGTACCTGGAGGTGAGGAGAAGAAAGGGGCCTGGGAGAACCAAGAGTGTCTTCATTGACTTCCCCAGATAGGTTGCACCTGCCCACAGGAAGCATTTTGCCGCTGTCTTCTCTGGGACAGTCGTGATGGTATGCCCATTCAATTATTTCCTCTGTCTAGCCAGTTGAGCCATGTAGGTCGTTTGTTCTCTATGAACCTTGATTTCCTCACCTGTAAAATGGGGTTAAACATGGTTACTGCATAGGGTGCCTGTGAGAATTAACTGGAACCATGGCCTAGGGTGATCATTTCCATGGGGGAGCCTCTGGCTGATGACCGCCTCATGTGTCATCCTCCCCAGAGAACCCATAAACTCTCACCCTCCCTCGTATCTCTGCAACTCATGGTTCACAGAACATTCTTTTTTCTCAGAGGGTTACATTCTTCAAAAACCATTTCCTGTTGGTCCTTGACCAGGGAGAGGCAGCCCGAGAAGTTTTCCAGTTCCAGATCCTATGTGGCAATCTCGTCTAGTCTGTCCGTTCTGTAAGGACTCTGGGCAGCGTGCCGCAGAGGGTCTGGCGCTCCAGGTGGGCAGTGTCCAAGGGGGTTCGTGTGAAGGAGGTAGTCAGGAGGACAGGGGCTTTTGTGGTTCGTTTTCAGTTTTCCTGAGTGAGTGTGATACCTTGGGGACAGGCTGGTTCTGTCATCCCATTGCAAAGTGGCTATTCCAGGAAAAAAGCCCCTAGCAGAGGGAATCCAGTGTGAAGCCAAGAGGCCACACCAGCCTGTGCTATTCTGGGCCCTGAGCACAGGAAGGATATGGGGGAAAGACCTTCAGGGGAGAGAATGCGGCTCAGAGGGCCCAAGGGTTGGAGGCTAAGCCTATGTCGCAGGACTGACTACCAATCTCGGAAAAGAGCCAGTAGTGCAGGGGGTGGGGGAGCGCTGAGGGGAGAGGCAATCTCTACAAACAAAGCAAGGCCACAGCAGACTCAGTCACAGACGCTCCAGAAAGAAGGAACAATGAGCCAAAGCCGGGCCAAGCTGGCATTGCCTGATAGAAGAAAGGCTCCCAGAGAAGCCATTGTGAGACCTTGTGTCCCCCTTTCTTTTTTTTTTTTTTTACTTTAAGAGGCTCTTCTTCCCGGAAGCTGAGGGCAGTGTCTGGAGTGTGGGAATCATCTACTATACACACAGAGTAGGCCGTGGAGGATTTAATGACTAGAGAGAGAGAGACGCCTCCCCACACCCCTACTTCCTTGCCGTGGTACCTGAAATTCTGCTCTTAGGCTGTAATTCCTCCAGGCTAGCCGCTGCTTTCTTCCTGACCACCCCTTCCTCTGCCAACAGAGAGGCCCTGAGGGGTCATTTATCAATCCTAGGATGTCTCTCTGAATGCATTTGAATTTGTGGTGTTTCTCCTGGTTTCACAGAGAAGTGAGGAACAGGAAAGTTAAGGTTGCTCAAATTCACACGTTTAGCCCATGGTAAGTCTTTACCTGGAATTCAGGTCCTTTTGAGAAAGGCAGATAGGAGATTACAGGAGATTCTGCAAACCTGGTCAGGCTAAGATGTGGACAAGGGCTGAGGGGCCTGGAGGAGGGAACCACAGTCAAAGGGGGACACTTAGGAGCTGATCAGGGCTGGCCCTGAGTGGTGGATGCTCAGGAGGTCCTTACACCTTAATAGAGTTGTTCTTGTCTTTGCTCACGGTGCAGGGATTTGTCATCTGTGTTTGTCCCCATGCAAGCCTAGTTGTCCTTCTCAGTAGTTCAGAGATTGTCTTAGGCCCACCGGTTAGAGGTTGGGCCCTCTGCTTGCGTGTGTGCTGGTGTGAACCCCTACCTGCTAGACTCACCTATGGAGATAGGACCAGAGTGACTTCAGTGGGACATCACACGTCTGAGCTCAGAAGCTGCTGAGCATTGTGGACACAAACTGCCTACTTTCTCTCTGGACTCAACCCTAGATTGACCAGAACCCCCAGCATATCGGCTCTGGGCCTCTCTGTCCCAAGGAAAGAAAATGACAGAAAAGGATAAAAAATTTCTACTTTTGGCCATCTGATGTCCTTGAAGGAGAAGCCCTCACAGAACCAGCACCGCCAGAGGAGGACGAGATGGCTCCTCGGCTCCCTCTTTTCTCCACGCCCTCTCCCAGGCTCCTGCCAGGCATTCTCTGGACCAGTGTTGAAACTGTTTTCAGAAATTGTATGTGAGACAGGCTCTTTGACTTTTTAAATCACAGTTTGTTTGTTTTTTAAATACTTGGCACATAATGGAGAGAAATACGGAATTGGTGAGAAGGGAATCAGGGCTCCTGCAATTGGAATCTCTGCGTGGCTGCCTTTTTTCTCCGCAGCCTTGTGAACACTCCCGTCTGTGGGCCTTAGTTTCCTCATCTGTACAAAGGGAACAGCGCTCCGTACCTGCAGCGTTGCTAGGGCATCAAGATGACATAAAAGGCCATATCCTCTAGCTTGCTGAATAAACTATAGCTTAGAAACAAAACAAAAAAAAATTGGATGAGCGAGTACATTGACTCGTAATAAGAATCGGCTTCTGGTGAAATGATGTCCAAGAAACCCAGGGCAAACCCTTCCTATCCTCACACCCACTTTTCAGCAGTTTCTGTCAAAAATGCAAAGTTGCCACGCTTTTCCAAGTCAAATTGTGAGTTCATTATTTGAGCATTTCCACGGAGGTGAGCAAGCACTGATTTTGGCTCACTTGATAGTAGGAAATAGCTGGTTGCATATCTCAGAGTTCAAAAGGCTAAAAAATACCAGGTTTGGCTTTAGAAAAGTTTCTTCTTTACTTAGTAACATGTTTCCCTTTGATTTTCACAGTAGGCTGTTGTGTGTGGGAATGTTGGAGAGGAAACCTCAACGTTGAGACATTCAGGCTGTGGGTCGGGGCCACCGATTGAGATTCGTATCACAGGAAGCAAACTGAAACAATAGCTTTATGATATTCGCTTCCACGCTGGGCTGAGGACAGAACACTCTGACAGGAACGTCGGTGAAAATACCACTTAATTGTCTTAAATCCTCTTTCAAGATGAGCCTTACACACTGGGACTGAGGAAGGTCACTTCTACATTCTGAGGGCATTAAACCATCAGTAAATAGATGAAATAGGCTGTTTCCACTCTAAAATTGATTTGGGGCTTCCCCAAACTCAAACATGGTGATATCAAATTCATTTTCAGCTGAGCAGGTTTCTAAAGGGAACCCTCCGATTTATTTTTGATTCATTGCCTTTGCTTAGTGAAGATGTTGGCTTAACAGGAGATTATGATTTCCCAGTCTCTCAACCACTAAGGGAAAGACATTAAAATATGGGACATGTCATTTTAACCAAGGAACCACATGACCTTTCCATGCAGGAAAAGTGGGATAGAGAAAAACTATGGAGGCAGATAGAGCTTCTGGTGCCCTCATATGCCCCACTTTCAGACTTGTTTTCTCTGGCTTTCACCCCTACTTTTTTACTGCCCCACCCACTCCAAATCAAGGCCTTTTTCTGTCCTGTTTGGAAGGAAGCCAATGAGCTGATTCATGTGAGGATGTTAATGGCAGAGAACAGCTAATGTACATTCTCTTCTAGAAATACTGACCTTGTTCAGATCATTCCTTTAACTTAAACCAAAGAAGTCTGGTCGGACCATAGGTATTTGCTGAACCCAACCCTGTGCTGTATCTTATAGAAGGTTATATACGTAGAGGGAAGATAGGATAAGCAGATAGGTAAAGAACAAAGACAGGAATCTCCAGTGGTGGATTTCCGGTGCTCACAGAAGGTGGGACACACACCTTCTGTCAAGGGGTATGAGTAGCCCAAGCCTGCCCATGTTAGTGCCCAAGGAATGGCAGAGGATCTGGCAGGTGATTTCCTTGTGCCTTGATTGGCACTGCATTTACAATCCGCACACCCAGGACAAGCTGGGGACCCTGATGGCTCTACGTGCTGGGAGGATTGAAGGGGAGAAACCAGTTTAGGTGAAACCTTTGAAAGGAAAGACCCTGCAATGGGAACTAAGTGCCAAGCACTTCTGAAGCAGGAAGGCCGTACCAGAGCAGTTTAGGAATCGTTAAAGCAGTCCTGGAATTTCCCAGAGGAGAAAACCCAGAGGAAAAGTGCCCCCCGCTGGGGGAGGGGGTAAGATTGTAGCCAGCACCCTGACCAGCAGCATCACAGGGACAGCCTAGTCTCAGAGCCCAAGGTAGGTGGTGTCTGCTCTGCCACCCTGTCCCACTCACCCCAGACGCCAGACTCCCGTGGTGTCCCTCCCCACATGGGCGGGGCTGCCTGAAGGAAATGAGCGGTGCTCCGGAAAAAGTGCTCCGAAACCTCAGCCTGCACATATCCTGGCTGTGGGGAGGCATCAAAGCCTGTTTACGGGGGCTATTTTTAGCATTAAAGAATCTTGTTGTGCTCCCCTGGCCGAGCATGCTCCCTCTCAGCAGAGTGCCTTTTACTCTACTGCTCCCAAAGGGTCCTGGGAAACAGGCCACTGAGACCTAGGACCCAAGACCACTGAAAGAACCAGTTGGCCCCTGCTGTGGGCTCCTTACTTTATTCTGCACTGAGGGTTTCCTCCTCGTTGTTGTGTCACTTTACAGCTGGCTGTCTGAGGCTTCGAGGGACAGTGTTGCTCTTACTCTCTGAGGAGTCCTGATTCTCTCAAGGACAGGACTGAGTGCACAGTGACACTTGTAGACAGATGACTTTGTGCCTAGCACAGGGCAGACAGCTCATCTTTCCTCCTGCCTGACATTTACTAGAATATTCTTGTTGCATCAGGAAAGACTTGATGTTCACCGGCAAAGGCCGAGGAGTCATGTGCAGGAGCCTCCTGGCCCTTGGGCAAGGATCTGCTTCCCAGCTCCAGGCTGGGAGTGACGGAGCCCAGTTCCCTCAGAAGCTCCCAGGAGGATGAGCAGGTGCCATGAGAGCAAACAGTTCCACAGAAGGAAGAGGCCCTGCCCAAGCCCTGCTGCCCCAGGCTCCCCCAGGGCCAGCCTGCTGGCTTCCTGGCCCTCCAGCCATTCTGATTTCAGTTCCAAGATGATCTGTTTCCCTTCATGGCCCCAGAGCACCCTCTCCCTCCTTCCCTCATAAGGCCAGGGGACCACTGCCGAAGCCAACTTCGCCACCTCCTGGAAGCAAGTGCACTGGGCACGATGGAGACCAGCTTGGCGGCCGTGGAACTGTTAAAAACAGGAAATTTTAAGCAGAACTATTTCCTCTGGGCCTAGTTAGCCCAAATAAGTTGTTTTGGGATCACTCCAGATTTTGAAGTCGGTATTACCACTGAGATCAAAGAAATTGAAGAGAAAATATCTTCTCTGTAGGCCAAAAACCACAGGGCTGGCCTCTGGCAGTCTGGAGAAGGTGGCCATCTATCAGGTGTGACCTCAGTGTGTTAAAAACCTCTCCTCACTCATTCCCCCCATCAGTCAGCCCCTGCCAACACTGGCTGCTTTTCCCCACATCAGGGTCACTTGCAGGGCCTGGCACTGACTTGGGTAATGGCCCTCAGTATGTGGTCCTGGAGGTAACAGCATGTTGTTATCTTGGAACTTGGTAGTGAAGCACATTCCCAGACCCACCTGAGACCTGCGGAATCAGGAGCCCTGGGTGTAGGGCCCCTCTGGGCCAGCCTCAAGGGTGTGCAACCTGTTCGGTCTTAGAGGGCTGTGCACTTGGAAGGGCCTTGAGACTGGCTTAATTTTTTATCACGAGGTGCCAGATTTTACTTTGCACTGGGCCTCACAACTTATGTAGCAGCCCCAGGCCCAGAAATCTTTGTTTCAGCCAACCCTCCAGGTGGTCCTGATGTGTGCACTGAGTTCCGTCACCATCCCTCATAAGGCCTCTATTTAAACATGGATGTGACCTGGGGGAACTCCAATCGCAGCTGTATCCCTCACTCTTGGAACATGGGTACATCCTCAATGGTCCAGTCAACTCGTTAGCCGGCCAAGGACAGAGATATGGAGAGAGACGCTGAGCGGGGACTAAGTATAGGCATGTGGATAGAGCAAGGCCATTCTCATGTGGCCTCCCTCCGTGGGCTGGCTGCCTGCATTGGGGTGTGAACTGATGGCATTCCCCCCAATGCATCCCACCAATCTGGCAAACAGAGGGAAGACCACCAGAATAATGCCTTATATAGCGCGACTCTTGCCTCTGAAGGCCAGTCTGGCCTTGTACAGGCCCCACTCTGTTTTCCTGCAGAAATGGCAGCATCTAAAACTCTGGTATATGTTCTTTGATTGCGTGTCCTGAAAGATAGCTGGTCCTCCGTGGTACCACAGTAGTCCCTTGGTAGGAATATCTCCTAGTTTGGATCTGTTCTTCTTAAGCTTACGTTTAAGAGCTTACAGAGCAAGAGGAAAGACATTTAACTAAATCCATTGCCTTGCAGAAAGGCCCCAGGTCAGCACTGCACAGGAGAGATGTGTTCCTTGCCAAGTGGCTCGTAAATCTAATTGCATTTCACACTCGTTTAAAGAGTCTCCATTTGAAAGACTCCTATTAGTTAAGTGAGTATTAACTACTACCCGTGACAAATTACTCTCTAATCCTCTTGTTCTATAAATCAAGTGAGGCATATTTGGATTTTGCTTATACTAGATGAATATAAATTTTAATAAATACAATGTGTTTGGAATTAAATAATGAACTAGGAGAAGGGTAGCCGAAACAAAGTCTGCTGTCTGCGGATAACCACAAGGGGCTTAAGGTCTGAGAGGGATTCTGGTCTGGTGCAAGAGCTGAGTCAGTCTACATTTTGTAGAGAGCAGAGGTATCCTTGATAAGCTAGGGTACACAAAGTGGATGATGCAGGGTAGATGATTTCCTAGGCTGCCCCCAGCAACTACCTAATGCATATGCTTCCTCATTGTTTTATACTGTAGGATTCATTCTTTCCAAGCCATTCTGTATGCTATAGCCACATTCATCTCCTCAAGGCAATGCTTTGATTTTCCTCTTCTCTACTCCTTTGACAGGAAAGTGAGGCCCTCTAGGTCGCTAGACTTATCTCACCAGCCCAATCTCTGAGACTGGGACACGGACCCTCTTCTTCAGCTAGATGAGCCTCTTCTCCATTCTGGGAGGGAGCTTGCTCTGTTTTGCTGTGTCCATCCAACCCTGTTTAGCTCAGAAAGCCCTTCTCTTTTCATTGCACAGAATCAAACCTCTCTTTTTCATGAGTCTCCTCAAATCCCCTTCTTTGGAACCGTTGTCTCTTGTCTCCCTGAAGCAACCCCCTCCTTCTCTGACCCCTAGAGCATTTACTGTCTACACTCCTCCTTGGGACCCAGCTCTGACACCCTTGAATTTTTATGTAGCTTTGTATCTCTGCGTGCTATATATATTCCCTATGCAGACTTGGAGCAATGTGAGTGTGGTGATGGTATTCCAGAAGAAGCCGATGGGAGAGAGATTCACAAGTATCGACATCATATCAGGCATTTTACATATTTATTTCATTCTTAGAAATTCAAAGAGATGGAAATTATTGCCTCCATTTTGCTGATGAGGAAACTGATGTTCACAGAGGTTGTTATTTGCTCAAAATAGGAGGTTGATCTAGTAATAGAAACTGATTCAACTCCAGAGCCTTAAAGGTTGAATGTGACTTCTGCATTCTGCAACTTGCTAGCTTCCCAACCTTGGGCAAATGGCTTAACCTTTCTAAACCTCATGTGTAAAATGAGATCCGAATAGTGCCCGCCTCATCCTTCACCATGAAGACTCTCTAGAATGCTTAGTGCGGTACCTCACATGTAATAATTGCTCAATATACATCAGCAGCTAAAATTTCTGTTCCTACTGTTTTGACTACTGTTGTATTGATGGCTATTGCCACGGCCAGTACTACTAGTGCTCCAGGTACCCTGTCATTATAGCACACTGTCTCCAAGTTCCTGGCAGACTGTGCTGGATAGTGGTGCTCATCCAGTGCCTGCTGTTTTGGCATGTGGCAGACACTTGGGTGGTCAGCTGGCAGGTGTGTGTTTCCAGAAGAGCCTCCCTAATGTCCGTGAGCCATCCCGGCAGATATCCATCATATCTGTTGTAATACCACATTCATGTAAACTGTCCCCTCTTTTTTCCAGTTTGCTCTGAAAATGAGTCTGAAGCTGAGGCTGACCAGCAGATGGACAATTTGTACCTGAAAGCCTTAGAGGGCTTCATTGCTGTGGTGACCCAAGATGGCGACATGATCTTTCTATCAGAAAACATCAGCAAGTTCATGGGACTCACCCAGGTGACCAATTCCTCTACCTCTTTCAGAAAGGGAAAACATTTCTATTTGGGGGATAAATTAGTGGAAGCCGTAGGTCACAATATCGCTTGACCTTTTCCCTGCACATGACCACTCTGATGCTCGCTGCCTCGGGCCACAAACCCCAGGAATACGGTACCACCCACTGGCATTGGGTTTGGCACTGCGGATGGCCATCCTGATAGGCAGCTTTCTCCTGACTAAATTCAGTTCAACCCCATGCATCAAGCCCCTGCCCCTGTCAGTAGTCCTCTTCTAGTCCATGTGCCTGTGGACCTAACACTGACCTGGGGTGGCGAGAAGAACTTCTTGATGCAGTCTCCTCCCTGCCTCCAAATCTGCACAATGGCTCAGATTCTCTTGGAGCCTTTCACTTCAGTGTTGGGAATAATGAGACCTAACCTTGTTTTTGAAACAGGTAGAGCTAACAGGACACAGCATCTTTGACTTTACTCATCCCTGTGACCATGAGGAGATCCGTGAGAACCTGACTCTCAAAACTGGTAAAGTGTCTCTTCTTGCCCCCTCCCCCACCCCCCAGGAGGGGATCTGCCTTCCCTTTGTCTAAAAGCAGAGGAAAGATGGCTCTTGGCCACACTAATGGCCAGGAAAAAAAAAAGCTAATATCCATCAAAACCCCCAGCTGGCCCAACCCACTGTATAGGCTGGTAGCCTGTGAGGTGAGATTAAGGGCACTAAAAGGATCCAATACTCAGAAATACTCCTGTGGGCTCCATGTGATGCCTAATTTCACAGTTCCAGGGCCCTCCTTTGGGTTAACACACTATCTGCAGGAGATTTCATCACCTAAGGGTCAAGCGCCTCTACCAAATGACACCACTCAAACCAATAAGCTCACCTGTGCCACAGTGCCCAGAAGAGCTGTTGTCCTTCAAACTACCCCAAACATGGACTTTAAGCAATCACTCATGTTCTCACATTTGTGGGTTCTGTGGGCAGGTCTCCTGCTCCCCATAATATCAGCTGGGTGTAGTCACTGGGGGCTGGACTAGGCTGGGTTGATTGAGCAAGATGGCTCACCCATAGGCGTGGGGCCTGAGGCAGTTGGCTGGCAAGGTAGGTGACTGGACCTCTCTCTCCCACTTCATGGCTCTCAGGGCCTCTCCCTCTCCACGTGGAGTCTTCAGGGTGGCCATCTTACCTGGAAGCTCACAGCTCCCAAAAGAGCAAAAGTAGAAGCTGCAAGGGCTTCCCAAGGTCAAGTCCTAAAACTGGCACAGCAGCACTACTGCCCCATTTTGCTGGTTAGAGCAAGGTACAGACAGTCCTGATATGGTGTGGGAGGAACCCACACAAGGCCATGAGTGCAGGAGGCCTGGCTCACTGGGGCCACCATTGGAGATGAGCTACCACAGCAGCCACAGCATGAACCTGGCCCTCTGGTGATGAGACATAGGGCAGGAGAGGGAACTCTCAAAGGTCTAATATACTGGACTCTGATGTGGGAGTATCTAGCAGATACCAGTGAACACAGGCAAAAGGCACTTTATAATGACAGTGAGGCTTCACTGTTATAACTGGGACATTCAAGAAAAGGCATGAGTGTCATCAAGAGGACTGAAGCTTTGGGCAACAGTGGGGTTCAGTGTCCATCAAGATCCCTTCTGAAGCTGAGAATCTACCTACCACTGATCTGGGCAGACTCTGCCTACATCTAGAAATCCTCTTTAATGTCAATCACCTGCCTTTGCCATGGGTGTTGCCTGTCTGACCTGAATGACAGAGGCAGTGGTGGCAAGCCTGCAAGGTTTTGCTCTTGTTGCCGCACTTGACTGGGTCACCTGAACGCAGGATCACAACAGCCTCTCCTTCTACTGCCACTCCTGACCTTTCACCCAGCCCCTCTGTTCCCAACTCAAAGCCTCCAGGACTCAGGTTGGGGCCATCCTGTGGTTGCTGAAGGTCTTGTCTGCTGCTGAGAAAGTCTGGGCTTTATGGAACAGTCAGCTCTGTGGGGGTGGGACTGCCTCTCTTCTCTACTCCAGAAACCCACTGGCCCCTGAGTTTCTGATCTCAGTTCAACCACTGACGATAATCTCAGTTTGACTCTGTGACCTGAACTAAGTACCTCACTTCTATGTTTCTCGGAGTCTTTGTTTTCAAACTGACAGCATTAGATAAGGCCAAGTGTAGGACCTTCCAGTTCTCAAGTGCTATGACTCACAGCCAAGTGACCTCTAGTTATCTGAATAGAACTTTACATCTCTTGGTCTATGATTGGGGACTTGGAATCAAACTTGGCGAGTCAGCAAATTCTCACTAAAGTTGCCGACCTCCGAGTGGACTCATGCTCTGGAAGCAAGGGGTTAGTATGAGTTCCTAAAGGAAGATAAGACATGAGGCAGATTGTGGAAGGCTTTGAAGGCCAGTAGAGGCCTTGAACTTTATCCTGCAGACAGTGGGTAGATCTTGAAGGTTTTGGAGCAGGGATGGAGTGATTTTCTTAGAACTCTATTGAGAAAAAAAAAAATAACCAAATATCAGAATAAGAATTCAGAAGTTAACAGGTTAGGAGTCCACATCATAACCCAAGCAAATAGTCATAAATGAGTCTCTCCAGCCCTCTCAACCCTAACTCCTGATGGTGGGTCCCAGCCCCCAAAGAGGTTTATCATATTATGTGCAAAACTGCCTCTAAAAACTAAAATTGTAAGAAGCATAGAGATGGTTTTATTATGGTGGAGGAATATTCTCTCCTTAAAACAACAACAAAGATTCGCCATTTGGTCTGTTTCTACTGGGCACCCCAAAGGATGCATTCAGCTCAAGAGTGCCTCACAATTCATCTAACACCCAATTCTTCGGGAATGTGTCAGTCAAATAAATTATCGTCCTCTGGTGGTGTAGGTGCAGAGGCTGGTGTCTTTGCCTGGAGGGAGGGATGTAACTATTTTAAGCAAGGCTCTAGATTGTTCTGTGATGCTGGGCAGAAGGAAGGAGTATGCTTCTTCCCTGGAGAAGGCCCAGGTGGGGGTGATGGTATAGACATCATTGAGATAGAGACAAGAAAGACTTGGCTGGTACTGCATTTACTACCCTGTTGAACAAAAAAGAAAGAGAAGGAGAAGAAAGAAAATAGGCTATTTGGAGTCTATGAGGGAGGAAGGAATCTACTTTTGGTCTTAGTTCTTTATTTAATTCTAATTGAGAGAGAATGTGTCCCCAGCTTCAAAGTGGGCTTGCTCACCCAATCCCAGGAGAGTTAGACTAGAGGTCTCTTGAGACTTGATACATGTCACTTTAGGGGAAAAAAGCTAGTGGCATATAATTCTGCATATAGCTATTACACGTTGTCAGTAGGATACAGGGATATTCCAATTCCTGAGAGATTATAAAGAAAGGACAGGAGTGTCTTGAGGAAAGTCCTACCTAAAGAGACTTATACCCTTGTGGTCCCTCCCAGCTGAGCCCTAGACTTCCTGCTGGAGCTCCTTGGCCTGACCCAGAAGTCGGCTGAGACTGTGGCCATAGTCACTCATTGTCTCTCCGCTGTCATGTGACAGTTGACCGTGTGCTAGGTGTAGTGGGATGGAGTGGGACAGCTCCTACCTTCCAGGGCTCATGCTCCAGTTGAGGAGACAGTCTGGAGATGGGAGACCATTAGCCCACAGGCCATGATGGGGCTCAGTGGCCGTGGTGAGCGGCAAGTGATGCAAGTATAGATACTTGGGAGATAGAAGAAAAAAGTGGCCCAGAAAAATGACAGCCGGGCCTTTGGTAATGTAAATGTAAAACTTATGCAACTGGTTTCCTGACCCTTCTCCACTCAGGTTCTGGTTTTGGGAAGAAAAGCAAAGATATGTCCACGGAGCGGGACTTCTTCATGAGGATGAAGTGCACGGTCACCAACAGAGGCCGCACTGTCAACCTCAAGTCAGCCACCTGGAAGGTAGGACACCACCAGGCCTGGGCTGGAGTCCTAGGTGTGAGCAGAGGGTGGACGCCTAAAGCCCTGCGCTCCACTCCAGACTCTCAGCCCCACATCTGACCTCCGTTGCTGGTCCCCAGGTCTTGCACTGCACTGGCCAGGTGAAAGTCTACAACAACTGTCCCCCTCACAGTAGTCTCTGCGGCTACAAGGAGCCTCTGCTGTCCTGCCTCATCGTCATGTGTGAACCCATCCAGCACCCATCCCACATGGACATCCCCCTGGACAGCAAGACCTTCCTGAGCCGCCACAGCATGGACATGAAGTTCACCTACTGCGATGACAGGTATGATGTGTATACTGTGGGAACGGGGTGGGACTTACCCACCCTTTTTTGTGATTATACCTGTAGAGAAGGGATGGGAATGGGGCATAAGCCATGTTTTGCTGGGCGCAAGTTTGCAGGCCTGTGTTGCATTTCCTTCCATCATTGGTACTCAGAGCTTCCTAGAACCGTATTTGAAAGTCTCCCATTGACGCAGCCTCAGGATTCTTCTGCAGAGTTGTTCTGGAATGTGACTTGTCATCGTGGTGGTGGTGTGCACATATTTGTCCACATACATGTCAGGCTCCTGAGGAAAACTCCAAGGCACTCTTCTGCTCCAGAAAAAATGGGATCTAGAGATTTCTATTAATTCTCTCAATTCAGAGGCCAGCCAGGGGCCTCGGGTTCTGGCCCTTGAAGTTGACCCTGGTTGGCTGGTTTCCCCTTATTCTCTTCCATAACTAACTGAACTTTTCCCTCCGCCTTTACCCCTCCCATGTGCAGCAGCCACCATCTAGCCTAGTTTTGAAGGCTTTTAGATTAGAGGAGCTAAGCCAGATTCTCACCCCAATTCCAGGCCCCATGAAATTCTCTCAGGAGCACAGTAGTGGTTAAGAGCATGGAATCAGGCTGGATGGCCTGATTCAGCAGTAGCTCTTATTCTAACCTTTACTGAAGTTGTTGAGAGAGCACCTAAGACTGCATAGGGAAGCTGTGTCATCTCTAGTTCCCACTGCAAGCTGAGGGTTAACACAGCGGAGAAGAGGCCAGGGTGGTCATGAGTGGGATTCTGAACCCCACCATAGCTCCTAACTTCTACTGTCCTGCCTCTGTGATTTTTAAGGCCCGGTAATCAGGAGGTCAAGAAGGAAGACAGGAAGGTCAGAGGTGACGGGCAGTAGCCAGCACCAGGAGTGGGGCAGGAGAAACCTAGAAAAGGGCCTGGGCCTGGGGCAGGCCTGGCTCAAGTGAATGCTGCTGCGTCTTGCTGACTAGCAGACCCCAGAAGTATCCTTCAGGGAAGAGCTCCCCCCAGCCCAACCTCAGCTTTCTGCAGTATCCAGAATCAACACTTTACCATCCCAAACTCTCTACCACTCCCCTGAAATGGAGATAACACTTTCCTAGCCTGTTCCCCAGGGTCATTGGAGGGTGAGGTATTGTGGAAGCACCTGGGAAAGCACAGCACTATGACACACTCGTGAGCCTTCTTGTTATTGCATATGTCTCGCTTCTGCCCTTGGTCTCCCCAAAGCAAAATCTTCCCATTAAACCCAAGGAGACAAGATCACTTCTGAAGGCCCAGGGCCCAGCTGAGGAAGAAGAGACCACCAGCAAAAGACTGTCATGTCTTCCCCACCAGCAAGAACCAACCACCAGTCCCAGGAAGGGAGCTCCTACCCAGCCTCCCCCCACCCCGCTGCCCCTTTCTTTTATCAGCTGGACATCCCAGGGCATCTGGTTTCTTCATAGGTGTGGCCCTGCTCTCCAGATTAGGCTGAGTCTTTCTGCTCTGATTCTGGAAGGACCTGGTATTGGTTGTTGGCTCTTCCTTCTTGAGATTGACCTCCAGTTGTGGCATAATTTCAGAATTTTTGTAAAAGTATCCTTGAGGCATTCCTGTACCCTCAGTTCTTACCATAATTGGGCCAGGACTCAAAGCTCTGGGCGGCAGTAGATAGTTATATAAGTAGACAAAAGAGCTCCCACCTCATAGGGAGAAATAGACATGTCTGAAGGCTTTTGTCCTGGAATGTCATCAAGGCAGCATTTATTGATAGGGTTGCTGCTGCTACAGTTGTTGTGAGGACAATGATGTTGGTGATAATAATGGTTGGAGAGAAAGACTACTCAAAAGGCAGGCAGGAGAGGAATCCATGCTCTGGGTAAAGGTATTTATCAGATGCAGTTCTTGCCTCAATGGTCTTCTGAGTTGACATGGGAAATCCCAGTGCCCGGTCCACATGTCATTACTTTGAGGTGAAGTGGTGCTCAGGGTACCTCAGCCATATAGCTCAGGAGCAACCGCAAAGCTGGAGATGATGCACCCTGAAGGTGGCCCTTGTATGTGAAGCACAGTCATCATGCAACTCTAAACTGCAGGGAAAACCCGACTGTCCTAGAAAACAAGCTGCCATCCCTAGATAATAACAAAAAGACAATTTTTTTAAAAAAGGTTCAAGACTATGTTCTTGCTAAGTGAGGGCGGGGGGGAAATCCCCTAAAAAGGATAATTCAGGGTTAATCCATTACTCCTTGTCTTGGTTTGAATGAGTTTCAGGTAATTTTCTAAAAGTGTTAACCTTTGGATTAAAAAGAGGGAACAAAACACAAGAAGTTGGGTGCCTAAAACTGTTGAAGGGGAAACATACACAGAGGGGAGACACACCAGGCCAGACATCTCAGTTTGGTTTAGGACTGGTGGGCAGAGTAGATACTGGCTTAAAGGAACCTGTCATTTAGGGCTTTGTGACTCATACTGTGGAGAGAGATGTCACTTCTAAGTTCTGTAGGACACTTTGCATTTTCAGCAAAATCTTGCCTTTCAAGGAACCTAATTACATGGCCTCAACTCTGAATTCAGTGGTGCTGCAAAGAAGAATGTAGAAGCATGTAAACACAGAGAATGCTGTGCCACACAGAAGTTGTGTTTAACCGATTAGCAGATTAGTTAACAAGGGCACGGACAAGGCTTAGACAGTTTATGAAGTGACTATTTTAAGTCCTTAATCCCTAAGTGTTATTTCTCAATTGCTTTGATGAAGACTTGAGTTTTTGTTGTTTTGTTTTCTTTTGTTTTGTTTTGACTTTTGCATTGGGATGGGGAGAAGTGCATGCACACGCACACACCCTTGTGAGACAGATGTTTAAAATACCAACACGTACATATGACTGTGAATGGGGGACAGGGCTCCATTTGCATCAGAGAATTAACTTTGTTTAATGACCTCTGACACAGGAGGGGCTATGATTTCCCCCAAAGGGGATTGTTTTCCCATAAGGAAAGTGAACAAGAATTTGAAGAAAGTCAAGCAGTTCGAATCCACAAAATCACTTTTGAGGCGGTTTGACACTTTACCTAGATGTAATGAGACCACAGACAGAAACAAACCAAAAGAAAGGAGTCAAATAGAAAAAAGAGAAGAGAGAACAGAGGGGGAAAGGGGAGAAAATTAAATTTAAAAACAAAAGAGAGAGAAGAGAGAGGACTCTGATCTTGTGTTGAACTCTCAGGTTTCCAAAATGAATTGGAGTCTAAGAGACTACTCTGAAATGTCTGATACTGAACAAAGGCGTGTAGATGATTCAAAGTGCATTTGCCCTCCCCTTAATAAAGGGTTAGAGAGCTATATGAAGTCTTGCATTAATTATTTGAGTTATAGAAAATATATTTAAAAGTCTAAAACAACTTAGATGTCAGTCACATTTATGCATTCAGATTAAGTATCCCTTATCTGAAATTCATGGGACCAAAAGTATTTCAGATTTTGGAGATTTTTAGATTTTGGAATGTTTGCAAAGACTTCAATGGTTGAGCATTCCTCATCTGAAAATCCAAAATTTTCTGAAATCTGAAAATTTTGAATATCACATTGTCACCATTTGGATTTCAGATTTTCTGATTAGAGACACTCTACTTATTTATGATCTATTGCTCTAGACAAGGGGACTCAAGTTGCATAGTGAGTTAAAGAAAAAACAATGTCTTGATTATAACTATAATCATGACTCAACTGTTAATATTACATGCTTTCCTAAAATACTGAGTAACGAATTCATGAACTGCTATTTATTGAGCATCTGTTTTGTATCTAACCCTGTGCAAGAGACTATTATATCCAAGAAGTAGTAGAGATTATTCCCGATTTCCAAGAGTTTAGAGTTTGAGAGAGAAGCAACTTAATGAAACTACAGTGAGAGGTACAAAATGAAACATCCCACTCACCTAAAAGAAAGACAAAATTGTTTCCAAGTAATTTAACTTTAAAATGGAGTGAGTTCTTTAAATTCACGTGGAGATGCCATCTAGTGGCAAAAGAGAGTAACTGTGAAGGACACAGAGCCACTCACCAAGGAGACTGGAGCAAAGTTTACCCCACTGTGATTTTTGTGAGTTCTGTGAGTCTTCTTGTAGCTTAGAAATAAATTATAAAACAAAATTATGTAGAAAGGATCCAGTGTCACTGGGAGGATAAGTATAAAAATTACAGTTAAAATTTCAAGTTAATAAAGAGGGTCTTTTAATCTTTACAGATAGAGAATTTGAGGACAACCCTGTTTTGTCAATGGATTAAGTCAGTATAGGATGTAATAAAACCAGGAGTCACAGTGGGAAAAGTTCAAATAAATGCATTCTAAGTCCTGTGGATTTGGATAAGTCTTATGATGAATTCATTTTATACAAATTCAGGAATAATGAAGATAGCAAAAGTGAGGGAAGAATAGAGGATCATAGAAGAATATCAATAAAGAATATTATACCATATATCAAGATAACTGGAAAGTAGTTTGAAGTCTGAGAATAAAATAGCCTGACTTTGTGCAAATTAATAGTAAAAGATAATATTCTTTCATTGTTTAGTGAGTACATTTAATAAATAATTTTGCTCCTTTTTAGAGGGTGGGTGCCATATTAAATTCAAGGTGATCTTTCAAAGTAATGTATTACATGTATTTTATTTTCCTACGTAGTCTCTTCTAAATATTCTTGCATTCTTATTCCTTAGCTGTTTTCTGAATATTTTAAGTAAGACCGTGTAGTGTGCTTCTTTAGGCCCTGAGGTAGAGGGAATATCAAATGCTCTCCAGGTACATCTGTGTCTGCTCGGCTGACTTTCTGGAACTAGCAGAGTTTGAATAAGAAATGCTTTTATATTATTCTGTCTTATCTAGGCAGCATGAAATACTCCCTAGAAGAGGCAACTCTATAAATTCTCTTTGGAAGTTATCTCCAAGTTTAATGGACCTCTCAATTCAAAAATTATTCCTTCTGTATGATCTGATTCTCACTTTTCATAGTTCAAAGCAAATTTCCTCTTACTGTTCATAGGTTTTGGGGTAATGACAGACAGCCATGGCATTTGTTGGCACTGAGGACAGGATCAGTCCCGGACTGAGCCAGGGCTACTTCCCTGTGTATAAATTCACCCCATGTAACCCCCTGTGACCCACCACACCTGATATAATACAGAAAAAACTGACTTTCCATTAACTGCATAGAATTCATATAACTGAGGCAATATTTGAGGAAAACAAAAGGTTTAGGACTATCATTTAAAGCAAACAAAATCTGAGTAAAATTTATTAATAAAAACAGGCTTTGAAATCCGAGCTAATAAATAATCTAGATAAAATTACATATAAGAGGAAATGAGAGGAAAGGGAAAAAACAAGGGGGAGAAATCAATTACAGTAGATGGGGTAGAGAGAGAAGATGAGAGGGGAGGGGGGATAGTAGAAGATAGGAAAGGCAGCAGAACACATCAGACACTAGTATGGCAATATGTAAAACAGTGGATGTGTAACCGATGTGATTCTGCAATCTGTATACGCGGTAAAAATGGGAGTTCATAACCCACTTGAATCAAATGTATGAAATATGATATGTCAAGAACTATGCAATATTTTGAACAACTAATAATAAAAATTTTTAAAAAAGAATAATCTAGATATTACTAAGGAAATGCAGTGTCAACGCTTATAAGTGTGTATAGAGACTAAAATGTTCACACCACGAATTGCCAGAAGGATGGAAGGACAGAGAAGAATTTAATATCAATATCTATTGGCAAATGCATTCTCTGGAAAAAAGGTAGTTATAAAGCACTTAAAACTTTTGTCCTCTTAAATAATTTAAATACTCTCTAGTCATCTTGTTTACATGCTTAGCTTACTTAGCAGAGCCTTCCCTGTGGAGGGGACAGGGGTAAAAGCTGTGGCCTGACCTTGGTTGCCTACAGGCAGCAGCGTCTGAAGCCAAGCAGTTTGACTGCCACCCACATGGACCGGCCGTGGAGGTCACCGGCTGGGGAGGAGAACGAGCCCTCACAGCCTGTGGCTGGACTTCTTCTGTCAATTGAGGTGATGGCACCCAGAAATTTCCTCCCTCTTCCTCAGCTGCAGGTGGTCCATTTTGAACGGAGCTTCTGGACATTTTTTAAGGAAGAAGAGCAGTTGAGGGACCATGAATGACTCAGTTCCCACTGACAGGCACTTCTCACTCAGGAGTGGCCTGGCCCCCTCCTTTACTTGGGGAACAGTAACTTCAGAACTGAACCGCCCTTTTGTCTCCATATTTCCTATTTTCTCTTTTCCTTCTCCTGTCTCAGCCTGTGGCTGTCTTCTTGGTCTACAACTCCCCTCACTGAGTCTTTGGTCTACTTGATGATGAAAGGGCGCTCACGGTCCTTATTGTTGAAATCTAGGGAATTAAGGCCTCGAGAGCTCTGTGTCCTTAAAGTAGAGCCATCCTACTGAGTTGGCTTTGAAATTTATGGATGAACCCAAATTGATTTTTTTCCCCCTGTGAGTTAAGCATCCTTAATTAGGAAGAAGGAGAGGAAAAAAAAAGGTTCTCTGCCCTGACGGAGATTGCAGATGAAACTGTTATCACAGCCCTGCTCTGGTGGTGTGTCTGGAGCCCCGGGAAATGAGCGGGGAAGGCCCCTGTGTGCTGCAGTAGCCAGTCCTATAAACAAACTCGGTTCATTAACCTTCCCGCCGGCGTCGACGTGCCTGCAGTTGGGGGCAAATGACCATTAGCTTTAAGTTGGGGTTTCCTGGCTTTGTAAAGCCTGACGACTCGAACGTTCTTCAATTGTGTTCGGGATGTGTGTATTTCCCAGTTTTTACAGTATTCTGTTTAAAGGAATGAAGAAAGAGACATTAAATATTTATTTTAGTTGACAAGATAAATGACAGCTGCTAGGAAGAAGATATCTGGCAATTTTGAAATCTAGGTTTGTTTGTCCACTTCTAAAACATGCCCATTGTGTGTGTGTGTGTGTGTGTGTGTGTGTGTGTGTGTGTGCCTTTCAATGGATGTTATGTTAATTAGATTAGAAAAACATCTTATGAAGCTGATTATAATATTTACTTTGAACATTTTAATTAAAAGATTCTAATCTTGAAAGGAAATTTAATTCCTCCAGGAAATAGAATCATATCTTTCCTAGAATGCCTGTAGATTCATTATTGAGGGTCTCTAGAAAATTCTAGACCTTCCCAGGAATGGGAGCAGCTTATCTGGAAAATCAGTGAGCCTGTAAATGGCCAGCTATTGTTAGCGGGGCCACCAGAATGGTTTCAGTTCCCAGGCTAAGCCTGAGATGCATTTGACTCAAAAGACAAGCTGTTCGGTTGTAGGGCCAGCACCTTTCTACCACCTTATTCTCCTTTTGTCTTCACCAAGCCAAGGTGCCCTTGAGTGCTCCCCCCCAGGGTCAGCTCAAGTGAACAAGTCATTGGCAATGAGCTCAGAGACCTCTTTAGTCCGAGCTAAGTGAGGGGACAGATCCTCCTGCTGTGAGACCAGCTGCCTGGTGTAAGGGGCAGCTGGAGTCTCACTGGAGAAACTACTGCTGGGCGATGAGCTGAGACCTGAGCCTCTCAGCCCAGATGAGCTTCCCACTGTGTGAAAGGCTCTCACTTCCCAAGTCTCATCCCAGCAGACAACTTGCCTCTTTGCTGCTCACATTAATTCCAGACACCTTAAAGAGCGGAGAAAAGATGGATTGGATGTCCTGAGGGTTGCTGCAGGCTGTGTGTGCACGCTCCAGGACATATTGATGCCGTTAATCCTGCTTAAGGAAGAAAAGTAGATGCTTAGTGCCAGGTTCCTAGCAGTGCTGGGAGAGACAGGCTTCGGCCTGTCTGCTGGCCAGGTGCTAAAGTCCTTACTAGGCTTCCATTGTAGAGGAGGCAAAAGGAGAAGGTGACTCTTGAGTTCAGGGACTGACAGAGAAGGGTATGAAGAGTCAAATGCATGCTCTTGGTGATACTGCATGCCCTTTAGGACTTCCTGAGGAGACAGTCGTGAGGGCTGGAGGAGTTGGAGAGGGCTCTAGAGAAGGTGAGGTCTTGATCTGGCCGTGCAAAAGTCAGGGCTTGGAAAAACTGGAGGAGAAGAGGCCTAAAAGCCTGGTGGCAGGAATGAGTTTGCCAGGGCTAGGGAAGTGTGATAGCAGGGCCACCAAAACAGAGAGCACATGGCACAATGGCATACTGCAGATTAGTTGAAAATCAAGTTGCTTGGAAGATGGAGACTGGATTTGGGTTGGGGGGGGTTGGAATTCAGGCAGTTGACTCTTGCTGTGGTTGGCAACGTGAAACTCTGTGGGTGCTTAACTAAGGGGATGCAGGAGGGAAAGATTATTTTAGGTGAATTAAATCTTCAGGTCACCCAGTTTGTAGCTCAAGGTCATTCCGGTAGAGGGTAATCCACATGCAAAGTGGAAATTCCATGGGCCCAAGTGGGGAAACAGCAGTCTTTGTCTCTGTGTTAACCAGGAGTGAGGAAGAGCCGGGGAAGGGGAGCCCACCTGTGCTAAGATTCCACTCTGCTTCCTGTTTCTGTCTCCCTCTTCCTGTTCTACATTCCCGTATGGATGCCGATGGGCATCCTCTGATACCTAGAGGTCATGTGCCTGAAGCAGCTCATCATGACAAGCCTCAAGCAGCACTTCTAATTTGTGACAGGCCAGCTAAACAGGAGAATGAGGGGGGAAATGTGTGAGATAACAAAGACTGTGAAAAATAATTTTGGTGTGACACGGGAGAGGGATCAGCCCAAGAACATGGTGGCTCCTGGGCAGGGCTTTGTTGATTCTGATGATTCCAGCACAGATCCAAGGGGGTAAAGCGATTCTTCATGGTTGTGTCTTTTCCCTGCCTACTTCCACCCAAATCAGACTCCCTACAGAATGAAGGCAGGGGCCTTTGGTTCAGCTGCACCCTTCAGAGCCTCCTGTTTTTCAGGGAGGGTAACAAGGAGGTGCACTTCTCCACCTGGCTTCCTGTTTCTTCCTCTCAGCTTCTTCTGCCCTCCTTCCCTTCTTCAGAGAGGGAGAGACCAGCAGAAGCAGCTGAGGAAGGCAGACCCAGGATGCCTGAGGCCATGGGCAGTTCCTGAGAAGAAGCATCCAGGCCCTGAGGTTTTAGTGCAGATGGGCTCCTGACTCCTCCCTTCTCTGTGGGCAGCACAGAGACCAACACTGCTGTTTCCCCACTTGGGCCCAGAGAATTTCCACTTTGCATGTGGATCACCCTCTACTAGAATGAGCTTGAGCTCGTAATCAGGAGCCTCGACTTTCACTTTGGCTCTGTCCCTGGATACTTGTTGGACATCAAGCAAATTGTCTGCCCCCCTCTGTCTCCATTCCTTTATCTGAAAACTTGTGGAGTGGGGGTGTGAGCCCCTTCAGTGGTTCTTGGCGGGGGTGGGGGTGCTATTCTTCCCTTACAGAATGACCTCAGAAAGAGCAGAACAGCAGGGGTTTGGCTAGACCCACAATTACAGGTTGAACATGATGGTTGCTTGAATAAACAGTGTGACCAGGAAGTCCAGGTTATATTCACCTTTTATTTCATCTTCTGGGTTTAATGTCTTAAGCCCCTGCTCACATGCTATGTGAAGTTCATGTGGTTTTTTCTTCCTCACATGCTTTTTTTTTTTTTTTTTACATTTAGAATCACAGAACTGATTGGTTACCACCCCGAGGAGCTGCTTGGCCGCTCAGCCTATGAGTTCTACCATGCACTGGACTCAGAGAACATGACAAAAAGTCACCAGAACTGTAAGTTCCAAGAGGGCCCCATGGGACATCCCTGTGTTGGTAAAATCTGGCCTTGAGTGGGGTGTGACTGATGAAACAGAAGACTGGGTCACTTCCTTCCTAGAGCTGTCATCTTGTGTGGCACATAATAGCATGCCGTCAAGTCGTTAGAGAATCAAGGCCTATAGAATGCATCCATGCACGTTAGAGAAAGGACTCTTCCTCCAAGGAACAGACACACCCAAGCCAAGGCCTACAGCTTGGAGAGTGGAGGGTGCACTGCATCTCAGTCCCCACATGCCACCTGCACTGAGCATTTTTCTGTACACTTTTTGGGACAGCCCTGTACAGAGTAATACAAAACAGCCTGAAATCAGCTTGGGCTTGTGCTAAAAAGGCAAGAACATCTATGCATAGAAGAGGAGGGATGGAGAAATTAAGAAAAGAAGAAAGAGCACCTAAGTTGGATCTTGAAGGATAGAGAAGGATAGGGGTCCACGGAGGGGAAGGTAGTATGACACCCACTTCAGACAGGTGTGGGGGCAGCCCTACAAGGTCACCTGCCAGATCAACATAACTTTAGAGGAGGCTGTCCACGTGACAAGGTGTGGGGGAATGGAAACTGCTCTGTAGCTTGCGGGAACCCTGCCTAACTCAAGGATTCTAGAATAGAGCTGTCCAGTAGAACTCTGTGCCGTGAAAATGTTCCACCTGCAGATGTGGTCTAAGCAGCAATTGAAATATGTCTAGTGCAACAGAGGAACTGAACTTTTTAGAATTTAAATGATATAAATTTAAATAGCCAAACTTGGCTTGTGACCACCATGTTAGACAGGGTAGTTCTAGAACGTTCACTTGGCCATGTTCACAGTTCCACCTTGCCATGTGCAGGTGATCGAGGGTGATTTCCTCAAAGCCAAGCAACCCATCAGCAAGGACTCTGGGCCTATAATGCTATATGTGGCCCACTATGAACCACAGAAATTGGTAGAATTGATTTCTTCCCTAGGAGATCTTATTTCTGGAGGAAAAAAGGGGACTGTGGGCTCCTTGGCTTATATCTTTAACTTTGGCATCTCACATAGTGCCTGGTACTGTAAGGTAGACAGAGATGCTGAGAAGACCAAAGGATTAAAGATGGTTTAGAATGAGGTCTGAGAAGATTCTCAGTGGCCCTGATGGCAAAGAAGAAAATAGAAATGTCGATATTTGTCCCTGTCCTATATCTGTCCCTCCCTCCCTCCCTCTCAAGGTCAGGACAGCTAAGGTTGAGAGCAGCTAAGAGCTGCTGAATTGTCACAGGGTTTCTAATTGGCCCCTCTGTTTCCTCCTTGTGGCTTTTGTGTTTGATCTGACAGTACAACAGGGACCATTATCGTATCTCAGAGAAATTCTCTACTTTCCCACTGTCTCAGGGAAATTTCCCACTCTGTGCTTTCTGGCAGGGGGAAAAAGAAAGAAAGAAAGAAAAACAACCACCTAAATCCAGTCCTACTCAGGGACCCAGGAATGACGAAGGGAGGATGAAGTACCTCCCTGTGCCCATGAATATGCCCCCGTCATAACCTGCCCCCGATGTAGGATATGGATTCCCCAGGCCTTTGTGGTCCTCAAGGGATTCCTGCTACCCAGGCATGTTGGCAGAGGTATGCAGGCTCTGGACCGAGGGCCTGGCTCTAGCCAGCTGACCCCCTGATTCCCTGGGGCCTGGCTTTCCGGGCCTCTCTGCCTTTAGATGTAAAGTCGGGGAAAAGCCCAGCCTTCTAAGCCAAGGGGGAAGTCAAAGTAGGGGACAAATGTAAAAAGTCTCTGAGCATTTTGGAGGACAGTATTATACTTTATCTTTAGGAGGGGGTACTACTGCCGAAGGTAGCAAAAATTATGACTTGTCCCCAGGCATATACAAGGATTTCCCCACCTTCTTATTAGAACTCCTTTGATCTGTAAACAGTGCCAGGATAAGAGTTTGTCATAATCAGTTTTCTGCTGACTCTAGGGATAATCTGCAGGGTTTTCTGTTCGCTTGCTGTCATTTTACTGGATCCGGGTGTGTATGTGTCAGGCACAGTTAAAGGTGATTCACAGCCCAAAAAGAATCACAGGCTCCCTTCTTCCCCAGCGGGAGCCACGTAACACTGCCCTGAGCTCAGAGCCCAGTGTTCAGCCAGCAAGGTCATGTCCAGCAGAGCGAAATCCACATGAGTTGGAAATTGGGTCGGCATCAGTAATAACAGGAGTCAGTCTGCAAGAGGAGGTGTATGTGTGTGTCTCATTTTGGGGGGGCGGGGGGTACTGCCAATGAAGTTGCATATACATTCACACCATGTTGTGGAGTAACTGGAGGCTCAGGTTTGAGGCAAGTCCAGGTCTATACACTGAGATCCCAAATTGACACACGTCTGTGTCAGCCTGGAAATGCTTACCATTGCAATCAATGACCAGGGAAGGTCCATCTTCAACCAGATTAAGATAATTGAAAGCCATCATTTCCAGGTGGATTAATAATTTATACATCATTACTCTCAGAGGAGGGGTTGGGGGTTGGCTTCTCTTTGTTGTATAAGGACATTATGTGCTCTTAGGAAAACAAGATTAAAGGCCATAAAAAGCCTATCTTGCTACCAAGTAGCAGGCCCCTCACCAAGGCTGGCATTAATGAGCAGATGAGAAGAAAGCTGGTGTTAATTATATTCTGGGACAGAGCAGGCCCTTGTCTGCAATTATTAGAAATGTAGTTACAACCTCTGCTTGCTGTACTGTTTAATCAAAAAGAATAAGAACCCTGAACTTGGTTTGCATTAAGGGCCATCTAAATAAGTTAATTCCAGGCATTTGAAATTGTGCAAGAATTGTTTCATTGCAGCTGGGGAGCCTGGGTAGCACAGAGAAGACAACAATTGCTCCTTTGGTCAAGGAGTCCATGGGGGCTTAGGACAGTGGCAACAGAAAATTCTTCCTTCCCACTCAATTTTGACTCAAGATAATGTAGTCAAAGAACACTGACCTGGGAACCATAAGACCTGATACCTAGCCTAGACTCTGTCACTGTTGTCCTATGTGATGATAAGCAAGTCACAATCCTTCCAGCCTTAGTTTCTTCATATTTAAAGATACTATATCTCCTCCCTTGATAAAGGATTGGATGAGAATGATATAACCACTTTGGAAAATGCTTTGGCAGCTTCTTATAATAGGAACACATGCTTATCGGATAATCTAGAGATGGCCCTCAAAGTTGCCCCCACAAGAACTAAAAATATACATCCTTACAAAGATGTGTACACAAATGTTCATAGCTCCTTTATTTATAACAATCCCAAATTGAAAACTCAAATATCCAGATGGTGTATCCATAAAAATGGAATATTATTCATCAGTGAAAAGGAACGAGCCCCAAATGCCTGGAACAACATAATGAATCTCAAAAACCTGCTGAGCGAGTGTGATGAAGCCTGATGCAAAAGGGTATGCACTCTTTTTGTGAGATTTCACACGTATGAAAATTTAGGAAAAAAAGAAAATAATATAGAGAGACAAGAGATCAGTGGTTGTCTGGGACCAGGGATGGGAATAGCGAATGTCAGGAGGCATATGGCTTTGTGGGAATAACAGGGAAATTCTCCACCATCACTATGATGTGATGGGCACACAGACATGTATATTCGTCAAAACTCATTGCACTACATGCTTAAAATGGGTGCATTTTTACAGAAGGCCAATTAAACCTCAATAAGGTTTGTTTTTACAAATGGAAAGCACACGGAGTTTGGTGTAGGAGTCCTCAATTTAGACTGATCCTGTGTACCGTTTCCACTGAAGAGGCCTTTCAGCAAATTACTCAGTAGTTCTTAGCAAAATCAAATCTGCCCAGGCTGCAGTTTCTTCCAAGGTAAAACAGAAGTCATCATAGGTCACTCGTGGTGTTGCTTGTTTGGTGAGGTAACAATGACACTGAGCCTCACCGAGTGCCTTAGGTGCCAGGCACTGATCTAATTGCTTTGCAGAAATGAATTCATCTCATGAGACCGTTTTGGACACTGCAAAGCACTGTGCTCATGTAAGTCACATTAATTCCTGCACCTTGCAGGCACTTGTTAAATTTTTGAAGAGGGTAAACCGTGCCAAGCAAAACTCAAGCTTAATGGTTTACAGGCAGCGTTACTGTGAACTGAGCTGCGTCCCTCCACTTCAGGGGCTAGTGAATGGGGAAGGGGCCCACGAGCCCACCAGGAGAAATGGAGAGACTCTGTCTACAGAAAACCTGTATATTCTCCCAGGGGGTCCCTGTGACATTATCTGCAAACGTGTAACATAACTGTTGGTGACAGGCCCTGATCACTATACATACTAGTAACTTTGGGAAACAGGTGGCTTTTCTCATACAACATTTGTGTAGCCAATAAGCCAGGCAAGTGCGTTTGGCCCTTAGTATGAACAGTGGTATACCAGATAGCTAATAATTATTATAATTATTTCTACTGATATCAATACCTTTTGCAGAGGAGGAAACCTTTCCCAAAGTCCCCAAACTAGTAAGATTACCTGGCCTGTCCATCATGTGCCTCTTTCCAGTTCTCTGTGACTTGGGGGTTTCGGAGCTGGAATTCTTTCATTCCTAAGGAATGAAAGCAGATGACAAGTCGGAAAACCATCAGCAATTCTCACAGTAGTAGTTATTAGAATAAAGGGATTTATCAATTCCTTTTCAATGACAGCAGATAGAGCATTGTGGGCCAAGCACAGGCCAGGATGGGACTCCCCTTCCCCGATGTTTTTAGATAATAAACACAGGATCCCCTTCTCAATGCATTTTAGACAGGAGGAAAAAAAAAACCCTAAAATGAACAGAATAACCTGGGAAAGGAGAGAAGCCATCAGCAGGTCAGCAGCCCACGGGGCAGCTGAGAGGAGTGCAAGGACTTTCCTCAGCTTGAGAGGAGGCTGTGGGGGCTGCTGGGGTCCCGGCCCTTCTGGACCCCAGCTGGAGAGTGGAGTGGTTTACCTCAAAGCTTCTCTGGCCCTAAAGGTGGAGGATGGCCATGAAAGCAAAGGAACCAACATGTTTGTATCCACAAGCAGGGCATTGGTGACGTGCCTGCTGCAGAAGGTGGCTCTGAGGTCAGCCTTTCTCCACGCTGTGTGCAAGCCCCCCACTTCCTAGAGTGCATTACAGGGCAGGGGCTTCTTTTCACTGAACCTCATGAGGAAAGCAGGGCAGGGGCTGCTCTGGACTCTGCTCACAGGTGAGCTGGTCCAGGAGCCTCACTCAGGAAGATTGGGGACAGGATATTGCAAAGCTTCAGAGTAAGTGGGTCCCCTCTAGCTGTACAGCTGTGGGCAAGTCCTGTGTCCTCTCTGAACCTCCTTTGCCTACATTGAAAATGAAGAGTTGGCCGAGATGATCTCTAAGCTTCCTCCCAGCTCCCTCTCCCTGGTCCCCACTGTCTTGGATCCAGTTCTATGTGTCCCCTCTGTACACCTGACCTCCTTGGGGAATCTCCTGAGCCTGTGGTGCACACCACTCCCCTACCTCTCTCACCTCAGGCTCCATTTCTCCTCCCCTAGTGTGCACCAAGGGACAGGTGGTGAGTGGCCAATACCGAATGCTTGCAAAGCATGGGGGCTACGTGTGGCTAGAGACGCAGGGGACAGTCATCTACAACCCTCGCAACCTGCAGCCTCAGTGCATCATGTGCGTCAACTACGTCCTGAGGTAAGTGTGTGAGGGCTGATGGGCTTTGGGACCTGGTGCACAGGAGTGCCCGAGAGCCACAGGCATGGGGACACCCAGCCTCTCAGAACCCTGGGCACCGCCTCTGGGAGCTGTTGACAGTAGTAATCCTTGAGCCTGAGAGGACTTCCCATGGAGATCTTAGGAACTGGGATCCTTAGGATTTTCTTCTGCCCCTTCCCACTTATCTGTCATTACACTGTGGTACATAGGGAGGCAGAAAGCACACAGTAGTCACTTAATATTTTCTGAATGGGGGAGTGAGCAAGAGAATTGTTTGTGCTTTCTGGGAAAAGCAGATCTAGCCACTTCCCTCTACAATATATGGGAAGAATACCTGAAAACGTCATTGTGAGGGTGAAACAAGCAAAAGTGTCCACCCTCCTGCACACACCTCCAGCTCAACACAGTCTAAGGCAGCACCCCAAACAGGTGCACGTGTACCCAGGATGCCCCTGCCCTCACTGCCTCCACAGCTCACAGGCCTCCGTTGTGTGGCTCTTCACAAAATGCCAGTGTCCCTGCCCATCACTTAGTCGGAGAGGCGTGGCTGTCGGAGTTTCTGTGTGCCTAGGGAAGCCAGAGGATATGACTGGAAAATGCAGAAGGTCTCAATGGCTCTCTTGTCCCATTAGTGAGATTGAGAAGAACGACGTGGTTTTCTCCATGGACCAGACTGAATCCCTGTTCAAGCCTCACCTGATGGCCATGAATAGCATCTTTGACAATAGTGGCGAGGTATCTGAGAAGAGTAACTTCCTGTTCACCAAGCTGAAGGAGGAGCCCGAAGAGCTGGCCCAGCTGGCCCCCACCCCAGGAGATGCCATCATCTCTCTGGATTTCGGTGGGTGCTTTCAGCTGAGCTGAGCCCATCCCTCTTGGGACTAGGGATGGTTCTTACCAAAACAGGCCTTCCCAGCTACAGCTTTTCCTAAACCAGAGCTGTCCCTGGCCCTCCCCCAACATCTTGCTATCATCTCTCAGCAGCCAGGCTCTGCAGGACATGAAAGAAGCATATGTGCCCTTGCCACCAAGACCATCCTAAATCTGCCCTCGTGAAGCTCTGAGGGAGGTGGTCGTGAGAGCCGCTGCTTCACCACAGGCAGGGAGAGTCGAGCAAGGGTTGGGGGGATGTGGACATGGCCCCAGAGACAGGGTGGATCCCCTCCTAGATCTTGAAGGATGGCCGGCTTGTTTAGAGGGAGAATTAAATTGGGATAATGGGAGGGAAAATTCCAGAAGGGCCAGGAGTCAGCCCTCAAATGCCCAACTTGATTAAAATGTTTGCCTGTCTCCCCGGGACACAAGTCATATGGTTCCCAGCGTTCCTGACCCTTCCCTGCCCCCCTCCTGGAGACACCCTAGCAGGGGACCTGGGAAGCCCCCCTCTCTAGGTAGGCGCCCTCCCCTGGCCTTTCTATGGCGATGGAAGAATCACCACCCCTGTCTCTGCTCACCTTTTCCCTCTCCTGGGTGCGTTCTTGAGAGGCCACGTGAGAATCACTTCAAAGAATCATAAAGGGCAAGTGAGCCCTTGCACTAGACACTTGGTAGCCCCTGTTTCTTGGTAATAAATCCTGAGGCCAGTGGCCCAGTACTTCTGCCATCACTTCCTCCTCTATATTCTGGATTGCTTTTCAGGAAAAGTAGCTCTGGATAAGTTTAGTTTGAAAATGAACTGCTCCAAGAGCCTGCTCCCTTTACAGGGAATCTGTGCATTGAATCATAGCCCCAGTCAGAGGCCATGCTCCACCTGGGGCGCTGAGGGCCGAGCCCCAGGCAGGTTTCAAGACCCTTTCAGGCCCCTTTGTGCACCTTCTTGGCTTCCTCTACCTGGTGCTGTGGTAGAGAAGTTCAGCTGAGCAGGCCCTTGCCTCCACAGGGAACCAGAACCCCGAGGAGTCCCCCTATAGAAAGGCCATCCTGCCCCCAGGCCAGCCATGGGCTGCAGAGCTGAGGAGCCATGGTGCCCAGAACGAAGTTGGAAGTCTGCCTGCCTTCACCGTGCCCCAGGCGGCTGCCCTGGGCAGCACCACTCCCAGTGCCACCAGCAGCAGCAGCAGCTGCTCCACGGTGAGCTTCCCCACCCCTGGGCGAGAATATGGAGAGGGAGGGCTCCTCTTCCTGAGGGTGGCTGAAGGGACGGCCCTTCTCTTCCTCCAGTTATCACAGAGTCCAGAACATGGCCATTCACCTGCCAGGGCTTAGAGCTGCTGGCTGACTATTGTTATCCATTCCCCACCCGCATCAAAATGGTGATTCCTTGAAGAGCTTTGAGCACCTAGCTTGTCCCTGGGCAGGTCATAGGGCTGCCGTTGCAGAACCCCACTGGCCACAGCCTTTATCCTTTTTGCTTCTCAAGACACTCCGTAAAGTGATAGGAACTTTATTTTGTGATGAGGACACTGGTATTCAGAGAGGCTGGCGACTTGATCTAATTCACACGGCTCATCAATAGCCCCTCTACAAATACTTGGTGGAAGAGAGTTGAGTGGGTCCAGGAATGTATTTCTCCTTCCACGTTGGATTTCTGGGGGAGACTAGTGCCATGTCCTTGACTCAGTCCCCCTTCTTCCTGATCTTCAGCCCAGCAGCCCTGGAGACTATTATTCATCTCTGGGGGATGACCTCAAGATTGAAGTGATAGAGAAGCTCTTTGCCATGGATACAGAGTCAAAGGACCAGTGCAGCACCCAGGTAGGTCACCATGCAGCAGACACAGTGGTGTGCATGCCTGTGCTCTGGTGAGTGACAAAGATGCCTGTCCATCCTTCTGTTGCAAAGACCACTGGGGAAATTTGGCTGAGGTCCCTAAAATGAGTGAAGGGACAGGGAGCTTAGGGTCACCCCACCTCCCACTCCTGTCCTCTGCTCTACCTGTGTTAAATCCAGAGCGTCCATGTTTAACTCTCAGCTTATTTACCTTCTACTTACTTGGGTAACTTTCGTTTTGCACATGCAAACCAAAACTGCAATACTGAACCTTTCTTTAAGGAAGCCGTCCTCTTCAAAAGCTCATCCAGATTCACAAAACATTTCTAATCACAGGGGACAGTTACTCCCTTCCCAAATACATTCATCATAGAATCTGTCATTTTATTTGAAATGCATTTTTAAATGATGTCTTATTGACAAACTGTCATTTATACACAGCTTCATAAGGCCTCACATTTTTGCACAAACATAAAAGGATGAGGTGGGTGGACAGGTGTGTGTTTAACAAAACCCCAGGGAAAATCATGACTTCCCCCATTTGTCTGGAGTTATTCATCCAGATCTCCCCCTTTTATCCTGCCTGGCAGACATTCCATCTGTTCCACAAAATAACTGGAACTACCTGCTTGTGCTGTTTCCTATAGTTGTGACCATTGCTAAGCTGTATTCCCAAGTGAGGGGGTCAGTCCCTGAAGGTAATGCTTTCTGCAACTATGCATGAGTATTCCTTGTGGGTCCCTTCCTGACACTGGGAACCTAAGTGTGGCCTCCACATACCTGCTGATTGGAATAAAGTCCCCCTGCCCTGGAGCCTGGCTGTGCACTCCACAGATGTACCCTGGGCACCTGTACTGAATGCCTAGGCTTGTGCCAGTCAGTCATACGAGGGAGGTGAGGACAAGCTGTCCTGTATTCCCAGAAGTCACGTTGTGAACCACAGGCCTGAGTGTGTCAGGTGACCACTGCAGCTGGAGTAGGAAGGGACAGCTTTATGACAGGGGTGGGGCTTCCCCAACTAGGAAGGCAGGCAGATTGTGATGGGCGGAATGGAGAGCATTTCAGGTTGGGTGTGGAGGTGACACTAGTGAACCGGGAGACTTGTGGAGCCAGATGGAGGGATAGCACAGAAAGGCTGATGACCCCTGACCAAAGACCTTTCTCATTAAATGACCAAGTCTGAGTATTTTGCATGGGGAGCCATTGGAGGTGAGCAGGGGAATAACATGATGAAGTCCTACTTGAGATGAGTGGCTCTGGTAGGGGCCTTGGAGGGACGAGGGACTGGAATAACACCAACCCACTGAGCAGCACTGCCCTTGCTCTGTCTCTCCTTAGACTGATTTTAATGAGCTGGACTTGGAGACTCTGGCGCCCTACATCCCCATGGATGGGGAGGACTTCCAGCTAAGCCCCATCTGCCCGGAGGAGCCATGCTTGCCAGAGAGCCCGCAGCCCGCCCCGCAGCACTGCTTCAGCGCCATGACAAGCATCTTCCAGCCTCTGGCCCCTGTGGCCTCGCACGGCCCCTTCCTCCTGGACAAGTACCAGCAGCAGCTGGAAAACAAGAAGACAGAGCCCGAGCACCGGCCCATGTCCTCCATCTTCTTTGACGCCGGGAACAAGGGGTCCCTGCCACCATGCTGTGGCCAGGCTAGCACCCCTCTCTCTTCCATGGGGGGCAGATCCAACACACAGTGGCCCCCAGATCCACCATTACATTTTGGGCCCACAAAGTGGCCTGCTGGGGATCAGCACACTGAGTCCTTGGGGGCATCGCCATTGGGGCCCCCCATCGCCTCGCCCCAAGTCTCCTTGTTCAAGATGAGGTCAGTGGCAGAGACCCTTGGCTGTATCTGCTGGGGTTAGGCTGGGCAGGGAAGGGACAGATAGGCACTCACCCATGGGATAGCTGGAGCCCCAGAGATCTCCTACCCCCAGGCCTCTGATCCCTTTAGACCTTCTCTGAACTCTGAGCGCCTTCCTATGGCCCAAGTCTCCCACTGCAGTGTCCTCTACTGACCACGTGAGCCCCAACTTTGCCTTCTCTCGGCATCTTTTAATCTCTCCAATAAGCCCCATTTCAACCAGCTGGAAGCTCACTAAGTCTCAGTGGTTGACATGTGACTTTGCTTCCATGGGGTACGTGACCTTCACGGAGCGTCCCAGCTGATCTTCAGTGGGAAGCAAGAGGGAGCAGAGCAGCTTAGGCAGGGGAGAGATGGAGGCAAAAGAAATCCCTTAGGGACTCATGTCACCTCATGGGCAGCCACACCGAGGGAAGCCCAGATGGACAGGCATGTGCCATGGTGATGCAAGTGGCTTGAACCATTCAGCATCTGGCCAGGTAGAAGAAACGGAGGTTGAGTTACACCTCAATCTCCAGGTACGCGGCCCCCTCTGCCACTCTGCCCTCTGGGTCTGCAAGTCACCCCAGTCATAAAAGAGTTGGGTCCAGGTGAAGGCACCGAGCAGCATGGCTCTAGACAACCTCACAGCCCACTCTCTTGGGCTTGGCAGGTCTGCAAAGGGCTTCGGGCCTCGGGGCCCAGACGCGATGAGCCCGGCCATGATAGCCCTCTCCAACAAGCTCAAGCTGAAGCGCCAGCTGGAGTGTGAGGAGCAAGCCTTCCAGGACACGAGTGGGGTGAGCGATCTCTGACTGTGGGCACCCTCCGACCCCCAGTCCACAGCCAGGCTGGTGGGTGACTCTGAGCCTGCTGTGAGCACCTCCAAGTGCCTGTCCGGGCCCTGGGGAGCCGGGTGGGGGCATCTCCATCCCTCTCCCTATATCTGCCCTTCCCCCACACAGGGGGACCCTCCAGGCGGCAGCAATCCCCATTTGATGTGGAAACGCATGAAGAGCCTCAGGGGTGGGAACTGCCCCTTGATGCCTGACAAACCCCGGAGTGCAAGAGGCCCCACTGGTGAGCAGGCCTGGGCCGCGGGTGTGGGTGGAGGGCTGGGGACTCGGGGTCCATCCTGCTTCCTCCGCTCACTGGCTCCCTGCGCCCTGCTAGGACGGGCCGGTGCTGATGCTGTCGGCAGTCTCTGGGCTCTGCAGTCCCGGGGGCTGGCTGGGGTTCCGAGTACCTCTGTGAAACAGAAGTGCTGCTGGGGACTTCACGGCCCCTTCCTTCCCTCAGATGCTAACACTTTCCTTCTCCGGCCTTGGTCTTTCAGATGACTTCACTCAAAACCCCATGAGGGGCCTGGGCCAGCCCCTGAGACACCTGCCACCACCGCAGCCGCCATCTGCAATAAGCTCCAGGGAGACCACCAAGAGTGGGTTCCCCCTGCAGTGCTGTGCCTCCCAGTACCAGAACTACAGCCTGCCATCAACTCCCAAGGTGTCAGGTGCGTCCTCAGAAGCTGGGGCCCCTCCCAGGGTCTGGTGTGCGTGGAGATCTGACTGGGTAGGGAGATGAGGAGCAGCTGCCTTCATGGAACAATTTAGCACTTGGAAAACTTAAAACAATTGCCTTCACAGAGTCCCTGATATCCCCTGGTGCCATGCTGGGTACCATTCATGGGATTCTTCACCCCACTGTAGTTCTGGGTTTCCCAGGGCCAAGACCACCTCTCTCCTTTCTTTCAGGACCTGCTCGGTGCCAGGCACAGAGAAGTGCTTGGAAATGACTTGCCCAAAGAGCCCCTTCCCAGAGCTCACACACCCTGGTTTAGCACTCCCTGCACAGGTCCCTAGACAGTGCCTCTGACCAGCGAGGACCCCCAGGGGGTGGGTCCAAAACGGGTAAAGCACATCAAGACACCTAACATAGATTCAGGGCAGAGAGCCGAAGGGAAGAATCCAAACCCCAAGGGGCTGGAGCTGAAGGCGGAAGACTGACAGAGTGTGTGTTCAGAGGTAGAGGGCCAGAAGCTGTGATGCAGGAGGGGCTATTAAAGAAGAGAGAGTTAAGGAGAGTGCATGGGATCAGGGTACACAAAGACAGGAGATGGACATCACCAGGGAGGAGATCTTGGCTTTGTGCAAGGAAAAGCTTGATACCGATACCGTGGAAAGGTGGCCACCTGGAGAGGCATGGACTCTCCCTCCCTAGAAGTATCGGTGCAGGGGCTGAAGGCCATCTGCCCACAGAGATTTAGAAAGGACCCTCCAGTGATCAGATCACCTCAGGGCTCTTGAGAGTCCAGAGCCTGTGTCTTTTACGTAGTTTTTCCTACTGCTGTAGTGCTCAAAGACCCATCAGCACACGGGGCATCACTCTGAGGTCAGGCAGGAGCTGAAAACAGATGGCAGGAGGATGGCCTGGAGCTCTGGGAGAGGTCACCAGTGGACTGTCTTCTAGAAGGTTCAGTTACAATTGCCAAAACATAGATGGGAAACATTATCTTAACAAGGAGGTTTCTATTTGGCATGAACATTATTTGTGGTTTTAGAAAAACATACCAGACCCTTGTCCTCAGCAGTATAAGTTTGGAAAACTTACAGTTTCATGCTCAGAGGCCCAGGCTGCAGAGCCCCAGACAGCCCTGGGCTTGAATTCCAGCTCTGCTGTTTATCAGCTGGTTGGCAGGCAAGCCAGGAAGTTTCAGTGAGAGATTTGCAATGCATCAAGTTGAGTGACTATTCCTTGAATGTGGAAATCAAGGGGAAATCATCTTTTCAATTCAGGTCATTTCTGAACACTAATAAAAGAAGAGGGGAAATCAGCAAGGGGTGGTGAGCGAATATCTGTTGGTACCACCCCAGTGTGGGCATAGGAGCACCAACGACTGGGGGAGGGAGGCATGGGCCCTGGAGGGCTCTGACTCAGCAGGTCCAGGAGGGAGTGGCCAAAGGGGATGAGGCTCTCCAGATAAGTCAAGGGAAAGGAAAGAGCTGGGGGGGGGGGCAGTGCCCAAGCCTTCCCCTCCTGGGGTAGCCTGTGACTGTTTCCACTTTGTCCCTCTACTCATCTGGAGAGCGACCCAGGGATAAGGAGGAATGGGGTCTTTGCACCCTTGGATCTGCAGAGGGACCCTGCACACGTGTGGGCGTGCATGTGGCACAGGTCTTACAGGTTCTGGATCCCTTTCCTCCCTGCTGCCAGTGCCTGGTGGGCACAGGGCCAGCAACTTTTGGGGCTCTTCCCAAACCCTCTTCCACACACCCTTCTCCTCCCAGAGCCCTGCCTGTGTGCGGTCTGCTTCCCTCTTTTGAGGGGTCTCAGTGCTGCTGAGTCTGGAAGCTGTTGCGTTCTCTGCTAGGCCATCCTGTGAGCAGGGAGTAGGTCCTGGAGAGAGCGCTGAAGGAGCACTGTGAAGTCAGGGCTGCCCCCTCCGGCCCCCAGCAGGGACACTGGAGACGCTCCTTTCCTTCCCTGATAGTCATGGAACGGATGCTTTGCAGTGTTTGATTTAGGCCTTTAAAATATGATCCCAAACCTTCTTGCAGGCATGGCAAGCCGGCTGCTTGGGCCCTCGTTTGAGCCCTACCTGCTGCCCGAACTGACCAGATACGACTGTGAGGTGAATGTTCCCGTGCCAGGAAGCTCCACACTCCTGCAAGGAGGGGACCTCCTCAGAGCCCTGGACCAGGCCACCTGAGCCAGGGCTTCCTCTGGGCACACCGCTGCCGACGCCGTCCCACCGGCCTCACCCTGCGTCTGTGTTTGCAACTAGGTATCTCTAACACCAGCACACTTTTTACAAGATGTACTTACCTGGTCAGTTTGCCAGGTCACCAAGCAGTGGCCTTTTTCTGAGATGCTCACTTTATTATCCTTATTTTTAAAATACACAGTTGTTTTACTTGCTATGTTTTTTGCTGTCAATTAAAATGATCTTAAATTTTATAAGATTTTTTTCTCCCTGCCTTCGATTACTTCTAATTTATATTACCCGGAGGTTTCTCTGTCACACACAGTGTCCATACTAATGAATCTGCTGTATGTCTGCCCTCCTGTAGGGAAAGCTTTGGCTCCATTTAACTAAAAAGATTTTTGTTGTTGTTGTTGTTATTGTTGTTGCCAAAGAGAAAGAAGACTTCGCTTTCCAAGCTTGTTTGTGGCTTCTCTCTCTCAAAGCCCTTCTTTTCTTTTTTTAAAATTAATCACCATATGGTAAATTTCATTCTTTCTTTTCTTTTTAAGCTGACTCTTTGCTCTAATTTTGATATGACTTATATGGGAAAAAAAAAAAAAAAGCAATGTGAAGGGCGAACTCCAACGTATGTGGTTACCTGTGAAAGTTGCACAGTGTGGCTTTTCCTAAACTGTTTGGTGTTTCCCCCCACCCCCAATCTGGTGGATTTTTTATTATTATTCAAAAGCATAACTGAGTTTTTTAAAGGAAAATTTATATCTGGGTTAAGTGTTTATCGTATATATGGGTACTTTGTAATATCTAAAAACTTAGAAACGGAAATAGAATCCTGCTCACAAAATCACTTTAAGATCTTTTTTGAAGCTGTTAATGTTATTTCTCTCCGCATTGCTGGCACTGCAGAATTGTACAGTACTCCCACAGGCCTGTACTAACACTGCTAGAGATCTCTCTCTGTTGGCTTTTTGCTTTTGCGACATGCCATAGGTGTGACAAACAATCCAAGACATGGAACCATTAAGTGGGAGCGTGCAAGCTGTCTTCTCCTCATGTTCTCTATGTATTATGTATGTATGTATGTATGTATTATTATTGCTGCCAGAGGGTCTGATGGCACGTCAGGGGTGGGGGTGGGGAGAATGCTAAGGGAGAGGAAGTGCTTTAACTTTTCTTAAGGTGATGTTGCTAGCCCTTCAAGTGCACTGAGCTATGTGACTCTAACAGTCTCCCACGCGGCACATTAGAATATTTCCAGAACTACCATGAAATGGTTTCGATGGGAATTCATGGAAACAAGTTAGGATTCAAAATGATTTGGTGACCCAGTCCACATCCTCCTAGCTCATGACCTTGGAGCTGGACTGAGAGAGGGTACCAAAGGGTGGGGGCGGGGGCAGCAGGTCCTCACCAGCCCCAGCCTTGTGCCCCTCACTCAAGCCTATGGGCAGACAGCCCTGCAAGGCCAAAGTGCAGCGCCCCCTGCTGGTGGGAAGCAGGTGGACCTCCAGGGATGGTCCCTAGCCTCAGGCCCTCGCTGAGGTCTCTGTCACATGCAGTGACATATATAGGTAGGAAGCACTGAAAATAGTGTTCCCAGAGCACTTTGTAACTCACTGGGCAAGAGGGACAACACCTTTTGGTTTTTAAATACCAATCAACATGGAACTTTTTTCTGTCATGGGTACCATAAAAAGTTTCTAAACACACACAACACAAAGTACATCCAGCTAAGAATCTGGTAAGCCCAGAGGGACTTATTGCCAAAATCCAATTTTGGCTTTCAAAAGAAATCTAAGATATAAGAGAAAATGACCCACTTGCTGTGTTGCCTAAGTCACACTTGAGCAGCACAGTGTCATCTGACACACGGCGGCAGAACTTGAAGGGTTACCGACATGTAAACTCTGGTGTTTGATTTCCTGTGTTTGTTGCCTCAGCATTAAGGGCATTTTACCCTTGCAGTTTACTAAAACGGTCTGAAAAAATATTCCAAGCTTCATATTAACCTTACTTGTCAACATAACAATTTTCATGAACATTATTATATTGTCAAATTCCTACTGACAACATTATAACTGTCTGGGAGCTTAACTTTATAAGGAAATGTATTTTGACACTGATATCTTATTAAAGTATTCTGATCCTATCGCTGCTGGTGGCTCTTATTTCCTGTGGATTTGTCATGGGCTGCACCAATGGAAAGTGAAGTACTTATCAAATAGTTTACAGAGAATGAATGATGGCCCTGACCATGAGACCACTGAGGCCAGCTGACAGGAAGGCCAGGTGAAGGAAGGAAAGAGTATTACTGACACTCTACCTTCAAAAAACTACATGAGACGGTTTGAAAGCTATTCTGGTCTATGGGTGTTCATGCTGCACTATGAGAAAGGTTCCCAAAGAAAGGGCAGCCTGGAATCTAGTAGTTAGAAAGGACTTTACTTTGGAGGTGGCCAGGCTCAACCAGGGACTTCCAGGTCCAATGTAAATGAGAAGAGCAACGATGACCTCAGCCAGTAAAAGCCCAGCATTGGACAGGGTCCTGGCAGTTTCCTTATTTTAAATGTGACTTTTGTAAATGACGTCCTCTGAGCAAGCCCCTGCCTCTGAGATGTGACTCCGGAGCTAGTGGAAGGTAGGGGGAGAGCCAGCAGCACCTTTGCTCCCACTGTCAGCCCTAGGAACGACTGCTGTATCTTATGTGTCTGAGGGTTTGGTCCATATAATATGATCTCACATGACCTGGTAGCTCACTTGAGCCTCAGCCTAAGCAATGCTGTGAGTACCCATTTTACAGATGCAAAAGACTCACACTAAGTGACTTATGCAAGTTCCATGGGAGAAATAGAACCTGAACCTAGTTTCAGCCAGTAGTTCTCTCTCATGCCCTACATCTGGTTAGGAGGTATATTTTATGACTGGGCCCTGTTTTCATTTTCAAATAGAAAAACTCTCATCTATATTGTTTTAACCTTTAGTCCTCCTCCTAATTTTGTGATTATTCATCTCATTTCTTCTCTTCCCCAACTTGGTGCCTGGACCTTCAGGTTTAATTTTTTGCACTCTGTCAGGCTCCTACCCACCTTTGCCTGCCATCTTGGACTCCCTGAAAGCATCACCTGTACTTTTCTGGAACTCTTCTGTGAATGACACATCTCAACGCACCTTTGGGAGCAGTTGCCTCAGAGCATTTTGGCAAGCTCAGGACTCCAGCCTGGAATAGCGTAATCCTAGCACCCAACGACTTCAATGGGCCTGTGGGGTCTTTAATGCTGTCCTGAGGCAAAGTGTTTGGCTTTAACCACACCCAAGGCTGGGATCTTCTCTCCAGCCCCTGGGGGTAGGAGGATGTGCCAAGCTCCTCTTGCTTCCAAATCTAGCAAGGAGGGAACACTACAAAGCCATTGTTCCTGATGGATTAGAGAAACTCAATTTCCTAAAATACTCAAGCACAAGACATGGGACACACACAAGCCATCACTGCTTTCTGTTTTGTCTCAAGCAACTCAGTGAAGACTGGCTTACTGCTCCTGATATCATGTTTTGTTTCAAAATGCAGATACTTTAGAAATAAATATGTGCCTGCAGAGCCAGGTAGAATTCACACAGAATTCGCAATTGCTGAACCCTTGGCACGGCTCCTGACTCTAGACATGTTCTCCTCTAGGCAGGCGAACCCCAGTGAGGTGTGACATCTCAGCATTACCCTAGCTTACAACTTTGATGAGAGATCTGTTTGAGAAGGAGACTCAAACTCTGACACAGTCGCCAGGAAGCTCTACCAGTGGAGAAGGGCCAGCCCTGCCCCCTCTGATTCATGAGGGACAGAGTCCATCCACAGCGTGGGCTCTGGTGAGCAATTCAAGTCAGGACAGGGGGTGAACTGTGGTTTTTCTGGAGATACTATGCAGACTCATTTCCTTTACGGTAAGCAAGATTTAGCCATGTACAGCCTTCGTCTCATGGATCCCTGCCATCCTCTTTTTGTGAAAAAAAGACTTCTACTGGACACCCATAGAAGAGCAGACACACTAACCTGGCTCTTCTTTAACCAAGGTGGGGATAGCCCAGGGTCGGTAAGACTGCACTGGATATGTTATCCCAGGTTGACTCTGGATGCCAAAAAGGGCCTAGAAATGCTGTGGCCACACCCCAGCACTTAATTTTTCAACTTCCTCATTTTAGAAAGGAGGCACACATAAAATGACTTGCCTGCAGATATACAGTGAGCAGCAGGGCTGGCGAAAGGCCAAGGTCAGCATCCTGGGGACAGGAGCAGATTCACATTTAGTAAGGAGAGCCAGTGAGTTTTGCCCCTGGGGTCAGGTCTCAGTTTCTCAGGCGGCAGAGAGGCCCCCCTCTCTTGGGGTCCCTTCTCCATATCCACCTCACAGGCCTCCAGCTTCTGGCTTACCTCTCCCCTCAGGCAGCTCCTGTTCTAAAATCATCTTGATCCAAGTATCACACCTATTTCTTTGAAGAACTGAGTGACCCCTGGGGGAACGTGTGATCTCTCTGTGACCTTGATAAAAAATCTAAATCAATTCCTTCACTTCTAGACTGAACTCTCCTTGACCTCCCAGGACCTGGGAGAAAGGGTATGAAGCGCTCCCCTCACCCACCTAAGGTACACGCACTGGCGGGATAAAGATGAGACTTATTCCGTGTAGTCATGACCCTTCTCTCCAAAAGCTTACTAGCCAGTACAGAAAACAAAACAGAACATCCTGTTCAACTCAGACCACCACGTCAGATGGCGTGTGCCAATAGAGGCCCGTGACCCACACCTTCCTGGAAGCCCACTGTGCTTTTGAGTCCTCAGGTAGGCACTTGAGTTTGGTGGGTTTGGAAAGTGTGACAGCTGCAGATGCAAGTGATCCCCCGGGGTGTTTTAGGGTGGACTCCAGCTCCTATGCTTGTTCACAGGAGACCAGGGGAGGTCAGCCTGGGTCTCCGGAATGGGAAAGTCCTCATAGAGCTGGAGCAGAAGAAGATTGGAGGCAGGGGAAGGAAAGAGGTCATTCCAGGGAAAGTGCACCAACAGGACAAAGGCACAAAGCCAGAATGTTGCAGCATACACAGCAGACCATGGGGAGCAGGCAGGACGGGGCTGGGACAGAAGGACGGGCTAACAGGGTAGCCTGGCAGCTCACAGGTCAGAGAACCTGGATTCCAATCCCACCTCTGTGCTTCTAGCTGTGGAAACTTATGCCTGAGAGCCTGTCTCCCCTCTTCTGTAGCAAGGGCATGAGAATAACCCTCACCCAGGGCGTTAGGGCTGGACATACAAATTGAAATTGACCATAGGTAAGCATCACTTCAATCTCTGAGAGAGGATGAAACAGGCCTGTGAGATAAAGACTGTAGACTAAGAAAAACAGAAGTCTTAGCATAGAGCCCAGGGCCACCTAAGAACTGGTGGAAGTCAGACAGCGGAGGAGCTCCCAAAGAACAGGAAGAAACCCAGGAACATAGTATCCCAAAAGCCAAGAGGAGGTGCCTCAGGAAGGAGGGAGGAGTCAACTGGGCCACACACCACACTGAAAGATGAGATTTGCTACATAAAGTTCTTCATGGATTAAAGGGGAGTTTGGGTAGGGAACTGAGGACAGTAGCTTGACTGGAGTGGGTTGAGAAATGAGCCACCTGGAGTACGGGAACAGAGGCGGTAGCCACATACAACTCTTTCAAGAAGTTTCCCTGTGAAGAGAAGCAGAGCGATGGAGTGAAGCTGGAGGAAGACATAGATCAGGGGATTTGTGCGTTCATTTTTTTTAACATTTAATAAACTTATATTATAGAATAGTTTTAGCTTTATTAGAAAAGTTGCAAGGATATTATAGTGTCCCCTGCACCCAGTTTCCCTATTATTAACATTACTATGGAACATAGGTCATAATTAATGAACCAATATTGTTACATTATTAATAACCAAACTCTGCCCCTTATTCAGACTTCCTGAGTTTTATCTAATTTCTTCCTTCCCTTCCCTTCTCTCCTCCACTTTTCTGTTCTAGGATGCTACCTAGGGTACCACAGCACATTTAACTATCTCCTTAGACCTCATGATCTCGACAGTCTGGAGAAGTCCTGGTCAGGTGTTTTATAGAACAACCTTCCCTTTGGATTTGTCTATTGTTTTCCTGGTTAGGCAGAGGTATGGGTTCTGGGGAGGGAGGGCTCAGAGATAAGTGCCACTCTCATCACCTCACTGAAGGGTACACGCCATCAGTGGGACCAATCAACATTGCTGTTGATCTTGATCACTTAGCCAACGTTGAGTTTGTCGGGTTTCTTCACTATAAAGTGACTGGGTTTTTTTCAGGACATGTTCTTTTTGAAGATGAGCTATATTAGGAAATGTTTACATGGCAAAGGGAGAAGTTGATGAAAGCAGGGAAGAGAAGAGATCGTTGCAGGAGAAAGTTGTTGAAAGGGTAGGATGGGCGCTGGCGGGATCTAGCTTACTTACGGGGCATGGGGGTGGTTGCTGGCTTTGGGTGGAGGCATGCACAGCTCACCATTCTAACAGGATGGCAGAGAGCAGCGTAAGATGGAGTCGGTCAGGTGGAATCGATGGTGGGTAGGTGATGAGTCACCTCCAACCTACCTGCTTCTATCTCTCCATGATGTACGAAGCAAAACCAAGAGAAAAGGGGCGGGTGGCTCTCAGAGGTTTGAGAAGATAGAAATAATTAAAAAGTGATTTTTTGAAAGTCAGGTTAATGATCCGTATTGGAAACTCAAATGAGATCTATGGTCATAAATGGTGGGTTTGGTCTCCAGCCACATTTGTCTACTCTAATGGAGGCAGCGTGGGCGAGCAGT
Source organism: Ictidomys tridecemlineatus (assembly GCF_052094955.1). Lineage (NCBI taxonomy): Eukaryota > Metazoa > Chordata > Mammalia > Rodentia > Sciuridae > Ictidomys > Ictidomys tridecemlineatus. The sequence goes on along the minus strand of NC_135488.1, from coordinate 84,503,056 downwards.
TGAGCTCAGCAGGTTGGGGCTCTGCCAGAAGGGTGTATATGAGGGAGTTAGAAATATTCCCAAGAGAACAACTGCTAAGATGGACCATGGAAATTAAGTAGTGTGAGGAGGAAAGGGGGAAAAGAAGAGGAAGAGATGATGGTCATTGAAAAAATGGTAGGTTCCGTGAACGGGAGGTCCCAGGCCAAAGAATGGTCAGAGTGACATCCGAGAAAAGGAACTAGGGAGTGATTGTCAGAGGAGAGGAAACTTAAAATTGAGATTTCACATATACTAACTAAAGGACCCAGCAATACCCCTTTCTATGTATTTATCCAAAAGAAATGAATTTTTTTCCATTACTTTTTTAAAATTTGAAATTATACAGACTATGTTTCCCACATGATTTATTACACTAGAAATCAAACACCTTAAGATGTATAGAATCCCACTCCTACATCAATGATTTCAAAGTTAAATGGTGCACTTATAAATACCTCAGAGGTCAAGGAAGAAAGCACACAAAAATTAAATAAAAAGTGCTTTGAACTAAGTGATAATAAATGCTAAAATATCAGGATCTCTGGGATGAAACAGTACTCAGAAGAACAAAAAAGAAGAAAGAAGCTGGAATAACAATCAAATTATTTTCAAGTTATGTAGTAGGAAGGAAAAAATAAGAGTAAGATCAGAAATATATGAAATAGAGAAGAAATCATACAGCTATAATTTGATAAAAATCAAACAAGTCTAATTTAAAAAGCAAGAACACAAAAATTAATATCAATGGAAAGGGAGCTATCACAATAACCCTACAGATGCTAAAAATATATTAAGGTAATATTACAATTTTATGCCAACATACATGATACATTACGTAACATGGTCTATCTTAGAGAAGGATCATGTGCTAAGTGAAATTTTCAATCATAGAAAATCTGTACATAAATGTCTGTAGAAGCACTATTCATAACTACCAAGAATCAAAAACAATGCAAATGTTCTTCAAGAGTACCAATAAAAACAATAGTGCATCTCTATGCCGGAATAGTCAGCAATAGAAATTAACACACTGTCAAGCAACACATGGGTGAATCCCAAAGGAATTGGGTGGAGCGCCAGAAGCCAGCACCCAAAGGCTACCTTCTATTTAATCCCATTAATGAGAAAAGAAAAGGCAAAAATAAAGAAAGAGAAAACAGGTCTTTGCTTGCCAAGGGATGGGGAGGGGAAAGGTTTGCATGCAAAGGGGCAACATGAGAGTGCTTTGGAACACTGGGATTCTTCTGTGCACTGTCTGTGGTGCTGGTTGTGAGAATCTGTGCATGCATTAAAAATTCGTAGCACTGTACCCCAGAAGAAGAGTTTTACTATACATAAACTTAAGATATTTAAAAGTGAAAGCAAACTTTGAGGTTTCAGAAATAGCTGAAATAAAATGAAAAAGAAGGCCTGAGGAAGTGAGGGGTCAAGTGTTGTGAGCGTTGCCCGGGTGGGTGTGAGAGTCAGTGAGTGTCTGGTGGAGGAAAGATTGAACCCACTGGAGGACATTGACCACAGGCCGTGAGGACAGCTCTGAGGAGAAACCCGGGTTTGAGGACATGGATGGTTGGAGAAGGAGGAGAAGGGATTTGGAAGCAGCCACAGAAAACTAAGAGGATCCCTCCACCTCCAGGCCCTGCCTGGCACCGGCCTGTGGAACAGAGAAACTAGGAGCTCTGGGGCTAATCAACTGTGCCACATTAGGGAAGAGGTGAAGGCCTGGTGGGACAAGACAGAAAGCTCTAGGTGCCCAGTCCCAGGACAGTGTTACCTGGCCCAAGACAGATAATGCACGTATCTGGAGGGCAGAGAGGGCAGGAGATGGGAGTGGATAAGGCATTGCAGGACTATGCAGGAGGAGGGCCAGGGATTGATGACCTGGAAGGCTTGGTCTATGCTGGCTTGGTGTCAGGTGGAGAGATACAGGAGCATGGTGTGTATCATGGGAAGGGTCTCTCAGAGGCTCAAGCCTGAAGGTTGGGGGACCTACCCCTCCTGACAGCCTGCAGGGCACAGCAGAGAGACACAGACACTTCTCCTCCAAGCTTTCCAGACCTTTTCTATATCCAATGGCAACTAAGGACTGTCACATGTGTGCACTCCAAACATTAAGTAGGCATGGGATTGTTCAATAATTTTTAATGGCAGATTTGAAAGTGACCAGGGGACAGGTCCCTCCCTCTTTGTCCCCATCTTCATTTTAAAACCTGTGGTTGGGCCCAGCATATGTAGAAACAAAAAAGGAAGACTCATGTCGCCTGAAACAAAGGACACTTCCCCAGCCCTCATTAGCCTGGCAGAGGCGAGGGCAGCTGAGCATGAACATTGACATGGTTTCGGGCCTCGCTAGAGACCAAGGCAGGGCTCCAACTGAGATGCAAGTCCAGATGGGAATCACGGCTCAGGCTGGGATAGGCTGGCCTGCATGAGCTTGGGAATTCGGGGTACTTGTGTCCACTGCTGGTGCTTCAAGTGTGGAGCACCTGCAGCACCAGTCAGGGTGGCCTCTGCTGTGAGCCTCCATCCTTCCCACCACCCCACAACCAGCTCAGAAACCTGCTGGGCTGTGCATAGGCCCTGGGACTAGTTATGGGTTGCTCACTTGCAACCGGCAAAAATTGCAAAGTCAGTGGGAAATTGACTTCAAGCCACCCTTGCCCAGAATCCTCTTTGCCACTGATCCCCTTGTGAGAGGACTTCTGACAGACCAGAAGACCTGGTCTCAACTCGAGGCTGAGGAATCTTCCTCGTGTTCCTTAAATCATTCCAGGTAGACCCATCTCCTCACATAAATCTGCTCTTTGTTTCTCTACTAGCACAGGTGTGGACCACTGAGTGGTGATCACAGTAGCAGAGGTAGAAGTCCAACAGAATATGCACAGCAATAGCCATAAAACAGGGGCAGTCAAAGCTCACCTTATTATTTACTGTGCTAAGCTTTACCAGGTTTCATCTATTCCTTGCAGTAAGCCTATGAGTTCTCAGGATCATAATTATCCCCATTTGGAGATAGAAATACAGTCGTATGCCAAGAAAGTATCTTTGCATACAGGGATGGCATTTCTAGAAAATATCCTATAGGCTGATACTCATTTATACAATAAAATAATAATAATAATGTGACCCTGGTCTACTTAATGGAAAAACAATACTGAATAAAAAGGAACTGGTAATCCTACAATTATGTCTCTCTCTGAGTACAATACTTGAATAGAGTTCTAAATTAGCAATACATAAAACATGTAAAATAAATAGGAATTGATTTAAAGAAAGATGACCAAATGTTAAGGGGACTCTCAACTGTGTCAGAGAAATTGACTGGAGTAACTGAGGAAGTTTGTCCTGGAGAAAATAAGATTTAGGGGAGTTCAAAAATCCACCTTCAATTATCTAGAGAAGTATAGGGTATAGAGTTTTTCTGGATGGATCCACAGGATAGAATTCAGCCTATAGGTACAGGGAAGCAGAGTGCAAGTCAACACGAGTACACTCAAGAGCAGCCTCCCTCCCCCATGATGAGCCAGGGTTTGCTTGCTCAGCATAAGAAGGAAATAGCATCTTTAATCTGACAACCAAAGAGAGCTACAAAGAGCAGGATGTGCTGGGCATGATGGTGCACGTCTGTAATCCCAGCAATTTGGGAGGCTGAGGCAGGAGATTGCAGATTCAAGGCCAGCCTCAGCAATTTAGCAAGGCCCAAAAGCAATTTAGCAAGACCCTGTCTTAAAATTTAAAAACTCTGGGAACAGGGTACAACTGGGTTCAATCCCACACCATCACCACCAAAAAAAAAAAAAAAATAGAGCAGGATACCCTGAGGGTCTCTAGCAACATTAAAAAAAAAAAACTATAATTTCAAAACAATGATAATAAGGTTTTTGTGTCGATAAGGCCTGGCCCTCAGAGACAGATGGCCCCAAAGAATCCAGGATGACCAGAAAGGATCTAGCACGGCCCCTTATGTGTAGGCAGAAGAAACTGTATAAATTTTGTTCCATTTAGATTGCAAAATGTTTTTCTTAATATGGATTTAGACTACATGGTCTCTAAGAATTAATTTCTCTCTTTTGAAGATATCATGGGGTCACATCTAAAGTCAGGAAGCAATAAAACCCACTTAAGTCAGCACTGCCCTTGAAAACCCTAGGGGAAGTTGTACCCACACTGGAAGCTGACACCCACCTCTCAGTGAGTCCTCCTGCAGGGTGGGAACCACTGCGACTTCCTGGGACTAGCATCAGATGAAATACTTAGCTTACATCTAGAGACCCCCACACACACACCTTGTGAAGAAATGTCACAGGGCTTTACACACAACTCAACCCTGCTCAGCAGGACCTTCACTTCCAGAGATTCCGTCAGGAAACGTGCCATTCATGTTCCTTTCTCCTAGTTTTTCAGGGACATGTGATCATTCTGGAATGATCTATTAGCACTGTTACCCACATTCAGGGGTAGATCCTATTTTGATAGGAGGTATCTTAACATGATAAAAATGACAATTTACCTCCCCCAAATCCCATAACCCAGTCTGGTCTTGAGAAAACATCAGACAAATCCCAACTGAGGGATACTCTATAAAATAATCTCACCTTGTCTCAAAACTGTCAAGGTCACCAAAAACAAGTGAATTTTGAGAAACTTGTCTCAGACAAGAGAAGCCTGAGGAGACATGATATTGAAATGTGATGTGGTTTCTCTGGCTGCCAAAACAGAAAGAACAAACATATGTGAAAACTAAGAAGTCTGAATAAAGCACGGGCTTTGGTTTAAAATGATGTATAAATATTGGTTCATTCGTTTTAACCATTAATAAGGGAAACTGGGAGTGAGTCCAACTATCTAGATTATCTATATTGTCTCTGTAATTTTCCTATAAATATAAAACTCTACTAAAAAATACAGCTTGTTGTTTTAAAAGTGATGCCAGATGAAAATGAAAGACATATAAGAGAGAAAATGTAATGCAAAGAAAAGGTCCCTAAAGGAGCCAATCTAAGTGAATATTGACTACTAAAAACTGTGGAGTTTTAAATTAAGAAAGAAAACAGGTACCTGGTGCAGTAGCACATGCCTGTAATTCCAACACCTCGGGAAGTTGAGGCAGGAGGATCCTAAGTTCAAAGCCAGCCTCAGCAACTTAATGAGGCCCTAAACAACTTAGTGAGACCCTGTCTCTAAATAAAATAGAAAAGGGTCTGAGGATGTTGCTCAGTGGTTAAGCACCTCTGGGTTTAATACCTGCTAAGGAAGGAAGGAAGGGAGGGAGGGAGGGAAGGAACAGTAGTAAGATGGGAAGAGGCAAATAGAATCAGGTGGCATTTAGTCATTGAATTGTCTAAAAGTGGTAAATGTAACAATGTCTAAAATTCTAACAGAGTGTCTATACTGTCTAAAAATCTAAGAGGAAGGAGATGAAATCTTTAAAGAGGACATGATTATACCATAAGAGGGCAACAAGGGAGAAACAAATGCCCTTGGGACATTTAGACAATTAGAAGTCAAATATTTAGATTTAACTCTAAATTAGCAATTACATAAAACATATGGGTTAACTATTTGTCATTTCTGATAATGACAAACATTATCAGACCAGTTAGAAAATAAATGTAGTTTTCACAGGAGATATCCCTTATAATTAAGGATAGACAGGAGAAAGCAAAAGGTTATAAAAAGATCAGCAAATGCTAACCAAAGAAAGGGTTGGTGTAGCATATTTAAATTTATATAAATAGGTAGACATTAAAGAGGAAGCATTTACTTAAGATAAGTAACAACATCTCATAATAAGAGTCAATACGATACTATGATATTATAATCCTTTATTTGTGTGCATCTAACAAGCCTCAAAAATTAATACTACCACAAAGAAAAGTAGAAAATCTATAATCATAAATGGAATTTTAAAATATCTCAGTCATGACTGGCAGAATGAGTAGGAAAAAATAAAAATTAAAAAAAATGAAAAGATATCCCAGAAGATGGGAGAACATATCTGCAAACCAGGTATCTAATATGAAACTAATAACCAGGATATATAAAGGACACCTCAACAATTAGAAAGAAAAAACCTAATTAAAAATAACCACATTAAAAATAGATTGAAGCTTTGAATAGACATTTCTTCTTCAAAGAAGATATACAAATGTATAATAAACATATAAAAAATGCTCAGAGTCATAGTCATTAAGGAAATGCACATCAAAACCACAATAAGATACCATTTCACACATTGGCACTGGTATGACTAAAATCTAAAAGATGGGCAATGACAAGTATTGGGGGGACTTGAAGAAACTTGAACCCTTGTGCATTGCCAGTGGGGTTGTAAAGTGGTCCAGGCCTTTGGAAAACAGTCTAGCAATTCCTCAAAAAGTTAAACATAGAGCTCCCATGTCATCCTGTAATTCCACTTTTGGGAATATACCTGAGAGGACTGAAAACATGTGTTCACATAAAAACTTCATACACATATGTTTATAATAGCATTATTCATAAATGCCAAGAAGTAGAAACAACCCAAATATTCATCAGTTGATGAATAAACAAATAAGATGTTGTATATCCATATAAGGGAATATTATTCAGCCATATAAAGTAAGAAGCATTGATAGATACAACAACCTGGAATTTTGAAAACACTGTTAAATGAAAGATGTCACACACAAAAGGCCACATATTATAGGATTCCACTTATATGAAAAGTTCAAAATAAATAAATCTCTAGATACTGAAAGCAAATTAGTGGTTGCCAAGGGCTTAAAAAAAGGAGGAGGGGGGTGGGAAAGTTTCTCTTTGGCTTCATGAAAATGTTCTGGAATTAGAAAATGGCTGCATAAGTTTGTTAATACATCAACAACCATGGGATTATAAATTTTAAGTGGTAAATATTATGGGATGTGAATTATATTTCTATAAAGTATATTTAAAAATTGCAGTATACAAGAGGTAAGACCTAGTTGAAATATTCTGTGCTCCCAAACTGCAGAATAGACATTCCTTTCAGGTACATATGAGGGAATTTACTAAGATTGCCATGCAGTAGTCCACACGACCAATACTAAGCAAACTAGAACACATTTCAAGGGTTTAAAAGGACTGGGAACATATCTCAATCATAGTGAAATTAAGCTAGAAATCAACAACTAAATGTAAGTTTAAGAATCAGCAAGTATTGAATTGAAGCAATATTTCTAAATAACCCGTGGATCAAAAATATTAGAATTTAGAACATGTTTTAAGTGTTAATAAAAGCAATGTATCAATGTTGGTATTCAGTTCAAGTCAGACTTGTAGGAAACATTACAGCCTTAAATGGGAATATTGGAATAGAAAAAATGGTAAAAAACAATGATGTATTTATATAAAGAAGTTGGAAAGCAAAGACAATAAAACATAATAAATATAGGAGAAAAAGTCAATGAAATAAAAAAATGAAAAATGAAAAAAGATCAAAAAGCAAAGTTCATTCATTGAAAATATTGATAAAATTAATAAACACCCAACAAAATTTATTAGGAAAAGCGAGAACTGACACAAATTACTAATATCAGGAATCTAACTTTATGCCATTAAACTAGGTGAAATAAACTAACTCTTTGAAAACTCAAACTTACCAAGACTAACACAAGAAGAGATAGAATATATGAATAGTCCTATATTTATTGTGGAAATTGAATTTTTAAATAAAGCTTTTCTACTGAGGAAAGACAGTTGGTAAAATTTATAATGTATTATTGAAAAAAAAAAAAAAACACTTAACACTCCGGAAATAGAGAGTAGCTTTTCCAATTTGGTTAAGACTACTAATTAAAAACTTAAATCAAACTTCAGTCCCAGATGGATTCACCATCCAGTTCTCCCAAATGTTTGAGGAATATCTCAAATTTTCCCCACACATCAACCAAACAGTTCTCCAGAAGTCACTCTATTTCAAATTAGGGAATAAAAAAGGGGATATTTTGACTTATTTATGAAGCCAATATACTCAATTCCAAGCTTGACAAGTACATGGGGGAGCAAAACCTACAGGTCAGTCTCTCACTAATATCATTCAAATATCTTCAATGAAATATTATCCAATCCAATCCAATACTTGAAATCAACTTGTAAAGTCTAACACTTGAAAAGGACTATGTTTTGTGAGCAAGCTAGATCTATTATAAGCAATATAAAGTTAGTTTAACATGGAACAATTATTCAGTGTAATTTACCATATTAACCAAATAAAGAAAAATCCTACCTCAATAGATATAGGGCATAATTTGTAGTGTATTATTTTTAAAAAATACTCTAAACAATAAAGAGGAATAAAGAGTAGCTTCCTCAATCTGGTAAATATTACTAATTAAAAATTTACACCAAACATCTGACTTAGTGGAGAAATACTGAAGCACTCCTTCCCCCTGAGAGAATCAGGACAAGGGTGGCAGGTATCATCAGTTTTATTCAACATAAAAAGAGAGAGGGGAAACCAAAGTCAGTTTCTCCTGCTCTACTCTCACAGTCTCTTACCACCACTTCTGACACCAGCTGTGTGGGGCTTTCCCCACACACCAACCAAACAGTTCTCCAGAAGTCACCAACCGAATGTCCCATAATTCAACTCATTTCTGACCCCATCTGCTGGAGACAGCATCATATCCCACTTCAGATGAGAGTTTCCAGTAATGTTTCCACCTAAACTTCTGACCAACTGGCTATAAATTGGGGGTTCTCACGAACCCCTCCTTAGGTTTGATTCATTTGCTAGAACATCTCACAGAACTCAAACTTTTTATTTATGTTGACACATTTGTTAAAAAGAATATTACAAAGGATATGGATGAACAGCCAAATGAAAGAGACACAAGATACAGCAGAAGGGGTGTGGAGTTTCCAGGGCAAACCACCTCAATATAGTCAGTTATCTAGAAGCTCCCTGAACCTTATGCTTTAAGGTTTTAGGTGGGCTTCAGTACTTAGGAATGATTGATTAAGTCCTTGACCTTTGGTGATGGGCTCAACTTTCAGCCCCTTCCCCTCCCTAGAGGTTGGGGATTGAGCTGAAAGTCCTTACCATCTAATCCTGACTTGTTTTTTTTCTGATGATCAGTCCCTATCCTGAAGCTATCTAGGGACCCCCCAGCAATCAGTCATCTCCTTAGCATACTCTGAAGATTCCAAGGGTTTTAGAAGCCATCCAGGAAAAGGGAATGAACACCAAATATGTTTTTCACATTATTGCAAACATATTAGAGAAACTAATCAGTGCAATAAGATGAGGGAAAAAAGGGTAAAGATTAGAAAGGAGAGGGACTGTTATTATTTAGTTTACATGACTGCATGTATAGAAAATGCAAAAGGATTTTGGATAACCTGTTATGGTCTATTAATGAATTTAGCAAGATTGCTGAATTCAAAAATAACACACAAAAACATCTCTGTTTTTATATACCCACAACAATTGACTAGTTACATTTTAATGATGTCATGTATTAAATCAATAAAAAAGAATACATCTAAAAGATCTACAAGAATGCTAAATATATAACTTCAAAAATATTGAAAAAAATAAAATACCAAAATACAGGAAGAGCTATTCCATGTTCACCAGTTGGAAAAGTCAGTATGTCTAAGATACAGTTATCCTCAAATTTAGCTATATATTAAGTGCAACCCCAATAATTATACTAGTGATTTAGCATATTCACATGTTTTTTTAAATTTTATTTTAAAATTTATGTGGAAATACTAAGAGCCAAGATTATCAAAATTATTCTTCTAGATATCAAAATTTATTTTAAAATCACAATTACTCTGACTTTGGTGTTGTGGAAGGATAGATGAACTAGAACAGAACAGCCCAGATACTGACCCCACTCTTTTCAAGACAAAGGGAATACTTTAGAGCAATGAAGAGAGGACAATCTTTTCAACAAATGTGCTGAGGTCAACAGGATACCCATGGGGTGGTGGGGGGGAATGTCTTTGTCTCTCACTTTACATTAAGAATAAAATTTCCAGATCAAACAATGTAAAAGGCAAAGTTTAAAGAAAATAAAATAGAAAAATATCTTCACGACCCCAAAATAGACAAGACTTCTTGAATATGAAAAGACAGTTCACAGAATGAGAGAGAATATTTGCAATATTTACATCTGACAAAGGACTCATAATCAAGGATTTAAAAAAAGACCTCAAATCAACCAAAACAGATAGCTCAGTGGAAAAGTAAGCATAAAATTTAAATAGATAATTCACAAAAGTTTGTATGGCCACAAGAAAGAATATATAATGGTGCTTAAACTTAGTCATCATTAGCAGAAAGAAAATTAAGACCACATTGAGAAACCACGTACCAGAATGGTTCAACTTGAAAAAGTCCAGTCAAATATTAAGAGGACATGAAGCAACTGGAGCTCACATACACTATGGGTGGTTGGAAGTATTAATTGGTTCAACCACTTAGAGAAGCTGAATAGAAGCATTTCCCTCCAACCTGGCTATTCTACTCTCAGGAACACCCAAGAGAAATGAGTGAATTTTTCCTGCAAAAAAAAAAAAGGCTTAAAAACACTCATAGTGGCATTATTTCCAGTGGCCCCAGATTGGAAATAACTGAAATGTACATCACTAGTACAATGGAAAAATAAGTTGTAGTATATTCATAAAATGAAATATGCTACAGCCATCAAAACAAGTGAACTATCATCATGTGCAAGAACAAGGATGAATTTCAGAAGTGCGGCTCTGGAAATCTGAAACAATAGATTATAAAGTATATAAATTCCACCGGAAAGTTAGTATAGACAAAACTAACCTATGCTACTATAAGTCAGATATTGGTTCCTTTTGAACAGGAGGTTGGATGGTGACAAAGAGGGACAGGAGGGGGGCTTCTGAGACGGATGCTACTCATATTCCATTTCTGACCTAGAAAGTCATTATTTAATTTGTTTCACTTGGAGAAAATCCGTCTCACCAAACATTGTGTGCTTTTCTGCATGAATTTTATGCTGCAATAAAATTTTATCAACTAGAAAAAAAGCTGAAAAAATATTAGTGATGTTAAGTATGTAGAGAGGCAGGCATTCTGTTTTGTTGGTGGAAGCACACATTGGTTCAAAAGGCAAGGTAGTCATATCTGTACCAATTGAAAAGCCATATATATCCTTTGAAAGAGCAATTCTACTTCTGTCATTCATACTTTACGATTACACTTGCAAATATGCACAAAGATACATGCACAAGGATATTCACAGCAGCGGCATTTAAAAGCCTAAATGCCAGAAGGCAGGCACGGTGGTGCATACCTGTTATCTCAGCAACTCAGAGGATGAGGTAGGAGGATCACAAGTTCCAAACCAGCCTCAGCAACTTAGCAAGACCCTGTCTCAAAGAATAAAAAGGACTAGGGATGTGGCTCAGTGGTTAAGCACCCCTGGGTTCAATCCCTGGTACCTAAATAAATGAATAAATAAATAAATGTCAAGGAGATTGTTTGAATAAATCGTGGTACATTTATACAATAGAATTCCAGCATGAAAAGCAAATGAATTCGACCAAATCTGGCCCAAATCACCAAGGCTACATTTATATGCTGGAATTTCTCTGGAAGGGCACGTAAGGAACAATCTATGGAGGTGGCCTTAGTGGCAAGACACTAGGGGACAAGGACTCAGGGTGGGAGAAGGATGGCCCTACTGCATCCTTTACATTCTGTACCCAGTCAGAACATAAACTCATTCATCAAAACAGAAACCTGTCCCACTCTTACAGTGGATTCCTGCAGTGACAGCACAGTGGGATGCCAGAGAAGGGCCAGGCGTCAGAGGCCATCAACCTTCTCACACCTAAGAGGAGACAGAGGCTATAAGGTCTGCATTCCTTCACTACGGAAAGTCCGCTGCCTGGAGGGAAAACACCCTGGTGCCTCACCTCCCACCTGAGTGCAGGAGAAGACCAGATCACAGCTGAGGCCCCAGCATGGGCACAGGAAAAGCAGGTTTTCTGAGGGAGTGAGGGATGAATGCAGGTGACAAGCAGGAGGGGAAGGGAGGCACCCAGGGTCCTGGGTGGCCTCCTGCACACCCAAGAGGAGGTGAACCCAGGAGGGAACTTTTGACAAAGCTCTTCTGCTGCAGTTCAGGCTTGGTGTAGAAGGGCTGGATTCAAGTCCTCTTGCTTTTTGTAAGTTCCTCATTCATGGATTTTTGGGGTTTTTTTGTTTGTTTGTTTGTTTGTTTTTTGCATGCCTACTATGCACTAGGATCTGGGCTAGGTATGGCAAATGTAACCAAGAGCACAATGCCTGAGGAGTTTGAGTGATTGCACACACAGGCCCAGCGCACAGAAAAATTGTCGTGCTCCATTAGGATGACCATGACAATGCCTTTTTAAAAATATTCAGTTTAACTGAATGGAATGGGAATATAGCAGGAAAGCATATTTTTATCCTTTGTGCTTGTTTGAAATATATCTTTAAAATTTTCTACCCAAATTGATTATGGCATGAGTTCAATAAATTATGCATAAAATGTACAACTTATGACATCGCCACAAACTAGCACCATAATTAGAAAACATGTCTATCATCCCCCCAAATTTCCTCCTGTCCTTTTATTATTTCTCCCTCCTTTCATCTGTATCCTTAGGCAACCATGATCCTAGGGAAGCCCCCTGGAAATAAGGAAAACTGTTATTCCTTCCAGGCCAGTCCCTATAGGTGGTCAGAGGGTGAAGAAGTTTCAGGAAACAAAGGTACACATAGAGAAGACACAGGCCAACTCCAAGTAAGAACTGAAGGCAAATAGCTCTTGCACCACCTGAGTATTTAACCCTTGTTGCCATCCGGAGAAGGTGTCATCTTCCCCTTTCATAAACAAGGATCCAACATTTGGAAAGGGAGGGCCATGTCCAAGGTCACATAGGTAGTAAGAGGCAGAGTCATAGGTCTGCCTGGGCCCAAAGCCCGTGCCAGCTCTGCAAAGAACTCTCCCTCTGGGCCCTATAGCCACTTGCCAGGATGATCTCACTCACTGAAGTCCCCACTCAAGTCCCAGGGGTGGCTTCCCAGCATGCATGGAGCCCCGCTGTGTGTCCTTCTGGATTCTTAGCACCCCTCTCATTGTTAAGAAGGGAGCCCGAGGGCCCAAGACCAACACTGACTCCCAGCCCTCATGGTCCAGCCCCATCTGAGGCTGAAAACAGAGAGCCCCAGCCTCTTCGGGGGACACTTCCCAGGGAAATCCCCAAGCTGCTACACACTGGAACGAGGCCCACAATGGGACATTTTTATGTTGCCTAAAACCAAAACAACAGCAGGCATGCATGTTAAACATTTAGCTTTTGAAAGTTCCCCAGTAACATGCAAATGACTTATTCTTTCCACGAACCTCTTACCATTGCAGAGTTGAGCAGTGGTAGAGGGATGGTGAGAAGTCAGGAGCAGAATGGGGGTTGAGGAAGGGGATAGAGGAGAGCAGAGGAGGGGGGTAAGATGACTAAGGAAGGCCTGGGGGACATAGGACTTCGTGACTTAAAAAGAAAAACAAACCCACCAGCAGCAGCTTTACATTTGGACAGGGCCATTTTGGCACATCCACACCAAAATGGCTATCCCTAGCTGACTGTTAGAATGTTCCAGAGCCATCTCTGAGCTTCAGCTTCCACAGTAAGTATGGGAGGAAGGCTGCAGGAAGCATCTGGGAACAAAACACATCACAAGCCTCAGTTCCTTCCAGGAGCTAAAAGGCAGAGGCTGGGCTGCACAGCCCACTGGGGACAGAAAACTGAAATGAAGAGACGTGTCCAAATCTTGTGTGATCGATGTGAGAACCACCAGACTTCCTGAAGGAGGAATGAAGCAGTTCCTACCTCAGTTTCCTCATCTGCACAAAGGACATGGTACCCCCAGCTCCTAGAGTTTCGGCACTGAGTGGGACTCAGCGTACTGGAAACCCAGCCCAGCGCCTGGCACACAGAAGCAGCTCAAATATACGGTGGTTTCCTCTTGTTCCACTGCCATTCCTTCTAGCACCCTCAAAATGCAGGCTGTAGGCTCAGAGGAGCTTCCTGGGTGCCATGGAAATTTTGTACCTGCTTCAAAATGTCTTTGCTTTATTCTGTACATGGATTCCTTGATTGCATTCATGGAGACCAAGACGGCCACCAGTTCTGCATTTGAATTCCCTGTTGGTGTTTGACTTGAGGAGAAGGAGCTAGGGGGGGCTGAAGTAGGTCCCAAGAGACTCCACTGCTAGTCTATCTCCTGCCCTCACTCCAGTTCCCTCCTTCACTCTGCCTTCCTCTGACTGGGCCAGAGCATTAAGGTGTGTTCTGACCTAAGTCCATTAGGCCTCCTTCTCCCAAACAAGAGAGCCAGGGCTGGGCTCTTCTCTAGACTGGGCAGAACTTATGGCTCTGCCCTCTGCCCTCAGTGAACCTGACCCAGAGCCACCCTATCACATAAGTGTTGGTGAGGGAAGGGCTGCTTTCAGCAAAAGAAGAGAGGGTACCCAGGCTCCCAGGGAGGAGGCAAGTCCCAGATATGTCCTAGAAATGGAGGGTCAAACGTGATGGGAACAGGAAGCACTCTTTCCAAGTCTTCCAGGTGACATTTCATATGCCAGCGCTTATTTTTATTTCATGAATACACGTTAGGCACCCACCATGTGCCAAGCACTGTGGACAAGAAGGATGTGGAAGTGAATAGCACCTGGTGCTTGCCCTCCAGAGGCTCATGGGAGGAAGTAATGTAACCAACACACACTGTAACAATGGACAGTCACCAGCACAGAAGGGGCAGACGCAGCAGTGCCTTCCAGGAGCTAGGAGTGGAGCCATCACCTGTAGGTTCTAGAGGCAGCTATGTGGGTGCCCCCAGGCTCTGCCAGTGACCTGTCCAAGGAGCTCGATCAGTTTCCTAACCTCTGTGCCTCCACTTTTCTCATCTATGAATGCTAACTCCTTTGTGGTGTCATTGAAATCTGACATGAATTCGTACATGTAAAGCATGTTTAGTGTAGTATCCGACTGTTCGATCTGTAAATTTATTTATTAAGGTTATTATCATGAAGGAAAAGCAGGTGGAGAAGGGCACAGGGAAGGCATTTCTGGAAGCAGAAACAGAATTAACAGGAGCAGGGAGGCAGATGCCTGGGCTGCAGTTTGGCATGGGGGATGAGAAAGCCAGGAGCCGGCCAAGGGCCAGATCCAGTCAGGCTGTGCACACCTGGTAGTGGTGTGAACTTGACCCTGGAGCTGATGGGGGAGCTCATGCCTGTACCACAAGGCAGCTGCACCAGGAGAAGTGAGACTGCAGGGAAGGATCCCAATAGGAACTGACTGCAATAGAGAGAGGGGAGTAAAGAGGTGCTCAACTAACAGTGACAGCCCATGGAGACAAAGTGAGCATGGGGCCTGGGGAACTGGAAGTGAGAAGGAGGAACAGATAGAAAGCCGGGTGGCCTACGTGAGCCACGGAGTCATAAGGTCTAGAGGGACCAGAGCACGGGCAGGCCGGGGAGTGGCGAGAAGAGGTGATAAAATATCAGGGGTGAGAAACAGACCTAGGAGCTTTGTGTGAACTCAAATTCACAAATTATAGATGAGAAAACTGAGACGCAGAGTGATTAAGCAACTTGGAAGCATCAGAGCCCACATCCTTAATCCCTGTGCTCAGTGTTGATTTTGAGACACCTGAGGGCAGAGGCCTGGGCTGGAGGTGGGGTGCAGCAGCACCCTGGGAGAGGTGAGGTCATCCAGGAGAGGATGGGAACGGGCAAGAAGGGCACGGGCTGGGTGAGCAGAGAGGGGCTCTGCCACACAGTGGGGGTTACTTGGGGAAGGGGTGCTCCCCAGGAGGACCCGGCAGACACCATCCTCTTCCGTCTCCCCAGCCCTCAGGGAAGGGTCCAGCCTGAGGACGAGGCCTCTTGCCCTGACTGTCCTCCTGCAACCCACAGAGGGAACACAGGCAGAGCTGGTTGCGTAACCTCCCTGGGCCCAGCAAGGCCAGAACGGCAGTGCCTTCCCGCCCCAGAGGCATCCCAAGGGAAAGCAGGAAGGATCAGTCTCAGCTTTGGGAGACCAAACACAGTCCATGTGGAAGGAAGTCAGACCTTACTGGGCTGTTGTCCAGCCCAATCGTGTCACCAGGTCCCCATGTGGACAGGGCTCAGGTTCAGTTGACAGAGGTGTTTACTTCAGCCCCACCAGCCACTGGCCCAGGGCCCATTTGGGTGTGTCATTGGTTCAGGTGAGGTTTCACCAACACACACACACACACACACACACACACACACACACACACACTTCCCTCCCACAACCATCTCCCTGAGTCACCCTCACCCAGCCAAACCCACCTGGAGCTCCTGGCATGTCCCTGGCCACCCAACAGGTCACTAGGCTGAGTTGTCCAGCTGAGGCCTCACAGGTCCACGTAATGAGCTGGGTGAATTCCTGAGGGAAGAGCCGCCTCAGCTCCCCAGCACTTTCACCTCAGGAAGAAGAGGGGATAAGGAAGGAGAGAAAGCCTGGGAAAGGGAATTCCCCCAACCTTCACTTACTGCTCCCCTGCCATTGTGGCTCCAGTGCCACCTAGGACCAATGCTGGGCCCCGAAGTAATGACAGAAAAGAAAGCCAACACAGATGTAGGGATCATAGAACCCAGAATGTCTGTTCTCAAGGGCGCTGACAGACTGAATGAATCCAACCATCTCTCATTTCCAAATGAGGACGCTCTCTGTCCCAGGACACTCAGTGGGTGAATGACCAACTAGGGAATCCAGGGCCTCTTGTGTCCACAGGGCCTTTACCCTGCATCCATGAGCCTGGCCTTGTTGCTGCCCCTGGAGGTAGCCCAGAGCAGGCTCTGCTAACCTCACAGCCTGTGTTTTTACTTCCCTCACGCCCAAGTTTAGAGGTAACTGTCAGCCCTACATGTCTTGTCACCAAATGCCAGATTCTGTTACAGAGAACTGAAAAGGCCTGAACTAGACCAGCTGTTTGGAGCTAGTCGGATACTGGCTAGATAGGGTGGGCACCTTGCAGCCCACTTACAGTACCCTAGATAACCCATGAATATCCCAGGAGCACCTGCTTCACGTGCAGTCCTGGTAGTCCAAGAAACAACACAATTTGGGCAGCTTATATCTCCAAATTCTTTTTCCTGCCATGCACAAAAATGAACAGCCCTAAGAAAACAGAAAAATAAAATAAAACCAAGCGTTCTCATACTCCTGATTCAAAACATAAAAATAAGAGAAATAAGCCAACTGTGCAAATAGTCAATAGACTAACCCCCTTACTCATCAGCCAAATATTGATATTTCCTTTAAATTTTTGGCTAAAATACTCTACTTGGATATGGAAAGACTTGTGGTTATTGGCCTAACGCTGTTCTAAATCGTATACAGCCATTCAAATTATGATTTTCAAACAAAAACTACAGATTTAGAAGGGCCTTGAGCCCAAAAGTTATTTTGACATGTGTAAAATAAGTCATCATATCGACACGTCACCATGTTTTGCCGGCCAAAGTGTCCAAAATAGTGCTGCCATTTTTATTATTTACCTTTTTGTTTTTATTTATTCATAATGGTGCAACTTATAATTAAATGAGTCGTAGTTATTTATTGTTATTTATTTTTCAGGTTTTTAAATAGCCAGGGTAATTTCAGTCAAGAATGGAGCACACAGTCATGTAAATCGTGGCCAGCACACAAGGCCCATTTTTCTGGAATTCTCCTGAATGTTGATTGGATTCCTATCTCAAGAAGTTTATAGTCTAAATCCAGGTAGACCAAGCAAATAAAAGAACCCTCAATTTTAAAGTTGACACCAATTCATTCAGGGTCTCATCTCATTCTCTAATCCCAGCTCTTGTGCTTTCAATCAGCAAAACTCAAAAATGATTCCAATGTCCAGGAATCCTATTTTTAATACTCTTACACTGACTTTCCCAAAAGTATAGCAATGATGGTCTGAGGTGGGAGAGCTGTGCCTCGAGCCTGCCTTCTCCAGAAAGAAATTGCACCAGGAAGCATCAGGGCAAATCAATGACCGAAAACCACATCATTTTAGAAGTGATGCTCAATCAGCTACTGGGATAATCTGAGGGGGTGGAGAGGATCCAGGTTGGATCCTGCCTGTAGAGATGACCTAGGTAAGAAGGGATTGGATTTTGAGCACCTCTTACATGGCTTGGGGGCAAGACATCTTTTTCAAGGTGAAATGGTATTTACTCATAAGAAAATAGGGACCTATTAGAGAACTCAGACTCCAGTAGGTCCCTATTATAAGTTCTGCATAATTCAAGGCAGGTGACTTTGAATTGTAAAGCTACATGTTAATGGAGATCTGAGCTTTCAAGATCTGGTTCACAAAAATCAGATCTAATCATACCATGTGGATTACCATACCTGGAGGGGTGGGGTGGAAGAGTGGTTAGGTCAAACTCCTCTGGAAGACTCAGAATTTGAATCTCAGCTCTATTTCCTCCTAATTGTGCCACACTGGACATATAATTGACCTCTCTTTTTCTTTGTAAAGTGGACATAATAATGTTATCTATTTCATAGTTGTTTTGTGGATGGGATAGAGATATATAGGTCTGCAGAAGAGCAAATCAGTGCATCCCCGTGAGAAAATGCTTGAAGTTGAGGAAAGGATCATTCAACAGGACAGAGATTCGCACAGGGCCAAGACAGAAAACCTCCTAATCCGTGATACAGCAGGTAGAATCCTCCGAAGGATGTTGACTCAGTAGTGGTAGAGATTTAGTCCTAGATCAAAGGCAATGTGTCCCCACATCACTTAAAAACAAGGCTCAGTAGTAGCAAACTGTTTCCAAATAATTTAGTGGCATCCCAAGACAAAATTCTAGAATATGTGTAAGAATACAAAAATATCCAGCACTCAAAAATATGAAATTCATAATGTATGGTATCTAATTTAAAAAAAAAAATAGATGTTCCAGAAAACAAGGAAAATATAACCCATGTGAGTTTACACTGAGCTTACTGAGGATGTGGCTCAGTGGCGAAGTGCCCCTGGGTTCAAACCCTCGTATCTAAGACAAAAAGGAAACTAAAATAAAAGCACTAGGAAGGATTAATATATGAGTGAATATAAAGGAATTTGTTTTTCTTTTGTTTAGAATTTTGAAAAAATAATTGACTACTTAAAATAAAATAGCAGCAATGTGTTGAAAGGCTTATAACATATGGAGAGCTAAAATATACGCCAATGTGTTGTAAGGCTTATAATATATACTGAGCTAAAATATATAAGGCCAGAAAAGGAGAAAAAAGAAACTATCGTTTTTTAATACTATACGTGAAGCAGTACAATAATATTTGTAGATAGACTGTTATCAGTTAAATATGTACGTTATAAACCTAAAACAACCACTAAATAAACAAAGAACTATACATATAACTTAGAAAAGAAAATAGAATGAAAAATAAGCAAAAAGAAACTAGGAGAAAGGACAGGGGGAAAAAAGAAAAGGGGAAACCAAGAAGATAGGAAACAAACAGAAAACAAGAAAGCAGATTACACCAAACCATATTATTAATAATATTCAATGTAAATGGTCTAAGTATTGCCTGTAAATGACAGAATAGCAGATTGGATAATTAAAAAAAAAAAAAAAAAAGCAAAACCCATCTGGGAACTCCTCCACACTCTTTTCCAAAATGGCAATACTAATTTGCATTTTAAACAAAAACATGCCAGGGTTTCCCTTTTCCCCCAAACAACCAACCAAACAAAAAACAAACAGAATTCTTAGATGATCCCGCAATCCCACTTTGCTGTATGTATCCAAAGCAAATGACATTAGTTTGTCAGAGTGATGGCCTCACTCCCATATTTATTGCAGCATTATTCACAATAACCAAGATACATAATCAACGTAAGTATCTATTCAAGAGAGAAATGAAGAAAATGTGTCATACACACATAGACACAAAATGATCGAATCCAGGAGCACTCTAACACTGAGCTACCTCTCCAGCACTTTTAAAATTTTTTGAATTTTGAGAGAGTATCTCACTAAGTTACTGAGTCTGGCCTCAAATTTGTGATCCTCCTGCCTCAGCCCCCTGAATTGCTGGGATTACAGGAATGAGTCATCACACCTGACACTATGTAACTTTTTAAAAGTTTGTGACAACATGGGTGAACCTGGAAATTATGTTAGGTGGAATACGTCATATCTAGAAGAAAAATGCTGCATAGTCTCATTTATATGTTGAACCTTGAACAGCTGAAAACATAGAAGCAGAGAACAAGATGGTGGTTACCAGAGACTGAAGCAGAGGATGGGGAAAGGGGATATTATTCAGTATACAAAGTTTTAGTGATCTATCACACAGAACAGTGACCATAGTTAATAATAATGTAGTATATATTTCAAAGTTGCTCAACTGATTTAAAAAATCTATAAATGTCCTGTATTTTACATGTTCTCATCTGCCGCAGTCTGGCTGGGCAAACTAAGGGGGGGGGGGTTCTGCCGGGGGTGGGGGGGGGGAGTGACAAGGAACTTGTGAAGGTTGACACAGCGGGAGCCGCTTTATTACGGGACAGAGAAGTATATATACCCAACTAATTACACACAGCTTAACTTAATTAACATAAACTAGATACAGCAGTCAACCAATAAGAAATCATCATCTTAATGATAACACAGCTTAACTTCATTGACATAATCTAGACACAGCAGTCAGTCATTAAGGAATCTCTATCATCCTAATGGCTGGCTCGTGTTACTTCTCAAACCATTCCTCTTGGCAAAGTGCCAGGCGCCATCTTGACTTGTCTGTGGCTCTCAACACTCATCGTGTGTGCATGTGTGTGTGAAACACACACACACACACACACACACACACACACACAAATGGTGAGTAAGGTGAGAGATATATTGGTTAGCTTGATTGAATCTGTCTACAATGTTTACATATATCAAAACATCATATTGTAGCCCACAAATACACACAATCGTTATTTGTCAATTAAAACTTTTTGAAATATAGAGTAAGAAAAAATTAAGCCAAACCAAAGTAAATAGTATTTTTAAAAAAGCATAAATCAATGAAATTTTTAAAAGGGAAAAGCAGAAAAATCAATAAACCATAAGCTGGTTCTTAGAGAAAAATCAATAAATCTTTCTTTAATTTTTATTCTAATTTGTTATATATGACAGCAGAATGCATCACAATTCATATTACACATATAGAGCACAATTTTTCATATCTCTGGTTGTATACAAAGTATATTCACACAATTTGTGTCTTCATACATGTACTTAGGGTAATGATGTCCATCTCATTCTACCATCTTTCCTACCCACATGCCCCCTCCCTTCCTCTCCCACTCCTTTGCCCTATCTAGAGTTTGTCTAATCCTCCCATTCTCCCCCTCCCAACCCCACTATGAATCAGCCTCCTTATATCAGAGAAAAACAATTAGCATTTTTTTTAGGATTGACTAACTTCACTTAGCATTATATTCTCTAACTCCATCCATTTACTTTCAAATGCCATGATTTTATTCTCTTTTATTGCTGAATAATATTCCATTGTGTATATATACCACATTTTCTTTATCCATTCATCTACTGAAGGGTATTTAGGTTGGTTCCACAGGTTAGCTATTGTGAATTGTGCTGCTATAAACATTGATGTGGCTGTGTCCCTGTAGTATGCTGTTTTTAAGTCCTTTGGGTATAGACTGAGGAGAGGGATAGCTGGGTCAAATGGTGGTTCCATTCCCAGTTTCCGGAGGATTCTCCATACTGTTCTCCATATTGGCTGCACTGATTTGCAGTCCCACCAGCAATGTATGAGTGTACCTTTTTCCCCACATCCTCCTCGCCAACACTTATTGTTGTTTGTATTCTTAATAGCTGCCATTTTGACTGGAGTGAGATGAAATCTTAGAGTAGTTTTAATTTGCATTTCTCTAATTGCTAGAGATGTTGAACATATTTTCATATATTTGTTGATTGTATATCACCTTCTGAGAGGTGTCTGTTAAAAAAAATTGATAAATCTTTAGCTAGACTAAGAATAAAACAAAGAAACATGTTGCTAGTAATGAGAATGGTGACGTTATTACATATTCTGAATAGTAAGAAGATAAGTGAAGCCCTGGGTAGTGGTACACACCTGTTACACAATAGGCTGAGGCAGAAGGATCTCAAGTTCAAGGCCAGCCTGGGCAATTTAACAAGACTCTATCTCAAAACAAAATAAAAAGAGCTGGAGATGTTACTCAGTGGTAAGTGCTTGTCTAACATGTGCAAGGCACTAGATTCAATCACCAGTACCACAACATTAAAAAAAAGATAAGTGTATATTACACAAAATTTTATAGCAGTCAGCTCAAAAACTTAGGTAAAATGGACAAATTCCTTGAAAGAGTAACAATATTAGAGTTCACTCAAAAAGAAATAAATAGTCCAAATAGCCTTATAGCTTTTAGAGAAAATCCCAGGTTCCTCTAATGCTTCCTTGATGAAGTCTACCAACCAAACATTTAAGATATCAATAACATCGGTTCTTTACAAATTTTTCCCCTAAATTGAATACTTCCTAGTTCATTAATAGAATTCAACAATATCCCAATACCAAACCAGCCAAATACTTCAAGCAAAGAAAACTAAATCAAAATTTCTCATAAATGTAAGTGCAAAAATCCTTTTAAAAAACATCATCAAGTTGAATTCAGTGGTTTATGAAAGAATAATGCATGTTGACCAAATAGTGTTTATCCCAAGAATATAGGGTTGGTTGAAAAGTCAATGTCATTCACCATTTGATCACACAAAAAGGGGGAGAAATATGTGATCCTACTAATAGACATTGAAAAAGCATTTGATAAAGTGAAACATTCGTTCCTGATTTAAAAAAAAAAACAGGAAACTGATTGATAGAAGAAGAGAACTTTTTTAAACTGATAAAGAGCATCTGCAAAAACCTTAATACCTTAATGATAAAGACTGCTTTCCCTCCATATCCAAGATTATGACTGCCAAGGTCTCGACTTGGCACAGAATCACGAGCCACCACACACTTGTAGATTCAAACAGCAATTCTTTATTCCCCAACTCACACCGCCTCCACACAGGTTCAGGGGCCATCTAAAATCACTCCGCCCAATTTACCTACTCCACGAGGCTTTTTCCAAATCCCATTTGAATCTCACGAGAACTCAACGGGAACAAGCAGCAGGAACACCCTAATCCCAGCAGCAATAATCTTCAACCTCCAACTTCCCTAAAACCCCTATTGTCTTAAACCGGGAACGCCCTAAACTTGTCTTAAACCGGGAACGCCTTAAACTCAAGGAGCGGGAAACTTCCTCAAACCTGATCAGCTCTAAACCCGGATCCACCCTGGTCTTTGAGCAAGGTCACCTTACTAAAGCATACTCGCAATGTCCCATCGAATGTCCTCTAAGCAGCATGGGGTACGCTGGCAAGGAGATTTTGATGCGTCATTCCTACTTGGCAATGGCCCTCAGCATATGACTATTACAAGGATGACTGATCCTAGCATTTCTAATTAATGTGGTACTGGAGGTTCTTGCCAATGTAATAAGGCAAGAAGAAAAATAAAGTTTATCTCCATACAGCAAAAGAGGAAGGAAAACAACCTTTATTCACAGATGACATGATTACCTATGTCTAAAACCCAATGAAATTGATTAAAAAACTACTAGTACTAATAAGTGGATTTAGCTAGATTGTAGGTAATATAAGCTAATTTAATTTTTATATACTAGCAATAAACAATTATAAATTAAAGTTTTAAAATATTTTAGTAGCATCAAAATACAAACTAGGGGGATAGGAAGTGGATAGGAAGGGCAGCAGAATACAACAGACACTAGTATGGCAGTATGTATAAACATGGCTGTATAACCAATGTGATCCCGCAATCTGTACACGCGGGAAAAATAAGAATTTATACCCAATTTGAATCAAATGTAAGATATATGATATGTCAAGATCATTGTAATGTTTTGAGCAACTAATAAAAAATACAAACTAGGAAGAAATTTTACAAGGATGTTCATGGTCTATACACAGAAAACTAACATGCTGAGATAATAAATAATTGTTAAAGAAAACTTAAGAGATATATTGTGATATAAGAGCTATATAAACCAGAAGACTCAAAAATAGATATCAACTCTCATAAGTTGACCTATATATCCAATGCAATCCCAATTAAAATTCCTTCTAGCTTTAAAAAAAAAAGGTAAGTTGATATTAAAATTCAAATGGTTACACAAATGACCTTGAAAACTATGAACAAAGTTGGAGGACTTATACAACCCCCATATCAAAACATTATTAAACTTCAGTATTTAAAAAGTTATAAAAAAATAAATTTGATATAAATATAAAAAATAAATAGAACAAAACAGGGACCATAAATGAACTCATACAGATATGATAAATTGATTTTGTTTTTACAAAAATACAAAAGTAATTCAGTGAAAAAGGAATAGTCTTTTCAACAAATGATGCTGGAACAACTGGATATCCATATGTGAAAAAAGTAAATCTTCAACCATACCTGGTACAACACACACTAAATCCATTGAGGAAAACATGGTTGCTTCTGTCACTAAAGATCTTGAACTCAGTGCTGTCCCAACATAATTCATAGTCTAAATATTCACTATCAGCACCAATACCATCCAGACCCCCAAGGAATCTACCCATCAGAAAGCCACAAGGATTTGTAGAGTTTGCCTCTGCTAATATTAGAGATGAACACTATTTCAAAAGATAGTAAGGATTTAAGTGACAAAGCATTTAGATAAAAGATAAGATTAACTAATTACCCTGCCAAATCCTAAGTCTCAAACATGAATTCACAGATACTTATATGTAAAATTTATTCCCCAATAATGTTAGGCATCCATCCTCTTACTTTTTAAATATTCTAATTGGAGGTTTTTGAATTACAAATTGCTGCCAATTTTACAATAATTACTCATGGGGAATATTTTGCAATATTAAACTATTCATATTATTTTTAAATTTGTATATATTGAGTCTAGAAGTAATATGCTTGGAATGCAATTCTGTTTCTTCATCTTGGCAAATAGACACTGAATGCAAGAATTATAAATAGTTTTTTAAATATTTGATGTTTTAAATAAATAGTAAAAATATTAAATGTTTCAGATTTATTTAAATAATTTCATTTAGAATTTGGCAATCCAACTGTAGTAGGCATTTTTCCTTTTATTTTATTTTGGTACCAGGGATTGACCCAGAGGTCTTAACCACTGAACCACATCTCCACCCCTTTTTTAAAATTTTGAGACAGAGTCTTGCTAAGTTGCCTACAGCCTCACTAAGTTGCTAAGGCTGGCTTTGAACTTGCAATCCTCCTGCCTCAGCCTCCTGAGTCACAGGGATTATAGGTGCATACCACTGCACCTGGCATGCCTTTTATTTTAGAAATTTTGCATAGGAGAAATAGAAGAACTTTTAAAATGTTTATGAAAAATGTAATTTTAATTTTTTATATAAGTTAGAGTTTTGGTGAAAACATTCAAATTGTATACACTTGAACAATCCTACTGCATTTGAATACTTTTTATTTTTCAATTGATCTTTAAGAAGTTATAAAAATTATATAAAAGTAGAGATGGTACTGGAATAAAATATAGTGGAGTAGAGCTCAGGAAAGAAAAATGCTAAAAAAGAATAGAAAAACATTTAAAGTTACTTATCTTTTTTTGACATTAGAAGCAACGAAGGTAGACAGACTCCTGTCATGTAGGACCCAAGAATTCAAGAAAGGACATCTGAAAATCTGTACTTAACAACATTTAATTTTTTATCAGAACAATAAGGGTTAGGGGTGTTGTTTTATGGTAGAGTGTGTTCTGTATGTGTGAGGCTCAGGGTTTGACCCCAGAACCATTAAAAAAATAAATAAAATGAGCAAAAAAAATTTTTTTTTTGTTTAATCTATGGTTTGAACAAGTCAGATGAAATTCTTGCAATTTTATACTAAACAAAGATTGAATTGCTGCTCAAAATGATAACAATGGAAGAGGATTGATCTAATTCACCAAGCACAAGTCCAAATAAAAAGTAAACTCCAGCCTTCTTGTTAAAAGAAGAGCATCACGTTCATAAAACTGACACATTAGAGGTGAGAAAATAAACCACTCTCGCTTTGCTCGGCTGTTTCCTGGACAGTGACCATAGGAAATGGTGGTCACCTGCTTCTCACAGCAAGAGAATGCTTCTCCTGAAACACAATCTAATGAGCTCATGTTTACAGTTTTCCATTGAATGAACATGGAAGAAATTTAACTTTTCATTTTACACCAAAATTATTTCCAACGGAAACGCTGTAGACAAAAATTTTGTTAACTACAATTAGATGTTTCATAATCAATATTCAAGATCAACTTTCTCCATGACAGAACTCATGCTAGAAAAACTTAGGTTCTTGATTAGCTGAAAACAAAACATCGCTTGAATATGAAAGGCAGGTATGCAATTATTTTTAAAAGGCAAACAGTAAAACTTTCATAGTACGCAATCAGGGTAAGTGAACACAGATATAAAAATTTCACTGATGCTCTGCAAAGAATTATGTATTTGGTATTTTAGTCAAGCAAGTTGAGACTTTTAGAGATATTAAATAACATATTTAAGGAAAAAACAAGTATTGTAAGTTTACTAGAAAACATTTTGAAAATATCATGGTAGAGTGGCAAGGTCTATTTAAGGGATTTTTTAAAGGAAATAATTGCCATCTAAGATGGAGAATTCAAAATGAGATAAGTTAATAAAATGAAAAGAAATTATAATGTAATAAATGCATATAATGAAGTAAAAGTGAATATTACTTTGTTCAACTAGATTATATCAGAAACTGAAGTTACATTTAACATCTTTACTTTGTGTTGATGACATACCAGTAGAGAGAAACCAGGAATTTTCAGCTTTGTGAAAAGTACAGAAACTATTTTCACTGAAGGAATTGATTTTTTAAATTGTCAAGGGCAAACCTTTACAATGGCACTAGCATAGTTTATAAGTAAAGACGTTATGGTTTGGGCGTAGTGACACTATAAAAACCCTGTGACTGGGAAAGTTGAGACAAGAGGATCACAAGTTCAAGGCCGACCTTGGCAACTCAGTGAAACCTCATCTCAAAATAAAAATAGAAAGGACTGGGGATGTAGCTCAGTGATAGAGCACCCCTGGGTTCAGTCCCCAGTACTTGGTGGGGGGAAGGCATTATGAACCATATTTGGAAGTTCCATCTCAAGCACTAAAAAAAAAAAAAAAAAAAAAAGTCCTTGTTTTGTGAAGCTTAGTGGACTTTCAAATCTATGGATAAAGACATTCACTTGTTCGGGGGCAGGAGGTGGGTGCTCTTCAGACAGGTTGGTTTGGCTTTGAATGTTTGTATTAGATTTGGGAGGTGGACTTACTTTGGGAGCTCTCCTTTGGAAATCTAATCTATGCACAGGGTCAGGTTGACCTCAACCTAGCCTTGGCAGCTCCATCTGTTCTCCCATTCTCTGTAGGGTTGTTTTGGTTTGTTTGTTTTGTTTTGCCCCCGCTCCTGCTTCCTGGAATGATCCAGGAACGGGCAGCTGGTCCAGGAAGGGCCAATGAGGGAGCTCATTAGTAGAGACCCTGTTGCAATCCACGCTGTGCTCCTGGGAGCTGTTGAATGCCTCATTTCCTCTGTAAACCGTGAGTCGTCCTGATGTAGACACACACAGAGAGCTGACGGAATCAGAGTCTCTAAGAGGCCTTCAAATATCTGCTTCCAGCTGCTTCCAAGAACTGTCATTATTCCTGCCCTTCCTGAGGCTGTGAGAGTGACCCTTAAGAAGTAGGATTCAAATTCTATGATTTTGTCGTTCCTTAATGCAGAGTAATACTCCATTGTGTATAAATGCCACATTTTTTTTATCCATTCATCTATTGAAGGGCATCTAGGTTGGTTCCACAATCTTGCTATCGTGAATTGTGCTGCTATGAACATCGATGCAGCAGTGTCCCTGTAGCATGCTCTTTTTAAGTCTTTAGGGAATAGACCGAGAAGGGGAATAGCTGGGTCAAATGGTGGTTCCATTCCCAGCTTTCCAAGAAATCTCCATACTGCTTTCCAAATTGGCTGCACCAATTTGCAGTGCCACCAGCAATGAACAAGAGTGCCCTTTTCTCCGCATCCTCTCCAGCAATTATTGTTGTTTGACTTCCTAATGGCTGCCAATCTTACTGGAGTAAGATGGTATCTTAGGGTAGTTTTGATTTGCATTTCTCTGACTGCTAGCCATGGTGAGCATTTCTTCATGTACTTATTGATTGATTGTATGTCCTCCTCTGAGAAGTGTCTATTCAGGTCCTTGGCCCATTTATTGATTGGGTTATTTGGGGACACAGCCACATCAATGTTTATAGCAGCACAATTCACAATAGCTAAACCATGGAGCCAACCTAGATGCCCTTCAGTAGATGAATGGATGAAAAAATGTGGCATATATACACAATGGAATATTACTCAGCAATAAAAGAGAATAAAATCATGACATTTGCAGGTAAATGGATGGCATTGGAGAAGATAATGTAAGTGAAGTTGGCCAATCCCCAAAAATCAAATGTCAAATGTTTTCTCTGATATAAGATGACTGACTCATAGTGTGGAAGGGAGGGGGAGCATGGGAGAAATAGATGAACTCTAGATAGAGCAGAGGAGTGGGAGGGGAAGAGAGGGGGCAGGGGGTTAGCAATGATGGAGGAATGTGATGGACCTCATTATCCAAAGTACATGTATGAAGAGATGAATTGGTGTGAACATACTTTATATACAAACAGAGATATGAAAAGTTGTGCTCTATATGTGTAACAAGAATTGTAATGCATTCTGCTGTCATGTATTTAAAAAATAAAATCAATTTAAAAAAATTAAAAAATAAAAAAAGAAGTAGGATTCACACAGCCCCAAACTGGCTACTTCAAAGTGTTTAACTTGGAGTCCTTCCATACATTCACATGTTGTGCTACCATTCCTCTATCCAATTCAGAAATATTTCCACCACCCTGCAAAAAAAACTACACCCATCAAGCAGCCACTCTCCGTTCTCCTTCTCTCGCCCCTGACAACTTCTAATCTACTTTTGCCTACGTGGATTTATCTAGACTGGACATGTCTTATAAATGGAATCATACAATATTTGATTTTTGTGTTTGGCTTCTATCACTTTGGATAATGTTTCCATGGAAACATGTGTTAATATTTCTTTCTGTCCCTTAATAATATTCCATCATATGTATATATCACATTTGTTAATCCATTCATCCATTGATGGACATTTGAGTTGCTTCTACCTTTTTGCTATTGTGAGTAATGCTGCTATAAAAATCCATGTATAAGTTTTTGTTTAAATCTACTCTTTGTTTGTTACTTTGGTATCAGGGATTGAACCCCAGAGACAATTTACACTGAGCCACATTCCAATCCCTTTTTATTTTTTGAGACAGGGTCTCATTAAATTGCTTTGGGCCTCACTAAATTACTACAGCTGGCTTTGAACTTGTAATCCTGCTGCCTCAGCCTCCCGTGTTCTTTGGAGTATATGTGGAATTCCAGGAGTGGAATTGCTGGGTCATTTGGTAACTCTACAGTTAGCCCTTTGAGGACCTACCAACAGTAGTATTCTCTTTTTGTTTAAGGTTGTACACATTGGATTTCTGAAACTCATCTTAAAGAATCTTCTTGGTTTGGGCTCAAATCAGCTTCCTGATCCATTCAGTAACCAATCAATTCCACAACACCACAACAGCAGCAGTGTGACAGTCGCAGGACCAGCCCTATGGCCTTTCCCTATCTCTGCCTGTGCTCTGTCCTACCTGTCACCCCTTATCCCCTACTTCTTACTCCAGCATACTCCTGCTCCCCTCAATGCTGGCTCAGGTTTCTCTCTTCTTGGCTCCTACCTGCCCCCACTAACCAACACACCCAACAACACTCCTCCTCATCCTCTCCTTTGCCTTGAAAGTACTTACTTGAGTAAATCCCCACAATGCCCTCTACCCCTGACCCCAAAACACCTGGTACTCCCTCCTGGGCACACCTGCATATCTTAAAACAGGTTGTTTCTGCCTGGAGTGCCAGTAATTTCAGGTGTCTGTGATCTCTGTTCCCTGTTCTCAGGCAGCCTCCATAGTCTCCCTTAGGGCGCACACAAGCAGATGGCAGAAATGAAGCAAAAACTTCTCCAGGGCAATACTCTTCCAGCTGTGGGACCCAGGCCTCCTGTGTGATCATGATCAATTCCTCCCTCTCTCCGACCTTTATAGAACAAAAATGATAAGTTTCCTGCACTAAAGGTATTTTGAGCATTCAGGGTAATAGCAGACAATGATAGTAATAGGTGTTTTTAAGCATAACAACCCTGCAAGGAAGGGATTGTTTTACCAATTTTATAAGTGAAGACAGCAGGGCTGAGGTCAACCTGCTATCAGTACTTACAAGATTGGCTTTTGATCCAGATCAGTCTGACTCCAAATTCTAGATTCCTTTCACCACATGACACTGGAACTGCATTGAAATAGTAGCAGACTATACACTGGCAAGATATCGAGCAAACTATTATATTCATCAACTGTTCCTCTTACTGAGACTAGTGGAATTCTTTTGAAAAGCAACTTGGCAATAAGTATCAAAACCCCAAAATGTTCCCTTGACCTTGATGAAACTATCCTCAGGAAATAAATTTCATAGTATTAAAAGACACATGCATAGAGTACTCATTTCTGCCTTATTTGTGACATCAATATACTGGAAGTAACCTTCATATCCAACCACAGGGGACTGGTTAAGAAAAATTGTGGTGTAAAGTGAAAAAAATATTTTATAGTAACAGTTCTCATCTGGACATGACTTTTTCCCCTGAAGAGACATTTGGCAATGTATGAATACATTTTTGGTTGTCCCAACTGGAAGCAGGATGAATTGTAATAGCATCTCCTGGGGAATGGCCAGGGAATGCTTAGGACAGCCCCTAATGTCAATCATGCTGAGCTTGAGAAACCCTTTTCTATGGAAATTAAATGTTATTAACATGAAGACTTTATGATTTGATGTTATAAGAAAAAGTAGAATTCCAAATTCAGGAATTTCACCATAGAATATTACCTTTCACACAAAGTTAACACCAGATGGAAAACTTGAAATTAAGTACATTGATGCAATTAGAGATGAACCTTATTCTTTGAAAAGTTTTCTTTTCTTTTTTTTTTTTTTGCATTTTTCCAGTTCTTTTTATTTTATTGGTTGTTCATAACATTACAAAGCTCTTGACATATCATATTTCATACATTAGATTGAAGTGGGTTATGAACTCCCGATTTTACCCCAAATGCAGATTGCAGAATCACGTCGGTTACACATCCACAATTTTACATATGAAAAGTTTTCTTTAATGATTTTTTATACTAAGCAAAAATGAGAAAATCCTATTGTATATCTTCCCATGGACGTAATTGTTATTGTTCAGTGCAAACATTGTGCCTGGACCATTTATTTGGGCTCAGAAAATGCTTCTGGAAGGAAAGAAGGAATGTGATTTTTTTTTTCCAATCAAAGCTATGTGAACAGATATGGATCAAAGTGGTATTTTGAGAATGTCAAATTGAATGTCATCTAAATGTCATAGCCATTGTGTTGATCAAGATCCTTTCTGATTCAAGGAGCAGAAATCCAACTGAAACTAGCCTACACCAGAAAAGACATGGATTTGTTCACGTGACAGGTCAGAGGGACCGGAGAGCTCAGCACTGCTATCTGCTCCTTTGGACACTCTGTGCTTTTTCTTCTCCCACTCTCAGACTCTCCGCCACACATCCATTGTCTGAGTGTGGTCAACTTTCCTCTACAGCATATACTTTCCTCGTATAGCTTAGAGGCACCAGTCACTCAGGCTTAACTTCAAGTATCCAGCTCCGAGGTCAAAGGAAGAGAAAACCCTATCTCAGCTCCTTACAGAAGACTCAAGTAAGGTTCTGGAGCCCTTCTTGAACCACATGCAGTCCAATTGCTGAATACTATTAATAGAAAGTAGGAGTGGAGTTGGCAGGGAAGAGGGCTGGGCAGGCCAGATCTACAACTACCCACCATACTTGCACACTGGCAGACATTCAAGTATTTGAAAACATCTAGTGACACAGCCATAGGAGTGAAATATGAGGACAGAGCTCAAAAGATGTACAGTGTGTTAGGCTCTTGTGTTATCAAAAGAGAAAGAGAGAGAGAGAGAGAGAGAGAGAGAGAGAGAGAGAGAGATTGATTTTGGTAGTCTGTTTTTCCTCCCCCTGCAACAAAAGAAATAGATTCATGGAATCATAGAGTTGAATTGGCCTTAAAGTATCTTAATTAAGCACCTTGTTACTGTAGACATAAGATGACATAATAAACATGTCTGTTTTGGAAGCCTAGGCATAGCTAGGTCCTGCATAGCTAGGAGAGAGAGCCCATTCCTGTCACCCAGGTCAGCCCTCCAAAGCGGGATGGGACTTGAAGATGGAACGAGGCCTTCAAAGCTATTTATTGCTCTGGATGTCAGAACTGATAGACCCAGTGAATGAAGGAACTGAAGGAGGCATTAGAGGATTGGTTTTCAAAACTTTGATAGCAACCCAATAAAAAATATATTTTACTTTGCAATTCAGTATAAGCACAACACGTGCACATATATAACTAAGACATAAGTTTGATGAAACAATATTTGCCTTTAGTATACCTGATGCAGTCTGATACTCTCTATTCTATTTAATTTCATTTTTAAGAAATATTTTTTCATGGCCCATTAGGTTGATTTTAAGTCAAGACCCACTAATGACTTGGACCAGTGATTTGAAACATTTAGTAAGAGTGCCCATGCTCTCATGCTTAGTCCAGCATGTGGGTGAAACCTAAAATTTTCTACCATCACTTACTATTAGGGATTGAGGCATCTCCAGAAGTACCCCTTACCTTTTTTTGTGTGGTGTTGGGGATGGAATCCAGGGCTTCCTGCATGCTAGGTCAGTGCTCTTCCACAGAACTGTCCCCCCAGCCCCAGGAGTCCCATTAATATGTAAATATCTTAAAGATAAGAAAGAATCTACTGAGACCTACTGAGAGTTCTTGCTATAGGATCGGGTAGAAATTTTTCAGAGTGTATTAGCAGCACTGTCTGGTTAGGAAAATTCTGATGGAGCCTAGGAATTAGCAACTAGCAAGAAAGTTGAAGGAAATGCAGATATACATAAATCTATTCATTCATTCATCCAAAGGCCAATTAAATTAGCTGAGCTTTCCTTTCCCTGTGATAAAATAAGACTAAAATCATTGTTTTATAAAATTACAGTACACGACACTGAATATATTTGCCTTATATAATGCACCAACCAGGGCCAGGCACCTAGAAAAAGTCTGATAATATGTTTCATTCTTCCCATCTCTTGGCTCCCCTCCTTGAAAGAGGATCTTATGTCCTGTCTTGGCCACGTGACTTGAATGCTTTCCTGTAGGTGGGGGATACTTCTCTGCCATATCAGGCTCAGCCTTGTAATTTGGTTGAGATGTGAATGGAAGTGACAGTTGAAAACGTTTTAGGGACAATGTAAGTTTCTTCCAGTTCATTTGTGCTTTCTCTTGGTAGTGGCTCATCGCAGGGCTTCTCCTTCAGCCTGGGTCTCAGTAAGAAGATACACTGAACAGGACGACCACTGATCCAGAGTGTTGATGAAATATAAAGAAATGGAAGCTTCACTAAGGATTGGGGATGACTTGCTACCACAGAAAAGCTGATTAACAGAGTCCCATTCAGCTAACGAGAGGAACTGAAAGAGGACCTCACAGAATAACAGGAGGAGGAGGAAAAAGAGAATTTTTTTTAAGTTCCCATTAGTACACAGAACTTATAGAGCAGTTAATGTCTGTGAAAAGTATAAGACCAAGGTTAGGATATATGTGTTTTCTTCAAGAAGTTTAAAATCCAGTTGGAGAGGAGTTATAGACAAACAAAATCGTCTAGTCCCAGGGATAACAGATTGTAAGAACCAAGCATCCTCCAGACCAAAGGCTGCAGTAATCCAGGTGTAGAGGGATGTGTCGGTGTGCAGAGAACATAAAGGACTTGAATTGAGACTCACAGGATGTATAGCATTTGAATGTTCAAAGAGGTGGAGCCACTGCAGGCTGAGAAAAGGGCACAGAGTATGTATGAGCAGTTAGGAGGTTGCAGGGGCAAAGGTCACGGCCAAGGGAGACATTCTTGGCTTGAGGATTCCATAAACTTGTCCTAGGAAGCACCCCAAGAACCTTGACCTCCTTATTGTGTGGCACTTCCAGGCCACCTCTCTCGGGTGGTGAAATAAAATTAATTGATCAGAGACTTGTAAGTGCTGGCAGAGACACAGAGGTGTCTGGGACAACACAGAGGTGTCTGGGACTCCACAGACTCTGCCATGGGAAGGGCAAAGTCCTCCTTAGCCTCCCAGATGTGGTCCTCCCAGATGTGAGGCTGACTGGGGCTGTGCAGTCTTGACAAAGGTTGTGTTTGGCTTTAATTATGACTCCAACCACCCACAAAGTATAATTGGATTTTTGGTGAATGGGCCTAGGCTTTCCATTTCTGGAACACCCCCATAATTTCCTGAGAGAGCTGAACCTTGTGGCCTAAGCATATTGCAAGCAATCCATGGAGATCAGGGGGGATTTTGCAGAACTGAGAGGCAAGCAGGGGGTGCCTTTTGTTCTCAAAAGAAAGCATGCCCCCCCCCCTTTGTCCTCACCTCTAGAATTTCCAACATACCTTGCTTTCACCTAGGAATAGTAGGCTTTTACAAATCTAGGCTTGCCCTGACTTGCTCCTAAAGGGATCTGTAGCCATGACAGATACCCATGCAATGCAATTAAGAATTTCCCTTCAAGGGCTGGGTTGTAGCTCAGTGATGGAGCGCTCACCTAGCATGTGTGAAGCACCAATCCTCGGCACCACATAAAAATAAATAAATAAACAAACAAATAAAATGAAGGTATTATGTCCATCTAAAACTTAAAAAAAATTTAATAATTTCCCTTCAATGAGAAAATGGGGTGAAGGAAAAACAAAGTAGGGCAAAGATAAAGATTAAGACTATGCTAGGGAAAGAGAAGACCACAATGTGACGATGTGCTTCCCTGTGGCAAATTCACAGAAGGTAATGCTGAATTCAAGTTTCCCTGTTTCTAAAAGATTAAAACTAGTGCCCAGATGAAACACTGAAACCATGGAGAACATTCGCCCTATCCCAACGTGATGGGTTGTAAAGAATTCTACCTTCAATAATGACCCACGAGAGCGAATACAATAGTAGGTTTCAATTCATCGGTATAGACTAATGGCAAAAGTCCAAGTTCAATTTGTCAAGATGAGTTCTTTGAAAGACCAAAACAAGGTAGTCAAAGTCTGTCTCCATCTGATGGTCCTTGACCCAAGGATGATATTTAAAATGTAGACAAAGCGATAAATGGCTTATCCTTCGACCCATTCTCCATGAGCATTATTTCTTAAAAACAAGCTTTTGATAAGAATAGAGTTTGAGGTGACTGGAGTGTGGCTCAGCAATAAAGCCCTTGCCTCCCATGTGTAAGGAATTGGGTTCGATCCTCAGCTCCACATAAAAGTAAATAAACAAAATAAAGATACTGCGTCCATGTACAAGTAAAAAATATTTTTATAAAAAGAATAGAGTTTGAAGTTACGTTATCAGTGAAAAACTTGAAGTTCACAAAATCTACTTTTTTCTATTAAAAAAGACAAAATTTGCTTTGGCCATCAACCAAGTAGAAGGTGGGATGAATGTTCTCCTTTGCCAAGTTAAGGAGTCTAATCAGGATTGGAGCCAACATTGGAGCCAACTGAATCTCCACCCAAAGGGGACTACCAAGAGCCAAAATTCCCCATGGGAATTAGTTCTGCCTCTATTCCAACCTGTGGAGAAGTTCCAAAAGCTGCATGCCATGGACATCACCCCTCGTGTAACCAGCTAGAAAACGCTCCCCCATTGCCTATTGTTCACTCAGACCACAGTGCTTAACAACACGCGCAGGACATTAGAATCCCAACACGTGTTCACAGCTAATAAGACATCCCATGGCCTAACCAGAATGAGCTAGACACAGTTGCCTTTACAAGTCACAAAATGAGAGTGCTAGTGTGAGAAAGAGGGGGGCTGAGTGTACCAATATTTTTGAAAAAAAGGTTTGGCTATCACTATGAATTGTCTTTGAAAATAGAGTTTGAAGTTATGCTATCAGGGAAAAACTTGAAGTTCACTTGTCCCCACAAAGTCTTCAGATGATGTGAAAAGAAAGTTCGAAGGAATTCTCATTTGTTTTTCCCCTCCTGCCCACTGTCTACCTCGCTCAGCTCACCCAATAAACCCTAAGGATCTTCTTCACTTTTTCCTTCCCACACCAGCATCACAACCAAGAGTGTGGCCTTCCCAAATCACCACTGGCAACTTCAACAGAACTGATCAATTCATTCCACAGGGCCTGGGCTGATACAAAAGAACACTGTTCTCGCTGGAATTCACAACTTTCACTTGTCAAGTTGGACTTATGACAAGCAAAAGAACCACATTCTTCCTCATAATCTGGATCAATGCATTTGGGACACGATTCAAATCGGCCTTGAGTGTAGTAAGTGGGAAAGGTTAGTTTATACACCCTTGATTTCCCTGTGACATCTAGTAGAGTGCTGCTAATGGTAGGAGCTTAATTGCTGTTATTTGATTAACACTTACTTTATTCCAGGAGCTGGACCTTACACCATACACAGATTATTTCACACATGCATTTTGTCATTCATTCTAATAACTCTCCTAGAGAAGTATTATTATACCCATTTTTAAGATGGGGAATCAGAGGCTTTGGGAAATGTACAGACTCATCCAACATTATAAGATGATAAGTAGCAGAGTGGACTTTAATCCCAAGACTGACCAATGCTAAAGCTTAAACTCTTTCCAGTTAATCAAGTTGTCTATTCATAAACACTCCTCAAATGCTACACATTCCTCTAGTAGCTATTGTGCCAGTGATGGAAGGCACAGGTGTCAAACTTTGGCTCATTATGTCACATAAATCATCTAGCAGTTACAAAGTCTAGCAAGAGTATAGAGACCATGAGGTAATGAACCTACCCTCACAGGAGCATCTTCTGTCTGAGACAACACAGAGGTGATGGTACTCTGGTTGAAATTTAGACTCAATGGTCTCAATCCTTAAAATAAAAGGCCAAGACTGAGGTGCAGATTCTAAGAAATGAAGCCAAAGTTGAATTCCAAGTTCCTTTTATTCCAAAAAAATGTACACCAAGCACCTTATATGTGACAATTAGTAGTATGAAAGAAGGATTATTATTTGAACTCAGTATTTTACTGGTGCCTTCTAATTATACAAAATGGTAGGATTCATTGTTACATATTCATTCATGCACACACACTCTACCAGCTCAGTATTAAAGAAAAAATAAGGTTTCAGAAAATGAGGGTAGAAAAGAGTTGGATGTTATACTTGGTACTAACTGAAGGGATGGAGTATTCAAACACAGGATGGTGAGAAAACACAGAAAAAGTTTAGGGAAATAGTGGTACTTACCAGAAAACGGTGGGAGAGGGGCACATACTGATGAACTGAGGCAGGATTATAGAGTGCTTTGAATGACTGAGAGCTTTGGATTTTAGTTGATTTCACTTGGAAGCCACTGAGACTTTTGATGGTTTATGGCTATGAACTAACTAGATTAATCTGTAGATCAATCTAAATCGTCAGTAAAATCTGAGCAAATGGAATCTAACTGTGAATAAAAAGAATTATATACCATAACCAAGTGAAATTTATCCTAGACAGGCAAGGCTGGATAAATCAATCAATGTAATCCAACCATCAAGAAGCTAAAGAAGGGCTGGGGCTGTCGCACAGTGGAATAGTATTTGTCTAGCATGAGTGAGGCACTGGGTTTAATTGTCAGCACCACATAAAAATAAGTAAAATAAAGATCCATCAACAACTTAAACTTTTTTTTTAAAAAAGAGGCTAAAGAAGCAAAGTCATATGATCATATCAGTTGATTCTGAAAAAGCCAAATGTTAAAATCCAGCTCCCATGCATGGTTTAAAAAAAAAAAAACTCTCAGTTACAAAGTCTAGTGAGAGCATAGAGACCATAAAGTAATAAACACTAGTGGATAGCAATTAAGCTCCTACCAAATTAGGAATGCAGTGGAACTTTATCAACCTGTGAAGAACATCTTAAAAAAAAACTACAACTAATATACAATTAATATCACATTTAAAGGTGAGAAACCAGATGAATACCCCCTAAGATAAGGAACAAGGCAAAGCTGTCCATTCTCACTACTCCTTTCTGATATCATACTAGAAGTTCTAGTTACTGCAGTAAGAAAAAGAAATAAAGGGTATACAGACAGGAAAGGAAGAAATGAAGCTATATTCACAGATGACATGACTATCTATTTAAATAAATCAATCTGGCACCCAGCATAGGAAGGACCCTTATTAATTTTGTAGCATAATTTTCAGAGTGAAACTTATTTATGAAGCTTATGCTAGAGACCACTGGAGACCAAATTTTAAAAAGACAGGCAACAAAGCCAAACTTTCCATTTAAATAGTAAACTTGAAAAAAAAAATAGTAAACTTGAATTAAGTTGATATGAATGTTAAGTCACTTAAATAAAAAGGGAAGAATTTCACCAGAGGTCAGGTAGCACACAAACCTGTGCTGGCTAGGCCAATTTCCTTGTACTCTTCCCTACCCTCCTGTGCCTTAGACACTGACTTCTGTTCTGGGAGCAGGTGGAGCATGATGTTATAGGACCAAGATGTATATTAAAAAAAAAAACTGCTTTAAAATGATAATGTATTGATTTTATCTTCTGCCAGGCTTATCCCAAGTAATTAAGATAACTTGGGGAAAGGTGGGGGAGGACTACAAAACAAGTCAACATTTCCATATTTCCTTGACTGTTCCCAAGTAAATATGTCTTTCTAGAGCTACCAGCCTCAAGCAGGAAACTTCAGAACAATTCAATCAATGAAAATGTGGTTGAGCTCAAGCAATATATAAGACCCAATAGAGAATAAAAACGTTTAGACAAGTACAGTGGGGTGAAAGAGAAAAAGCAAAAGATTTAGGGTCAGGAAGGCAAACCTGAGTTTTGAGTTTTGCACTGTTACCTTCGGCTGTGTGACACACAAGTTTCTTAATCTTAGCCCTCGCTTTTCTCACTTTTGCAATGAGAATGATAATCATACCTGAGTGTTGTAAGGATGAAGTGAGACGGAGCACATGAATTTGGCTGACTGCAAGGGACTAAACAGATGTTCAGTTTGTTGATCTGATTAGTAAGGCCAGTTGGCAAAACCTACACAAAGTAGATGGCAGAGTGGGTACAGGAAGTATCAAGAGCTGAGGAAGAAATTGGTGGGCTGAGTGTACAACAAAGGCGTCTCAAAAGAGGGGGGATTCCAACCCTTAAAGAATTCAGAGTAGAATTCAGACAGACAAGAGAGAGAATTGTCGGCATAATGAAGAAACTCAAAATTAGTTATTGGATGAAGATAAAGGAAAACTTTAAAAAATAATTGTTGAATGGATGAATGAATGAATGAAAACAGAGAAAGAAAGAATAAATTAGAATATCTAAGAGATACTTCAGAGGCAGTGAGTGGACCAGGGTCTAAAATTAAAGCTAGCCCTTAATGATGCAGAAAACTTCACATTTCTCCCTAGTTGTACTCATGGGAGCCCTGGGGCATTTTCTAGAAATGGGCATCTATGTTCTCCCGGTCTTAGAGAGACCACATATCTATAAAAACCACACTGTGGCTTGTTTGACCCCTGGTACTCTGCTGCTATCTCTCTGACCTATCTGTGACCTACACATTTGGGTGAATATATTTCCTGTCGCCCTAGTGGAACAAGATAGCTCTTGCACCTGCTGACATATTTAGACACATATATTATCTTAACGGCGACTGTTCTCTGTTGATAACCACTGTATCACCTAGAATGCTAGTCAGCTTCCTCCACAAACCACAGTATAGAAGATTCTCATGGGAAAAAAAAAAGTGCCAAGGCATCTTCTGACTTTGGTGCTTCTGATTTGAAAGAAGCTTTCAGGTGAGAATAATGGTCAGAGGAACTAAGGACTGAATCTCCAGGGAGGTACAGAGGTAGAGTCTGGCAACAGACAGAAGAAAGAGGTAGAAAGCAGAAGAAACTGATGGAAAGAACCCCAGAGATTTGATCTGGGGCTTAGGGTTGTCATGAAATCTCTGTGACCTTGGGCAGGTCATGTAACTCATCTGGCCATCAGTTTTGTTATATATTCATTAGGAGATTGATGGAAGTGACTTCTAAGAATCTTGCAGCACTTGAATTCTAGAGCTGTAAATAAAAGAGATTCTATTTTCTATGCTGGAAAGAGGCAAGTCAAGCCCAAGTCTTCTTTCCTAGTGACTCTTTATCTAGCCTTTTCCTTACATCCCCTAATGACCCAGGGAAGGAAATGGCTCTGACACTACAGAGTGGATGGATAACTATTGTTGCTTCAGAAGGTCTGATTTTTTTTTCTGTTTTTTTTTTTTTTTTTTTTACTTCCACTCTGTCATAAAGAAAGAAAAGTCAGTGAGGAAGATCTCCTCTGCTAAGGCTTGAAATGGAATTTCTCATCAAGTTCTGATCCCAGAAATCTCATTGTGGGTACCACATTCTAAGATGTCGACACACTGGATTTTGTTCAGAGAAGATTGAACAAGTGTCTGGGAACCTTGTCTAACGAAGAACAAGAAGGAATGAAGGTGCTCGGGCCCGGCAGGACCAGATACGAGAAGACCACTGACCCCTAGCTGCTGCAGTATGAACAGAGAAGTTTGCTGGGCATTGCTCCACAGGGCAGAGGCATGAGCCACCAGAGGAAGCTCCTGGAAGGCAGGTGACATCACTAGCAGAAAGGCTTGCCCGTGATCAGAGCATCCAAGGGTGGTAACCTCCCTATGTAAGGAAAGGTTCTAGGCCAGCAAGGCTCAATGCTCATATGTAAGGAGACCCCTGAGAGTGCACAGGCAGCAAGATGAGGGGCAGTGGGGGGCTTTCCAAGGCCAAAAGTCTGGAAACTTGGCAAATGGTGCTCATTGTACTGTCCAGTGGGATTTTTTTTTAACTTGCCTAAATTGTTATGGACCAAATGCCTTGGTGTGACTGTAAGTCTTTACTTGTTCATGAATCTTCAAGGCAGGCAGGGAAGTTCAAGGTTTAAAGTTCATCTGATTTCTTTCTCCTCTCCCATTCAGAAGACTCCCCAGTATCACCAGGAATAAAACACATTAAATGTAATAGAGATCCTAATTTATTTATAAGTTTTCTTAAGACAATTGTCCCTTGGCAAAATGACAAAGTAACTTTGGCTCTCAATGGATCAGAGTATTATAGGAAGGAGCCCACCGGTCTCTTTCTGTACAGAGAAGAATAAAACACAATCATCACTCTTATACAGTGTCTGAGCAGATCCGACCCAGGGCAATGGAGAGGATTAGAACAAACTCCACGGCACCCAGTAACACGTCCCACCCCAGGTGGCATCCAGGGAGGTAAGGGACCACCTACAATGGCCCATTGTGCTCGAGGTTTCAAATTTATTTCTTTGCCCATTTTTGAGTTCTTTCCCCAATTTGCTATTTCTAATGGGAAATAAGCAGAAGCAGTCTAGTTGTTCTAGGTAAGAGGAATACTTCCTAAAACTCTGGACTGCTCATACCTCACAATGAGAAAAAAAAAAAATTTAGAGATGCAGAGTTGAAATTATATCAGAGGAGACTTATTTAACAGGTTCTCCCGCCTCCCTCTCCTCACACAGACCTATGTTTGAAACTTCCATTAATTTCTTAAAATTGTTTGCATAGAAAGTAATAGTTAAACAAATATTTGATCATTTCAGCATTACCTCCCCCCCCCGCCCCCTCCTTTTGGAGGCCAGTTTCCTCCCCCTCAGGAGAGTCATGTGTCAACTGGGGCTGGTGTAGATGATCTGATTTTTTTGTACCGTTGCCACAGGTTGTTCCCTGAAGTTGCGTGCATGGTAGAAACCCCATAAGAAAATGACAGCGAGTCTCATGCTTCACTATTTTAGCCAAAAAAAGGTTCTGAACCCATCACAACAGGAAGAGGCATGCCAGCCAGCACCTCTCAGGGCCCGAGCTTAGCTTTTCTTTGGGAAATAGTAGGTTCTCAATTTCTGACTCAGAGCTTAACCTTCAAAAGATCCCACATCCAGTTCGGCCCCTGGAAAGAGACTCCATAT
Source organism: Ictidomys tridecemlineatus (assembly GCF_052094955.1). Lineage (NCBI taxonomy): Eukaryota > Metazoa > Chordata > Mammalia > Rodentia > Sciuridae > Ictidomys > Ictidomys tridecemlineatus. The sequence continues at coordinate 84,460,623 of NC_135488.1, read as the reverse complement.
GCTCAGCCAAGTTCCCCAGACTCCTTCCTATCTTCTGCTGTCCCAATTCCCACAAATAAGCACATGGCCAGCCCATAGGTGGCTTTTGAAACAGGACCCGTCTCCCCTCAGTGTTCCAGAATTATGATTGCCCTGACTTTCCCCATAGAGTTGAAGGGATCCCTCTTATCTTGGAGGAAAGCTCAAGACCTTTTCCTGATAACCTGGACATTGCAGATGAAGTCAAGCATACCTTGATCTCTTCCTATCCCCCCTGGAGAAAACTGAGACCAGAAATACAGGTGTGGGACCCTTGTCTGCTCACATCCCCCACAGGGCCAAATGCCCCTCTGCACAGGGTTTCCAAAGGCTCTTTCCTGATGGAGCCACCCAGGATTTTTCCAGTCCCTTAAATCCTAAACCCTAGCTACTAACTTCTTTTCAACTAGGTTTATAAATCATGTCAACTTTACTGGAGTTGTTGAACATTTTATAACACAGAGAAAGTCATCCAGTGTTGGTCTAATAGACCCGAATGAATATTTGCCCTCTGATATCTGTTCCAAATCTGCTCAGCTGAAGACTGATCCTTTTCCAAACTCCAGCCCTCACTGGCCCTGCCTCTGCATGTGTCTGAGAACTTCCTGTGTGGGTCACACTCCAAGGGTCAGTCATGTCTGTCTGTCATTTGTGTCATGTTATCCCCATCTCCTCTGGGGTGAATTGGAACCTCCTTCTGGGAGTGTAGATAAGACCCAGGGAATAGAGTTCTAGATGGAGGCACATGGCATGTGCTCCCTGTGGCATTAAACTGGATCAGAGTCATTACCAAACACCCTGAGCATCTCTTAATAATCCAATAGGAATGTCATCCATGACCTTAACTCTAACACCCAATTCAAGTCATTTGTCAGGTATTAGCTTCTGTAATGTGGCTGACAGGCAGATTTCCTTTTGCCATATCTTCTATGTGTACCTGAAGTACAGTCTAAACCCTCTAACCAGAAAAATATTGAAGTTGAAGTTCAGAAAATATGATACGGCACTTATCTCAGGAAACATGAAATGCTGCTGGCTCTGCCCTCCCTTCCTTCTGGGCCCCCCAGCTCCTAGACACCTATTGCGCATACAGCCCTGGAGGTGGACCACTCCTGAAGACCACTCAGGTGTCCTCCTCATCTCTGGGTCTCTAGTTCTCCTGCTCCGTTAACACTCAGTCTCCTCTGTGTCTTCTTTGGGGCCTCTTCCTCTAACCTTGGCCTTGTTTTCCTGTTTACCCATTTCTGAAGACTTAGAAGCAACAACCCCAGCTTCCCTTTGCCTTCCAGCCAGCCGCCATCTAGAGCAGAGTTTCATAGTTTATTCTCCACTGCTTAAATGGAAACGGACTCAAATGTCCTAAATGCAAATAGCTTGAGATTCTGAGGAAAACTGCCCACCTGCATTACACAAGAGCCTCATTCTCAGCTCTGAACCCTCCCTGGGAACTGAAGTGGAGACAGACCTAGGGAAATATAGGGGGTTACTTAGCTGACTCTAGCTCAGCTGCTCCCAAGGGCCTTGGAGAGGG